>NC_088805.1:14720835-15345835 GCF_011386835.1 Chrysemys picta bellii | reverse complement strand
TTATGGCTGTGAGATGCTCAGGTACAACAGTGATACAGGCCATAAACCTGCCTAGATAGACACAAAGGAACTGTGTGCTAGGCAGCTGCTACTGTACTGGGTTCCACTGTCCCTGTGCTCCCCCAACACACCCACGGTCTGTGGATCTGCAGGTACCTCCCGCATGCCTGTGTGTGCTGCTGTGGATGGCTCCCATGGAGCTCCATCTAGCACCATTGTGGGTGGAGAAGGGGACACAGAGTGTTGAATTGAGGCTGCTAAACTGTTGGCAGTGGAAGGACCAGCTGGCCCTCATAGGTCCCCAGGAGGGAGGGGCTGGCAGATTTCTTTGGGATGCTGATAGCGAACACGCTGAGCCACGTTCAACCCTGGTGCAATTATAGTGACTTGTGGGAATTATACCAGAGAAGAATTAGGCCCATTTGCTGCCAGTAGTTAATGTATCCAATCCTGTTTTTCATGTGGGCGATACCCCTGTTTCCAAAGCACGTTTCTTTAGCTTACATCCCTGGGAGCACTGACATCTCTACAGACCTAGTGTAAACACTATCCTAGCGTCACACCAACAAGTGTCAGCAAAGAAACAGATCTGCCATGCTGGGACTGCATGTGTGTGGATAGGAAACCAACACCACGTGCTGTCCTCGTCTCTCATCTGGATAGTGCAGCTTTCCCTGCACCTGTCAGTGAGAAGCTACCACATCCCATGACATGTGGTCCTGCCTTACCTGATCAGGATCTCCAGATAGTCTGTGGGTGAGGGGTCGCTCTGAAAAAGCTGCATCATAATGTTCTGTCTCGCATTTGGCTGGTGAACTCTCCACACCGGACATGTCCAAGAAACAAGTAAATAGTGCTCGAGATCCATGGTCCATGAAACCGATCACCACCATCCTCTGCTGGGACCCCAACCATGGATCTGATGCAAGCGTTCCTGGCAGTCTCTCTGGAAGCCAAGATTCTGTATCTGGCATATGCTGGAAAATGCTCCAAGCCCTGTTAGTACCAATACAAGGCAATGTTGGGATCAATGTCCAGTATGCAGCAGAGATCAGCACTTTCCTGAAGGGATCCCCTCAGGTGCCTTTAGAAATTAACTCCTTGCCACCAACACCAGCCATTTGCTCTGTATTTCCCAGCTGTTCTCAGCAGTAAATCCCTGCGCTGTTTCCCTGGACAGAGCTGCCATGAGACTCACACCATTGCTGGGCTATTCCCTGCCCCTCACCTTAGGAGAGCAGCTCTGGGGCCTGCTGCCCCGCAGAGTGTGGGCGTGAGGTGCCCCTTTCACCAAGGGCAGGGCCAGTAAACATCCAGGCTGTGAGCTGTGTCCATGCTCAGCTGGTTTCTTCTGAATTAAACCAGGGCACTGGACCCTCCCTTTGACTGTAAAGACAAACTCCCCTTAGTGCCTGGTGTGTGTCAGCTCAGCACGGCCAGGGGAGTGAATGGCACCAGCCCCATTTCCTTATTATTGGGCCATATTTGAAGCCAAGGATCATGTGCTGTGTTTAACATGTGATCCGGCACCTACGGAAGTTGGTGGGGAAGCTCCTGTGAGTTCAGTGGTTCAGGCTCAGACCCTGCGAGAATTCCCTGGGAAGTGGAGGGGAGGCCTGAGCTACTAGCAAAAGTGTCCAAGTCCCATTGTCAGAAGTGACATAAACACTTGGGGCTGGAGTGTTAAAGGTATTTAAGCACCTATATGTACAGACAGGCAGTTGGCGGGATTTTCAAAAGCACCTAACTGCCAAACACTCATTCATTTCAATGGCTTTTAAATCTGGCCCTTAGGCTCCTGATTCCTATTGACTTTCAGTTGAATTTAACATTTAATTGAGTGAGTCACTTTTGAAAATACCCTAAATACTTCATGCAGTTTTTCAGTCCATTCATCAGTCTATTGCAGTTCACATGTGCAAGGGAAGAGGCCCAATTAATAAACACTGAGCAAAGGAAGTTCATCTCTTTCCAGAGCCTTTTTGTCAATGAAATAGTGTTAAAAGTCAGTGCACACCAATAGGGTCTGGCAGCCAACTCTTTATGGCACATGCTCGCTCTCTTTCTCTCTCTCTCTCTCTGATCCTTACACTGCAAGAAGAAGAGTGAAAGGGCTTTAAAACTTCTGAGAGCCATTGTCCCCTCTGTGCTCTGCACACTCTTGGTGCTCCAGAAATCATCATCTGGAAATCTTAAACACCCCCCCCCCCCCAGTACAGACGTGTGTGTGTGTGAGGGTGTTGGGATGGTGGGGATGTAAAAAAATACTTATATAAGAAACCATCATTCTTTAAAACTCATCCATAGCGCAGTCCCCCTCAGCTCCCCTTCCCTCTTATTCATTTCTGGAGGAGGCGGAAGTGCATGATAAACGCTCTCCGTGAGGCCTGTTCCCAGCTATACACACAGTGCATGCTGCTGTCTGGGAAGGGTGGGACAGACTCCAGGGTGCCCCTCAGAGCATCCACTCTCACATGCAACATGAAACTTATCCACAGACCCCCAGCACCATTTATGGGTTTTAATGGAACACAAACTGTCTGCTCCGGCCCATCAAGGCCCAAACTGTGCAACACACACGACTTACTAAGGGCCCCAGTGGTGTGCACCCAGAGAATCCAGATCATCAGGAATGTTCTGATTTAGTTCTAAATAATGATGCTTTTCAAATATAATATCTTGAATCTGAAGGCTCCCAAAGCACTTTACGCACTTACACAGCTGGTCAAACTGGACATGAGGGTCTCTGCCTTCACCTGCGGTTGAAAAACAGGAGCTATCACAAAGTGGCCAGCAGCACTGGTTTATTTCAGGCAAATTTCCCTGTAGAGCTGAATGTGCTGGAAGGGCAGGTTGGGTGACAAAGTTCCTCCTCTGTCTTGGTGGGTCCTGCGCTTATTGGCGGATTTTCTTGCCTCAGTTTCACCATGGGGATTGGGGAACAGCCCAGAGACCTTCCCCTCTGGAAGAACCCACAGTCCAGGTCAATTGGGAGGTTTGGGGGGAACCTGGGCCCGCCCTCTACTCCGGGTTCCAGCTCAGGGCCCTGTGGACTGCAGCTGTCTGTTGTGCCACTGTCTCCTGTAACAGCTGCATGACAGCTACAACTCCCTGGGCTACATCCCCATGGCCTCCTCCAAACACCTTCCTTATTCTCACCACAGGACCTTCCTCCTGGTGTCTGATAACGCTTGTGCTCCTCAGTCCTCCAGCAGCGCAGCGCAGCACAGCACACCCTCCCACTCTGAGCTCCATTCGCCTCTTGCTCCTAGCGCCTCACACTCACACCACAAACTGAAGTGAGCTTCTTTTTAAAGCCCAGGTGCCCTGATTAGCCTGCCTTAATTGATTGTAGCAGGTTCCTGATTACTCTAGTGCAGCCCCTGTTCTGGTCACTCAGGGAACAGAAAACTACTCATCCAGTGACCAGTATATTTGCCCTCCACCAGACTCCTGTACCCCACTGGTCTGGGTCTGTCACAGTGGGTAGAGAGCTGTCACCCAGGTTGCTGTTGGCAAGATATTAAAGGCCACTTTACCAAAGAGGGGTTTGTGTCTCTACTGTCCAGAAGTAGCCAGGAGCTCTGTTTGCAGCCTATCCCAGGGACCAGCCTGCAGCAGTGTGGTGCCCCTCACGCTCTGGGCCAGATTTGGCCACTTACACCTCTGAGTGCTGAGCTGTTCAGCCAATAGCCCATTGACTCCAATGAGGCTTCTTGAAGAATGACTAATGCTCAGGGAGCAGCAGGGAGCTGGAATCTGCCCCATGCGCAGGCAGAGGGTGACTCAATACGAACTCACAGAGCAGACTGCTCTCTGCAGGGCTAGTGCCCACCTGAGCATTGACCCAGCCTAGCCCTGCTGGTCTATTGGGAGCTGCCAGGATCCCAGCACAAGCAGGGCTGGCTGCAGAGCCCCGGGGGTTGCATTACGCTCTCACGTAGCCCCCTATCACCCAGTGATTCCCTAACACAATGTGTGCTCTGCAGAGAGATTTGTGCAGCAGCAATTGTCACACCTCAGCGAAGGCTGGCTGAGACCCAGAGTGACCAGTCTTGGGGAGAACAGTCACAACTTGGATAATGATCCCTGAGTGACATCTCTCCCCCTCCCCATATCTCCATGACATTACACGTCACTTCTCATTAGCTTGTCTGAAACCCCAAAGCCAACGAGACCCTTACTAAAAAGAAAACCATATTGGCTGATAAAAGGTAAATTGATTTTATTGGCAGATAAGGTGAACATTGCAATTAATACATAAGATGTAAAAGGGACGGAAGAAGTTAAACTCTTCACAGTTACAGCGATAGTTGAATGTTTTTGATTTTATTAATATCATAACAAGGCAGCATCAAAGATTAAAGCAGGAAGGAGAATTCCAGGGAATGCAGGGGGATGAGAGCAGTGGGGACATGGGAATAAAGACAGGTGTCATGAATTGGTAAAACCCCCCACCTAAAATAGGAAGCAGATTTACTGGAAATCAGCATTATGGGAATGCTACAGACAGATCCTGGCTCCCTTGGGGAGCCCCCTATAGACTGACACAGGAACCGACCAAGCCCTCTGGGGGTCAGAGGGTTAAGAACACTCTGAGCTCTTCAGGGACTTCTCGATGTTCTTCCCATCGTGTGTCACCTGGCAGGTGTAGGTCTCATGGGTCTTCCACTTTGATGCATCCAGAGACAGATAACTGCTGGCCATGTACTTGTTGTCACTCTGTTTGGATGGCTTGGTCGTCTCCACTCCAGTGGAGATCTGCTGGCCATCAGCTTTCCAGGTGACTTGGACTGACCCTGGGTAAAAGCTGCCCAGCAGACACACCAGTGTGGCTTTGCTCTTTGTTTTTATCTCTTCCGAGGATGGAGGGAAGAGGTGCACTGTGGGAGATGCCTTTGGCTGACCTACAAGACAAGGAAACTCAGTGTTAGAAAACCCCAAACCAGAGACTAGCAGTGCAGAATACAGGAAATTCCAGATTTCTACAGTGTAAGAAATCTAATCTCTCACAAGAACTGTGGCAGGGTAATTATCTGAGATGTTCTCCTGGTTAAGGCACAGGACTGGGAATCTGGACACTTGGGGTCCATTCCTAGTTCGGCCACAGGCTTCCTCTGTGAACGTGAGGAAGTCACTTACCTCTCTGCCTATGAAAGGGGATTACATCACTGAACTCACCGCACGCAGACTTTTTCTCAAGGTTTATGTGTTTTTACATATTTCTAAAGCGCTGTGAGACACTTGGTGGAAGATGCTGGAGAAGTGCCAAGTATTATCAGTATTGTTTCCAAGCTCACCTTTTCATTCATTGTTGCTCAGATAAAGGGAAATACGAATTCTAAACAGCTAGCAACCTAGGCAGTTTGCACAGTATTCCTCCATATTAAGTGCCAGATTTTAATCCCCTTCATCACATTGAGTAGCACTTTCCTTCTCAAATGTGCCGTTTAGTGCAGACGAAGGGGCTACTCATTGAATTAACTTTGAAGATATTTCCAAGGTGAAAACACTCTCTCTCTCTCTCTCTCTTCTTGAGAAATAAGAGAGAGATAGAGAATCTGCGAATGAGATACTGAGAGCCATTCACAAAGAAAAACTGCAGGTCACTCGGCCTTCTGCCCATCTTAGAAATATAAAAACAGCAGATAAGTATCTTCCTAGGACTATGCTGTGTCTTTTATTTTGGGGATATTTCTTAAGGCCTTAGCTTAGAGTTTAATTTGTCTGTTCGGGCCTTGGGGGCTGTTTCACTAGAGGCACAGAGGAATCCTGGGGTAACCCCCATTTTTCTTAATGAAAAAAATGCTGTAACAGATAATTACAAAAAACCACTATGCATTAAATAGTGTTTTATAGAAAGCACTGTAAAATTCTGTACAGTTTAGAGAGAGAGAGAGAGAGAGAGAGAGTTTGTTTTTGAACTATCCTATGGAATTCCATAGCAGGGATAAATTTTCTGTTCTAAACCCATTGTTGAATTATCATTGTCTATCTGGGTCTGTAGGTCTCTGTGCTAAGGGTCAGATCTTCTGATTAACACCTGGGTGACAAACAAGCTCCTACCACACCCTGGTTGCCTGTTCCTGTTGCTGAACAGCCTAGTTACCAAGCAAGCTTGTTGCTGAAATGTTTTCATTTATGGGACCAATCCCTGCTACAGGGCCCGATCCAGTGTGCGTCTGAACACTTTGCTGGATTGGGGTTCAAGACAAGAGGAAAAGGGACCTTGCAAAGTACCACAATGAGAGTTGATTTCATGGTGGGTGCAGAGTAAATTCCCCTGGGCCCCAGCCTGGTGCTGTGCTGTGTGACTGCATAGAGACAGGGAGACATTGAAGGCACGACCTGCTTAGGAAGGGACGCAAAAGTTTGGGGAATTTTTAAACTCTTAGTAACACTTATGCACCAGCCTTGTCGCGGGGCCAGATTGGGATGCCCGTCCTCATGCCTGGTTGCACCTTACTCCACAGGCAGTAGATCCCATTTCATTAGTGGGACTGTATGAAAAGCAACGTGCTATTCGGTCACTTGTCTAGTCACTTGTCTAGCTCTAACTGAGCAATATTACAAATAGGGCTGGTTGAAAATGACCCACGAAAACTATTTTCAGTGGAAAATTGGTTTTCAACTGAATGAAAATTGTTGTGGGAAGGATCTGCTTTTCTCAAAAAAAAATGGTTTGTTTTTTTGTTGAGAATGCCAAAATGAAAAAAATTGAAATCTTACACTAGAAACTGTCAATAACTGAAGCATTTTTGGTTTTCAGCTGAAAATGCTTGTTTGAATTTTGGACCCCTTCAGATAAAAATGATTTTTTTGTTTTGCTTTTCCTGAAATTATTCACAGAATAAAACTGTATTTTCTGTCCAGCTCTGATTCCTAAGCATTTCCTTCCAACGGCCCCCGGCAAATCAGATTTTAAATCACCAGGTACCTATGATTTTTATAGGACACTAGATTTCCTGGGATTGGACACCTGTCTGTAGGCGCGTGGGGTGAGTTTTGGTGGAGCTCTATTGCGGACAATGGAGCCAGGGCAGTGTGCAGCACCTGAGAAGCTGGCCCTGGGTTTCTTTCATACACTGACTAACACCCGGTGCTACTGAGAAATAGTTCATACCTTAAAAGAAAAGGAGGGAAAATCTTTTCCTTACGGGGCTAACACTAGGTCATCGTAACTCGGGACACAGTGGCAGAATCTCAATAGGTTTCATGAGCAAATTCAAACTTCTCTTCATTAGGAAAAGAAAAGAAAACCCAACATGGGCCGTGTACACCTGCTATGACTATCCAGAGAGACTAAATGTTATTCCCAACACTGTGTGAAGGTCCATATATAAAGTGAGAGGAGTCCCGAGCCCAGCATGAAGACAAAGAAACCAGGAAAAAATCATGGAAAACGTACAATACAGCCAGGAGAAGGAAAGTTTGTGAGTAATTCAGTGACTTACCAAGGACGGTCAGCTGGGTTCCTCCACCGAAGACCCTCCACAGTGACACAGGGCTGTACAAAAACCAGTCCCAGTTGATGGTAGGGAGAGGTCATCGTCACTGCCCGGGAGGGGAAAAAGAGGCGCGGGGGAATTTCCACTTGTTCCTCAGGGGAGTGCAGGTGTCTCCTTTGAGGAGAAACTCGTGCAATTGGAAGAGTGAAGATCCATGGGGAAGTGAAGCAATGAAGTATTCCTTGGGACAACTCCTAATAAGGCCAAATCCTGGTCCCCGCATACAGCCCACATAAGAGAGTAGAAGACAGTCGTGTTGTTAAGGCATTGGAGTGGGAGTCAGGAGACTGAGGTTCAAGTCCTGGCTCTGCCACAGACTTTGTATCCTTGGGCAAGTCACGTCATCTCTCTGCCTCCATTCCCCATCTGTAAATTGGGGGCAGCACTTCCCTTCTTCACAGGGTGGTGTAAAGATAAATTTTGTAGTGTGTTAGAGATGCTCAGGCACTACAGTGATAGAGGGTGTAAAGGTACCTAGAGAGAAGCAAAGGAGCTCTGTGCTCTAGTACCGCGCTGGGTTCCACCACTACAGAGCTCCCCAAAACCCACCCGTGGAGAACGGTTGTGGGTGCTGGAGGGCATGTACTCAACTGGACTGTGTGTGGGACATTCCACTGCCATTTGGCCATGACAGGCCAATACTGGGCAAAATTCATCACTGGTGCCATTGTAGGGACTTCAGTGGAATTACATCACAGAATGAATGTGGCGCATTAGCTGTCAGTATTGAATGGATTCAGTGGTGTATGTTATGGATACGATAACCATACTTTGAAACCATGTGGCTGTAACCCCACACCTCTGGGAGCACCAGCATCCTTCTAGACATAATTAATGTACAGCATGTCCCAGTGACCCACCAATAAGTGTCAGTGAAGAGACGGATCAGACGTGCCAGGGGCTGCACACGGGTGGATCAGATGTGATCCAAACCACATGCTGTCCTTGTCTACTCTCTGAATAGTGCAGCCTCTCTGCACCTGTCTGTGAGAAGCTAAGACATCCCCTCTCACATTGTCCTAACTTACCTGATCAGGATCTTCAGACAGTCCATGGGGCAAGGGGCTCACTCTGAGTCACTGGGAACAGCCCTTCGGCAAGAAGCTGCCTCATGACGTCCTGTGTTCGCTCTCAGCTGAGCCATGCAGGGGGCTGGTGACGTCTCCACATTGGACGTGTCAGAGGAATAACTCAAGATCCATGTGCCATGAAACCAATCACCCCACGTTCTGTCTGATCCCAGCAGTGGATCAGGTGCAGGCATTACTGGAAGCCAGGAGCCTCAGAACCTTTGGTGCTTGTAAAAGCCATGACCATCGTTCAGCTGGCATATGCTGGAAAATGCTCCAGACCCTGTTGGTACCAATACAAGGCAATGCTGGTATCAATAGAGAGCAAGTCTGCTCAGCCCATGTCCAATATGCAGCAGAGATCAGCACTTTCCTTGTGGGAGCCCCCAGTTGCCTTTAGAAATTAACTCTGTGCCACCAACGACAGCCATTTGCTCTGTATTTCCCAGCTGTTCTCAGCAGTAAATCCCTGCGCTGTTTCCCTGGACAGAGCTGCCATGCGACACACACCATTGCTGGGCTATTCCCTGCCCCTCACCTTAGGAGAGCAGCTCTGGGGCCTGCTGCCCAGCAGAGTGTGGGCATGTGGTGCCCCTCTCACCAAGGGCAGGGCCAGTAAACATCTAGGCTGTGAGCTGTGTCCATACTCAGCTGGTTTCTTCTGAATTAAACCAGGGCACTGGACCCTCCCTCTGACTGTAAATACAACCTCCCCTTAGTGCCTGGTGTGTGTCAGC
This sequence comes from Chrysemys picta bellii, assembly GCF_011386835.1. NCBI lineage: Eukaryota > Metazoa > Chordata > Testudines > Emydidae > Chrysemys > Chrysemys picta. Next base: position 15,336,520 of record NC_088805.1, on the reverse strand, counting down.
TCAGCATGGCCAGGGGACTGAATGGTACCAGCCCCATTTCCTCATTAATGGGCCGCAGTTGAAGCCAAGGAGGATCATGTGCTGTGATTCACACATTAACCGGCACTTACTGAAGTTGGTGGGGAAGCTCCTGTGACTTCAGTGGTTCGGGCTCAGACCCTGCGAGAATTCCCTGGGAAGTGGAGGGGAGGCCTGAGCCGCTAGCAAAAGTGTCCAAGTCCCATTGTCAGAAGTGACATAAACACTTGGGGTTGGAGTGTTAAAGGTATTTAAGCACCTATATGTACAGGAAGGCACCTAACAGGATTTTTAAAAGCACCTAGCTGCCAAACGCTCATTCATTTCAATGGCTTTTAAATCTGGCCCTTAGGCTCCTGATTCCTATTGACTTTCAGTTGAACTTAACTTTTAATGGAGTGAGTCACTTTTGAAAATACCCTAAATACTTCATGCAGTTTTTCAGTCCAGTCATCAGTCTATTGAGTTCACATGTGCAAGGCAACAGGCTCAATTAATAAACATTGAGCAAAATGTTAAAATCAGCGCATGCTCTGGGTTCTAGTAACCAAATCTATGGCACATGCTCGCTCTCCCTCTCACACACGCTCTGTGTGAGCTCCTGAAAACTTAGGAGAGCCATTGTCCCCTCTGTGTTCTGCACACTCTTGGTGCTCCACGAATCATAACCTGGGATTCTTATCCCCCCCATGTAAAGACGTGTGTAGGGGGGATGGCGGGAGAGTAGGTCTGGGGACGCTAAAAATACTTTGTGAAGTTTAAGAGACCCCTCATTCTTTCAAACTCATCCATATTGCAGCCTCCTGCTCCCCTTTCCACCTAACCCCTTCTGTAGGAGGTGGCAGTTCATGACTGGCCATCCATCCATGTCACTCATATTGTGAGTGATAGCAGCTCAGTGGGATCTGACAAATACCTGGCTTATGTGATACAAATGTACCCCTTTACCTCCCTGGCCCCAAAACTGTAGGAGAATCAGTGTTCAAATATCTCCTTTGACTGCCTGGCCCAGCAAGCTCAGGGGGTCATGATAAACGCTCTCCATGATGCAAATTCCTAGCTGTACACACGTTGCATGCTGCTGTCTGGGAAGGGTGGGACAGACCCCAGAGCTCCCCTCAGAGTATCTAGTCTCACATGGTCCTGATTGGACACAAATTGTCTCCTCTGGCCTGTCAAGGCCCAAATTGTGCAGTACCCCAGAAGTAATACAGGCCTGATTGATTGCAGAGAATCCACATTGTCAGTAATGTTCTGATTTCACTTGAAAAGCACCTTGAATCTGAAGGCTCCCAAAGCATTTTAGCCATTTATACAGCTGGTCAAACTGCACATAAAGTCTAGGGTGACCAGACAGCAAGTGTGAAAAATCAGGACAGGGGTGGGGGGTAATAGGAGCCTATATAAGAAAAAGACCCAAAAATCGGGACTGTCCCTATAAAATCGGGACATCTGGTCACCCTAATAAAGTCACTGCCTTCCCCTCTGGCTGAATCACAGCAGCTGTCACACAGTGGGCAGCAGCACTAGTTTAATTCAGGCAGATTTCCACGTACAGCTGAAGCTGCTGGGAGGGCAGGTGGTGTGTGTAGGGAGCTGTCACCCAAGTTGGTATTTAATATCCTGCCAAATGCAACTCTTCCAATGAGGTCTTTTGTGTCCCTACTGACCAGACGAAGGCAGGAACTCTGTTTGCAGCCTATCCCACAGAACAGCCTGCAGTAGTGTTATGCCCCTCCCTCTATGGGCCAGATTTGGACACTTATTCCCGTGAATGCTGAGCTGTTCTGCAAATACCCCATTGACTCCAATGAGGCTTCTTGAAGAATGAGTAATGCTCAATGAGAAGAAAGGAGCCGGAATCTGCCCCATGCGAGGGCAGAGGTTCACTCAATATAGTCTTGGGGGAGAACAATCACAGCTTGGGTAATGATCCCTCTGTGACATCTCTCCTCTTCCCCTGATCTCCATGATATTACACATCCCTTCTCATTAGCTTGTCTGAAACCCCAAAGCCAACCAGATCCTTACTAAAAAGAAAACCATATTAGCTGATAAAAGGTAAATTGATTTTATTGGAAGAGAAGGTGAATATTGCAATTAATACACAAGATGTAAAAGGGACAGAAGAAGTTAAACTCTTCACAGTCACAGTGATAGTCAAATTTTTCTGATTTTATTAATATCATAACAAGGCTGCATCAGAGACTAAAGCAGGAAGGACATTTCCAGGAAATGCAGGGAGGTGAGAGCAGTGGGGACATGGGAATAAAGACAGGTGTCATATGGATTGGTAAAATCCCCCACCTTAAACAGAAAGGAGTTTTGCTGGAAATCAGCATTATGGGAATACTACAGGCAGATCCTGGCTCCCTTGGGGAACCCCCTAAAGACTGACACGGGAACCAGCGGCGCCCCCTGTTAAGAACACTCTGAGCTCTTCAGGGACTTCTCAAAGTTCTTCCCATCGTGTGTCACCTCACAGGTGTAGGTCTCATGGGTCTTCCACTTTGATGCATCCAGAGACAGGTAACTGCTAGCCATGTACTTGTTGTCACTCTGTTTGGAGGGTTTGGTCGTCTCCACTCCAGTGGAGATCTGCTGGCCATCAGCTTTCCAGGTGACTTGGACTGCCCCTGGGTAAAAGCTGCCCAGCAGACACACCAGTGTGGCTTTGCTCTTTGTTTTTATCTCTTCTGAGGATGGAGGGAAGAGGTGCACTGTAGGAGATGCCTTTGGCTGACCTATAAGACAAGGAGATTCAATGTTAGAAAACCCAAATCCAGAGACTGCCAGTGCAGAACGTAAGAAATTCCAGATCTCTGCAGTGTAACAAATCCAACCTCTCATATGCGTATGGGCAGGGTAATTATCTGGGATGTAAGATGTTCTTCTGGTTAAGGCCCAGGACTGGGAATCAGGACATTTGGAACCCAATCCTCAGTTTGTCACAGGCTTCCTTAGTGAACCTGGCCTAGTTAGTAACTCTCCCTATGCCTGTAAAAGGGAATAATATCACTTTACTCATCCTTTTTGTCCCTTGAATCATTGAAGGCTTGATCCCATATTCCTCCTGCACAGATATCTCCTACTGACTTCAAATAACAACTTGGGGCCTGCAAGGGGTACAGTGTTGGTGCTAAAGGAAAAAATCAGTCGGTGTGAAAGTGAGCAGAGAATTGCATTGCGATCTGTATGCACTGGACTTCTAGCAAGAACCAGTCACAAAGAAATGCTGCAGCTGATTCTGCATTATGCTGCATTTTAGAAATCTAAAAGCAGCTTTCTAAGGATTTTGGACTAGGTTCTGGTATTTGTTTGTGTTATTTCTTAGGGGCTAAGCTTCACGTAGAGTTTGTGGTTTGTGTGTGGTTAGGGCATCAGAAGCAAGGCCGGCTCCAGGGTTTTTGCCGCCCCAAGTAGGGGGAAAAAAAAAAAAAAAAAAAAGCCGCGATCTCGATCGGCAGCTCCACTGTGCCGCTTTCTTCTTTGGCGGCAATTCGGCGGCAGGTCCTTCCCTCGGAGAGGGACCCGCTCCCGAAGTGTCACCGAAGAGCCCGACGGGCCGCCCTTTCCCCTTGGCCGCCCCAAGCACCTGCTTGCTGGGCTGGTGCCTGGAAACGGCCCTGATCAGAAGCCACTTCAGTGCCCAGAGAGAAATCCAGGGTAACCCACATTTTTCCTTATGGAACAAAGCTATAAAGTAGAATAACAAAGCAACCAAAATAATCCAAAGGATGGGAAAGGGGATCTAGACACATTTTAGAGTGTTTCATATAAAGTACCATAAAATTCGATGGAGTTCTAAGTGAGAGACTTTTTTTTTTTAAACTATCCTATGGTGTTCTATAGCAGGAAGAAAGTCTCTATAGATTAAATTCTGCAAGTTGGGTCAATAATCCTATTAAGCAGTTATCATTGTCTCACATTCTGCAGGCCTTTCTACTAAGGCACTGCACCTTTGAATAAGACCTCAATGGGAAATAACCTCCTAACTTTTCCTGTGATATGCCAGCTGCTGAACAGCCTAGTTAACAAGTTAGTTTGTTGCTAAATCTTTTTCAGAAGCTCGTAATGTACAGACTCCTATATGGGACCAGTCCCAGCCAAAGGACTCGAGCCAGTATGTGTCTAAGTGCCTTGCTGGATCAGGGTCCAAGATGAGCAAAAGAGACATTGCAAAATATCACAGTATTGGTTGATGTCAGGGTGAGTACAGAGTAGAGTCCTCTGTGCCCACGTACGATGTGGTGCTATGTTACTGCATGGAGATATGGAGACAATTAGGACCTCCTGGCTTAAGAATGGACAGAAAAGTTTGGAGAATTTTAAACCCCCTAGTAAAAGGCAGCCATGAAAGCCAAAAAGTTTTGTCGTTCAATTGGCAGTGTAGACAAAGCCTAAGTAAAGCCTGCTGGCAGCCGGAGAGTGCAGCTTCTAGGAAGCCATCCAGCCTTTCCAGACTGGCCAGCAACCTCGTTAGTGTGCTCCAGGCTTGAGAGAGGCAATTAGTGCAGCCTCTTCCAAGCCCTCTCCCAGCACAGTCTGCTCCAATCCCACCCCATTTATCTGTAGTCCTCCATATTTCAAAGGTGTTGGGTGTCCCTCAGCACCTGCAGAAAATCAGTTGAGTGGTATTTCTAAACTGAAATCCACAATAGCTACAGTCATCCAATGTACAATGGAACCGATCCTCCGGGTCAGGAGTAAGTCAGTCAGTGAAATTACACTCACTCTGTGTAAGGATAAATCAGTGTTCTGATATTTTTAAGATTAAATCAAACTCTTAACTCGCTCTAAATAAGCAATTCTACAAATTGGGCTGGTCAAAAATTACCCATTCAATCTCTTGTCAGTTAAAAATTGGGTTTTTATCTCAATGGACATCTTTGCAGAAAGTGTCTGATATCAAAACATTTCTTGTTGGAAATGCAAAACCTCAGAACCAAAAGGTTTCTGCAGATATGTTTTTTTCCCCCGTTTTCAGTAATTATTTGGTTAAAATGTTTTATTTTTGATTTTTTTTGCCAAGTCTATTTTCTGCTAAGAATTTTGACAAAAAGAACATTTTTCATTTTTGTTGAAATTTTCCAGAAAATGAAACCCATTTAGTGACTAACTCCTACCGAAATGAATAGTCTTCAAACTATTCCGGAAGATCAGATTTCAAATCACAAAGGACAAATTATTTTTATCTCACATTAGATTTCAAGGGATTGTGCATCTATTTTAAGGAGGTTTGGGTGAGTTTTGGTGGAGATCTATTGAAAACAAAGGGACTATGTTGTTCTACCTGGCTGAGAATCTGGCCCTTGGTTTCTTTCACATATTGGGAAAAACCCAGTGCGAATAACTAAGAAATGTCTAGTCCATTAAAACAAAAAACAAGGTAGAAAATATTTTCTTTTAAGATGCTAACACCAGTTATTTAAAAATTGGGACCTGACAAGAGAACCTGGGTAGGTTTCATGGGCAAATTCAGAAACCTGTTCATTGGGAAAAGATAAAAAAATCTAGCATGGGACATCTACACCCTGTTCTGAGTATGGATGGGTTAAACATTGTTCTCAACACCATATGAAGGTCTGAGTGTACAGAAAGAGGAGACCCAAGCCTGGATCAAAGGCAGAAAAGGAGGAAAAAATCATGGAAAAATGAAAGTATTGGCATTGAGAAGGAAAGCAGGTGAGTAATTCAGTGACTTACCAAGGACGGTCAGCTGGGTTCCTCCACCGAAGACATACCACAGTGACACATGGCTGTACAAAAACCAGTCATGTTCAATGGCAGGGAGAGGTCACCACCACTGCACGTGTGGAGAAAATGGCCATGGAACAACTTCTGCCTGGCTCTCCATGAGAGCGAATGTTCATCGTTTCTGCGGAAGCTCATAGTACAATTGATTGAATGAAGATCCATTGGGAGGTGAAGCAATGGAGTATTCCTGGGAAAGCTCATATGGGGCCAGATCCTGGTCCATGCATGCCCACCACATAAGAGAGCAGAAGGTCGTCTTGTCATTAAGGCACTGGAGTGGGAGTCAGGAGACCGGGGTTCAAGTCCTGGCTATGCCACAGACTGACTTTGTGCCTTGGGCAAGTCACATAATCTCTGTGCCTCAATTCCCCATCTGTAAAATGGGGATAGTACTTCCCTATTTCACAGGGGTGCTGTAAGGATAAATTCCTTTATGGCTGTGAGATGCTCAGGTACAACAGTGATACAGGCCATAAACCTGCCTAGATAGACACAAAGGAACTGTGTGCTAGGCAGCTGCTACTGCACTGGGTTCCACTGTCCCTGTGCTCCCCCAACACACCCACGGTCTGTGGAACTGCACGTACCTCCAGCATTGCCTGTGTGTGCTGCTGTGGATGGCTCCCGTGGAGCTCCGTCTAGCACCATTGTGGGTGGTGGAGGGGACACAGAGAGTGTTGAATTGGAGCTGCTAAGCTGTTGGTCCTTCCACTCCCAGCTGCCCCTCATAGGTCCCCAGGAGGGAGGGGCTGGCAGATTTCTTTGGGATGCTGATAGTGAACACGCTGAGCCACGTTCAACCCTAGTGCAATTATAGTGACTTGTGGGAATTTTAGCAGAGAAGAATTAGGCCCATTTGCTGCCAGTATTTAATGTATCCAATCGTGTATCTCATGTGGGCGATACTCCTGTTTCCAAAGCACGTGGCTGTACCCAACACCTCTGGGAGCAATGGCATCTCTAAAGACATAGTGTAAAAACTCTCCTAACACCACACCAACAAGTGTCAGCAAAGAAACAGATCTGCCATTCTGGGGCTGCATGTGTGTGGATAGGAAACCAACACCACGTGCTGTCCTCGTCTCTCATCTGGGTAGTGCAGCCTTCCCTGCACCTGTCAGTGAGAAGCTACCACATCCCATGACACATGGTCCTGCCTTACCTGATCAGGATCTCCAGATAGTCCATAGGGCCAGGGGTCGCTCTGAGCTATTGGGCACAGCACGTCCTGTGTTCACTTTTGGCTGAAGGATGCCGGGGGCTGGTGAAGTCTCCACGCTGGACATGTCCGAGGAACAAGTAAAGAATGCTCAAGATCCATGTGCCCTGAAACCGATCACCACCATCCTCTGCTGGGACCCTGTTAGTACCAATACAAGCAATGTTGGTACCAATATCCAGTATGCAGCAGAGATCAGCACTTTCCTGAAGGGAAATTAACACAGTGCCACCAACGTCAGCCATTTGCTCTGTATTTCCCAGCTGTTCTCAGAAGTAAATCCCTGCGCTGTTTCCCTGGACTGAGCTGCCATGAGACTCACACCATTGCTGGGCTATTCCCTGCCCCTCACCTTAGGAGAGCAGCTCTGGGGCCTGCTGCCCAGCAGAGTGTGGGCGTGAGGTGCCCCTCTCACCAAGGGCAGGGCCAGTAAACATCTAGGCAGTGAGCTGTGTCCATGCTCAACTGGTTTCTTCTGAATTAAACCAGGGCACTGGACCCTCCCTCTGACTGTAAATACAAACTCCCCTTAGTGCCTGGTGTGTGTCAGCTCAGCACGGCCAGGGGAGTGAATGGTACCAGCCTCATTTCCTCATTAATGGGCCATAGTTGAAGCCAAGGTTCTTGTGCTGTGTTTAACAATTGATCTGGCAGTTGGTGGAGAAGCTCCTGTGACTTCAGTGGTTCAGGCTCAGACCCTGCGAGAATTCCCTGGGAAGTGGAGGGCAGGCCTGAGCCGCTAGCAAATGGGCCCAAGTCCCATTCTCAGAAGTGACTTAAGCACTTAGGCCTGGAGTGTTAATGGTGTTTAAGCGTCTAAATGTACACATAGGCGCCTTGTGGGATTTTGAGAAGCACCTAGCTGCCAAACGCCCATTCATTTCAATGCCTTTTAAATCTGGCCCTTAGGCTCCTAAGTTCTATTGACTTTCAGTTGAACTTGGACTTTTAATGGAGTGAGTCATTTTTGAAGATACCCTAAATACTTCACGCAGTTTTTCAGTCCATTCATCAGTCTATTGCAGTTCACATGTGCAAGGGAACAGGCCCAATTAATAAACACTGAGCAAAGGAAGTTCATCTCTTTCCAGAGCCTTTTTGTCAATGAAATAGTGTTAAAAGTCAGCGCACACCAATAGGTTCTGGCAGCCAAATCTTTATGGCATATGCTCACTCCGCCCCCCACCCACCCAACCACACACGCTCTGTCTGATCCCTTCACTCTCATCCTAGCATTGTAAGCTCCTGAAAACTTCTGAGAGCCATTGTCCCCTCTGTGCTCTGCCCACGCTTGGTGCTCCACAAATCATCATCTGGAAATCTTAGTCCCCAAAAGTACAGTCCTGTGAGTGTGTTGGGATGGCAGGACAGTAGGTCTGGGGATGTTAAAAATGCTTAGTGTGAAGCTTAAAAAAACCCTCATTGTTGAAAACTTTTCCATAGTTCATCCTCCCTCTGCTCCCCTTTCCCCTTACTCCCTTCTGTAGGAGATGGCAGTGCATGACTGGCCATCCATCCATGTAACCCATATTGTGAGTGGTGGTAGCACGGTGCGATCTGACATATATGTGACACATGTGATACAAATGAATCCCTTTACCTCCCTGGCCCCATGGCTATACGAGAACCAGTGTTTATGGGTCTCCTTTGGCTGGCTGGCCCAGCACAGCTCAGGGGGTCCATGATAAACGCTCTCTGTGATGCAAATTCGCAGCTGTACACACTGTGTATGCTGCTGTCTCAGAAGGGTCGGACAGACCCCAGAGCGCCCCTCAGAGTATCCACTCTCACATGAACCTGATCCCCCAGCACAACTCATCGGTTTTTAATGGGACATAGACTATCTGCTCTGTCCTGTCAAGGCCCAAATCGTGCAGCACCCCAGAAGTAACACAGGCTTGAGTGATACCATAGAATCCGGATGACCAGTAATGTTCTGCTTTCACTTGAAAAGCATCTTGAATCTGAAGGCTCCCAAAGCACTTCCCCCTTGTACACAGCTGGTCAAACTGACATAAGGGTCACTGCCTTCCCCTTTGGCTGAAACACAATAGGTGTCACACAGTGGCCAGCGGCGTTAGTTTAATGCAGGCAGATTTCCATGTACAGCTGAAGCTGGTGGGAGGGCCGGTTGGGTGGGTTGAGAGCTATCACCTAAGGTGGTGTTTGCAGGATATTAAAGGCCACTCTTCCAAATAGGGGTTTGGGTCTCTACTGACCAGAAGTGGCCAGGAGCTCTGTTTACAGCTTATCCCAGGTAACTGCCATCAGCACTGTAGTGCCTCTCCCACTATGGGCCAGATTTGGCCACTTATTCCCCTGAGTTTTGAGCTGTTCAGCCAATACCCATTGACTCCAGTGAGGCTTGTTAAAGAGTGACTAATGCTCAGGGAGAAGAAGGTACCGGAATCTGCCCCATGCGCGGGCAGAGGTTGACTCAATACTAACTCACAGAGCAGACTGTTCTCTGCAGGGCTAGTGACCCAGCTGAGCATTGACCCAGATTAAAAAGAAAACCGTATTAGCTGATAAAAGGTACATTTATTTTATTGGAAGAGAAGGTGAATATTGCAATTAATACATGAGGTGTAAAAGGGACAGAAGAAGTTAAACTCTTCACAGTCACAGTAATAGTCAATTTTTTCAGATTTTATTAATATCATAACAAGGCTGCATCAGAGAGTAAAGCAGGAAGGACATTTCCAGGGAATGCAGGGGGGTGAGAGCAGTGGGGACGTGGGAATAAAGACAGGTGTCATATGGATTGATAAAATCCCCCACCTAAAACAGGAAGCACATTTGCTGGAAATCAGCATTATGAGAATGCTACAGACAGATCCTGGCTCCCTTGGGGAACCCCCTACAGACTTGACACGGGAATCAGCCAAGCCGTCTGGGGGTCAGAGTGTTAAGAACACTCTGAGCTCTTCAGGGACTTCGCGATGTTCTTCCCATCGTGTGTCACCTCACAGGTGTAGGTCTCATGGGTCTTCCACTTTGATGCATCCAGAGACAGGTAACTGCTGGCCATGTACTTGTTGTCACTCTGTTTGGATGGCTTGGTCGTCTCCACTCCAGTGGAGATCTGCTGGCCATCAGCTTTCCAGGTGACTTGGACTGACCCTGGGTAAAAGCTGCCCAGCAGACACACCAGTGTGGCTTTGCTCTTTGTTTTTATCTCTTCCGAGGATGGAGGGAAGAGGTGCACTGTAGGAGATGCCTTTGGCTGACCTATAAGACATGGAAACTCAGTGTTAGAAAACCCCAAACCAGAGACTAACAGTGCAGAACGTAAGAAATTCCAGATCTCTACAGTGTAAGAAATCCAACCTCTCACAAGCGCCGTGGCAGGGTAATTATCTGAGATGTTCTCCTGGTTAAGGCACAGGACTGGGAATCTGGACACTTGGGGTCCATTCCTAGTTCGGCCACAGGCTTCCTCTGTGAACCTGATGAAGTCACTTACCTCTCTGCCTATGAAAGGGAGTCACATCACTGAACTCCCCGCACGCAGGCTTTTTCTCAAGGTTTATGTGTTTTTACATATTTCTAAAGCGCTGTGAGACACTTGGTGGAAGATGCTGGAGAAGTGCCAAGTATTCTCAGTATTGTTTCCAAGCTCACCTTTTCATTCATTGTTCCTCAGATAAAGGGAAATACGAATTCTAAACATCTAGCAACCTAGGCAGTTCGCACAGCATTCCTCCATATTAAGTGCCAGATTTTAATCCCCTTCATCACATTGAGTAGCACTTTCCTTCTCAAACGGTGCCATTTAGTGCAGAGGAAGGGGCTACTCATTGAATTAACTCGGAAGATATTTCCATGGAGAAAACTCTCTCTCTCTCTCCCTCCTCAAGAACAGACTATCTGCGAATGAGATGGCGAGAGCCATTCACAAAGAAAAGCTCTAGGTCATTCGGCCTTGTGCCCATCTTAGAAATATAAAAACGGCAGATAAGTATCTTCCTAGGACTACGTTCTATTTATTATTTTGGGGATATTTCTTAGGGTCTAAGCTTAGAGTTTAATTTGTCTGTTCAGGCCTTGGGGGCTGTTTCACTAGAGGCACAGAGGAATCTGGGGGTAACCCCCATTTTTCAAATGAAAAAAATGCTGTAACAGATAATTACAAAAAACCAGTAGGATCAAAGGATAAGAAGAAGAGCTACATGCATTAAATAGTTTTTTTTATAGAAAGTAGTATAAAATTCTGTACAGTTTAGAGAGAGAGAGAGTTTGTTTTTGAACCATCCTATGGAATTCCATAGCAGGGATAAATTCTCTATTCTGCCAAGTGGGTCAATAAACCCATTGTTGAATTATCATTGTCTATCTGGGTCTGTAGGTCTCCCTGCTAAGAGTCAGATCTTCTGATTAACACCTGGGTGACAAACAACCTCCTACCACACCCAGGTTGCCTGTTCCTGTTGCTGAATAGTCTAGTTACCAAGCAAGCTTGTTGCTGAAACGTTTTCAGCAGCTGTAAAGTACAGACTCGTTTATGGGACCAATCCCTGCTACAGGGCCCGATCCAGTGTGCGTCTGAGCACTTTGCTAGATTGGGGTTCGAGACAAGAGGAAAAGGGACCTTGCAAAATACCACAATGAGGGTTGATTTCATGGTGGGTGCAGAGTAGATTCCCCTGGGCCCTAGCCTGGTGCTGTGCTGTGTAACTGCAGGGCGACATTGAAGGCACGACCTGCTTAGGAAGGGCACAAAAGTTCAGGGAAATTTTAAATCCTTGGTAACATTTATGAACAAGCCTTGTTGCAGGGGCCAGATTGGGATGCCCGTCCTCATGCCAGGTTGCACCTTACTCCACAGGCGGTCGATCCCATTTCATTAGTGGGACTGTATGAAAAGCCATGTGCTATTTGGCATGAGTAGGGCTATCGCAGTCTGGGCCTTAATTATTTCACACTTTATATAGGTCAAAGCAGCCAACAATGGTCTTTGAGCTAATATTGCCCTGACTTACTGAGCCCTGGCTAAGCCAGGTCCATCAGGTCCCCAAGGCTGGCTGTAACTGAAGCTGGCTGATCCAGCCACCATCCTGATCACTGAGCTCTGAGCTTGGCAGACACAGAATCCAGCCTCTAGGAAGCAATCCAGTCTTTCAGATTGGTCAGCAACCTCCTTAGTGTGCTCCACGCTTGAGGGACACAATTAGTGCAACCTCTTTAAAGCCCTCTTCCCCTGCAGCCTGCTCCAACCCCACTCTGCTTAAATAAGATCTTGCATATTTCAAAGGTTTTGGGTGGGGTTGGGTTGCATTTCTAAACTGAACTCCAGTGGTAGCTACAGTCGTCCAAGGTACAATGGAACGGCTCCTCCGGGTCAGGAGAAAGTCAGTCAGTGCAATCAGACTCACTCAGTGAACGTGTAAATCAGTGCAGCCCATTGCTGGCAAGGAAGCTACATGGATTTACACCATGTGAGGAGCTGCCTTCTATTTCACTTGCCCACCTCTACCTGAGCAATGCTACAAATGGGGCTGGTGGAAAATGACCCGTCAAAACTATTTTCAGTGGAAAGTTGGTTTTCAAGTGAATGAAAATTTTTGTGGCAAGTTTCTGCTTTTCTCAGAAAGAAAAGAAATTTGGGGGGGGGGTTAAAAATCCCAAAATGGAAATAGTGGAAATCTTAAGCCAAAACCTGTCAATAACTGAAGCATTTTTGGTTTTCAGCTGAAAATGCTTGTTTGAATTTTGGACCCCTTGAGATAAAAATGATTTTTTTGTTTTGCTTTTCCTGAAATTATTCACAGAATAAAACATTATTTTCTGCCCAGCTCTCATTGCTAAGCATTTCCTCCCAACGGCCCCTGACAAATCAGATTTTAAATCACCAGGGACCAATGACTTTAATAGAACATTAGATTTCCTGGGATTGGACACCTGTCTGTAGGCGCCTGGGGTGAGTTTTGGTGGAGCTCTATTGCGGACAATGGAGCCAGGGCAGTGTGCAGCACCTGAGAAGCTGGCCCTGGGTTTCTTTCATACACTGACTAACACCCGGTGCTACTGAGAAATAGTTCATACCTTAAAAGAAAAAGAGGGAAAATCTTTTCCTTACGGGGCTAACACTAGGTCATCGTAAGTGGGGACCCAGTGGCAGAATCTCAATAGGTTTCATGGGCAAATTCAAACTTCTCTTCATTAGGAAAAGAAAAGAAAACCCAAAATGTGCCGTGTACACCTGCTATGACTATTCAGAGAGACTGAATGTTATTCCCAACACTGTGTGAAGGTCCATATATAAAGTGAGAGAAGTCCCGAGCCCAGCATGAAGACAAAGAAATCAGGAAAAAATCATGGAAAATGTACAATACAGCCAGGAGAAGGAAAGTTTGTAAGTAATTCAGTGACTTACCAAGGACGGTCAGCTGGGTTCCTCCACCGAAGACCCACCACAGTGACACAGGGCTGTACAAAAACCAGTCCCAGTCGATGGCAGGGAGAGGTCGCCACCTCTGCCCGCGTAGGGAAAAAGAGGCGCAGGGCAATTTCCACTGGCACCCCATGGGAGTGCAGGTTTATCCTTTCTGGAGAAACTCATCGTACAGTCGGAGGAATGAAGATCCACTGGGATGTGAAGCAATGGGATATTCCTTTGGAGAACTCACAATAAGGCCAAATCCTGGTTCCAGGCACACAGCCCACATAAGAGCGCGGAAAATGGTCTTGTAGTTGAGGCACTGATGTGGGAGTCAGGTGAGCGTGGTTCATGTCGTGGCTCTGCCACTGATTTTGTATCCTTGGGCAAGTCATGTCATCTCTGTGCCTCACTTCCCCATCTGTAAAATGGGGGCAGCACTTCCCTGCCTCACAGGGTGGTATAAGGATAAATTCTATCGTGTGTCAGAGATTCTCAGGTACTACAGTGGTTGAAGGCATAAAAGTACTGAGAGAGAAGCAAAGGAGCTCTGTGCTCTGCTACCGCGCTGGGTTCCCCCACTACAGCGCTCCCCCAACTCCTGCACAAGCTGTGGGTCTGCCTGTGTGCCTGTGCGGCTGTGGCTGGAGCCCGTGGAGAACGGTTGTGGGTGCTGGAGGGCATGTACACAACTGGACTGCGTGTGGGTCCTTCCACTGCCATTTGGCCATGACAGGCCAATACTGGACCAAATTCATCACTGGTGCCATTGTAGTCACTTCAGTGGAATTACATCAGGGAAAGAATGAGGTGCATTAGTTGGCAGTATTGAATGGATTCTGTGGGGTATGTTATGGATATGATAACCATGCTTAGAAACCATGTGTCCGTAAGCCCACACCTCTGGGAGCACCAGCATCTTTCTAGACATAATTAATGTACAGCATGTCCCGGTGACTCACCAATTAGTGTCAGCAAAGAGACAGATCAGACGTGCCAGGGGCTGCACGCAGGTGGATCGGATGTGATCCAAACCACGTGCTGTCCTCGTCTACTCTCTGAATAGTGCAGCCTCTCTGCACCTGTCTGTGAGAAGCTAAGACATCCCCTCCCACATTGTCCTAACTTACCTGATCAGGATCTTCAGACAGTCCATGGGGCCAGGGGGTCACTCTGAGTCACTGGGCACAGCCCTTCTGCAAGAAGCTGCCTCATGATGTCCTGTGTTCGCTCTCAGCTGAGCCATGCAGTGGGCTGGTGATGTCTCCACATTGGACGTGCCAGAGGAATGACTCAAGATCCATGTGCCATTAAACCGATCACTCCACGCTCTGTCTGATCCCAGCAGTGGGTCAGGTGCAGGCATTACTGGAAGCCAGGAGCCAAGCAAGATGCTCAAAACCTTTGGTGCTTGTAAAAGCCACGTCCATCGTTCAGCTGGCATATGCTGGAAAATGCTCCAGACCCTGTTGGTACCAATACAAGGCAATGCAGGTATCAATAGAGAGCAAGTCTGCTCAGCCCATGTCCAATATGCAGCAGAGATCAGCACTTTCCTCATGGGAGCCCCCAGTTGCCTTTAGAAATTAACTCAGTGCCATCAACACCAGCCATTTGCTCTCTATTTCCCAGCTGTTCTCAGCAGTAAATCCCTGCGCCGTTTCCCTGGACAGAGCTGCCATGAGACTCACACCATTGCTGGGCTATTCCCTGCCCCTCACCTTAGGAGAGCAGCTCTGGGGCCTGCTGCCCAGCAGAGTGTGGGCATGAGGTGCCCCTCTCACCAAGGGCAGGGCCAGTAAACATCTAGGCTGTGAGCTGTGTCCATGCTCAGCTGGTTTCTTCTGAATTAAACCAGGGCACTGGACCCTCCCTCTGACTGTAAATACAACCCCACCTTAGTGCCTGGTGGGTGTCAGCTCAGCACGGCCAGGGGAGTGAATGGTACCAGCCTCATTTCCTCATCAATGGGCCGCAGTTGAAGCCAAGGAGGATCATGTGCTGTGATTCACACATTAACCGGCACTTACTGAAGATGGTGGGGAAGCTCCTGTGACTTCAGTGGTTCAGGCTCAGACCCTGCGAGAATTCCCTGGGAAGTGGAGGGGAGGCCTGAGCCGCTAGCAAAAGTGTCCAAGTCCCATTGTCAGAAGTGACATAAACACTTGGGGCCGGAGCGTTAATGGTATTTAAGCACCTATATGTACAGACAGGCAGTTGGCGGGATTTTGAGAAGCACCTAGCTGCCAAACGCCCATTCATTTCAATACCTTTTAAATCTGGCCCTTAGGCTCCTGATTCCTATTGACTTTCAGTTGACCTTAACTTGTAATGGAGTGAGTCACTTTTGAAAATACCCTAAATACTTCATACAGGTTTTCAGTCCATTCGTCAGTCTATTGCAGTTCACATGGGCAAGGGAACAGGCCCAATTAATAAACACTGAGCAAAGGAAGTTCACCTCTTTCCAGAGCCTTTTTGTCAATGAAATAGTGTTAAAAGTCAGCGCACACCAATAGGTTCTGGCAGCCAAATCTTTATGGCACGTGCTCGCTTCCCCCCCGCCCCCGATCCTTTCACTCTCCTTCTTGCAGTGTAAGGACCTGAAAACGTCGGAAAGCCATTGTCCCCTCTGTGCTCTGCACACTCTTGGTGCGTCACAAATCATCGTCTGGAAATCTTTACCCCCCCCCCCCCCAGTACAGACGTACGTGTGTGTGTGTGTGTGTGTGAGAGAGGGTGTTGGGATGGTAGGGCAAATAGGTGTGGGAATGTTAAAAATATTTATTTAAAAAACCATCCTTCTTTAAAACTCATCCATAGGGCAGCCTCCCCCAGCTCCCCTTCCCCCTTATTCGTTTCTGGAGGAGGCGGAAGTGCATGATAAATGCTCTCTGTGAAGCGAGTTCCCAGCTGTACACAGGGTGCATGCTGCTGTCTGGGAAGGGTGGGACAGACTCCAGGGTGCCTCTCAGACTATCCAGTCTCACATGCAACATGAAACTTATCCACAGACCCCCAGAACTATTTTGGGGTTTTAATGGGACTCAAACTGTCTGCTCCAGCCCATCAAAGCCCAAACTGTGCAATACACAAGACGTACTGAGGGCCCCAGTGTTGTGCAGCCAGAGAATCCAGATCATCAGGAATGTTCTGATTTAGTTCTAAACAATGATGCTTTTCAAATGTAATATCTTGAATCTGAAGGCTCCCAAAGCACTTTACACACCTACATAGCTGGTCAAACTGGACATGAGTTGAAACACAGGAGCTATCACACAGTGGCCAACAGCAATGGTTTATTTCAGGCAAATTTCCCTGTACAACTGAACCTGCTGGAAGGGCAGGTTGGATGGGTATAGAGCTGTCACCCAGGTTGCTGTTGGCAAGATATTAAAGGCCACTTTACCAAAGAGGGGTTTGTGTCTCTACTGACCAGACGTAGCCAGGAGCTCTGGTTACAGCCTGTCCCAGGGACCAGCCTGCAGCAGTGTGGTGCCCCTCACGCTCTGGGCCAGATTTGGCCACTTACACCTCTGAGTGCTGAACTGTTCAGCCAATAGCCCATTGACTCCAATGAGGCTTGTTGAAGAATGACGAATGCTCAGGGAGCAGCAGGGAGCCGGAATCTGCCCCATGCGCGGGCAGAGGGTGACTCAATACGAACTCACAGAGCAGACTGCTCTCTGCAGGGGTAGTGCCCACCTGAGCATTGACCCAGCCTAGCCCTGCTGGTCTATTGGGAGCTGCCAGGATCCCAGCACAAGCAGGGCTGTCTGCAGAGCCCCGGGGGTTGCATTACGCGCTCACGTAGCCCACTATCACCCAGTGATTCCCTAACACAATGTGTGCTCTGCAGAGAGATTTGTGCAGCAGCAATTGTCACACCTCAGCGAAGGCTGGCTGAGACCCAGAGTGACCAGTCTTGGGGACGACAGTCACAGCTTGGGTAATGATCCCTGAGTGACAGCTCCTCCTCCTTCTCCCCTGCTCTCCATGACATTACACGTCACTTCTCATTAGCTTGTCTGAAACCCCAAAGCCAACGAGATCCTTACTAAAAAGAAAACCATATTGGCTGATAAAAGGTAAATTGATTTTATTGGCAGATAAGGTGAATATTGCAATTAATACATAAGATGTAAAAGGGACAGAAGAAGTTAAACTCTTCACAGTCACAGCGATAGTGGAATGTTTCTGATTTTATTAATATCATAACAAGGCTGCATCAGAGACTAAAGCAGGAAGGACAATTCCAGGGAATGCAGGGGGATGAGAGCAGTGGGGACGTGGGAATAAAGACAGGTGTCATGAATTGGTAAAATCCCCCACCTAAAATAGGAAGCAGATTTGCTGGAAATCAGCATTATGGGAATGCTACAGACAGATCCTGGCTCCCTTGGGGAGCCCCTATAGACTGACACAGGAACTGGCCAAGCCCTCTGGGGGTCAGAGGGCTAAGAACACTCTGAGCTCTTCAGGGACTTCACGATGTTCTTCCCATCGTGTGTCACCTCACAGGTGTAGGTCTCATGGGTCTTCCACTTTGATGCATCCAGAGACAGGTAACTGCTGGCCATGTACTTGTTGTCACTCTGTTTGGATGGCTTGGTCGTCTCCACTCCAGTGGAGATCTGCTGGCCATCAGCTTTCCAGGTTACTTGGACTGCCCCTGGGTAAAAGCTGCCCAGCAGACACACCAGTGTGGCTTTGCTCTTTGTTTTTATCTCTTCCGAGGATGGAGGGAAGAGGTGCACGGTGGGAGATGCCTTTGGCTGACCTACAAGACAAGGAGATTCAATGTTAGAAAACCTATATCCAGAGACTGCCAGAGCAGAACGTTCGACATTCCAGATCTCTGCAGTGTAACAAATCCAACCTCTCACCAGCGCCGGGGCAGGGTAATTATCTGAGATGTAAGATGTTCTTCTGGTTAAGGCCCAGGGCTGGGAATCAGGACATTTGGGGTCCAATCGTTGCTCTGCCACAGGCTTCCTTAGTGAACCTGACCTAATAAGTTACTTTCCCTATGCCTGTGAAAGGGGATAATATCTCTTTACTCATCCTTTTTGTTACTTTAATCCTTGAAGGCTTGATCTTGTATTCTTCCTGCACCCATAACTCCCACAACTTGGGGTCTG
This sequence comes from Chrysemys picta bellii, assembly GCF_011386835.1. Taxonomy (NCBI): domain Eukaryota; kingdom Metazoa; phylum Chordata; order Testudines; family Emydidae; genus Chrysemys; species Chrysemys picta. Next base: position 15,318,006 of record NC_088805.1, on the reverse strand, counting down.
CAAGGTGGACAGTGTTGGCGCTAAAGATACAAATGATTGTTATGAAAGTGAGCAAAGTAGTAGGTTGCAATCTATATGCATTGGACGTCTAGCATGAGTGGTTCACAAAGAAACGTTGCAGTTCATTCTACATTGTGCTTCATTTAAAAAATCTGAAATCAGCTTTCTGAGGGTTTTGGACTATGGTCTGGATATTTGTTCGGGGTTATTTCTTAGGGTCTAAACTTTACGTAGAGTTTAATGTGTGTGGTTAGGGCACCAGAAGCCACTTCAGTGGCCAGAAAGGAATCTGGGGTAACCCAAATTTTTCCTTATGGAAAAAGCCAATAAAATGTAATAACAAAGCAACCAACATGATCCGAAGGATGGGATAGGGGATCTAGACACATTGATAGCGTTGTATAGAAACTACTGTAAAATAGTACACAACTTCCATAGAGAGAGCTTTTTGAACCAATCTATGGTATTCTATGGCACAGATAAAGTTTCAAGATATTAAATTCTGCAGGGTAAGTCAATGATGTCATTGAGGCATTATCATTGTCTATCACATTCTGTAGGTGTTTCTGCTAGGGGTCAGATCTGCATGACTCTTGGCTGGGAAATAGCCTTTTATCGCAGCATGTTATATGCTGGATACTCTTGTTGCTGAAATGTTTTCAGAAGCATTTATGAGACCAAAGCACTCGAGCCAGTATGTGTCTCAGTGCCTTGGTGGATCAGAGTCCAAGACAAGAGGAAAAGGGACATTGCAAGATTTCCCAGTGGGTGCAGAGTCGAGTCCCCCAGGCCCTAGCCTGATGTTTGGCTGTGTTACTGCATGGAGATATGGAGACAATAAAGGACCTTCTGGCTTAGGAATGGGCGCATAAGGGGGTTAAAAATTTCTCAGGCTTTTAACACCTAGACACCTGGGATCAAACTGAGAAACTCTTCCCCATTCCAGGTAGCATTTTACTCCGCAAGCGGTCGGTCCCACTGACGTCAGTGGGCCTGTTTGAAGAGCAAGGTGCCACTTAACACGACTAGGCTCAGCGCAGCCTGGGTCGAAGCTACAAACAATGTTGTTTGAGTTAGCACAGTCAGCCCTGATTTACTGAGCCCTGGCTAGCCGAGATCTATCTGCTCCTCAAGGTTTTACTCTAACTGAAGCCTGCTGGCCCAGCCAGCGTCCTGGTCATTGTGCTCTGAGCCTGGCAGACACCGAATGCAGCTTCTAGGAAGCCATCCAGCCCTCCCAGACTGGCCAGCAACCTCATTAGTGTGCTCCAGGCTTGAGAGAGGCAATTAGTGCAGCCTCTTTCAAGTCCTCCCTTCACAGGCTGTTTCAACCCCACCCCATTTATCTGTAACCCTCCATATTTCAAAGGTGTTGGGTGTCCCTCAGCACCTGCAGAAAATCAGGTTTGAGTGGTATTTCCAAACTGAAATCCACGGTAGCTACAGTCATCCAATGTACAATGGAACCGATCCTCCGGGTCAGGAGTAAGTCAGTCAGTGACATTACACTCACTCAGTGTAAGGGTAAATCAGTGTAGTTCCATTGTTGCCAAGGGGGCTACACTGATTTACACCACACAAAGATCTGTTCTTATATTGTTAAAATATCAATCGCTGAACTTGCTCTAAAAGGATACTGCAAATAGGGGTGTAAAAATTACCCACCAAATCTCGTCAGTTAAAAATTGTTTTTTTTTTTTAATTGGAAGTTTTTGCAGAAAGTTTCTGCAGATCTAGAAAAAAATCTTTTTTTATTGCTGGAAAAGTAAAATCTTAAAACCAAATATTTTCACCTAAACTCTGATTTCTCCTTCCCACCCCCCACCCCCCGGCTTTTCAGTCATTGTTCGGTGACAACGTTTTAGTGTTTGGGTTTTTGCCCAAAAGTCAAAATTTTCTGCTGAAAATTTAGATGAAAAGAGTTTTTTAAATTTTTGTTGAAAATTTCCAGAAAATTTAACCCTATTTCGTGACCAACTCTCACTAATTTGAATTTTCTGCAAGCTAACCAGACAAATCAGGTTTTAGATTGCAACAAACACATTATTTTCTAGATCGCATTAGGTTTCAAGGTATTGTACACCCATCTTAAAGAGATTTGGATGACTTTTGGTGTAGGTTTATTGAAGACAATGGGACTATTTTGTTTTACCTTGGCTGAGAATCTGGCCTTTAGTTTCTTTCACATATGAGACAAAATGGAGTGCTAATAAGAAATGTCTAGTCCACTAAGACCAAAGCAAATAAAAAAAAAAAAAAACATTGGGGTGGGAAAATATTTCCCAGAAGAGCCTAATACCAGTTATTTAGAAATTGGTACCTGACAGCAGAATCTGCACAGGTTTCATGGGCAAATTCAAAACCCCTTTCAGAGGGAAAATATAAGAAAATCCAGCATGCAACATGTACACACTATTCTGACTATCCACGGGTTAAAGATTGTTCTCAACCCCGTGAGAAGGTCTGTGCATAAAGTGAGAGGAGACCTGAGTCTGGCACTAAGACAGAAAAGGACCTAAAAATCATGGAAACATGGCAGTATTGGCATTGAGAAGGAAAGGCAATGAGTAATTCAGTGACTTACCAAGGACGGTCAGCTGGGTTCCTCCACCGAAGACAACCCACAGTGACACACGGCTGTACAAAAACCAGTCACGTTCAATGGCAGGGAGAGGTCGCCACGACTGCACATATGGAGAAAATGCCCATGGAACAACTTCTGCTGGCTCTCCATGAGAGCGAATGTTCATCGTTTCTGCAGAAGCTCATAGTACAATTGATTGAATGAAGATCCATTGGGAGGTGAAGCAATGGAGTATTCCTTGGGAGAGCTCACATGAGGCCAAATCCTGGTCCATGCATGCCCACCACATAAGAGAGCAGAAGGTCGTCTTGTCATTAAGGCACTGGAGTGGGAGTCAGGAGACTGGGGTTCAAGTTGGGGACGCAGAGAGAGTTGAATTGGGGCTGCTAAACTGTTGGTCCTTCCACTGCCAGCTGCCCCTCGTTAGTCCCCAGGAGGGAGGGGCTGGCAGATTTCTTTGGGATGCTGATAGTGAATACGCTGAGCCACGTTCAACCCTAGTGCAATTATAGTGACTTGTGGGAATTTTACCAGAGAAGTATTAGGCCCATTTGCTGCCAGTATTTAATGTATCCAATCGTGTATCTCATGTAGGCGATACCCCTGTTTCCAAAGCACATGGCTGTAGCCAACACTTCTGGGAGCAATGGCATCTCTACAGGCCTAGTGTAAAAACTCTCCTAACACCACACCAACAAGTGTCAGCAAAGAAACAGATCTGCCATTCTGGGGCTGCATGTGTGTGGATAGGAAACCAACACCACGTGCTGTCCTCGTCTCTCATCTGGATAGTGCAGCCTTCCCTGCACCTGTCAGTGAGAAGCTACCACATCCCATGACACATGGTCCTGCCTTACCTGATCAGGATCTCCAGATAGTCCATAGGGCCAGGAGTCGCTCTGAGTCACTGGGCACAGCACGTCCTGTGTTCACTTTTGGCTGAAGGATGCCGGGGGCTGGTGAAGTCTCCACACTGGACATGTCCGAGGAACAAGTAAAGAATGCTCAAGATCCATGTGCCCTGAAACCGATCACCACCATCCTCTGCTGGGACCCTGTTAGTACCAATACAAGCAATGTTGGTACCAATATCCAGTATGCAGCAGAGATCAGCACTTTCCTGAAGGGAAATTAACGCAGTGCGACCAAGGACAGCCATTTGCTCTGTATTTCCCAGCTGTTCTCAGCAGTAAATCCCTGCGCCGTTTCCCTGGACAGAGCTGCCATGAGACTCACACCATCGCTAGGCTATTCGCTGCCCCTCACCTTAGGAGAGCAGCTCTGGGGCCTGCTGCCCCACAGAGTGTGGGCGTGAGGTGCCCCTCTCACCAAGGGCAGGGCCAGTAAACATCTAGGCTGTGAGCTGTGTCCATGCTCAGCTGGTTTCTTCTGAATTAAACCAGGGCACTGGACCCTCCCTCTGACTGTAAATACAACCTCCCCTTAGTGCCTGGTGTGTGTCAGCTCAGCACGGCCAGGGGAGTGAATGGTACCAGCCCCATTTCCTCATTAATGGGCCATATTTGAAGCCAAGGTTCTTGTGCTGTGTTTAACAATTGATCTGGCACTTGGTGGAGAAGCTCCTGTGACTTCAGTGGTTCAGTCTGAGACCCTGTGAGAATTCCCTGGGAAGTGGAGGGCAGGCCTGAGCCGCTAGCAAATGGGCCCAAGACCCATTGTCAGAAGTGACTTAAGCACTTAGGCCTAGAGTGTTAATGATGTTTAATCGTCTAAATATACAGGTAGGCCCCTTGTGGGATTTTGAGAAGCACCTAGCTGTCAAACGCCCATTCATTTCAATGCCTTTTAAATCTGGCCCTTAGGCTCCTAAGTTCTATTGACTTTCAGTTGAACTTAGACTTTTAATGGAGTGAGTCATTTTTGAAGATACCCTAAATACTTCATGCAGGTTTTCAGTCCATTTGTCAGTCTATTGCAGTTCACATGTGCAAGGGAACAGGCCCAATTAATAAACACTGAGCAAAGGAAGTTCATCTCTTTCCAGAGCCTTTTTGTCAATAAGGTAGTGTTAAAAGTCAGTGCACACCAATAGGTTCTGGCAGCCAACTCTTTATGGCACATGCTCGCTCCCCCCCATCTCTCACACACACACACGCTCTGTCTTATCCCTTCACACTCATCGTTGCATTGTAAGCTCCTGAAAACTTCTGCGAGCCATTGTCCTCTCTGTCCTCTGCACACTCTTGGTGCTCCACAAATCATCATCTGGAAATTTTAGCCCCCAAAAGTACAGTTCTGTGAGTTTGTTGGGATGGCAGGACAGTAGGTCTGGATATGTTAAAAATACTTTATGTGAAGGTTAAAAAAACCCTTATTGTTTAAAACTTCTCCATAGTTCATCCTCCCTCTGCTCTCCTTTCCCCTTATTTCCTTCTGTAGGAGATGGCAGTGCATGATTGGCCATCCATCCATGTAACCCATGAGTGGTGTTATCACGGTGGGATCTGACATATATGTGGCACATGTGATACATGGCTGTAGGAGAACCAGTGTTTATGGGTTTCCTTTGGCTGTCTGGCCCAGCACGGCTCAGGGGTCCATGATAAACGCTCTCCGTGATGCAAATTCCCAGCTGTACACACTGTGGACGCTGCTGTCTGGGAAGGGTGGGACAGACCCCAGAGGGCCCCTCAGAGTATCCACTCTCACATGAACCTGATCCCCCAGCACAACTCATCGGTTTTTAATGGGACACAGACTATCTGCTCTGTCCTGTCAAGGCCCAAATTGTGCAGCATCCCAGAAGTAACACAGGCCTGAGTGATACCAGGGAATCCGGATGACCAGTAATGTTCTACTTTCACTTGGAAAGCATCTTGAATCTGAAGGCTCCCAAAGCACTTCCCCCTTGTACACAGCTGGTCAAACTGACATAAGGGTCACTGCCTTCCCCTTTGGCTGAAACACAATAGGTGTCACACAGTGGCCAGCGGCATTAGTTTAATGCAGGCAGATTTCCATGTACAGCTGAAGCTGGTGGGAGGGCCGGTTGGGTGGGTTGAGAGCTATCACCTAAGGTGGTGTTTGCAGGACATTAAAGGCCACTCTTCCAAAGAGGGGTTTGGGTCTCTACTGACCAGAAGTGGCCAGGAGCTCTCTTTACAGCTTATCCCAGGAAACTGCCATCAGCACTGTAGTGCCTCTCCCACTATGGGCCAGATTTGGCCACTTATTCCCCTGAGTGTTGAGCTGTTCAGCCAATAGCCAATTGACTACAATGAGGCTTGTTGAAGAGTGACTAATGCTCAGGGAGAAGGTGGTACCGGAATCTCCCCCATGCTCAGGCAGAGGGTGACTAAATACTAACTCACAGAGCAGACTGTTCTCTGCAGGGCTAGTGACCCAGCTGAGCATTGACCCAGACTAAAAAGAAAACCGTATTAGCTGATAAAAGGTACATTTATTTTATTGGAAGAGAAGGTGAATATTGCAATTAATACATGAGGTGTAAAAGGGACAGAAGAAGTTAAACTCTTCACAGTCACAGTAATAGTCAATTTTTTCAGATTTTATTAATATCATAACAAGGCTGCATCAGAGACTAAAGCAGGAAGGACATTTCCAGGGAATGCAGGGGGGGTGAGAGCAGTGGGGACGTGGGAATAAAGACAGGTGTCATATGGATTGATAAAATCCCCCACCTAAAACAGGAAGCACATTTGCTGGAAATCAGCATTATGAGAATGCTACAGACAGATCCTGGCTCCCTTGGGGAACCCCCTACAGACTTGACACGGGAACCAGCCAAGCCGTCTGGGGGTCAGAGTGTTAAGAACACTCTGAGCTCTTCAGGGACTTCGCGATGTTCTTCCCATCGTGTGTCACCTCACAGGTGTAGGTCTCATGGGTCTTCCACTTTGATGCATCCAGAGACAGGTAACTGCTGGCCATGTACTTGTTGTCACTCTGTTTGGATGGCTTGGTCGTCTCCACTCCAGTGGAGATCTGCTGGCCATCAGCTTTCCAGGTGACTTGGACTGACCCTGGGTAAAAGCTGCCCAGCAGACACACCAGTGTGGCTTTGCTCTTTGTTTTTATCTCTTCAGAGGATGGAGGGAAGAGGTGCACTGTAGGAGATGCCTTTGGCTGACCTATAAGACATGGAAACTCAGTGTTAGAAAACCCCAAACCAGAGACTAGCAGTGCAGAACGTAAGAAATTCCAGATCTCTACAGTGTAAGAAATCCAACCTCTCACAAGCGCTGTGGCAGGGTAATTATCTGAGATGTTCTCCTGGTTAAGGCATAGGACTGGGAATCTGGACACTTGGGGTCCATTCCTAGTTCGGCCACAGGCTTCCTCTGTGAACCTGATGAAGTCACTTACCTCTCTGCCTATGAAAGGGGATTACATCACTGAACTCACCGCACGCAGACTTTTTCTCAAGGTTTATGTTTTTTTACATATTTCTAAAGCGCTGTGAGACACTTGGTGGAAGATGCTGGAGAAGTGCCAAGTATTCTCAGTATTGTTTCCAAGCTCACCTTTTCATTCATTGTTGCTCAGATAAAGGGAAATATGAATTCTAAACATCTAGCAACCTGGGCAGTTTGCACAGAATTCCTCCATATTAAGTGCCAGATTTTAATCCCCTTCATCACATTGAGTAGCACTTTCCTTTTCAAACGGTGCCATTTAGTGCAGACGAAGGTGCTACTCATTGAATTAACTCGGAAGATATTTCCATGGAGAAAACTCTCTCTCTCTCTCCCTCCTCAAGAACTGACTATCTGCAAATGAGATGGTGAGAGCCATTCACAAAGAAAAACTCTAGGTCATTCGGCCTTGTGCCCATCTTAGAAATATAAAAACGGCAGATAAGTATCTTCCTAGGACTGCGTTCTGTTTATTATTTTGGGGATATTTCTTAGCGTCTAAGCTTAGAGTTTAATTTGTCTGTTCAGGCCTTGGGGGGCTGTTTCACTAGAGGCACAGAGGAATCTGGGGGTAACCCCCATTTTTCCTAATGAAAAAAATGCTGTAACAGATAATTACAAAAAACCAGTAGGATCAAAGGATAAGAAGAAGAGCTACATGCATTAAATAGATTTTTTTTTATAGAAAGTAGTATAAAATTCTGTACAGTATTAGAGAGAGAATGAGAGAGAGAGAGAGTTTGTTTTTGAACCATCCTATGGAATTCCATAGCAGGGATAAATTCTCTATTCTGCCAAGTGGGTTAATAACCCATTGTTGAATTATCATTGTCTATCTGGGTCTGTAGGTCACTCTGCTAAGAGTCAGATCTTCTGATTAACACCTGGGTGACAAACAAGCTCCTACCACACCCTGGTTGCCTGTTCCTGTTGCTGAACAGTCTAGTTACCAAGCAAGCTTGTTGCTGAAACGTTTTCAGCAGCTGTAAAGTACAGACTCATTTATGGGACCAATCCCTGCTACAGGGCCCGATCCAGTGTGCGTCTGAGCACTTTGCTGGATTGGGGTTCAAGACGAGGAAAAGGGACCTTGCAAAATACCACAATGAGAGTTGATTTCATGGTGGGTGCAGAGTAGATTCCCCTGGGCCCTAGCCTGGTGCTGTGCTGTGTAACTGCAGGGAGACAGGGAGACATTGAAGGCACGACCTGCTTAGGAAGGGCACAAAAGTTCAGGGAAATTTTAAATCCTTGGTAACATTTATGCCTTGTTGCAGGGGCCCGATTGGGATGCCCGTCCTCATGCCAGGTTGCACCTTACTCCACAGGCGGTCGATCCCATTTCACTGGTGGGACTGTATGAAAAGCAACGTGCTATTTGGCATGAGTAGGGCTATCGCAGTCTGGGCCTTAATTATTTCACACTTTATATAGGTCAAAGCAGCCAACAATGATGTTTGAGCTAATATTGCCTTGACTTACTGAGCCCTGGCTAAGCCAGGTCCATCAGGTCCCCAAGGCTGGTCTGTAACTGAAGCCGGCTGGTCCAGCCACCATCCTGATCACTGAGCTCTGAGCTTGGCAGACACAGAATCCAGCCTCTAGGAAGCCGTCCAGCCTTCCAGATTGGTCAGCAATCTCCTTAGTGTGCTCCACGCTTGAGGGACACAATTAGTGCAACCTCTTTAAAGCCCTCTTCCCCTGCAGGCTGCTCCAACCCCACTCTGTTTAAATGAGATCTTGCCTATTTCAAAGGTTTTGGGTGGGGTTGGGTTGCATTTCTAAACTGAACTCCAGTGGTACCTACAGTCGTCCAAGGTACAATGGAACGGCTCCTCCGGGTCAGGAGTAAGTCAGTCAGTGCAATCAGACTCACTCAGTGAACGTGTAAATCAGTGCAGTCCATTGCTGGCAAGGAAGCTACGTGGATTTACACCATGTGAGGAGCTGCCTTCTATTTTTAAAATGTTATCGGTCACTTGCCTACCTCTACCTGAGCAATGCTACAAATGGGGCTGGTGGAAAATGACCCGTCAAAACTATTTTCAGTGGAAAGTTGGTTTTCAAGTGAATGAAAATATTTGTGGCAAGTATCTGCTTTTCTCAAAAAGAAAAAAAAATTTTTTTTTGTTAAAAATCCCAAAATGGAAAAAGTGGAAATCTTAAACCAAAACCTGTCAATAACTGAAGCATTTTTGGTTTTCAGCTGAAAATGCTTGTTTGGGATTTTGGACCCCTTGAGATAAAAATGATTTTTTTGTTTTGCTTTTCCTGAAATTATTTACAGAATAAAACCGTATTTTCTGCCCAGCTCTCATTGCTAAGCATTTCCTTCCAACGGCCCCTGACAAATCAGATTTAAATCACCAGGGACCAATGACTTTAATAGAACATTAGATTTCCTGGGATTGGACACCTGTCTGTAGGCGCCTGGGGTGAGTTTTGGTGGAGCTCTATTGCGGACAATGGAGCCAGGGCAGTTTACAGGACCTGAGAAGCTGGCCCTTGGTTTCTTTCATACATTGACTAACACCTGGTGCTACTGAGAAATAGTTCATACCTTAAAAGAAAAAGAGGAAAAATCTTTTCCTTAAGAGGCTAACACTAGGTTATCGTAACTGGTGACCCAGTAGCAGAATCTCCATAGGTTTCATGGGCAAATTCAAACTTCTCTTCATTAAGAACAGAAAACCCAACATGTGCTGTGTACATCTGCTATGACTATCCAGAGAGACTAAACGTTATTCCCAACACTGTGTGAAGGTCCATATATAAAATGAGAGGAGTCCGGTGCCCAGCATGAAGACAAAGAAAGCAGGAAAAAAATCATGGAAAACGTACAATACAGCCAGGAGAAGGAAAGTTTGTGAGTAATTCAGTGACTTACCAAGGACGGTCAGCTGGGTTCCTCCACCGAAGATCCACCACAGTGACACAGGGCTGTACAAAAACCAGTCCCAGTCGATGGCAGGGAGAGGTCGCCACCTCTGCCCGCGTAGGGAAAAAGAGGCGCAGGGTAATTTCCACTGGCACCGCATGGGAGTGCAGGTTTATCCTTTCTTGAGAAACTCATCGTACAGTCGGAGGAATGAAGATCTACTGGGAAGTGAAGCAATGGCGTATTCCTTGGGACAGCTCACAATAAGGCCAAATCCTGGTCCCCGCGCACAGCCCACATAAGAGAGCACACGATGGGCTTGTAGTTGAGGCATTGGAGTGGGAGTCAGGCGAGACGGGGTTCAAGTCCTGGCTCTGCCACCAACTTTGTATCCTTGGGCAAGTCATGTCATCTCTGTGTCTCAGTTCCCCATCTGTAAAATGGGGGCAGCACTTCCCTGCCTCACAGGGTGGTCTAAGGATAAATTCTATCGTGTCTCAGAGATTCTCAGGTACTACAGTGGTTGAAGGCGTAAAGGTACCGAGAGAGAAGCAAAGGAGCTCTGTGCTCTGCTACCGTGCTGGGTTCCCCCACTACAGCGCTCCCCCAATCCCCGCACAGGCTGTGGGTCTGCCTGCGTGTCTGTGCGGCTGTGACTGGAGCCCGTGGAGAACGGTTGTGGGTGCTGGAGGGCATGTACACAACTGGACTGCGTGTGGGTCCTTCCACTGCCATTTGGCCATGACAGGCCAATACTGGACCAAATTCATCACTGGTGCCATTGTAGTCACTTCAGTGGAATTACATCATGGAAGGAATGAGGCGCATTAGCTGTCAATATTGAATGGATTCAGTGGCGTATGTTATAGATATGATAACCGTACATAGAAACCATGTGTCCGTAAACCCACACCTCTGGAGCACCAGCATCTTTCTACACATAATTAATGTACAGGATGTTCCAGTGACCCAGCAATTAGTGTCAGCGAAGAGACGGATCAGACGTGCCAGGGGCTGCACACGGGTGGATCGGATGTGATCCAAACCACGTGCTGTCCTCGTCTACTCTCTGAATAGTGCAGCCTCTCTGCACCTGTCTGTGAGAAGCTAAGACATAACTTACCTGATCAGGATCTTCAGACAGTCCATGGGGCCAGGCGGTCACTCTGAGTCACTGGGCACAGCCCTTCTTCAAGAAGCTGCCTCATGACGTCCTGTGTTCCCTCTCAGCTGAGCCATGCAGGGGGCTGGTGACGTCTCCACATTGGACATGCCAGAGGAATGACTCAAGATCCATGTGCCATGAAACCGATCACCCCACGCTCTGTCTGATCCCAGCAGTGGGTCAGGTGCAGGCATTACTGGGAGCCAGGAGCCAAGCAAGCTGCTCAGAACCTTTGGTGCTTGTAAAAGCCATGACCATCGTTCAGCTGGCATATGCTGGAAAATGCTCCAGACCCTGTTGGTACCAATACAAGGCAATGCTGGTATCAATAGAGAGCAAGTCTGCTCAGCCCATGTCCAATATGCAGCAGAGATCAGCACTTTCCTCGTAGGAGCCCCCAGTTGCCTTCAGCAATAAACGTAGTGCCACCAACACCAGCCATTTGCTCTGTATTTCCCAGCTGTTCTCAGCAGTAAATCCCTGCGCTGTTTCCCTGGACAGAGCTGCCATGAGACTCACACCATTGGTGGGCTATTCCCTGCCCCTCACCTTAGGAGAGCAGCTCTGGGGCCTGCTGCCCCGCAGAGTGTGGGCGTGAGGTGCCCCTCTCACCAAGGGCAGGGCCAGTAAACATCTAGGCTGTGAGCTGTGTCCATGCTCAGCTGGTTTCTTATAAATTTAAACCAGGGCACTGGACCCTCCCTCTGACTGTAAATACAAACTCCCCTTAGTGCCTGGTGTGTGTCAGCTCAGCACGGCCAGGGGAGTGAATGGTACCAGCCTCATTTCCTCATCAATGGGCCGCAGTTGAAGCCAAGGATCATGTGCTGTGTTTAACACGTGATCCGGCACCTACTGAAGATGGTGGGGAAGCTCCTGTGACTTCAGTGGTTCAGGCTCAGACCCTGCGAGAATTCCCTGGGTAGTGGAGGGCAGGCCTGAGCCGCTAGCAAAAGTGCCCAAGTCCCATTGTCAGAAGTGACTTAGACCTGGAGTGTTAATGGTGTTTAAGCATCTAAATATATAGGTAGGCGCCCTGTGGGTTTTTGAGAAGCACCTGTCTGCCAAACGCCCATTCATTTCAATGCCTTTTAAATCTGTTGAACTTAGACTTTTAATGGAGTGAGTCTCTTTTGAAAATACCCTAAATACTTCATGCAATTTTTCAGTCCATTCGTCAGTCTATTGCAGTTCACATGGGCAAGGGAACAGGCCCAATTAATAAACACTGAGCAAAGGAAGTTCATCTCTTGCCAGAGCTTTTTTGTCAATGGAATAGTGTTAAGTCAGCGCACACGAATAGGTTCTGGCAGCCAACTCTTTATGGCAAATGCTCACTCCCCCTTTCCCCCCCCCACACACACACTCTCTCTCTCTCTCTGATCCCTTCACTCCCATTCTAGCATTGTAAGCTCCTGAAAACTTCTGAGAGCCATTGTCCACTCTGTGCTCTGCCCATGCTTGGTGCTCCATAAATCATCATCTGGAAATCTTAGCCCCCAAAAGTACAGTCCTGTGAGTGTGTTGGGATGGTGGGACAGTAGGTCTGGGGATGTTAAAAATACTTTATGTGACGCTTAAAAAAAACCCCTTATTGTTTAAAACTTCTCCATAGTTCAGCCTTCCTCTGCTCCCCTTATTTCCTTCTGTAGGAGGTGTCAGGGCATGACTGGCCGTCCGTCCATCCTTCCGTCCATCCATCCATTCACCCACCCGTGTAACCCATATTGTGAGTGGCAGTAGCACGGTGTGATCCGACACATACGTGGCATATGTGGTACAAATGTATCCCTTTACCTCCCTGGCCCCATGACTGTAGGAGAACCAGTGTTCATGGGTCTCCCTTGGCTGGCTGGCCCAGCACTGCTCAGGAGTCCATGATAAACACTCTGCCTGAGGTGAATTCCCAGCTGTACACACGGTGCATGCTGCTGTCTGGGAAGGGTGGGGCCAACTCTAGAGGTCCCCTCACATGCTACTGATCCCCCAGCACAACTGATGGGTTTTAAATGGGACACAGACTATCTGCTCTGCCCTGTCAAGGCCCAAATTGTGAAGTAACACAGGCCTGAATGATACCAGAGAATCCGGATTACCAGTAATGTTCTGCTTGTACTTAAAAAGCATCTTGAATCTGAAGGGTCCCAAAGCACTTTAACCATTTGCACAGCTGGTCAAACTGGAAATAAATGTCCTTGACTTCACCTCTGGCTGAAACAAACTAGGTGTCACATAGTGGTCAGCAGCACTAGTTTAATTCAGGCAGATTTCCATGTACAACTAAACCTGCTGGGAGGACCGGTTGGGTGTGTAGAGAGCTGTCGCCTAAGTTGGTGTTTGCAGGATATCAAATGCCACTCGTCCAAAGAGGGGTTTGGGTCTCTACTGACCAGACGTAGCCAGGAGCTCTGGTTACAGCCTATCCCAGGGAACAGCCTGCAGCACTGTAGTGCCCCTGTCTCTATGGGCCAGATTTGGCCACTTACACCCCTGAGTGTTGAGCTGTTCAGCCAATAGCCCATTGACTCCAATGAGGCTACTCGAAGAATGACGAATGCTCAGGGAGAAGAAGGTACCGGAATCTCCCCCATGCGCGGGCAGAGGTTGACTCAATACTAACTCACAGAGCAGACTGCTCTCTGCAGGGCTAGTGACCCAGCCGAGCATTGACCCAGACTAAAAAGAAAACCGTATTAGCTGATAAAAGGTAAATTGATTTTATTGGAAGAGAAGGTGAATATTGCAATTAATACATGAAGTGTAAAAGGGACAGAAGAAGTTAAACTCTTCACAGTCACAGTAATAGTCAATTTTTTCTGATTTTATTAATATCATAACAAGGCTGCATCAGAGACTAAAGCAGGAAGGACATTTCCAGGAAATGCAGCGGGGGGGTGAGAGCAGTGGGGACGTGGGAATAAAGACAGGTGTCATATGGATTGATAAAATCCCCCACCTAAAACAGGAAGCAGATTTGCTGGAAATCAGCATTATGGGAATGCTACAGGCAGATCCTGGCTCCCTTGGGGAACCCCCTAAAGACTGACACGGGAACCAGCGGAGCCCCCTGTTAAGAACACTCTGAGCTCTTCAGTGACTTCTCGAAGCTCTTCCCATCGTGTGTCACCTGGCAGGTGTAGGTCTCATGGGTCTTCCACTTTGATGCATCCAGAGACAGGTAACTGCTAGCCATGAACTTGTTGTCACTCTGTTTGGATGGTTTGGTCGTCTCCACTCCAGTGGAGATCTGCTGGCCATCAGCTTTCCAGGTCACTTGGACTGACCCTGGGTAAAAGCTGCCCAGCAGACACACCAGTGTGGCTTTGCTCTTTGTTTTTATCTCTTCTGAGGATGGAGGGAAGAGGTGCACGGTAGGAGATGCCTTTGGCTGACCTACAAGACAAGGAGATTCAGTGTTAGAAAACCCAAATCCAGAGACTGCCAGTGCAGAATGTAAGAAATTCCATCATCTCTGCAGTGTAACAAATCCAACCTCTCACAAGCGCCAGGGCAGGGTAATTATCTGAGATGTAAGATGTTCTTCTGGTTAAGGCCCAGGACTGGGAGTCAGGACATTTGGGGTCCAATCCTAACTCTGCCACTGACATCCTTAGTGAACCTGGCCTAGTTTAGTAACTTTCCCTATGCCTGTGAAAGGGGATAATATCATTTTACTCATCCTTTTTGTCATTTTAATCCCTGAAGGCTTGATCCCATATTCCTCCTGCACAGATATCTCCTACTGACTTCAAATAACAGCTTGGGGCCTGCAAGGGATACGGTGTTGGCGCTAAAGGAAAAAAATCAATTGGTGTGAAAGTGAGAGAATTGCATTGCGATCTGTATGCACTGGACTTCTAGCAAGAACCAGTCACAAAGAAATGCTGCAGCTGATTCTGCATTATACTTCTTTTTAGAAATCTAAAAGCAGCTTTCTAAGGATTTTGGACCATATTGTACTGATTAGTTTAAGGATATTTCTTAAGGTCTAAGCTTTAGAGTTTAATGTGTGTGATTAGGGGACTGGAAGCCACTTCAGTGCTCAGAGAGGAATCCGGGGCAACCCACATTTTTCCTTATGAAATAATCCTATAAAATGTAATTACAAAGCAACCAACATGATCTAAAGAATGGGACAGAGAACTAGACACGTTTAAGAGTGTTTTATATAAAGTACCATAAAATTCTATGGTGTTCCAAAAGAGACTTTTTTTAATCATGCTATGGTAGGAATAAAGTCTATATCTTAAATTCTGCAAGTTGGATCAATAAACCTGTTAAGCAATTATTGTCTGCCACATTCTGCAGGCCTTTCTACCCAGGGACAACACTTTTGAATAAGACCTCAATAGGAAATAACCTCCTTAACTCATCCTGTGAGATGCTGACAGCTGAACAGCCTCATTACCAAGCTGGCTTGGTGCTGAAATGTTTTCAGAAACTTGTAATGTACAGACTCCTAAATAGGACCAATCCCAGCCAAAGGACCCGAGCCAGTATTTGTTTAAGTGCTTTGTTGGATCAGGGTCCAAAATGAGCAACAAGGATATTGCAAAATATCACAGTATTGGTTGATTTCACGGTGGGTACAGAGTAGAGTCCCCTGCACCCACGTATGATGTGGTGCTATGTTACTGCATGGAGATATGGAGACAGTAAAGGACCTACTGGCTTAGGAATGGATGCAAAAGTTTGGGGAATTTTTAACCCCCTAGTAAAAGGCACCTGCCTTCTAACTGGGGCCAAACTGCAAAGCTCTTCCTCATTCCAAGTAGCACTTTACCCCACAAGCGGTCGGTCCCACTGATGTCAGTGGGCCTGTTTGCTGCTCAGCACGAGTGGGCTCAGTGCAGCACGGGCTGCAGTTATTTCACGCTTTACACAGGTCAAAGCGACAATGTTGTCTGAGCTAGCACAGTCAGCCCTGATTTACTGAGCCCTGGCGAGCCGAGATCTGGCTGCTCCTCAAGGTTTTACTCGAACAGAAGTTGCTGGCCGAGCCAGCATCCTGATCATTGAGCTCGGAGGCTGGTAGCCGGAGAGTGCAGCTTCTAGGAAGCCGTTCAGCCTTTCCAGACTGGCCAGCAACCTCGTTAGTGTGCTCCAGGCTTGAGAGAGGCCATTAGTGCAGCCTCTTTCAAGCCCTCTCCCACTGCAGTCTGCTCCAACCCCACCCCCTTTATCTGTAACCCTCCATATTTCATAGGTGTTGGGTGTCCCTCAGCACCTGCAGAAAATCAGGGTTGAGTGGTATTTCCAAACTGAAATCCACGGTAGCTACAGTTATCCAATGTACAATGGAACTGATCCTCCGGGTTAGGAGTAAGTCAGTCGGTGAAATTACACTCACTCCGTGTAAGGGTAAATCAGTGTAGTTCCATTACTGCCGAGGAGGCTACATTGATTTACATCACATGACGATCTGTTCTTATATTTTTAAAATTACTCTGATCTCATAACTTGCTCTAAATTAGCAATTCTACAAGTCAGGCTGGTCAAAAATTACCCATCAAATCTCTTGTCAGTGGAAAAACTGGCTTTTCATCTCAATGGAATTTTTTGGAGCAAATATCTGATTAACGAAAAATTTCTTGTTGGAAATGCAAAAACTCAGTACCAAAAGGTTTCTGCAAATATCTGGGGTTTTTCCTTTCTGTTTTCAGTATATATTGGGTGAATTTTTTTTTTTTTGGCCAAAGAGTCAATTTTCTGCTGAGAATTTAGACAAAAACATTTTTCATTTTTGTAGAAATTTTCCAGAAATTGAAACCCCATTTTGTGACTAACTCTTCCCAAAATGAATAGTCTTCAAACTACTCCGGAAGATCAGATTTCAAATCACAAAGGACAAATTATTTTTATCTCACATTAGATTTCAAGGGTTGTACGTTTATTTTAAGGAGGTTTGGGTGAGTTTTGGTGGAGATCTATTGAAAACAAAGGGACTATGTTGTTCTACCTGGCTGAGAATCTGGTCCTTGGTTTCTTTCACATATTGGGAAAAACCAAGTGCGAATAACTAAGAAATGTCTAGTCCATTAAAACAAAAAACAAGGTAGAAAATATTTTCTTTTAAGATGCTAACACCAGTTATTTAAAAATTGGGACCTGACAAGAGAATCTGGGTAGGTTTCATGGGCAAATTCAGAAACCCGTTCATTGGGAAAAGATAAGAAAAATCCAGCATGGGACATCTACACCCTGTTCTGACTATCCAACAATTAAACATTGTTCTTAACACCGTGTGAAGGTCTCTGCATAAAGGGAGAGGAGACCCAATCCTGGCAGTAAGAGAGAAAAGGAGGAAAAAATCATGGAAACACGACAGGATTGGCATCGAGAAGGAAAGCAGGTGAGTAATTCAGTGACTTACCAAGGACGGTCAGCTGGGTTCCTCCACCGAAGACAAACCACAGTGACACATGGCTGTACAAAAACTAGTCACGTTCAATGGCAGGGAGAGGTCACCACCACTGCACGTGTGGGGAAAATAGACGTGGGACAACAACTGCTGGATCTCCTTGAGGGCGAAGGTTCATCCTTTCTGGAGAAGCTCATAGTACAGTTGATTTAAATGAAGATCCATTGGGAGGTGAAGCAATGGAGTATTCCTTGGAAGAGCTCACATGGGGCCAAATCCTGGTCCCAGCACGCAGCCCACGTAAGAGAGCAGAAGATGGTCTTGTACTTAAGGCACTGGAGTAGGAGTCAGAAGATGGGTTCAAGTCCTGGTTCTGCCACAGACTGATTTTGTGCCTTGGGCAAGTCACATAATCTCTGTGCCTCAATTCCCCATCTGTAAAATGGGGATAGTACTTCCCTATTTCACAGGGGTGCTGTAAGGATAAATTCCTTTATGGCTGTGAGATGCTCAGGTACAACAGTGATACAGGCCATAAACCTGCCTAGATAGACACAAAGGAACTGTGTGCTAGGCAGCTGCTACTGTACTGGGTTCCACTGTCCCTGTGCTCCCCCAACACACCCACGGTCTGTGGATCTGCAGGAACCTCCCGCATGTCTGTGTGTGCTGCTGTGGATGGCCCCTATGGAGCTCCATCTAGCACCATTGTGGGTGGAGGAGGGGACACAGGGTGTTGAATTGGGGCTGCTAAACTGTTGGCAGTGGAAGGACCAGCTGGCCCTCGTAGGTCCCCAGGAGGGAGGGGCTGGCAGATTTCTTTGGAATGCTGATAGCGAACACGCTGAGCCACGTTCAACCCTGGTGCAATTATAGTGACTTGTGGGAATTATACCAGAGAAGAATTAGGCCCATTTGCTGCCAGTATTTAATGTATCCAATCCTGTTTTTCATGTGGGCGATACCCCTGTTTCCAAAGCACGTTTCTTTAGCTTACATCCCTGGGAGCACTGACATCTCTACAGACCTAGTGTAAACACTATCCTAGCGTCACACCAACAAGTGTCAGCAAAGAAACAGATCTGCCATGCTGGGACTGCATGTGTGTGGATGGGAAACCAACACCACGTGCTGTCCTCATCTCTCATCCGGATAGTGCAGCCTTCCCTGCACCTGTCAGTGAGAAGCTACCACATCCCATGACATGTGGTCCTGCCTTACCTGATCAGGATCTCCAGATAGTCTGTGGGTGAGGGTTCGCTCTGTAAAAGCTGCATCATAATGTTCTGTCTCGCATCTGGCTGGTGAACTCTCCACACCGGACATGTCCGAGAAACAAGTAAATAGTGCTCGAGATCTATGGTCCATGAAACCGATCACCACCATCCTCTGCTGGGACCCCAACCATGGATCTGATGCAAGCGTTCCTGGCAGTCTCTCTGGAAGCCAAGATTCTGTATCTGGCATATGCTGGAAAATGCTCCAAGCCCTGTTAGTACCAATACAAGGCAATGTTGGGATCAATGTCCAGTATGCAGCAGAGATCAGCACTTTCCTGAAGGGAGCCCCTCAGGTGCCTTTAGAAATTAACTCAGTGCCACCAACGACAGCCATTTGCTCTGTATTTCCCAGCTGTTCTCAGCAGTAAATCCCTGCGCTGTTTCCCTGGACAGAGCTGCCATGAGACTCACACCATTGCTGGGCTATTCCCTGCCCCTCACCTTAGGAGAGCAGCTCTGGGGCCTGCTGCCCCGCAGAGTGTGGGCGTGAGGTGCCCCTCTCACCAAGGGCAGAGCCAGTAAACATCCAGGCTGTGAGCTGTGTCCATGCTCAGCTGGTTTCTTCTGAATTAAACCAGGGCACTGGACCCTCCCTCTGACTGTAAATACAAACTCCCCTTAGTGCCTGGTGTGTGTCAGCTCAGCACGGCCAGGGGAGTGAATGGCACCAGCCCCATTTCTTTATTATTGGGCCATATTTGAAGCCAAGGATCATGTGCTGTGTTTAACATGTGATCCGGCACCTACGGAAGTTGGTGGGGAAGCTCCTGTGAGTTCAGTGGTTCAGGCTCAGACCCTGCGAGAATTCCCTGGGAAGTGGAGGGGAGGCCTGAGCTACTAGCAAAAGTGTCCAAGTCCCATTGTCAGAAGTGACATAAACACTTGGGGCTGGAGTGTTAAAGGTATTTAAGCACCTATATGTACAGACAGGCAGTTGGCGGGATTTTCAAAAGCACCTAACTGCCAAACACTCATTCATTTCAATGGCTTTTAAATCTGGCCCTTAGGCTCCTGATTCCTATTGACTTTCAGTTGAATTTAACATTTAATTGAGTGAGTCACTTTTGAAAATACCCTAAATACTTCATGCAGTTTTTCAGTCCATTCATCAGTCTATTGCAGTTCACATGTGCAAGGGAAGAGGCCCAATTAATAAACACTGAGCAAAGGAAGTTCATCTCTTTCCAGAGCCTTTTTGTCAATGAAATAGTGTTAAAAGTCAGTGCACACCAATAGGTTCTGGCAGCCAACTCTTTATGGCACATGCTCGCTCTCTTTTTCTCTCTCTCTCTCTGATCCTTTCACTCTTCTTCTTGCAGTGTAAGGGCTTGAAAACTTCTGAGAGCCATTGTCCCCTCTGTGCTCTGCACACTCTTGGTGCTCCAGAAATCATTATCTGGAAATCTTAACACCCCCCCCACCCAGTACAGACGTGTGTGTGTGAGGGTGTTGGGATGGTGGGGATGTAAAAAATACTTATTTAAGAAACCATCATTCTTTAAAACTCATCCATAGCGCAGTCCCCCTCAGCTCCCCTTCCCTCTTATTCATTTCTGGAGGAGGCGGAAGTGCATGATAAACGCTCTCCGTGAGGCCTGTTCCCAGCTATACACACAGTGCATGCTGCTGTCTGGGAAGGGTGGGACAGACTCCAGGGTGCCCCTCAGAGCATCCACTCTCACATGCAACATGAAACTTATCCACAGACCCCCAGCACCATTTATGGGTTTTAATGGGACACAAACTGTCTGCTCCGGCCCATCAAGGCCCAAACTGTGCAACACACACGACTTACTAAGGGCCCCAGTGGTGTGCACCCAGAGAATCCAGATCATCAGGAATGTTCTGATTTAGTTCTAAACAATGATGCTTTTCAAATATAATATCTTGAATCTGAAGGCTCCCAAAGCACTTTACACACTTACACAGCTGGTCAAACTGGACATGAGGGTCTCTGCCTTCACCTGCGGTTGAAACACAGGAGCTATCACAAAGTGGCCAGCAGCACTGGTTTATTTCAGGCAAATTTCCCTGTACAGCTGAATGTGCTGGAAGGGCAGGTTGGGTGACAAAGTTCCTCCTCTATCTTGGTGGGTCCTGCGCTTATTGGCGGATTTTCTTGCCTCAGAGTTTCACCATGGGGATTGGGGAACAGCCCAGAGACCTTCCCCTCTGGAAGAACCCACAGTCCAGGTCAATTGGGAGGTTTGGGGGGAACCCGGGCCCGCCCTCTACTCCAGGATCCAGCTCAGGGCCCTGTGGACTGCAGCTGTCTATTGTGCCACTGCCTCCTGTAACAGCTGCATGACAGCTACAACTCCCTGGGCTACATCCCCATGGCCTCCTCCAAACACCTTCCTTATTCTCACCACAGAACCTTCCTCCTGGTGTCTGATAACGCTTGTGCTCCTCAGTCCTCCAGCAGCGCAGCGCAGCACAGCACACCCTCTCACTCTGAGCTCCATTCGCCTCTTGCTCCTAGCGCCTCACACTCACACCACAAACTGAAGTGAGCTTCTTTTTAAAGCCCAGGTGCCCTGATTAGCCTGCCTTAATTGATTGTAGCAGGTTCCTGATTACTCTAGTGCAGCCCCTGTTCTGGTCACTCAGGGAACAGAAAACTACTCATCCAGTGACCAGTATATTTGCCCTCTACCAGACTCCTGTACCCCACTGGTCTGGGTCTGTCACAGTGGGTAGAGAGCTGTCACCCAGGTTGCTGTTGGCAAGATATTAAAGGCCACTTTACCAAAGAGGGGTTTGTGTCTCTACTGTCCAGAAGTAGCCAGGAGCTCTGTTTGCAGCCTTTCCCAGGGACCAGCCTGCAGCAGTGTGGTGCCCCTCACGCTCTGGGCCAGATTTGGCCACTTACACCTCTGAGTGCTGAGCTGTTCAGCCAATAGCCCATTGACTCCAATGACGCTTGTTGAAGAATGACGAATGCTCAGGGAGCAGCAGGGAGCCGGAATCTGCCCCATGCGCGGGCAGAGGGTGACTCAATACGAACTCACAGAACAGACTGTTCTCTGCAGGGCTAGTGCCCACCTGAGCATTGACCCAGCCTAGCCCTGCTGGTCTATTGGGAGCTGCCAGGATCCCAGCACAAGCAGGGCTGTCTGCAGAGCCCCGGGGGTTGCATTACGCTCTCACGTAGCCCCCTATCACCCAGTGATTCCCTAACACAATGTGTGCTCTGCAGAGAGATTTGTGCAGCAGCAATTGTCACACCTCAGCGAAGGCTGGCTGAGACCCAGAGTGACCAGTCTTGGGGAGAACAGTCACTGCTTGGGTAATGATCCCTGAGTGACATCTCCTCCTCCTTCTCCCCTGCTCTCCATGACATTACACGTCACTTCTCATTAGCTTGTCTGAAACCCCAAAGCCAACGAGACCCTTACTAAAAAGAAAACCATATTGGCTGATAAAAGGTAAATTGATTTTATTGGCAGATAAGGTGAACATTGCAATTAATACATAAGATGTAAAAGGGACGGAAGAAGTTAAACTCTTCACAGTTACAGCGATAGCTGAATGTTTTTGATTTTATTAATATCATAACAAGGCTGCATCAGAGATTAAAGCAGGAAGGAGAATTCCAGGGAATGCAGGGGGATGAGAGCAGTGGGGACATGGGAATAAAGACAGGTGTCATGAATTGGTAAAACCCCCCACCTAAAATAGGAAGCAGATTTACTGGAAATCAGCATTATGGGAATGCTACAGACAGATCCTGGCTCCCTTGGGGAGCCCCCTATAGACTGACACAGGAACCGACCAAGCCCTCTGGGCGTCAGAGGGTTAAGAACACTCTGAGCTCTTCAGGGACTTCTCGATGTTCTTCCCATCGTGTGTCACCTGGCAGGTGTAGGTCTCATGGGTCTTCCACTTTGATGCATCCAGAGACAGATAACTGCTGGCCATGTACTTGTTGTCACTCTGTTTGGATGGTTTGGTCGTCTCCACTCCAGTGGAGATCTGCTGGCCATCAGCTTTCCAGGTGACTTGGACTGCCCCTGGGTAAAAGCTGCCCAGCAGACACACCAGTGTGGCTTTGCTCTTTGTTTTTATCTCTTCCGAGGATGGAGGGAAGAGGTGCACTGTAGGAGATGCCTTTGGCTGACCTACAAGACAAGGAAACTCAGTGTTAGAAAACCCCAAACCAGAGACTAGCAGTGCAGAATACAGGAAATTCCAGATTTCTACAGTGTAAGAAATCTAATCTCTCACAAGAACTGTGGCAGGGTAATTATCTGAGATGTTCTCCTGGTTAAGGCACAGGACTGGGAATCTGGACACTTGGGGTCCATTCCTAGTTCTGCCACAGGCTTCCTCTGTGAACGTGAGGAAGTCACTTACCTCTCTGCCTATGAAAGGGGATTACATCACTGAACTCGCCGCACGCAGACTTTTTCTCAAGGTTTATGTGTTTTTACATATTTCTAAAGCGCTGTGAGACACTTGGTGGAAGATGCTGTAGAATCGCGAAGTATTCTCAGTATTGTTTCCAAGCTCACCTTTTCATTCATTGTTGCTCAGATAAAGGGAAATACGAATTCTAAACAGCTAGCAACCTAGGCAGTTTGCACAGTATTCCTCCATATTAAGTGCCAGATTTTAATCCCCTTCATCACATTGAGTAGCACTTTCCTTCTCAAATGTGCCGTTTAGTGCAGACGAAGGGGCTACTCATTGAATTAACTTTGAAGATATTTCCAAGGTGAAAACACTCTCTCTCTCTCTCTCTCTTCTTGAGAAATAAGAGAGAGATAGAGAATCTGCGAATGAGATACTGAGAGCCATTCACAAAGAAAAACTGCAGGTCACTCGGCCTTCTGCCCATCTTAGAAATATAAAAACAGCAGATAAGTATCTTCCTAGGACTATGTTGTGTCTTTTATTTTGGGGATATTTCTTAAGGCCTTAGCTTAGAGTTTAATTTGTCTGTTCGGGCCTTGGGGGCTGTTTCACTAGAGGCACAGAGGAATCCTGGGGTAACCCCCATTTTTCTTAATGAAAAAAATGCTGTAACAGATAATTACAAAAAACCACTATGCATTAAATAGTGTCTTATAGAAAGCACTGTAAAATTCTGTACAGTTTAGAGAGAGAGTTTGTTTTTGAACTGTCCTATGGAATTCCATAGCAGGGATAAATTTTCTGTTCTAAACCCATTGTTGAATTATCATTGTCTATCTGGGTCTGTAGGTCTCTGTGCTAAGGGTCAGATCTTCTGATTAACACCTGGGTGACAAACCATCTCCTACCACACCCTGGTTGCCTGTTCCTGTTGCTGAACAGCCTAGTTACCAAGCAAGCTTGTTGCTGAAATGTTTTCATTTATGGGACCAATCCCTGCTACAGGGCCCGATCCAGTGTGCGTCTGAGCACTTTGCTGGATTGGGGTTCAAGACAAGAGGAAAAGGGACCTTGCAAAGTACCACAATGAGGGTTGATTTCATGGTGGGTGCAGAGTAAATTCCCCTGGGCCCCAGCCTGGTGCTGTGCTGTGTGACTGCATAGAGACAGGGAGACATTGAAGGCACGACCTGCTTAGGAAGGGACGCAAAAGTTTGGGGAATTTTTAAACTCTTAGTAACACTTATGCACCAGCCTTGTCGCGGGGCCAAATTGGGATGCCCGTCCTCATGCCTGGTTGCACCTTACTCCACAGGCAGTAGATCCCATTTCATTAGTGGGACTGTATGAAAAGCAACGTGCTATTCGGTCACTTGTCTAGTCACTTGTCTAGCTCTAACTGAGCAATGTTACAAATAGGGCTGGTTGAAAATGACCCACGAAAACTATTTTCAGTGGAAAATTGGTTTTCAACTGAATGAAAATTTTTGTGGGAAGGATCTGCTTTCCTCAAAAAAAAAATGGTTTGTTTTTTTGTTGAGAATGCCAAAATGAAAAAAATTGAAATCTTACACTAGAAACTGTCAATAACTGAAGCATTTTTGGTTTTCAGCTGAAAATGCTTGTTTGAATTTTGGACCCCTTCAGATAAAAATGATTTTTTTGTTTTGCTTTTCCTGAAATTATTCACAGAATAAAACTGTATTTTCTGTCCAGCTCTCATTCCTAAGCATTTCCTTCCAACGGCCCCCGGCAAATCAGATTTTAAATCACCAGGTACCAATGATTTTTATAGGACACTAGATTTCCTGGGATTGGACACCTGTCTGTAGGCGCCTGGGGTGAGTTTTGGTGGAGCTCTATTGCGGACAATGGAGCCAGGGCAGTGTGCAGCACCTGAGACGCTGGCCCTGGGTTTCTTTCATACACTGACTAACACCCGGTGCTACTGAGAAATAGTTCATACCTTAAAAGAAAAGGAGGGAAAATCTTTTCCTTACGGGGCTAACACTAGGTCATCGTAACTCGGGACACAGTGGCAGAATCTCAATAGGTTTCATGGGCAAATTCAAACTTCTCTTCATTAGGAAAAGAAAAGAAAACCCAACATGTGCCGTGTACACCTGCTATGACTATCCAGAGAGACTAAATGTTATTCCCAACACTGTGTTAAGGTCCATATATAAAGTGAGAGGAGTCCCGAGCCCAGCATGAAGACAAAGAAATCAGGAAAAAATCATGGAAAACGTACAATACAGCCAGGAGAAGGAAAGTTTGTGAATAATTCAGTGACTTACCAAGGACGGTCAGCTGGGTTCCTCCACCGAAGACCCTCCACAGTGACACAGGGCTGTACAAAAACCAGTCCCAGTCGATGGTAGGGAGAGGTCATCGTCACTGCCCGGGAGGGGAAAAAGAGGCGCGGGGGAATTTCCACTTGTTCCTCAGGGGAGTGCAGGTGTCTCCTTTGAGGAGAAACTCGTGCAATTGGAAGAGTGAAGATCCATGGGGAAGTGAAGCAATGAAGTATTCCTTGGGACAACTCCTAATAAGGCCAAATCCTGGTCCCCGCACACAGCCCACATAAGAGAGTAGAAGACAGTTGTGTCGTTAAGGCATTGGAGTGGGAGTCAGGAGACTGAGGTTCAAGTCCTGGCTCTGCCACAGACTTTGTATCCTTGGGCAAGTCACGTCATCTCTCTGCCTCCATTCCCCATCTGTAAATTGGGGGCAGCACTTCCCTTCTTCACAGGGCGGTGTAAAGATAAATTTTATAGTGTGTTAGAGATGTTCAGGCACTACAGTGATAGAGGGTGTAAAGGTACCTAGAGAGAAGCAAAGGAGCTCTGTGCTCTAGTACCGCGCTGGGTTCCACCACTACAGAGCTCCCCAAAACCCACCCGTGGAGAACGGTTGTGGGTGCTGGAGGGCATGTACTCAACTGGACTGCGTGTGGGACATTCCACTGCCATTTGGCCATGACAGGCCAATACTGGGCAAAATTCATCACTGGTGCCATTGTAGGGACTTCAGTGGAATTACATCACAGAATGAATGTGGCGCATTAGCTGTCAGTATTGAATGGATTCAGTGGTGTATGTTATGGATACGATAACCATACTTTGAAACCATGTGGCTGTAACCCCACACCTCTGGGAGCACCAGCATCCTTCTAGACATAATTAATGTACAGCATGTCCCAGTGACCCACCAATAAGTGTCAGTGAAGAGACGGATCAGACGTGCCAGGGGCTGCACATGGGTGGATCAGATGTGATCCAAACCACATGCTGTCCTTGTCTACTCTCTGAATAGTGAAGCCTCTCTGCACCTGTCTGTGAGAAGCTAAGACATCCCCTCTCACATTGTCCTAACTTACCTGATCAGGATCTTCAGACAGTCCATGGGGCAAGGGGCTCACTCTGAGTCACTGGGAACAGCCCTTCGGCAAGAAGCTGCCTCATGACGTCCTGTGTTCACTCTCAGCTGAGCCATGCAGGGGGCTGGTGACGTCTCCACATTGGACGTGTCAGAGGAATAACTCAAGATCCATGTGCCATGAAACCAATCACCCCACGCTCTGTCTGATCCCAGCAGTGGATCAGGTGCAGGCATTACTGGAAGCCAGGAGCCAAGCAAGATGCTCAGAACCTTTGGTGCTTGTAAAAGCCATGACCATCGTACGGCTGGCATATGCTGGAAAATGCTCCAGACCCTGTTGGTACCAATACAAGGCAATGCTGGTATCAATAGAGAGCAAGTCTGCTCAGCCCATGTCCAATATGCAGCAGAGATCAGCACTTTCCTCCTGGGAGCCCCCAGTTGCCTTCAGCAATTAACGTAGTGCCACCAACACCAGCCATTTGCTCTGTATTTCCCAGCTGTTCTCAGCAGTAAATCCCTGCGCTGTTTCCCTGGACAGAGCTGCCATGCGACACACACCATTGCTGGGCTATTCCCTGCCCCTCACCTTAGGAGAGCAGCTCTGGGGCCTGCTGCCCAGCAGAGTGTGGGCATGTGGTGCCCCTCTCACCAAGGGCAGGGCCAGTAAACATCTAGGCTGTGAGCTGTGTCCATGCTCAGCTGGTTTCTTCTGAATTAAACCAGGGCACTGGACCCTCCCTCTGACTGTAAATACAAACTCCCCTTAGTGCCTGGTGTGTGTCAGCTCAGCATGGCCAGGGGAGTGAATGGTACCAGCCCCATTTCCTCATTAATGGGCCGCAGTTGAAGCCAAGGAGGATCATGTGCTGTGATTCACACATTAACCGGCACTTACTGAAGTTGGTGGGGAAGCTCCTGTGACTTCAGTGGTTCGGGCTCAGACCCTGCGAGAATTCCCTGGGAAGTGGAGGGGAGGCCTGAGCCGCTAGCAAAAGTGTCCAAGTCCCATTGTCAGAAGTGACGTAAACACTTGGGGTTGGAGTGTTAAAGGTATTTAAGCACCTATATGTACAGGAAGGCACCTAACAGGATTTTTAAAAGCACCTAGCTGCCAAACGCTCATTCATTTCAATGGCTTTTAAATCTGGCCCTTAGGCTCCTGATTCCTATTGACTTTCAGTTGAACTTAACTTTTAATGGAGTGAGTCACTTTTGAAAATACCCTAAATACTTCATGCAGTTTTTCAGTCCAGTCATCAGTCTATTGAGTTCACATGTGCAAAGCAACAGGCTCAATTAATAAACATTGAGCAAAATGTTAAAATCAGCGCACGCTCTGGGTTCTAGTAACCAAATCTATGGCACATGCTCGCTCTCCCTCTCACACACGCTCTGTGTGAGCTCCTGAAAACTTAGGAGAGCCATTGTCCCCTCTGTGTTCTGCACACTCTTGGTGCTCCACAAATCATAACCTGGGATTCTTATCCCCCCCATGTAAAGACGTGTGTAGGGGGGATGGCGGGAGAGTAGGTCTGGGGACGCTAAAAATACTTTGTGAAGTTTAAGAGACCCCTCATTCTTTCAAACTCATCCATATTGCAGCCTCCTGCTCCCCTTTCCACCTAACCCCTTCTGTAGGAGGTGGCAGTTCATGACTGGCCATCCATCCATATCACTCATATTGTGAGTGATAGCAGCTCAGTGGGATCTGACAAATACCTGGCTTATGTGATACAAATGTACCCCTTTACCTCCCTGGCCCCAAAACTGTAGGAGAATCAGTGTTCAAATATCTCCTTTGACTGCCTGGCCCAGCAAGCTCAGGGGTTCATGATAAACGCTCTCCATGATGCAAATTCCTAGCTGTACACACGTTGCATGCTGCTGTCTGGGAAGGGTGGGACAGACCCCAGAGCTCCCCTCAGAGTGTCTAGTCTCACATGGACCTGATTGGACACAAATTGTCTCCTCTGGCCTGTCAAGGCCCAAATTGTGCAGCACCCCAGAAGTAATACAGGCCTGATTGATTGCAGAGAATCCACATTGTCAGTAATGTTCTGATTTCACTTGAAAAGCACCTTGAATCTGAAGGCTCCCAAAGCATTTTAGCCATTTATACAGCTGGTCAAACTGCACATAAAGTCTAGGGTGACCAGACAGCAAGTGTGAAAAATCAGGACGGGGGTGGGGGGTAATAGGAGCCTATATAAGAAAAAGACCCAAAAATCGGGACTGCCCCTATAAAATCGGGACATCTGGTCACCCTAATAAAGTCACTGCCTTCCCCTCTGGCTGAATCACAGCAGCTGTTACACAGTGGGCAGCAGCACTAGTTTAATTCAGGCAGATTTCCACGTACAGCTGAAGCTGCTGAGAGGGCAGGTGGTGTGTGTAGGGAGCTGTCACCCAAGTTGATATTTAATATCCTGCCAAATGCAACTCTTCCAATGAGGTCTTTTGTGTCCCTACTGACCAGAAGAAGGCAGGAACTCTGTTTGCAGCCTATCCCACAGAACAGCCTGCAGTAGTGTTATGCCCCTCCCTCTATGGGCCAGATTTGGACACTTATTCCCGTGAATGCTGAGCTGTTCTGCAAATACCCCATTGACTCCAGTGAGGCTTCTTGAAGAATGAGTAATGCTCAATGAGAAGAAAGGAGCCGGAATCTGCCCCATGCGAGGGCAGAGGTTCACTCAATATAGTCTTGGGGGAGAACAATCACAGCTTGAGTAATGATCCCTCTGTGACATCTCTCCTCTTCCCCTGATCTCCATGATATTACACATCCCTTCTCATTAGCTTGTCTGAAACCCCAAAGCCAACCAGATCCTTACTAAAAAGAAAACCATATTAGCTGATAAAAGGTAAATTGATTTTATTGGAAGAGAAGGTGAATATTGCAATTAATACACAAGATGTAAAAGGGACAGAAGAAGTTAAACTCTTCACAGTCACAGTGATAGTCAAATTTTTCTGATTTTATTAATATCATAACAAGGCTGCATCAGAGACTAAAGCAGGAAGGACATTTCCAGGAAATGCAGGGAGGTGAGAGCAGTGGGGACATGGGAATAAAGACAGGTGTCATATGGATTGGTAAAATCCCCCACCTTAAACAGAAAGGAGTTTTGCTGGAAATCAGCATTATGGGAATGCTACAGGCAGATCCTGGCTCCCTTGGGGAACCCCCTAAAGACTGACATGGGAACCAGCGGCGCCCCCTGTTAAGAACACTCTGAGCTCTTCAGGGACTTCTCAAAGTTCTTCCCATCGTGTGTCACCTGGCAGGTGTAGGTCTCATGGGTCTTCCACTTTGATGCATCCAGAGACAGGTAACTGCTAGCCATGTACTTGTTGTCACTCTGTTTGGAGGGTTTGGTCGTCTCCACTCCAGTGGAGATCTGCTGGCCATCAGCTTTCCAGGTGACTTGGACTGCCCCTGGGTAAAAGCTGCCCAGCAGACACACCAGTGTGGCTTTGCTCTTTGTTTTTATCTCTTCCGAGGATGGAGGGAAGAGGTGCACTGTAGGAGATGCCTTTGGCTGACCTATAAGACAAGGAGATTCAATGTTAGAAAACCCAAATCCAGAGACTGCCAGTGCAGAACGTAAGAAATTCCAGATCTCTGCAGTGTAACAAATCCAACCTCTCATATGCCTATGGGCAGGGTAATTATCTGAGATGTAAGATGTTCTTCTGGTTAAGGCCCAGGACTGGGAATCAGGACATTTGGAACCCAATCCTCGGTCTGTCACAGGCTTCCTTAGTGAACCTGGCCTAGTTAGTAACTCTCCCTATGCCTGTAAAAGGGAATAATATCACTTTACTCATCCTTTTTGTCACTTGAAACATTGAAGGCTTGATCCCATATTCCTCCTGCACAGATATCTCCTACTGACTTCAAATAACAACTTGGGGCCTGCAAGGGGTACAGTGTTGGTGCTAAAGGAAAAAATCAGTCGGTGTGAAAGTGAGTAGAGAATTGTATTGCGATCTGTATGCACTGGACTTCTAGCAAGAACCAGTCACAAAGAAATGCTGCAGCTGATTCTGCATTATGCTGCATTTTAGAAATCTAAAAGCAGCTTTCTAAGGATTTTGGACTAGGTTCTGGTATTTGTTTGTGTTATTTCTTAGGGGCTAAGCTTCACGTAGAGTTTGTGGTTTGTGTGTGGTTAGGGCATCAGAAGCAAGGCCGGCTCCAGGGTTTTTGCCGCCCCAAGTGGGGAAAAAAAAAAAAAAAGCCGCGATCTCGATCGGCAGCTCCACTGTGCCGCTTTCTTCTTCGGCGGCAATTCGGCGGCAGGTCCTTCCCTCGGAGAGGGACCGAGGGACCCGCCGCTGAATTGTCGCCGAAGAGCCCGACGTGCCGCCCTTTTCCCTTGGCCACCCCAAGCACCTGCTTGCTGGGCTGGTGCCTGGAAACGGCCCTGATCAGAAGCCACTTCAGTGCCCAGAGAGAAATCCAGGGTAACCCACATTTTTCCTTATGGAACAAAGCTATAAAGTAGAATAACAAAGCAACCAAAATAATCCAAAGGATGGGAAAGGGGATCTAGACACATTTTAGAGTGTTTCATATAAAGTACCATAAAATTCGATGGAGTTCTAAGTGAGAGACTTTTTTTTTTTAAACTATCCTATGGTGTTCTATAGCAGGAAGAAAGTCTCTATAGATTAAATTCTGCAAGTTGGGTCAATAATCCTATTAAGCAGTTATCATTGTCTCACATTCTGCAGGCCTTTCTACTAAGGCACTGCACCTTTGAATAAGACCTCAATGGGAAATAACCTCCTAACTTTTCCTGTGATATGCCAGCTGCTGAACGGCCTAGTTAACAAGTTAGCTTGTTGCTAAATCTTTTTCAGAAGCTCGTAATGTACAGACTCCTATATGGGACCAGTCCCAGCCAAAGGACTCGAGCCAGTATGTGTCTAAGTGCCTTGCTGGATCAGGGTCCAAGATGAGCAAAAGAGACATTGCAAAATATCACAGTATTGGTTGATGTCAGGGTGAGTACAGAGTAGAGTCCTCTGCGCCCACGTACGATGTGGTGCTATGTTACTGCATGGAGATATGGAGACAATTAGGACCTCCTGGCTTAAGAATGGACAGAAAAGTTTGGAGAATTTTAAACCCCCTAGTAAAAGACAGCCATGAACGCCAAAAAGTTTTGTTGTTCAATTGGCAGTGTAGACAAAGCCTAAGTAAAGCCTGCTGGCAGCCGGAGAGTGCAGCTTCTAGGAAGCCATCCAGCCTTTCCAGACTGGCCAGCAACCTCGTTAGTGTGCTCCAGGCTTGAGAGAGGCAATTAGTGCAGCCTCTTCCAAGCCCTCTCCCAGCACAGTCTGCTCCAACCCCACCCCATTTATCTGTAGTCCTCCATATTTCAAAGGTGTTGGGTGTCCCTCAGCACCTGCAGAAAATCAGTTGAGTGGTATTTCTAAACTGAAATCCACAATAGCTACAGTCATCCAATGTACAATGGAACCGATCCTCCGGGTCAGGAGTAAGTCAGTCAGTGAAATTACACTCACTCTGTGTAAGGATAAATCAGTGTTCTGATATTTTTAAGATTAAATCAAACTCTTAACTCGCTCTAAATAAGCAATTCTACAAATTGGGCTGGTCAAAAATTACCCATTCAATCTCTTGTCAGTTAAAAATTGGGTTTTTATTTCAATGGACATCTTTGCAGAAAGTGTCTGATGTCAAAACATTTCTTGTTGGAAATGCAAAAACTCAAAACCAAAAGGTTTCTGCAGATATGTTTTTCCCCCCTGTTTTCAGTAATTATTTGGTTAATATGTTTTATTTTTGATTTTTTTTGCCAAAAGTCTATTAATTTTCTGCTAAGAATTTTGACAAAAAGAACATTTTTCATTTTTGTTGAAATTTTCCAGAAAATGAAACCCATTTAGTGACCAACTCTTACTGAAATGAATAGTCTTCAAACTACTCCGGAAGATCAGATTCAAATCACAAAGGACAAATTATTTTTATCTCACATTAGATTTCAAGGGGTTGTATGTCTATTTTAAGGAGGTTTAGATGCATTTTGGTGGACATCTATTGAAAACAAAGGGACTATGTTGTTGTTCTACCTGGCTGAGAATCTGGCCCTTGGTTTCTTTCACATATTTGAAAAACCCAGTACGAATAACTAAGAAATGTCTAGTCCATTAAAACAAAAAACAAGGTAGAAAATATTTTCTTTTAAGATGCTAACACCAGTTATTTAAAAATTGGGACCCAGCAGCAAAATCTGGGTAAGTTTCATGGGCAAATTCAGAAACCTGTTCATTGGGAAAAGATAAAAAAAATCTAGCATGGGACACCTACACCCTGTTCTGAGTATGGACGGGTTAAACATTGTTCTCAACACCATATGAAGGTCCGAGCGTACAGAAAGAGGAGACCCAAGCCTGGATCAAAGGCAGAAAAGGAGGAAAAAATCATGGAAACATGAAAGTATTGGCATTGAGAAGGAAAGTTTGTGAGTAATTCAGTGACTTACCAAGGACGGTCAGCTGGGTTCCTCCACCGAAGACATACCACAGTGACACATGGCTGTACAAAAACCAGTCATGTTCAATGCAGGGAGAGGTCACCACCACTGCACGTGTGGAGAAAATGGCCATGGAACAACTTCTGCTGGCTCTCCATGAGAGCAAATGTTCATCGTTTCTGGAGAAGCTCATAGAACAATTGATTGAATGAAGATCCATTGGGAGGTGAAGCAATGGAGTATTCCCTGGGAGAGCTCATATGGGGCCAGATCCTGGTTCATGCATGTCCACCACATAAGAGAGCAGAAGGTCGTCTTGTCATTAAGGCACTGGAGTGGGAGTCAGGAGACCAGGGTTCAAGTCCTGACTATGCCACAGACTGACTTTGTGCTTTGGGCAAGTCACATAATCTCTGTGCCTCAATTCCCCATCTGTAAAATGGGGATAGTACTTCCCTATTTCACAGGGGTGCTGTAAGGATAAATTCCTTTATGGCTGTGAGATGCTCAGGTACGACAGTGATACAGGCCATAAACCTGCCTAGATAGACACAAAGGAACTGTGTGCTAGGCAGCTGCTACTGCACTGGGTTCCACTGTCCCTGTGCTCCCCCAACACACCCACAGTCTGTGGAACTGCACGTACCTCCAGCATTGCCTGTGTGTGCTGCTGTGGATGGCTCCCGTGGAGCTCGATCTAGCACCATTGTGGGTGGTGGAGGGAACGCAGAGAGTGTTGAATTGGGGCTGCTAAACTGTTGGTCCTTCCACTCCCAGCTGCCCCTCATAGGTCCCCAGGAGGGAGGGGCTGGCAGATTTCTTTGGGATGCTGATAGTGAACACGCTGAGCCACGTTCAACCCTAGTGCAATTATAGTGACTTGTGGGAATTTTACCAGAGAAGTATTAGGCCCATTTGCTGCCAGTATTTAATGTATCCAATCGTGTATCTCATGTGGGCGATACCCCTGTTTCCAAAGCACATGGCTGTAGCCAACACTTCTGGGAGCAATGGCATCTCTACAGGCCTAGTGTAAAAACTCTCCTAACACCACACCAACAAGTGTCAGCAAAGAAACAGATCTGCCATTCTGGGGCTGCATGTGTGTGGATAGGAAACCAACACCACGTGCTGTCCTCGTCTCTCATCTGGGTAGTGCAGCCTTCCCTGCACCTGTCAGTGAGAAGCTACCACATCCCATGACACATGGTCCTGCCTTACCTGATCAGGATCTCCAGATAGTCCATAGGGCCAGGGGTCGCTCTGAGCTATTGGGCACAGCGCGTCCTGTGTTCACTTTTGGCTGAAGGATGCCGGGGGCTGGTGAAGTCTCCACGCTGGACATGTCCGAGGAACAAGTAAAGAATGCTCAAGATCCATGTGCTATGAAACCGATCACCACCATCCTCTGCTGGGACCCTGTTAGTACCAATACAAGCAATGTTGGTACCAATATCCAGTATGCAGCAGAGATCAGCACTTTCCTGAAGGGAAATTAACGCAGTGCCACCAACGTCAGCCATTTGCTCTGTATTTCCCAGCTGTTCTCAGAAGTAAATCCCTGCGCTGTTTCCCTGGACTGAGCTGCCATGAGACTCACACCATTGCTGGGCTATTCCCTGCCCCTCACCTTAGGAGAGCAGCTCTGGGGCCTGCTGCCCAGCAGAGTGTGGGCGTGAGGTGCCCCTCTCACCAAGGGCAGGGCCAGTAAACATCTAGGCAGTGAGCTGTGTCCATGCTCAGCTGGTTTCTTCTGAATTAAACCAGGGCACTGGACCCTCCCTCTGACTGTAAATACAAACTCCCCTTAGTGCCTGGTGTGTGTCAGCTCAGCACGGCCAGGGGAGTGAATGGTACCAGCCTCATTTCCTCATTAATGGGCCATAGTTGAAGCCAAGGTTCTTGTGCTGTGTTTAACAATTGATCTGGCAGTTGGTGGAGAAGCTCCTGTGACTTCAGTGGTTCAGGCTCAGACCCTGCGAGAATTCCCTGGGAAGTGGAGGGCAGGCCTGAGCCGCTAGCAAATGGGCCCAAGTCCCATTCTCAGAAGTGACTTAAGCACTTAGGCCTGGAGTGTTAATGGTGTTTAAGCGTCTAAATGTACACATAGGCGCCTTGTGGGATTTTGAGAAGCACCTAGCTGCCAAACGCCCATTCATTTCAATGCCATTTAAATCTGGCCCTTAGGCTCCTAAGTTCTATTGACTTTCAGTTGAACTTGGACTTTTAATGGAGTGAGTCA
Source organism: Chrysemys picta bellii (assembly GCF_011386835.1). Lineage (NCBI taxonomy): Eukaryota > Metazoa > Chordata > Testudines > Emydidae > Chrysemys > Chrysemys picta. The sequence continues at coordinate 15,282,850 of NC_088805.1, read as the reverse complement.
TTTTTGAAGATACCCTAAATACTTCATGCAGTTTTTCAGTCCATTCATCAGTCTATTGCAGTTCACATGTGCAAGGGAACAGGCCCAATTAATAAACACTGAGCAAAGGAAGTTCATCTCTTGCCAGAGCCTTTTTGTCAATGAAATAGTGTTAAAAGTCAGCGCACACCAATAGGTTCTGGCAGCGAACTCTTTATGGCATATGCTCACTCCGCCCCCCACCCCCCCAACCACACACGCTCTGTCTGACCCCTTCACTCTCATCCTAGCATTGTAAGCTCCTGAAAACTTCTGAGAGCCATTGTCCCCTCTCTGCTCTGAGCACGCTTGGTGCTCCACAAATCATCATCTGGAAATCTTAGTCCCCAAAAGTACAGTCCTGTGAGTGTGTTGGGATGGCAGGACAGTAGGTCTGGGGATGTTAAAAATGCTTAGTGTGAAGCTTAAAAAAACCCTCATTGTTGAAAACTTTTCCATAGTTCATCCTCCCTCTGCTCCCCTTTCCCCTTACTCCCTTCTGTAGGAGATGGCAGTGCATGACTGGCCATCCATCCATGTAACCCATATTGTGAGTGGTGGTAGCACGGTGCGATCTGACATATATGTGACACATGTGATACAAATGAATCCCTTTACCTCCCTGGCCCCATGGCTATACGAGAACCAGTGTTTATGGGTCTCCTTTGGCTGGCTGGCCCAGCACAGCTCAGGGGGTCCATCTGTGATGCAAATTCGCAGCTGTACACACTGTGTATGCTGCTGTCTCAGAAGGGTCGGACAGACCCCAGAGCCCCTCAGAGTATCCACTCTCACATGAACCTGATCCCCCAGCAGAACTCATTGGTTTTTAATGGGACATAGACTATCTGCTCTGTCCTGTCAAGGCCCAAATCGTGCAGCATCCCAGAAGTAACACAGGCCTGAGTGATACCAGGGAATCCGGATGACCAGTAATGTTCTGCTTTCACTTGAAAAGCATCTTTAATCTGAAGGCTCCCAAAGCACTTCCCCCTTGTACACAGCTGGACAAACTGACATAAGGGTCACTGCCTTCCCCTTTGGCTGAGACACAGCAGGTGTCACACAGTGGCCAGCGGCGTTAGTTTAATTCAGGCAGATTTCCATGTACAGCTGAAGCTAGTGGGAGGGCCGGTTGGGTGGGTTGAGAGCTATCACCTAAGGTGGTGTTTGCAGGACATTAAAGGCCACTCTTCCAAAGAGGGGTTTGGGTCTCTACTGACCAGAAGTGGCCAGGAGCTCTGTTTACAGCTTATCCCAGGAAACCGCCATCAGCACTGTAGTGCCTCTCCCACTATGGGCCAGATTTGGCCACTTACACCCCTGAATGCTGAGCTGTTCAGCCAATAGCCCATTGACTCCAGTGAGGCTTGTTGAAGAGTGACTAATGCTCAGGGAGAAGGTGGTACCGGAATCTGCCCCATGCTCAGGCAGAGGTTGACTCAATACTAACTCACAGAGCAGACTGCTTTCTGCAGGGCTAGGGACCCAGCTGAGCATTGACCCAGATTAAAAAGAAAACCGTATTAGCTGATAAAAGGTACATTTATTTTATTGGAAGAGAAGGTGAATATTGCAATTAATACATGAGGTGTAAAAGGGACAGAAGAAGTTAAACTCTTCACAGTCACAGTAATAGTCAATTTTTTCAGATTTTATTAATATCATAACAAGGCTGCATCAGAGAGTAAAGCAGGAAGGACATTTCCAGGGAATGCAGGGGGGTGAGAGCAGTGGGGACGTGGGAATAAAGACAGGTGTCGTATGGATTGATAAAATCCCCCACCTAAAACAGGAAGCACATTTGCTGGAAATCAGCATTATGAGAATGCTACAGACAGATCCTGGCTCCCTTGAGGAACCCCCTATAGACTTGACACGGGAACCAGCCAAGCCGTCTGGGGGTCAGAGTGTTAAGAACACTCTGAGCTCTTCAGGGACTTCTCGATGTTCTTCCCATCGTGTGTCACCTGACAGGTGTAGGTTTCATGGGTCTTCCACTTTGATGCATCCAGAGACAGGTAACTGCTGGCCATGTACTTGTTGTCACTCTGTTTGGATGGTTTGGTCGTCTCCACTCCAGTGGAGATCTGCTGGCCATCAGCTTTCCAGGTGACTTGGACTGACCCTGGGTAAAAGCTGCCCAGCAGACACACCAGTGTGGCTTTGCTCTTTGTTTTTATCTCTTCCGAGGATGGAGGGAAGAGGTGCACTGTAGGAGATGCCTTTGGCTGACCTATAAGACAAGGAAACTCAGTGTTAGAAAACCCAAAACCAGAGACTAGCAGTGCAGAACGTAAGAAATTCCAGATCTCGACAGTGTAAGCAATCCAACCTTTCACAAGCGCCGTGGCAGGGTAATTATCTGAGATGTTCTCCCGGTTAAGGACTGGGAATCTGGACACTTGGGGTCCATTCCTAGTTCGGCCACAGGCTTCCTCTGTGAACCTGATGAAGTCACTTACCTCTCTGCCTATGAAAGGGGATTACATCACTGAACTCCCCGCACACAGGCTTTTTCTCAAGGTTTATGTGTTTTTACATATTTCTAAAGCGCTGTGAGACAGTTGGTGGAAGATGCTGGAGAAGTGCCAAGTATTCTCAGTATTGTTTCCAAGCTCACCTTTTCATTCATTGTTGCTCAGATAAAGGGAAATACGAATTCTAAACAGCTAGCAACCTAGGCAGTTTGCACAGTATTCCTCCATATTAAGTGCCAGATTTTAATCCCCTTCATCACATTGAGTAGCACTTTCCTTCTCAAATGTGCCATTTAGTGCAGAGGAAGGGGCTACTCATTGAATTAACTAGGAAGATATTTCCATGGAGAAAACTCTCTCTCTCCCTCCTCAAGAACAGACTATCTGCGAATGAGATGGTGAGAGCCATTCACAAAGGAAAACTCTAGGTCATTCGGCCTTGTGCCCATCTTAGAAATATAAAAACGGCAGATAAGTATCTTCCTAGGACTATGTTCTATTTATTATTTTGGGGATATTTCTTAGGGTCTAAGCTTAGAGTTTAATTTGTCTGTTCAGGCCTTGGGGGCTGTTTCACTAGAGGCACAGAGGAATCTGGGGGTAACCCCCATTTTTCCTAATGAAAAAAATGCTGTAACAGATAATTACAAAAAACCAGTAGGATCAAAGGATAAGAAGAAGAGCTACATGCATTAAATAGTTTTTTTTATAGAAAGTAGTATAAAATTCTGTACAGTTTAAAGAGAGAGAGAGTTTGTTTTTGAACCATCCTATGGAATTCCATAGCAGGGATAAATTCTCTATTCTGCCAAGTGGGTCAATAAACCCATTGTTGAATTATCATTGTCTATCTGGGTCTGTAGGTCTCCCTGCTAAGAGTCAGATCTTCTGATTAACACCTGGGTGACAAACAAGCTCCTACCACACCCTGGTTGCCTGTTCCTGTTGCTGAACAGCCTAGTTACCAAGCAAGCTTGTTGCTGAAACGTTTTCAGCAGCTGTAAAGTACAGACTCATTTATGGGACCAATCCCTGCTACAGGGCACGATCCAGTGTGCGTCTGAGCACTTTGCTGGATTGGGGTTCAAGACAAGAGGGAAAGGGACCTTGCAAAATACCACAAAGAGAGTTGATTTCATGGTGGGTGCAGAGTAGATTCCCCTGGGCCCTAGCCTGGTGCTGTGCTGTGTAACTGCAGGGAGACAGGGAGACATTGAAGGCACGACCTGCTTAGGAAGGGCACAAAAGTTCAGGGAAATTTTAAATCCTTGGTAACATTTATGAACAAGCCTTGTTGCAGGGGCCAGATTGGGATGCCCGTCCTCATGCCAGGTTGCACCTTACTCCACAGGCGGTCGATCCCATTTCATTAGTGGGACTGTATGAAAAGCAACGTGCTATTTGGCATGAGTAGGGTTACTGCAGTCTGGGCCTTAATTATTTCACGCTTTATATAGGTGAAAGCAGCCAACAATGGTCTTTGAGCTAATATTGCCCTGACTTACTGAGCCCTGGCTAAGCCAGGTCCATCAGGTCCCCAAGGCTGGTCTGTAACTGAAGCCGGCTGGTCCAGCCACCATCCTGATCACTGAGCTCTGAGCTTGGCAGACACAGAATCCAGCCTCTAGGAAGCCGTCCAGCCTTTCAGATTGGTCAGCAACCTCGTTAGTGTGCTCTACGCTTGAGGGACACAATTAGTGCAACCTCTTTAAAGCCCTCTTCCCCTGCAGGCTGCTCTAACCCCACTCTGTTTAAATGAGATCTTGCATATTTCAAAGGTTTTGGGTGGGGTTGGGTTGCATTTCTAAACTGAACTCCAGTGGTAGCTACAGTCGTCCAAGGTACAATGGAACGGCTCCTCCGCGTCAGGAGAAAGTCAGTCAGTGCAATCAGACTCACTGAGTGAACGTGTAAATCAGTGCAGTCCATTGCTGGCAAGGAAGCTACGTGGATTTACACCATGTGAGGAGCTGTCTTCGATTTTTAAAATGTTATCGGTCACTTGCCTACCTCTACCTGAGCAATGCTACAAATAGGGCTGGTGGAAAATGACCCATCAAAACTATTTTCAGTGGAAAGTTGGTTTTCAAGTGAATGAAAATTTTTGTGGCAAGTTTCTGCTTTTCTCAGAAAGAAAAAATTTTTTGGGGGGGGGTTAAAAATCCCAAAATGGAAAAAGTGGAAATCTTAAGCCAAAACCTGTCAATAACTGAAGCATTTTTGGTTTTCAGCTGAAAATGCTTGTTTGAATTTTGGACCCCTTGAGATAAAAATGATTTTTTTTGTTTTGCTTTTCCTGAAATTATTCACAGAATAAAACATTATTTTCTGCCCAGCTCTCATTGCTAAGCATTTCCTCCCAACGGCCCCTGACAAATCAGATTTTAAATCACCAGGTACCAATGACTTTAATAGAACATTAGATTTCCTGGGATTGGACACCTGTCTGTAGGCGCCTGGGGTGAGTTTTGGTGGAGCTCTATTGCGGACAATGGAGCCAGGGCAGTGTGCAGCACCTGAGACTCTGGCCCTGGGTTTCTTTCATACACTGACTAACACCCGGTGCTACTGAGAAATAGTTCATACCTTAAAAGAAAAAGAGGGAAAATCTTTTCCTTACGGGGCTAACACTAGGTCATCGTAAGTGGGGACCCAGTGGCAGAATCTCAGTAGGTTTCATGGGCAAATTCAAACTTCTCTTCATTAGGAAAAGAAAAGAAAACCCAACATGTGCCGTGTACACCTGCTATGACTATCCAGAGAGACTGAATGTTATTCCCAACACTGTGTGAAGGTCCATATATAAAGTGAGAGGAGTCCCGAGCCCAGCATGAAGACAAAGAAATCAGGAAAAAATCATGGAAAACGTACAATACAGCCAGGAGAAGGAAAGTTTGTGAGTAATTCAGTGACTTACCAAGGACGGTCAGCTGGGTTCCTCCACCGAAGACCCACCACAGTGACACAGGGCTGTACAAAAACCAGTCCCAGTCGATGGCAGGGAGAGGTCGCCACCTCTGCCCGCGTAGGGAAAAAGAGGCGCAGGGCAATTTCCACTGGCACCCCATGGGAGTGCAGGTTTATCCTTTCTGGAGAAACTCATCGTACAGTCGGAGGAATGAAGATCCACTGGGATGTGAAGCAATGGGGTATTCCTTTGGAGAACTCACAATAAGGCCAAATCCTGGTTCCAGGCACACAGCCCACATAAGAGCGCGGAAAATGGTCTTGTAGTTGAGGCACTGATGTGGGAGTCAGGTGAGCGTGGTTCATGTCGTGGCTCTGCCACTGATTTTGTATCCTTGGGCAAGTCATGTCATCTCTGTGCCTCACTTCCCCATCTGTAAAATGGGGGCAGCACTTCCCTGCCTCACAGGGTGGTATAAGGATAAATTCTATCGTGTGTCAGAGATTCTCAGGTACTACAGTGGTTGAAGGCATAAAAGTACTGAGAGAGAAGCAAAGGAGCTCTGTGCTCTGCTACCGCGCTGGGTTCCCCCACTACAGCGCTCCCCCAACTCCTGCACAAGCTGTGGGTCTGCCTGTGTGCCTGTGCGGCTGTGGCTGGAGCCCGTGGAGAACGGTTGTGGGTGCTGGAGGGCATGTACACAACTGGACTGCGTGTTGGTCCTTCCACTGCCATTTGGCCATGACAGGCCAATACTGGACCAAATTCATCACTGGTGCCATTGTAGTCACTTCAGTGGAATTACATCAGGGAAAGAATGAGGTGCATTAGTTGGCAGTATTGAATGGATTCTGTGGGGTATGTTATGGATATGATAACCATTCTTAGAAACCATGTGTCCGTAAGCCCACACCTCTGGGAGCACCAGCATCTTTCTAGACATAATTAATGTACAGCATGTCCCGGTGACCCACCAATTAGTGTCAGCGAAGAGACAGATCAGACGTGCCAGGGGCTGCATGCAGGTGGACCGGATGTGATCCAAACCACGTGCTGTCCTCGTCTACTCTCTGAATAGTGCAGCCTCTCTGCACCTGTCTGTGAGAAGCTAAGACATCCCCTCCCACATTGTCCTAACTTACCTGATCAGGATCTTCAGACAGTCCATGGGGCCAGGGGGTCACTCTGAGTCACTGGGCACAGCCCTTCTGCAAGAAGCTGCCTCATGATGTCCTGTGTTCGCTCTCAGCTGAGCCATGCAGTGGGCTGGTGATGTCTCCACATTGGACGTGCCAGAGGAATGACTCAAGATCCATGTGCCATTAAACCGATCACTCCACGCTCTGTCTGATCCCAGCAGTGGGTCAGGTGCAGGCATTACTGGAAGCCAGGAGCCAAGCAAGATGCTCAAAACCTTTGGTGCTTGTAAAAGCCATGACCATCGTTCAGCTGGCATATGCTGGAAAATGCTCCAGACCCTGTTGGTACCAATACAAGGCAATGCAGGTATCAATAGAGAGCAAGTCTGCTCAGCCCATGTCCAATATGCAGCAGAGATCAGCACTTTCCTCATGGGAGCCCCCAGTTGCCTTTAGAAATTAACTCAGTGCCATCAACGCTAGCCATTTGCTCTCTATTTCCCAGCTGTTCTCAGCAGTAAATCCCTGCGCTGTTTCCCTGGACTGAGCTGCCATGCGACTCACACCATTGCTGGGCTATTCCCTGCCCCTCACCTTAGGAGAGCAGCTCTGGGGCCTGCTGCCCAGCAGAGTGTGGGCGTGAGGTGCCCCTCTCACCAAGGGCAGGGCCAGTAAACATCTAGGCTGTGAGCTGTGTCCATGCTCACCTGGTTTCTTCTGAATTAAACCAGGGCACTGGACCCTCCCTCTGACTGTAAATACAACCCCCCCTTAGTGCCTGGTGTGTGTCAGCTCAGCACGGCCAGGGGAGTGAATGGTACCAGCCTCATTTCCTCATCAATGGGCCGCAGTTGAAGCCAAGGAGGATCATGTGCTGTGATTCACACATTAACCGGCACTTACTGAAGATGGTGGGGAAGCTCCTGTGACTTCAGTGGTTCAGGCTCAGACCCTGCGAGAATTCCCTGGGAAGTGGAGGGGAGGCCTGAGCCGCTAGCAAAAGTGTCCAAGTCCCATTGTCAGAAGTGACATAAACACTTGGGGCCGGAGCGTTAAAGGTATTTAAGCACCTATATGTACAGACAGGCAGTTGGCGGGATTTTGAGAAGCACCTAGCTGCCAAACGCCCATTCATTTCAATACCTTTTAAATCTGGCCCTTAGGCTCCTGATTCCTATTGACTTTCAGTTGACCTTAACTTGTAATGGAGTGAGTCACTTTTGAAAATACCCTAAATACTTCATACAGGTTTTCAGTCCATTCGTCAGTCTATTGCAGGTCACATGGGCAAGGGAACAGGCCCAATTAATAAACACTGAGCAAAGGAAGTTCACCTCTTTCCAGAGCCTTTTTGTCAATGAAATAGTGTTAAAAGTCAGCGCACACCAATAGGTTCTGGCAGCGAAATCTTTATGGCACGTGCTCGCTTCCACCCCGCCCCCGATCCTTTCACTCTCCTTCTTGCAGTGTAAGGACCTGAAAACGTCGGAAAGCCATTGTCCCCTCTGTGCTCTGCACACTCTTGGTGCGTCACAAATCATCATCTGGAAATCTTTACCCCCCCCCCCCAGTACAGACGTGTGTGTGTGTGTGTGTGTGTGTGTGTGTGTGTGTGTGTGAGAGAGGGTGTTGGGATGGTAGGGCAAATAGGTGTGGGAATGTTAAAAATATTTATTTAAAAAACCATCCTTCTTTAAAACTCATCCATAGGGCAGCCTCCCCCAGCTCCCTTCCCCCTTATTCGTTTCTGGAGGAGGCGGAAGTGCATGATAAATGCTCTCTGTGAAGCGAGTTCCCAGCTGTACACAGGGTGCATGCTGCTGTCTGGGAAGGGTGGGACAGACTCCAGGGTGCCTCTCAGACTATCCAGTCTCACATGCAACATGAAACTTATCCACAGACCCCCAGAACTATTTTGGGGTTTTAATGGGACTCAAACTGTCTGCTCCAGCCCATCAAAGCCCAAACTGTGCAATACACAAGACGTACTGAGGGCCCCAGTGTTGTGCAGCCAGAGAATCCAGATCATCAGGAATGTTCTGATTTAGTTCTAAACAATGATGCTTTTCAAATGTAATATCTTGAATCTGAAGGCTCCCAAAGCACTTTACACACCTACATAGCTGGTCAAACTGGACATGAGTTGAAACACAGGAGCTATCACACAGTGGCCAACAGCAATGGTTTATTTCAGGCAAATTTCCCTGTACAACTGAACCTGCTGGAAGGGCAGGTTGGATGGGTAGAGAGCTGTCACCCAGGTTGCTGTTGGCAAGATATTAAAGGCCACTTTACCAAAGAGCGGTTTGTGTCTCTACTGACCAGACGTAGCCAGGAGCTCTGGTTACAGCCTATCCCAGGGACCAGCCTGCAGCAGTGTGGTGCCCCTCACGCTCTGGGCCAGATTTGGCCACTTACACCTCTGAGTGCTCAGCTGTTCAGCCAATAGCCCATTGACTCCAATGAGGCTTGTTGAAGAATGACGAATGCTCAGGGAGCAGCAGGGAGCCGGAATCTGCCCCATGCGCGGGCAGAGGGTGACTCAATACGAACTCACAGAGTAGACTGTTCTCTGCAGGGCTAGTGCCCACCTGAGCATTGACCCAGCCTAGCCCTGCTGGTCTATTGGGAGCTGCCAGGATCCCAGCACAAGCAGGGCTGGCTGCAGAGCCCCGGGGGTTGCATTACGCGCTCACGTAGCCCACTATCACCCAGTGATTCCCTAACACAATGTGTGCTCTGCAGAGAGATTTGTGCAGCAGCAATTGTCACACCTCAGCGAAGGCTGGCTGAGACCCAGAGTGACCAGTCTTGGGGACGACAGTCACAGCTTGGGTAATGATCCCTGAGTGACAGCTCCTCCTCCTTCTCCCCTGCTCTCCATGACATTACACGTCACTTCCCATTAGCTTGTCTGAAACCCCAAAGCCAACGAGATCCTTACTAAAAAGAAAACCATATTGGCTGATAAAAGGTAAATTGATTTTATTGGCAGATAAGGTGAATATTGCAATTAATACACAAGATGTAAAAGGGACGGAAGAAGTTAAACTCTTCACAGTCACAGCGATAGTTGAATGTTTCTGATTTTATTAATATCATAACAAGGCTGCATCAGGGACTAAAGCAGGAAGGACAATTCCAGGGAATGCAGGGGGATGAGAGCAGTGGGGACGTGGGAATAAAGACAGGTGTCATGAATTGGTAAAATCCCCCACCTAAAATAGGAAGCAGATTTGCTGGAAATCAGCATTATGGGAATGCTACAGACAGATCCTGGCTCCCTTGGGGAGCCCCTATAGACTGACACAGGAACTGGCCAAGCCCTCTGGGAGTCAGAGGGCTAAGAACACTCTGAGCTCTTCAGGGACTTCACGATGTTCTTCCCATCGTGTGTCACCTCACAGGTGTAGGTCTCATGGGTCTTCCACTTTGATGCATCCAGAGACAGGTAACTGCTGGCCATGTACTTGTTGTCACTCTGTTTGGATGGCTTGGTCGTCTCCACTCCAGTGGAGATCTGCTGGCCATCAGCTTTCCAGGTTACTTGGACTGCCCCTGGGTAAAAGCTGCCCAGCAGACACACCAGTGTGGCTTTGCTCTTTGTTTTTATCTCTTCCGAGGATGGAGGGAAGAGGTGCACGGTGGGAGATGCCTTTGGCTGACCTACAAGACAAGGAGATTCAATGTTAGAAAACCTATATCCAGAGACTGCCAGAGCAGAACGTTCGACATTCCAGATCTCTGCAGTGTAACAAATCCAACCTTTCACCAGCGCCGGGGCAGGGTAATTATCTGAGATGTAAGATGTTCTTCTGGTTAAGGCCCAGGGCTGGGAATCAGGACATTTGGGGTCCAATCGTTGCTCTGCCACAGGCTTCCTTAGTGAACCTGACCTAATAAGTTACTGTCCCTATGCCTGTGAAAGGGGATAATATCTCTTTACTCATCCTTTTTGTTACTTTAATCCTTGAAGGCTTGATCTTGTATTCTTCCTGCACCCATAACTCCCACAACTTGGGCTCTGCAAGGTGGACAGTGTTGGCGCTAAAGATACAAATGATTGTTATGAAAGTGAGCAAAGTAGTAGGTTGCAATCTATATGCATTGGACGTCTAGCATGAGTGGTTCACAAAGAAACGTTGCAGTTCATTCTACATTGTGCTTCATTTAAAAAATCTGAAATCAGCTTTCTGAGGGTTTTGGACTATGGTCTGGATATTTGTTCGGGGTTATTTCTTAGGGTCTAAACTTTACGTAGAGTTTAATGTGTGTGGTTAGGGCACCAGAAGCCACTTCAGTGGCCAGAAAGGAATCTGGGGTAACCCAAATTTTTCCTTATGGAAAAAGCCAATAAAATGTAATAACAAAGCAACCAACATGATCCGAAGGATGGGACAGGGGATCTAGACACATTGACAGCGTTCTATAGAAACTACTGTAAAATAGTACACAACTTCCATAGAGAGAGCTTTTTGAACCAATCTATGGTATTCTATGGCACAGATAAAGTTTCAAGATATTAAATTCTGCAGCGTAAGTCAGTGATGTCATTGAGGAGTTATCATTGTCTATCACATTCTGTAGGTGTTTCTGCTAAGGGTCAGATCTGCATGACTCTTGGCTGGGAAATAGCCTTTTATCGCAGCGTGTTATATGCTGGATACTCTTGTCGCTGAAATGTTTTCAGAAGCATTTATGAGACCAAAGCACTCGAGCCAGTATGTGTCTCAGTGCCTTGGTGGATCAGAGTCCAAGACAAGAGGAAAAGGGACATTGCAAGATTTCCCAGTGGGTGCAGAGTCGAGTCCCCCAGGCCCTAGCCTGATGTTTGGCTATGTTACTGCATGGAGATATGGAGACAATAAAAGACCTTCTGGCTTAGGAATGGGCACACAAGGGGGTTAAAAATTTCTCAGGCTTTTAACACCTAGACACCTGGGATCAAACTGAGAAACTCTTCCTCATTCCAGGTAGCACTTTACTCCGCAAGCGGTCGGTCCCATTGACGTCAGTGGGCCTGTTTGAAGAGCAAGGTGCCACTTAACACGACTAGGCTCAGCGCAGCCTGGGTCGAAGCTACAAACAATGTTGTTTGAGTTAGCACAGTCAGCCCTGATTTACTGAGCCCTGGCTAGCCGAGATCTATCTGCTCCTCAAGGTTTTACTCTAACTGAAGCCTGCTGGCCCAGCCAGCATCCTGGTCATTGTGCTCTGAGCCTGGCAGACACCGAATGCAGCTTCTAGGAAGCCATCCAGCCCTCCCAGAGTGGCCAGCAACCTCATTAGTGTGCTCCAGGCTTGAGAGAGGCAACCTCTTTCAAGTCCTCCCTTCACAGGCTGTTTCAACCCCACCCCATTTATCTGTAACCCTCCATATTTCAAAGGTGTTGGGTGTCCCTCAGCACCTGCAGAAAATCAGGGTTGAGTGGTATTTCCAAACTGAAATCCACGGTAGCTACAGTCATCCAATGTACAATGGAACCGATCCTCCAGGTCAGGAGTAAGTCAGTCAGAGACATTACACTCACTCAGTGTAAGGGTAAATCAGTGTAGTTCCATTGTTGCCAAGGGGGCTACACTGATTTACACCACACGAAGATCTGTTCTTATATTGTTAAAATATCAATCGCTGAACTTGCTCTAAAAGGATACTGCAAATAGGGGTGTAAAAATTACCCACCAAATCTCGTCAGTTAAAAATTGTTTTTTTTTTTTAATTGTAAGTTTTTGCAGAAAGTTTCTGCAGATCTAGAAAAAAATCTTTTTTTATTGCTGGAAAAGTAAAATCTTAAAACCAAATATTTTCACCTAAACTCTGATTTCTCCTTCCCACCCCCCGGCTTTTCAGTAATTGTTCGGTGACAACGTTTTAGTGTTTGGGTTTTTGCCCAAAAGTCAAAATTTTCTGCTGAAAATTTAGATGAAAAGAGTTTTTTAAATTTCCAGAAAATGTAACCCTATTTCGTGACCAACTCTCTCTAATTTGAATTTTCTGCAAGCTAACCAGACAAATCAGGTTTTAGATTGCAACAAACACATTATTTTCTAGATCGCATTAGGTTTCAAGGTATTGTACACCCATCTTAAAGAGATTTGGATGACTTTTGGTGTAGGTTTATTGAAGACAATGGGACTATTTTGTTTTACCTTGGTTGAGAATCTGGCCTTTAGTTTCTTTCACATATGAGACAAAATGGAGTGGTAATAAGAAATGTCTAGTCCACTAAGACCAAAGCAAATAAAAAAAAAAAAAACGTTGGGGTGGGAAAATATTTCCCAGAAGAGGCTAATACCAGTTATTTAGAAATTGGTACCTGACAGCAGAATCTGCACAGGTTTCATGGGCAAATTCAAAACCCCTTTCAGAGGGAAAATATAAGAAAATCCAGCATGCAACATGTACACACTATTCTGACTATCCACGGGTGAAAGATTGTTCTCAACCCCGTGGGAAGGTCTGTGCATAAAGTGAGAGGAGACCTGAGTCTGGCACTAAGACAGAAAAGGACCTAAAAATCATGGAAATATGGCAGTATTGGCATTGAGAAGGAAAGGCAGTGAGTAATTCAGTGACTTACCAAGGACGGTCAGCTGGGTTCCTCCACCGAAGACAACCCACAGTGACACATGGCTGTACAAAAACCAGTCACGTTCAATGGCAGGGAGAGGTCGCCACCACTGCACATATGGAGAAAATGCCCATGGAACAACTTCTGCTGACTCTCCATGAGAGCGAATGTTCATCGTTTCTGCGGAAGCTCATAGTACAATTGATTGAATGAAGATCCATTGGGAGGTGAAGCAATGGAGTATTCCTTGGGAGAGCTCACATGAGGCCAAATCCTGGTCCATGCATGCCCACCACATAAGAGAGCAGAAGGTCGTCTTGTCATTAAGGCACTGGAGTGGGAGTCAGGAGACTGGGGTTCAAGTTGGGGACGCAGAGAGAGTTGAATTGGGGCTGCTAAACTGTTGGTCCTTCCACTGCCAGCTGCCCCTCGTTAGTCCCCAGGAGGGAGGGGCTGGCAGATTTCTTTGGGATGCTGATAGCGAACACGCTGAGCCACGTTCAACCCTAGTGCAATTATAGTGACTTGTGGGAATTTTACCAGAGAAGTATTAGGCCCATTTGCTGCCAGTATTTAATGTATCCAATCGTGTATCTCATGTAGGCGATACCCCTGTTTCCAAAGCACATGGCTGTAGCCAACACTTCTGGGAGCAATGGCATCTCTACAGGCCTAGTGTAAAAACTCTCCTAACACCACACCAACAAGTGTCAGCAAAGAAACAGATCTGCCATTCTGGGGCTGCATGTGTGTGGATAGGAAACCAACACCACGTGCTGTCCTCGTCTCTCATCTGGATAGTGCAGCCTTCCCTGCACCTGTCAGTGAGAAGCTACCACATCCCATGACACATGGTCCTGCCTTACCTGATCAGGATCTCCAGATAGTCCATAGGGCCAGGGGTCGCTCTGAGTCACTGGGCACAGCACGTCGTGTGTTCACTTTTGGCTGAAGGATGCCGGGGCCTGGTGAAGTCTCCACACTGGACATGTCCGAGGAACAAGTAAAGAATGCTCAAGATCCATGTGCCCTGAAACCGATCACCACCATTCTCTGCTGGGACCCTGTTATTACCAATACAAGCAATGTTGGTACCAATATCCAGTATGCAGCAGAGATCAGCACTTTCCTGAAGGGTAATTAACGCAGTGCGACCAAGGACAGCCATTTGCTCTGTATTTCCCAGCTGTTCTCAGCAGTAAATCCCTGCGCCGTTTCCCTGGACAGAGCTGCCATGAGACTCACACCATCGCTGGGCTATTCCCTGCCCCTCACCTTAGGAGAGCAGCTCTGCTGCCTGCTGCCCAGCAGAGTGTGGGCGTGAGGTGCCCCTCTCACCAAGGGCAGGGCCAGTAAACATCTAGGCTGTGAGCTGTGTCCATGCTCAGCTGGTTTCTTCTGAATTAAACCAGGGTACTGGACCCTCCCTCTGACTGTAAATACAACCTCCCCTTAGCGCCTGGTGTGTGTCAGCTCAGCACGGCCAGGGGAGTGAATGGTACCAGCCCCATTTCCTCATTAATGGGCCATATTTGAAGCCAAGGCTCTTGTGCTGTGTTTAACAATTGATCTGGCACTTGGTGGAGAAGCTCCTGTGACTTCAGTGGTTCAGTCTGAGACCCTGTGAGAATTCCCTGGGAAGTGGAGGGGAGGCCTGAGCCGCTAGCAAATGGGCCCAAGTCCCATTGTCAGAAGTGACTTAAGCACTTAGGCCTGGAGTGTTAATGATGTTTAAGTGTCTAAATATACAGGTAGGCCCCTTGTGGGATTTTGAGAAGCACCTAGCTGCCAAACGCCCATTCATTTCAATGCCTTTTAAATCTGGCCCTTAGGCTCCTAAGTTCTATTGACTTTCAGTTGAACTTAGACTTTTAATGGAGTGAGTCATTTTTGAAGATACCCTAAATACTTCATGCAGGTTTTCAGTCCATTTGTCAGTCTATTGCAGTTCACATGTGCAAGGGAACAGGCCCAATTAATAAACACTGAGCAAAGGAAGTTCATCTCTTTCCAGAGCCTTTTTGTCAATAAGGTAGTGTTAAAAGTCAGTGCACACCAATAGGTTCTGGCAGCCAACTCTTTATGGCACATGCTCGCTCCCCCCCATCTCACACACACACACGCTCTGTCTTATCCCTTCACACTCATCGTTGCATTGTAAGCTCCTGAAAACTTCTGCGAGCCATTGTCCTCTCTGTCCTCTGCACACTCTTGGTGCTCCACAAATCATCATCTGGAAATTTTAGCCCCCAAAAGTACAGTTCTGTGAGTGTGTTGGGATGGCAGGACAGTAGGTCTGGAGATGTTAAAAATACTTTATGTGAAGGTTAAAAAAACCCTCATTGTTGAAAACTTCTCCATAGTTCATCCTCTCTCTGCTCTCCTTTCCCCTTACTCCCTTCTGTAGGAGATGGCAGTGCATGACTGGCCATCCATCTCTGTAACCCATGAGTGGTGGTATCAAGGTGGGATCTGACATATATGTGGCACATGTGATACATGGCTGTAGGAGAACCAGTGTTTATGGGTTTCCTTTGCTGTCTGGCCCAGCACGGCTCAGGGGTCCATGATAAACGCTCTCCGTGATGCAAATTCCCAGCTGTACACACTGTGCATGCTGCTGTCTGGGAAGGGTCGGACAGACCCCAGAGCCCCTCAGAGTATCCACTCTCACATGAACCTGATCCCCCAGCACAACTCATCATTTTTTAATGGGACACAGACTATCTGCTGTGTCCTGTCAAGGCCCAAATTGTGCAGCATCCCAGAAGTAACACAGGCCTGAGTGATACCAGGGAATCCGGATTACCAGTAATGTTCTACTTTCACTTGGAAAGCATCTTGAATCTGAAGGCTCCCAAAGCACTTCCCCCTTGTACACAGCTGGTCAAACTGACATAAGGGTCACTGGCTTCCCCTTTGGCTGAAACACAATAGGTGTCACACAGTGGCCAGCGGCGTTAGTTTAATGCAGGCAGATTTCCATGTACAGCTGAAGCTAGTGGGAGGGCCGGTTGGGTGGGTTGAGAGCTATCACCTAAGGTGGTGTTTGCAGGACATTAAAGGCCACTCTTCCAAAGAGGGGTTTGGGTCTCTACTGACCAGAAGTGGCCAGGAGCTCTGTTTACAGCCTATCCCAGGAAACTGCCATCAGCACTGTAGTGCCTCTCCCACTATGGGCCAGATTTGGCCATTTATTCCCCTGAGCGTTGAACTATTCAGCCAATAGTCCATTGACTACAATGAGGCTTGTTGAAGAGTGACTAATGCTCATGGAGAAGGTGGTACCAGAATCTGCCCCATGCTCAGGCAGCAGTTGACTCAATACTAACTCACAGAGCAGACTGCTTTCTGCAGGGCTAGTGACCCAGCTGAGCATTGACCCAGATTAAAAAGAAAACCGTATTAGCTGATAAAATGTACATTTATTTTATTGGAAGAGAAGGTGAATATTGCAATTAATACATGAGGTGTAAAAGGGACAGAAGAAGTTAAACTCTTCACAGTCACAGTAATAGTCAATTTTTTCAGATTTTATTAATATCATAACAAGGCTGCATCAGAGAGTAAAGCAGGAAGGACATTTCCAGGGAATGCAGGGGGGTGAGAGCAGTGGGGACGTGGGAATAAAGACAGGTGTCATATGGATTGATAAAATCCCCCACCTAAAACAGGAAGCACATTTGCTGGAAATCAGCATTATGAGAATGCTACAGACAGATCCTGGCTCCCTTGGGGAACCCCCTACAGACTTGAGACGGGAACCAGCTAAGCCGTCTGGGGGTCAGAGGGTTAAGAACACTCTGAGCTCTTCAGGGACTTCTCAATGTTCTTCCCATCGTGTGTCACCTCACAGGTGTAGGTCTCATGGGTCTTCCACTTTGATGCATCCAGAGACAGGTAACTGCTGGCCATGTACTTGTTGTCACTCTGTTTGGATGGTTTGGTCGTCTCCACTCCAGTGGAGATCTGCTGGCCATCAGCTTTCCAGGTGACTTGGACTGACCCTGGGTAAAAGCTGCCCAGCAGACACACCAGTGTGGCTTTGCTCTTTGTTTTTATCTCTTCCGAGGATGGAGGGAAGAGGTGCACTGTAGGAGATGCCTTTGGCTGACCTATAAGACATGGAAACTCAGTGTTAGAAAACCCCAAACCAGAGACTAGCAGTGCAGAACGTAAGAAATTCCAGATCTCTACAGTGTAAGAAATCCAACCTCTCACAAGCGCCGTGGCAGGGTAATTATCTGAGATGTTCTCCTGGTTAAGGCATAGGACTGGGAATCTGGACACTTGGGGTCCATTCCTAGTTCGGCCACAGGCTTCCTCTGTGAACCTGATGAAGTGACTTACCTCTCTGCCTATGAAAGGGGATTACATCACTGAACTCACCGCACGCAGACTTTTTCTCAAATTTTATGTTTTTTTACATATTTCTAAAGCGCTGTGAGACACTTGGTGGAAGATGCTGTAGAATCGCGAAGTATTCTCAGTATTGTTTCCAAGCTCACCTTTTCATTCATTGTTCCTCAGATAAAGGGAAATACGAATTCTAAACATCTAGCAACCTAGGCAGTTTGCACAGAATTTCTCCATATTAAGTGCCAGATTTTAATCCCCTTCATCACATCGAGTAGCACTTTCCTTCTTAAACGGTGCCATTTAGTGCAGAGGAAGGGGCTACTCATTGAATTAACTAGGAAGGTATTTCCATGGAGAAAACTCTCTCTCTCTCTCCCTCCTCAAGAACTGACTATCTGCAAATGAGATGGTGAGAGCCATTCACAAAGAAAAACTCTAGGTCATTCGGCCTTGTGCCCATCTTAGAAATATAAAAACGGCAGATAAGTATCTTCCTAGGACTACGTTCTGTTTATTATTTTGGGGATATTTCTTAGGGTCTAAGCTTAGAGTTTAATTTATCTGTTCAGGCCTTGGGGGCTGTTTCACTAGAGGCACAGAGGAATCTGGGGGTAACCCCCATTTTTCCTAATGAAAAAAATGCTGTAACAGATAATTACAAAAAACCAGTAGGAGCCAAAGGATAGGAAGAAGAGCTACATGCATTAAATAGATTTTTTTTATAGAAAGTAGTATAAAATTCTGTACAGTTTTGAGAGAGAGAGTTTGTTTTTGAACCATCCTATGGAATTCCATAGCAGGGATAAATTCTCTATTCTGCCAAGTGGGTCAATAAACCCATTGTTGAATTATCATTGTCTATCTGGGTCTGTAGGTCTCCCTGCTAAGAGTCAGATCTTCTGATTAACACCTGGGTGACAAACAAGCTCCTACCACACCCTGGTTGCCTGTTCCTGTTGCTGAACAGTCTAGTTACCAAGCAAGCTTGTTGCTGAAACGTTTTCAGCAGCTGTAAAGTACAGACTCGTTTATGGGACCAATCCCTGCTACAGGGCCCGATCCAGTGTGCATCTGAGCACTTTGCTGGATTGGGGTTCAAGACAAGAGGAAAAGGGACCTTGCAAAATACCACAATGAGGGTTGATTTCATGGTGGGTGCAGAGTAGATTCCCCTGGGCCCCAGCCTGATGCTGTGCTGTGTGACTGCATAGAGACAGGGAGACATTGAAGGCACGACCTGCTTAGGAAGGGCACAAAAGTTCAGGGAAATTTTAAATCCTTGGTAACAATTATGCACCAGCCTTGTTGCAGGGGCCAGATTGGGATGCCCGTCCTCATGCCAGGTTGCACCTTACTCCACAGGCGGTCGATCCCATTTCACTGGTGGGACTGTATGAAAAGCAATGTGCTATTTGGCATAAGTAGGGCTATCGCAGTCTGGGCCTTAATTATTTCACACTTTATATAGGTCAAAGAAGCCAACAATGGTCTTTGAGCTAATATTGCCCTGACTTACTGAGCCCTGGCTAAGCCAGGTCCATCAGGTCCCCAAGGCTGGTCTGTAACTGAAGCCGGCTGATCCAGCCAGCATCCTGATCA
This sequence comes from Chrysemys picta bellii, assembly GCF_011386835.1. Classification (NCBI taxonomy): domain Eukaryota; kingdom Metazoa; phylum Chordata; order Testudines; family Emydidae; genus Chrysemys; species Chrysemys picta. The sequence continues at coordinate 15,263,775 of NC_088805.1, read as the reverse complement.
CTGAGCTCTGAACTTGGCAGACACAGAATCCAGCCTCTAGGAAGCCGTCCAGCCTTTCAGATTGGTCAGCAATCTCCTTAGTGTGCTCCACGCTTGAGGGACACAATTAGTGCAACCTCTTTAAAGCCCTCTTCCCCTGCAGGCTGCTCCAGCCCCACTCTGTTTAAATAAGATCTTGCATATTTCAAAGGTTTTGGGTGGGGTTGGGTTGCATTTCTAAACTGAACTCCAGTGGTAGCTACAGTCGTCCAAGGTACAATGGAACGGCTCCTCCGGGTCAGGAGAAAGTCAGTCAGTGCAATGAGACTCACTCAGTGAACGTGTAAATCAGTGCAGTCCATTGCTGGCAAGGAAGCTACGTGGATTTACACCATGTGAGGAGCTGCCTTCTATTTTTAAAATGTTATCGGTCACTTGCCCACCTCTAACTGAGCAATGCTACCAATAGGGCTGGTGGAAAATGACCCATCAAAACTATTTTCAGTGGAAAATTGGTTTTCAATTGAATGAAAATATTTGTGGCAAGTATCTGCTTTTCTCAAAAAGAAAAAAAAATTTTTTTTTGTTAAAAATCCCAAATGGAAATAGTGGAAATCTTAAGCCAAAACCTGTCAATAACTGAAGCATTTTTGGTTTTCAGCTGAAAATGTTTGTTTGAATTTTGGACCCCTTGAGATAAAAATGATTTTTTTGTTTTGCTTTTCCTGAAATTATTTACAGAATAAAACCGTATTTTCTGCCCAGCTCTCATTGCTAAGCATTTCCTTCCAACGGCCCCTGACAAATCAGATTTAAATCACCAGGGACCAATGATTTTAATAGAACATTAGATTTCCTGGGATTGGACACCTGTCTGTAGGCGCCTGGGGTGAGTTTTGGTGGAGCTCTATTGCGGACAATGGAGCCAGGGCAGTTTACAGGACCTGAGAAGCTGGCCCTGGGTTTCTTTCATACATTGACTAACACCTGGTGCTACTGAGAAATAGTTCATACCTTAAAAGAAAAAGAGGGAAAATCTTTTCCTTAAGAGGCTAACACTAGGTCATCGTAAGTGGGGACCCAGTGGCAGAATCTCCATAGGTTTCATGGGCAAATTCAAACTTCTCTTCATTAAGAACAGAAAACCCAACATGTGCTGTGTACATCTGCTATGACTATCCAGAGAGACTAAATGTTATTCCCAACACTGTGTGAAGGTCCATATATAAAGTGAGAGGAGTCCCGAGCCCAGCATGAAGACAAAGAAAGCAGGAAAAAATCATGGAAAACGTACAATACAGCCAGGAGAAGGAAAGTTTGTGAGTAATTCAGTGACTTACCAAGGACGGTCAGCTGGGTTCCTCCACCGAAGATCCACCACAGTGACACAGGGCTGTACAAAAACCAGTCCCAGTCGATGGCAGGGAGAGGTCGCCACCTCTGCCCGCGTAGGGAAAAAGAGGCGCAGGGCAATTTCCACTGGCACCCCATGGGAGTGTAGGTTTATCCTTTCTGGAGAAACTCATCGTACAGTCGGAGGAATGAAGATCCACTGGGAAGTGAAGCAATGGCGTATTCCTTGGGACAGCTCACAATAAGGCCAAATCCTGGTCCCCGCACACAGCCCACATAAGAGCGCGGAAGATGGTCTTGTACTTAAGGCACTGGCGTGGGAGTCAGGTGAGCGTGGTTCATGTCGTGGCTCTGCCACTGACTTTGTATCCTTGGGCAAGTCATGTCATCTCTGTGCCTCAGTTCCCCATCTGTAAAATGGGGGCAGCACTTCCCTGCCTCACAGGGTGGTGTAAGGATAAGTTCTATCGTGTCTCAGAGATTCTCAGGCACTACAGTGGTTGAAGGCGTAAAAGTACCGAGAGAGAAGCAAAGGAGCTCTGTGCTCTGCTACCGCGCTGGGTTCCCCCACTACAGCACTCCCCCAACCCCCGCACAGGCTGTGGGTCTGCCTGCGTGTCTGTGCGACTGTGGCTGGAGCCCGTGGAGAACGGTTGTGGGTGCTGGAGGGCATGTACACAACTGGACTGCGTGTGGGTCCTTCCACTGCCATTTGGCCATGACAGGCCAATACTGGGCCAAATTCATCACTGGTGCCATTGTAGTGACTTCAGTGGAATTACGCCATGGAAGGAATGAGGCGCATTAGCTGTCAGTATTGAATGGATTCAGTGGTGTATGTTATGGATACGATAATCATACTTAGAAACTATGTGGCCGTGACCCCACACCTCTGGAGCACCAGCATCTTTCTAGACATAATTAATGTACAGGATGTTCCAGTGACCCAGCAATTAGTGTCAGTGAAGAAACAGATCAGACGTGCCAGGGGCTGCACACGGGTGGATCGGATGTGATCCAAACCACGTGCTGTCCTCGTCTACTCTCTGAATAGTGCAGCCTCTCTGCACCTGTCTGTGAGAAGCTAAGACATCCCCTCTCACATTGTCCCAACTTACCTGATCAGGATCTTCAGACAGTCCATGGGGCCAGGGGGTCGCTCTGAGCCACTGGGCACAGCTCTTCTGCAAGAAGCTGCGTCATGACGTCCTGCGTTCGCTCTCAGCTGAGCCATGCAGGGGGCTGGTGATGTCTCCACATTGGACGTGTCAGAGGAATGACTCAAGATCCATGTGCCATGAAACCAATCACCCCACGCTCTGTCTGATCCCCAGCAGTAAGGTTGCCAATTTTGGTTGGACGTATTCCTGGAGGCTTCATCACATGACATAATCTTTAATTAAATATTAATTGTTAATTCCTGGATTAATCGACAATCCTGGACGGTTGACCAGCCGTGGATCAGATGTAGGTGTTACTGTCAGTCTCCCTGGAAGCCATGAGCCAGTCAAGATGCTCAGAACCTTTGGTGCTTGTAAAAGCCATGACCATCGTACGGCTGGCATATGCTGGAAAATGCTCCAGACTCTGTTGGTACCAGTACAAGGCAAAGCTGGTATCAATAGAGAGCAAGTCTGCTCAGCCCATGTCCAGTATGCAGGAGACGTCAACACTTTCCTCAAGGGAGCCCCCAGTTGCCTTTAGAAATTAACTCTGTGCCATCAACGCCAGCCATTTGCGCTGTATTTCCCAGCTGTTCTCAGCAGTAAATCCCTGCGCTGTTTCCCTGGACTGAGCTGCCATGAGACTCACACCATCGCTGGGCTATTCCCTGCCCCTCACCTTAGGAGAGCAGCTCTGGGGCCTGCTGCCAAGCAGAGTGTGGGCGTGAGGTGCCCCTTTCACCAAGGGCAGGGCCAGTAAACATCTAGGCTGTGAGCTGTGTCCATGCTCAGCTGGTTTCTTCTGAATTAAACCAGGGCACTGGACCCTCCCTCTGACTGTAAATACAAACTCCCCTTAGCACCTGGTGTGTGTCAGCTCAGCAGGGGCAAGGAAGTGAATGGTACCAGCCCCATTTCCTCATTAATGGACTGCAGTTGAAGCTGTTTATAGCGCTTGATCTTGCACTTACTGAAGTAAGTGACACAGCTCCCTTGACTCCAATGGAGCAGACCTTACCGAAGCCCCTGGACAGTGGTTTTCAGGCCTGAGAGAGGCTCTAAACTACACTCCCCCAAACACTAACACTGTTAAGCATGACATGGGCTTGGGAACATGTGATGAGCAGGAGAATTCTGCGCAATCGCAGCTGGGGGTGAGCATTAGGGGTTCTGTCTAATTCTCAGCGATGAATGTGTAGCTCTTCCAGGGAAGATGTTTTGGGTGATTAGAAATCCCCTCACACCTCTAATGTGGCACTTGCTGATTTGATATGTTAAGTGACTTCATCATTCTCCCAGTTGAGGGCTGGGTCATGTATCCCTTACCCAGAGTAGGATGAAGTCACCCCTGGGCTTAGGCTCTGCGCAGGCCTATGTTCCATTTAAATCTAACTTAACAGGGCTGATGTAGGACTTCTGTGGTGCATAGACATTATGCAGGTCCTCTGCACAGGGTGAATTTCACCCACTGGTGAGCACTTCTTCACCCTAACAGTCCTCTTGAAATCCATGGGACTAACTCAGGTGAGTAAAAGCTCACGAGTAGGAGCTAACATGCACGCCCTAACTGTTGAATCATTCAGGAGTGACTCATCTAGATGTTTAGCTTAATTAAAGGTCGACACGTGCTTAACTGCTCTGCTGAATCAGGGCCTGTTTTCCTTTTGCTCAGGTTCCTCAGACTGCATGACTTGTGTCTGATGTTTGCTTTGGCTACTACTTTAATCCGGCAAATGAAGGGTTAATGATGTCTAATAATGGATGGCCACAGGCTAAACGGGGATGTAGGTGGGACTGAAGTGGTGTGTAACCCTTGTGGTGGTTCTTTGCACTAGAGGGAATTTCACTTCGCCCGCCAGGCAGCAGAGTAATGTGGGGGCTGTTTTTCTGTAGCTGTTTGGATTTGCTCCGGGTTTTTTATGGGTTTGGCTCCCATGTAAATCCAAACCGTACACATAATACGAGTAGGATTTTCAAAGAGGGCTGGAAATATGGTGCTAGCTCCCATTGGAAATCAATGGAGTCCGAGCACTTTGATCTCTTAGAATCCTTTGGAAATGCCGGCCAATTCATTGCTAATAAAATATAATACCAATGCCCCATTTGTGCATCCACAGAGGATGTTGTGAAGGCCAAGACCATAACAGGGGTCAAAAAAGAGCTAGATAAGTTCATGGAGGATAGGTCCATCAATAGCTATTAGCCGGGATGGGCAGGGATGGTGTCCCTAGCCTCCATTTGCCAGAAACTGGGAATGAGTGACAGGGGATGGCTCACTTGATGATTACCTGTTCTGTTCATTGCCTCTGGGGCACCTGGCATTGGCCACTGTCGGAAGACAGGATACTGGGCTAGATGGACCTTTGGTCTGACCCAGTGTGGTTGTTCTTATGTTCCCTGTGTACAAATAAATATTATAGTTGCATCAATGCAATCAAGTCTGGAGCCGAATGCCAGCAAGGGCTGGCAAACAGAAGAGTATTTCGCCGGGGATGCTGTTCTCATTGGGAAGGGTTATATGGTGAATATGGGAAAGAGCTGGCCAGGGAGCAGGGCAAACCCACCAGTGAGTGGGGCAGGAGCATCCTAATGGAAGGAGCAGATTGTCCAATCCCTGTGCATAGGCGACAGCACCAGAGATACCAGGCCTGGCTGCGATGCCACCTTCCCCATAGTCCTGCAGGGACGGTGCAGTTCCACACAGCACCCCTCGCCCGTTACAAAGGCACAGCCTTTACTGACATGCTCACTGAGTGGCCAGGTTCCAAGGCATGGTGCTAGGGTGACCAGACAGCAAATGTGAAAAATCGGGACAAGGGTGGGAGGTAATAGGAACCTATATAAGAAAAATACCCCAAAATTGGGACTATCCCTATAAAATCGGGACATCTGGTCACCCTACACAGTGCAGCTGTTGTCACGGCCCAGCGTGCTTTGTGGAGAGTTTCTGTGTGAAGTGCAGGAACGTCTGAGAGCTGCATGAGCCTGTGCACGGGGAGTGACTGCAGTATCACAATGACACCACGCAGGGCCTTGGAAAGGAGGTAGCTGGATTGTCCTGAGTTGGTAACGCTGACTTCACTTTATAATGACTCTACATAAAGAACATAAGAATGGCCAGACTGTGCCAGACCAATGGTCCATCCAGCCTGTCTTCTAACTGTGGCTGGTGCCAGAGGAAGTGAACAGAACAGGGCAGTTATCCAGTGATCCATCCCCTGTCACTCAGTCCCAGCTTCTAGCAGTCAGAGGCTTACGGACCCCTGGAGCATGGGGTTGCATCCCTGGCCAGCTTGGCTTCTAGCCATTGATGGACCTATCCTCCATGAACTTCTCTAATTCTTTTTAAACCTAGTTATCCTTTTGGCCTTCACAACATCCCCTGGCAACGTGTTCCACAGGTTGACCGAGTGTTGTGTGAAGAAGAACTTGCTTATGTTTGTTTTAAATCCACTGCCTATTAATGTCATGGGGTGACCCCTGGTTCTTGTGTTATGAGAAGGGGTAACTAACACTTTTTCTCCTCACCATTCATCATTTTATAGACCTTTATCATATCCCACCTTAGCCGTCTCTTTTCTAAACTGAACAGTTCCAGTGTGTTTAATCTCTCCTCATATGGCAGCTGTTCCATACCCTAATCATTTTCATTGTCCTTCTCCACTTTTCCACTTCTAATAAATTGTTTTTGAGTGGGGTGACCAGAACTGCACACAGTATTCAAGGTGTGGGTGTACTGTGGATTTATAAAGTGGCAATATGATATTTTCTGTCATAATATCTATCCCTTTCTTAATGGTTCCTAACACTCTGTTCGCTTTTTTGACTGCCTCTGCACATTGAGTGGATGTTTTCAGAGAACTATCCACAATAACTCCAAGGTCTCTTTCTTGAGTGGTAACAGCTAATTTAGACCCCATCATTTTATATGTATCATTGGGATTATGTAATTAACATTGAATTTCATCTGCTATTTTGTTGAGTTTTGTGAGATCCCTTTGCAACTCTTTGCTGTGAGCTTTGGACTTAAATATCTTGAATAATTTTGTATCGTCTGCAAACTTTGCCACCTCACTGTTTATCCCCATTTCCAGATCATTTATTAGTATGTTGAACAGCACTGGTCCCAATCCAAATCCTTGGGGGACCCTGCTATTTACTTCTCTCCATTGTGAAAACTCACCATTTATTCCTACGCTTTGTTTCCTATCCTTAAGCAGTTACTGATCCATGCAAGGACCTTCCCTCTTATCTCATTACTGTTTACTTTGCTTAAGAGCCTTTGGCTATCAAAGGCTTTCTGAAAGTCAAGGTATACTATATCCATTGGATCATCCTGGTCCACATGCTTGTTTACATCCTCAAGAATTCTAATAGATTGGTGAGGTGTGATTTTTCCTTTACAAAAGCCATGTTGACTCTTCCCCAATATATCAAGTTCATTTCTATGTCTGATAATTCTGAGCTTTACTATCATTTCAACCAATTTGCCAGATACTGAAGTCAGGCTTATCGGCCTGTAATTTCCAGGATCATCTCTGGAGTCTTTTTTAAAAATTGGCATTATAGAGTTATTTGGTTTCTTTCCCCTACATTTGATTTAGCTTGCATAGGTGCCACAGCAGACTGGAAAGTCACGTGTGGGGGAAAAAAACCTCAGGGCCTGGAGTAAAACTAGCTACTCCAGCAGGCTATGCTTGATCTTAGCCTTCTCTGTTCCTGTAGCATGGTGACCCTGTACCAGCCTGGGAGACAGGGGCCTTGAATTCTTGCCTCCCTGGTGGTTTCTCTCTGGGTGTAATTCAGGAGTCCTGCAAGAGGCCTATGTACTAGTGAAGCCCACTCACATAAACGGTTCATTGGCTTCATGAAGGCCATTGCAGAGGGTGAATTTCACCCTCCAGGAATTCTGTTATTAGTTGTACCCACGCTTCCTGGTCCAGGGGAGCAGGCTGGCGATATCTGTGTGAGCAGCTGAGATTTCATGCTAATGACCAGGCAAACCATTTACATTCAATAAGAATTCTTTTCGGTAATGATGACCTTACAGCACAATGAATGACAGACCACAGATAAATGGAGCTAGGGTTGACTAATATAATCCTTCCCTTGCAGTGCTCCATGGCTTTATGGCCTTTCAAGCTATTACAAAGGACGTATTTTCATTTGGAGTTCACATTTGTAACTGTAAATGTATCTATGACTGTATTTGCCAGGCCTCTGCTGGTAAATTATAATCTGTTTACGCTCTTATTGGAGCTACAAGGTCACTGTTGAGACATTCACCTTTGGGAGAAGGAACAGGGACACAGCAGCTCGGAACAAAGATATTTTGATTTAAAAAAATCTATTCAAAGCTCCTCCTACCTAATAACATTCATTTGTCATTGGCAAGCCCATAGCTATCCGCCCCTGTGAACGAATAGTGGGTCCCACACAGAGAAGCACAGTGCAGTTTGGCATTCAATGGGAAGGTGCGTTTCCCTGGCTGCATTGCTGTCTTTGTGACTTGTGGGCGGCCAGGGACACCAGCAGCCAGAGATACTCAGTGAATTGAGTGGACTGTTGTAGCATGAGGTCTGTTGTTGGTGTTCCAGTTACGCCATTTGAAGGTGGGTCAAGTGACGCTCTTGTGCAGACAGCCAGCAAAAGGGCCACAGCCCCACTAACAGAAAGACCCACTTACGCTTGCTCCATAGTGTTTAAGTGGGACTCAAGTGCCACATAACTATGGTCTGAACTTGGGTTGAGTTCAGACCATAGGAGCTCCCAAGAGAAACCGGGCAGTGGGTCCCACCAGAATATTTCTGCCCTGGCAGCTGCAACCTCTGTTGCTTAGAGCAGTAGCACTTTCCACCAGACTCAGGGTAACTCCCAAGCTTGGTGCTAGTGGTTTTATTGGTAGACAAAAGCAAACAAGGTGAGATCATCAGCGGGCGTAAATCGGCCTCACTCCACTCAATTCAATGGCATGGGGCCAATCTACTCCAGATGAAAACCCTAGCTCCATTTATATATATAACGATGAACACATCTTACCCAGTGGCTACTAAATCTTACTGGTATTTGCTGGGAATAAGTTATTGACAGATAAATTGAGAGAAATCAGTTCAGCCTTTGGAACCAGAAGAATAAACTATTGGCAGATAAATGTCCATCTTTTATTGCAGAATCACGATAAACAACTTTTTGAAAACGTTTGAAAGAGACAATAATTTTAACTCTTCACAGACAGCGATAGCTGAATGTTTCTGGTTTTATTAATATCATAACAAGGCTGCATCAGAGACTAAAACAGGAAGGACATTTCCAGGGAATGCAGGGGGTGAGAGCAGTGGGAACATGGGAATAAAAGCAGATATCAAAAGGATCGTCAAAGATCCCCCACATCAAACAGGAAGCAGAGCTGCTGGAGATCAGCATTAAGGTGATGCTACAGACTGATCCCAGCTCTTTTGGGGAAAACTCTACTGATAGACACAAGGACCAGCTAAGCCATCTGAGGGTCAGGAGGTTAAGAACACTGTGAGCGCTGCAAAGACTTCTCAATGTTCTTCCCATCGTGTGTCACCTGGCAGGTGTAGATCTCATGGGTCTTCCAATCTGATGCATCCAGAGACAGGTAACTGCTGGCCATGTACTTGTTGTCACTCTGTTTCGATGGTTTGGTCGTCTCCACTCCAGTGGAGATCTGCTTGCCGTCAGCTTTCCAGGTGACTTGGGCTGCCCCTGGGTAAAAGCTGCCCAACAGACACACCAGTGTGGCTTTGCTCTTTGTACTTATCTCTTCCGAGGATGGAGGGAAGAGGTGCACGGTAGGAGATGCCTTTGGCTGACCTACAAGACAATGTGATTCAGAGTCAGATTAAGAACAAAGCCAAAGAGAATTCAGATTCACAGTGGAACATCAAATTCAGACGCTGCCAGTGCAGAATGCAAGGTACTAGATATTTTGAGCTAGATCCTCACCTACTATAAATCAATGTAGTTCCATGACACCAGCGGAGGATCTGGCTCTTCGGGTCTATAAAATTTTATTTTTTTAAATAAAGTCTGTGGGGCCTGAGGGAGAAACTGCCTGAAATCTAAACCAATGCTGCTTTGTAACTACAAAGTCTTACCATTAAAAATCAAATCAAAACTCATCTACATCCCTGGATTCTATCCGGCAACGATAGAGTGGAGTAGGACAGGAAAAGCTAAGTTCAGCTAAACCACGGTGCTAGCACAACACTGCAGCAGTGACTCTCTTCTTTTCAAATGACTTACTAGGTATTTCCCTGATAATGTTTTTCCACTGAAAGGACTATTCTATGGATACAGATCATCCTCACAGAGAAATCCTGCACCAGAATTTGGCAATATAATAATCTCCACTGTTAAACATTCCCTAGCATCTCTCCTTGTACTTGTTCCCTCTCCCACCAGCTAAGGAGCCATGTGGCACTGACGCTGCATTTGCAGGATTGCCCAGCAATTCAGGGCAGAGGAATGTAGCTGGCTTATTCTTTGAGTCAAACACATTTGATCTGCTGTGAGCTGCCATCAGAACATGGAAAGCAGCTGTTGCTTTCATACACAAAATGGCGCCCCACTACAGCTGGTCTGCTGTCATCTGGCTCTCACACGTCTATCTTTAAAACTGCCAGCTAGCATTTGCCATCCTGTGCCCACACCCTCTGGCTGTAGGAAATGTGGATGTTTCGGCGGGCTCCAGGTTTAGCTCTGACTTGGAATCCTGCCTAACCTGAGAGCTATTTAAATTGGTTGGTTTTTAATGGTTGGGATTATAGAAATTCAGTGCTCCTTCAGTATCTCCTCCCGCAGGATACTCCATACATGACAGAGCACTCACAGAGCGTCTTTCAAGTTTTTCTCCTTACTGTTTTCTTAATACTTTAGGGCCGCATGTAGGCAAATTCAGCTCGCATTTAGGCAGGTACTGAGGGAAATGTTGAACCACTGACGTCAATCTGATCGCATCAGAGAAACCAAAAACAAAATTAGGGCCCTTAAAATGAGAATAAGGGCCCCAATCCAGTTGAGCACTTAAACGCGTGCTTAACTTGAAATGTATTAGCCATCCCCTGGAAGTCAATAGACTGGCTACTCATGAGCTTAAAGTTAAGCATGTGCTTAACTGCTCTGCTGGATCAGATACTTTGTGCAAAGATTTAGGGTAGATGATGGCCCGTAGGCAGCATCAGAGTTTCCGCAAGTTCAGAATCTGTCACGGCACCCTACGTTGCTAATTCCTGTGGGCACAGTTCTCCCACTGCAGATATCCTGCTTGCCTGGAATTAGGCCTTCGGTCCTAGCATTAATAATCTTGTCTGTTACGAGCTCACTGGCTCTACGGCTATAACAGCTGAACACCACATTAGCGGGAATGAATGGCCCTACTGAGAAATGCTCAGCTGAAACCTGACCTGGCACAAGCCACAAGCCTATTGCGGAGTTCACAGTCACACCCGGGCATTGCTACGTCCGATTATTTCTGTGTGTTCAAGCTGGAGAAATTTAGCCTCTTAGGTCTTGATCCTGCAATCAGATGCGTACCACTGGCCCGGGCTGGATTCCTATTGGCGTCAAAGATGCTCTGTGAGTCTGCCTGTGTGGATCCAATTGCAGGAGTGGGGCAATATTTTATCTGAGGAGAGAGCCAGAAGGGCTCATTCTCCTGCGTTCAATTGTACAGCATTTGGCAATTCAAAGATGTATCTATAGTTAACTAGATTCTCTAGGGCAAACACTCCTCTCATCTACGCTGTGAAAATCCCGTGTAATCAATGCACTTCACAGTAACCGAGAAGAATATGGCCCAATATTTTCAGAAGCCAATTTCAGCTCATGTTTAAAGAAACCTCCTGGCTAATAACTGCCAAAGCTGCTAATATTCCCGGCACTGATTGCAGAACAAACAAGAGCAGCAGAGTTCCCGGTGTTTCATCAATGTAGTATTCATTGATTGTTCAGTGCTACCTTGCAGTTAACGCTGCAACTGATAAGTAGGGAGATTCCCTCCTCCTGAAGGGAAACTGATTCTTCAGAGACGTACTCCCTCATCCTGCCATGAGTTCCCCCAAGGAGACCCATGTGCTAGCACAGAGGCCCACTGGATTCAGTGGTCATTGATAGTCACTGAGAGTTAAAGGTTGTGGTCAGATTCTCAGCTATTGTAAATTCGCGGCTTTGATTGAGAGAGGCTATATATATATAAATTCGCGGCTTTGATTGAGAGAGGCTATATATATATATATTAAAAATTTGTGTGTGTGTGTGTGTGTGTGTGTGTATGTGTTCTCCCACTGCATATTCTGACAGTTCAGACCTGCACACACGGCTTGATTCTCAGAGATGCTGAGCACCCAGCACTGCCATTGGGAGCTACGGGCACGCAGCACCTCTGAAAATTAGGTAATAAGATTTGTTCACTTTCCTCTTAAGCATGTATACACACACACAAACACACTGTTGGAAGGAGAACCCATCATTTTAATATCTTCTAGGACAAAGTGAATCCAGTTACTCCAGATGTACACCAATGTAACCGAGAGTAGAATTTAGCCCACCGTTTCTAGATCAGGGTTCATTTTCTCTTAAATGACAATATGTTAGTCCCATCAGAATCTCAAAAACTCCTAGTTCAGCGGCTTTCAACATTTTTTCATTTGCGGATCCTTAAAAGATTTTGAATGGAGGAGCGGACCCCTTTGGCAATCTTAGCCATAGTCCGTGGCCCCCCAGGGTTGAAAACCACTGTCCTAGATGTTTCAGGAGACGCTTCCTAAAAAAAAAAAAAATTCTAACATTGCTGGTGTGACCCTGTCTGCTGCTGGTCTCCCTCTCGCTAGCAGAGAGGAATAAATATCTATGGATAAACTCCCAAAGGAAATCATCCCTTGACTTAGTCCTGCATATTCTGACAGTTCAGACCTGCACACACGGCTTGATTCTCAGAGATGCTGAGCACCCAGCACTGCCATTGGGAGCTACGGGCACGCAGCACCTCTGAAAATTAGGTAATAAGATTTGTTCACTTTCCTCTTAAGCATGTGTGGTAATTGCCAGCTCCGTGGTCTGACACTGTACAGCAATTCCTACTGATCTGATTCTCAGAGGCACTGTGCCACCACAGTTCCCAGTGAATTCATAATCTGGCCCGTTTCAATGCAGCTGTGCAACGCTGGGCAGCGACACACTTCTGTCCTGTCGCAAAGGTCCTATCCTATGTCCCGAAGCACAAGATATCAATTCCCTGCCTTTGCATGTGCAAGACACAGAACAGTGGCGTTAACTGGTCATAAAATTATCCAGCTTCTTGTTAACTCAAGCTACAGTGTTTTACTCTAGCATCTCCCCTGGGGATGATACACCCTTTTACTTAGCGAATCCTTCTATCTAGAGACCCCTCGGCTCAACGGGCAGTGAGAAGGGAGGAGTGAGCCGTGTTCGCTTGCTAACAATCACAGTCATTCATTCATAATCTTAAACACTTTGACTGAATCCTCTCTTGCACCGCTCTGTTCCAGGCTACAGAATCCTACCTGGAGCAGTTCCTCATCCATACGTGAGTCTCGCTATTTAAGACCATCTTTGTTGCCTATCTAGCTAGGGTATTCCTAGCGCCCATCACAGTAATATCTAAGTATCTGCATGACAAGGAGAAATCCTCCTCTGGATCTTTTCAGCAAGCTCCGATTCAACAGTGACTAGACAGCCAGCCAGACGCTTAAAACTGAACAGGCTATTTGCAAAAGAGGGTGTCTCATGTTTCAAGAAGAAGTCATCAGAATTTGCTCTGTATCCTTTTTAATTGCAACTGAGAATTCAAAGTATCTTTTTAATTGCTTCTGCCCCCGGGACTGACCTAAAACATCCACCTATATTTTCAAGAGACGTTTCTAGCTCCCTCTCAGCTGACTGACCGCTCCCATTTTCTGACTCTGAGTTGAAAACTCTCACCAAAATCTTCTAACTTTTCCAGCATAACCTCAGAAAAAGCATTAGACATGGAAAAAAACCCAAAAAGCAGCTGTCTTTTTTGACTATTTCTGAAACGGAGAGCCTTTCCCCCCCCTTTTTTTTGGCTGCAGGACTGACCAGTCTTCTACGAAACTAAAACCTTATATCTCAAACTCCTGAATATTTTCTCCTTGTTACCATAGCCTTACCTGGGTATCTTTCCATCAGAGAGTGAAAACTGACATAGAAAGTTTTGTTAGATAAACAATTAAAATACAATTTGGCTGGGCTCTGAAATTAGGAGGTACCCCCCCAACTATCGCCGGTAATAAAACAAAACCCCATTATGTGACCAAAGATTTGATCAATGGGGACTTATCAGTAACGAACGGACAAAAACATTTTACAAGTGGAAAAATCTGTAACAACACAGGACCTGCGTTTTGTCATTCAACAGAGCAACCCCCCTCCGCCCACGCACACATTTTCATGGTGATTAGGACAGAGTAGAAGAGCACCCAGCCCGGAATAGACAGAGAAGTTGAGAAAGGGAGACAAAGGAAAAAAATTCAAAACCCGCAACAACTCGGAAACGATTGTAAATGAATATTAGAGTGACTTACCAAGGACGGTCAACTGGGTTCCGCCGCCGAAGATATACGCACAGTGACACACGGCTGTGCAAAAATATCCCGGCAGCTGCTTGCTTCTGCTTTGTGGCCCGGGCGTCCCATCGGCGGGGTGAATTAGATGGGGTGGTTGATCGCCCAGAATGTTGAGCTTTGGGAGAAGGGACCCAGATTTCTCTTCTCTGAAGAAACTTGGGTGATACAGGTAGACGGATAATAGTTCAGTGGGGAGTGTAATTGTGGAATCAGCTTCTCTCCCAAAGGAGAAGCCACTGTGCCTCTGGTCAAGGTCTTGAGTTAAATCAAATGCTAATCCCAAAGAACGAACTCTCATTCTCTTTGAGTCCTAGCATAGGGCCTTTCTATTCAGGTCTGTTTGTCTTGGAGCATCTTGGCCTGTCTTCTTCACCAGCTCGTCCTTTCTGGATCTTTTTTCCTCCTCATTTTGGCAGAATGGGGTCATTGGGCCCAGCTTTGTTTCCATTTCAGTGTTTTTTGACCTTTCTACGGTGCCCCGCTACATGGCACCGTGTACATATGTAAACGCAGTTAGTGTAACATTAGCAGTGCTGGTGCACAGCAGTGTACGGAACCCATAGAATAAACCAGATCACAGACATGAACAGAATTTTCACCCGCCGGTTTGGCACAGGAGCTGTCGGCCTGGAGTCCAGGGGCCTCCAGGGAACCGCAGAACAAAACGTGGAGAGCTAAGCAATAGGGGATTGGGAGGAAGGGGAGCCTGGGGCTGTGTGAGGGGCCCTCGCTGTTATGAAGTTCTCCACAGAATGGACAAGGTGGTAGGATGTACGGCTGGGGACTGGAGTATGAATCAATAATATACATCGTACTGGAGTTGATAGACGGAATAGAAAAGAGGCTACATGATTATTCCCAATCTCTAGAATGCTGCACCGGGCCAGTTCTAGGAAAGGGCCACAGTTCCTAGAGTCTCCCCTTACAAAGCCAGCACTTTATGGGCCCCCCTTTATCCATATCTCCCCTGACAGCTTGAACCACCCCACAGACCATGGCACTTCCCCCCACTCCATGGCTGCAGACTCCCCTACTTCTCAGGCTGAGTGTCTGAATCAATGTGTGATCTGAAATGGTCGGGGAGGCAAGAGGGTCACAGACAGATGTCTAGAGCGTAGTGGTCCCTTTGCCCAGGTCCTGTGGAAACCCAGAGCCAGCCGCCGTGCAGCCTTGTTTTGGTTTAGGTCAAGACAAATAAAAATCAAGAAAAAGGTGATATTACGACTTTAAACCTGGTTTACCTGGTTCTGTATTTCTAGATTTCCAGCGAGCCTGTGGCTTGATTCCCAGTGGGTCCCACTGACACACAAGGTCAGGACAATGAGGTTCTTTGCTCTGAAATCCACCTCGATGCTGTGAATGAATCCCATTCTGGAAGGAGAATGCAGTGACTAAAGGACACTTGTTACTGAAGTATCAGCAGCATCCTCCATTGGGCCCCCAGTGAAGGCAGCTCTGGAGACATCTTTAGAACATATGAGCGGATCGGTTTCCCCAGAAGGCCAGTCAGAGACATCCCTGTGAAGCAGCAGGTAGGAAGGCTCCTGGTGTTTGTTGCAATGGATGGGTTACTCTTGCTGTAAACGGCCCTCCTAGCCCTGGGGCCTGGTCCTTGCTGGGAACCAGGGAGTGATCCGCGGCAGGGGGAACCCACAGGCCATTTCCAAGTTTTGAGCTATGACGTGTGGTGTCTCTTAGGATTAGGGAGGGTCTGGCTGCCCCTCACAGAGTACAGCCCTCTGGATGTTCACACTACTGATGTCTACCATAAGCATCTTCTGTGCAAGCTCCTGGGTCCCAAGAAAGCCCCAGAGGTCCGTCTTTCTGTATGTCCAAGGCACAAAGCAAAATTGTCCCAACAGATGCTGCTCCTACAGTCTAATTCACTGCAGTAGCAAGATAAATCCTTCCCTTATCTGCCCTGGAGGGGATGGACAGGCACCATCTCAGCCACGGACAGAGTCTCCTGCTCAACTGGCCTCTTCGGGAAGCCCACACCTCTGGCTCTGTCACCTCACTGGGAACTGAAACGTTGCTTCTTAACCCCTGGATTCTCAGCCTGTTACGCCTGACAAGCTGAGCTCGGTGTGCGCAGTACAGGCAAGAGACCGAGAGGAACATCGGGTGGTAGGTACAGCTGGCGATGCAAGCTTGGAGGGGAGGGGCCAGTAGCCAAGGGCCAGGAGCAGAACAGGAAGGGCTGACTCAGACAGAGTCAGCTTGGGCAGTGACTGCTGATGCCTGACGACATCTGCAATAGCAAGTCCCCGGGGACAGGTATAAACTGAAATTCAAGCCTGCTCCGTCAACCCCCGATTCCCAAGCTACTAGGGCTTCCTGTTGCTCTTGAAAGCCTTTCTTCAATAACATCCCCTTTGAACGTCCCCAATCCCATACTGCGCAGGGTGTTCAGTCCGGACAGAGCAACCCCCCCCCCACACACAGCTGGTGGGTGCTATTTTAAATGGAAGGATTTTAAAGTTAACGTCAACATATTCAGACACCTGATTTCATGTTCCTGGGGCGGGGGGAGGATAGCAGAAACCTGCACAGCTAGTTGGTGCTGGGGAAATACCTGGTGTTCAGCTGAAAAGATGAGGGCACTCATGTGACATTCCCCAGCCTGATCATTCTATTGCTGCTCCGAAGGGGCAAACCAATGCGGAGCCCCTAGAAAGCCATTCGAAGCGGCGAAAGGCTCCATCTTTTCATAGCTTCCTGGGGAGCGGGGGGGGGTGTCACACTCACGGTTTTATTTCAGTCGAAGCGGCTGCCGCCTCTCTGCTGTCCCTTGTCCGGAGCAGCCAGAGCTGAGAACCGTATGGATGTGCTAATGGTAAGAAAATGCACCTGGCCTATCAGAACAAAATCCCCCTGGATCAGTTGATGATGGCAGATGGACTCATGGAATTTACCTGTTTCACAGCCGGTTGCTTGACCCTGAGTGGCAGTTTTGTATACCTGAAATTAACTCATAGGCTGGGAAGTGCCAGTTGGTACCAAAACACGTAGCCGATGAAAACCTGCAGTGTGATGTAATGTGGCAGGGAAGTCACCATGTGTAATCAGTATGTGCCCTCTGCGGTCAGCTCCTGTGGTTACAAGTTGACTTGTGGTTACATAATTTCATGCTTCTTTTTTTCCATTGATGCACTGAAACACTCTAGTCACGGGGGAAACACACGGTGGGGTTGAGCAGCCTTGCGTTGCCAACTGTCCTGCGATTGCACACACATCTGGCACATGGTGTGTAACGGTCTGGCTCCTGGAAACCACTTCCTTTTTCTGCTAATCCCTGAAAGGAAATCAGAGTAGTTTCTGGGGAACGTAGGTGCCTCTCAGCGCAAGTGGCAATCACTCTGTTTATAGTTCCCTGCATGCACAAGACGCATCATGCAAGAGCCAGGCTCTCAGGAAAGCAAGTCTCCCGTCCTTCAGTTGGTAACCGTTCGCCTCTGGGAATCTGGGTTCAAAGTCTTTTTATGGCAGGAATGAGGCTGAGTTGGTCTCTGCCTTGCCCCTGATCTCATGGGCAGTCTCCCCACTCGGAGAGCTCGGAGTGGAATAACCATGGTGCTGGGGGTCAGGACTAGGATGCCTTGGGTGGAACTGCCTGGAGAAGTGGCCGGTGCTCTGGCGGGGTCTAGCCAGGGTTGTCAATCCCTCATGTGTAAGAGCAACTGTCTCGCCAGTTTGCATTAAACCAGAACCAGGTGAAGAGCCCAGTTAATTCCTTTCACTACTGCCAGGAGCGGCTCGTTCCGGCTGGTGGGGAGCGACTGGGCCAGAGAACGTATTCCCTGCTTACCTAGTGTGCCGTGCTGCAGCTGAACGTGGGAGCCAGCCCAGCCTACACGCACGCAGGCTTGGGGCTGCTTTGCACTGGATTCAGACTGGTCAACCGGGTTCATTTAGCCTGAGAAAAACTCAGACACCAACAAAACCCAAACCTCTGTGTGTGGGGGTGGGGTGGGGTGAGGTGTCTCATAGACAATCCCACCCCCTTTGCTTTACTCCTTCCTGGCTTATCAGACAGGTAAGGGTCAGAGACTCGGCAAAGAATCGAACCAAAGCAGAGAGCACCAGCCCAGCTTCACAGGCAGTAGCCCCCCCGAGCATCGGCATTCCCCACCCCCCTTGTCTGTGGCCCAGGGCATCTGGTAGCCAGTTGAAGCTAATCAGACTCCCATTATCACCAGCTTTGTTTTCAGTTGTTCTGGCTGCAGGTCCCTGCCTCGCCCAGCCTGCCCAGTTCTCTCACAGGCCAGGGCCTGGGCAGCATCCCAACACCTAGCCCCTGTTTGGAGGATCGAATGAAACTTCCACGGGGCTCGGGGCTTGTTGTCCTTTGCCAGGGTGTCCTTTCACCCTGTTATTAGCACAGTCTGCGTCAGAGCCAAGCTTTCAGCTCTACTGGTGATTGGTCAGTCACGTTGTGCAGTCAGGGGTATTGACACGTATCGCTTCACAATGGCCAGGCCCTGGTCACATGGAGCGGAGACCAATCGAGCTCTGATGGCTCATCAGCTGAGTGATCAGCCATGGCCGCAGTGAGTAGCTGCGCAGCCTTGCGTGGGGTGGCTGGGCGGCCCAGCCTGCCAGAGCGCCTCGTGCTGGGACCGCGTCAGGCCTCTCCCACTGCAACTGCTTGAGCTGGACGCGGAGACCTCCAAGAAACGCCTCGGGGGCCGCAGGAAGTTGGGTGTTGTAGGCGGGGTAGGTGCTGAGGCAGAACGGAAGCATGGCGTGAGGGGACACGATTTCTGGCAGAAACATCTCTTAGAGGCAGGGCCGGCTCCAGGGTTTTGGCCGCCCCAAGCAGCCAAAACCAAAAAAAAAAAAAGTTGCGATCTAAAAAAAGCCGCGATCGCGATCTGCTGCAGCAATTCGGCAGGAGGTCCTTCACTCCCAGGCGGAGTGAGGGACCGTCCGCCGAATTGCCGCCGAATACCTGGACCTGCCGCCCCTCTCCGGAGCGGCCGCCCCAAGCACCTGCTTGAGAAGCTGGTGCCTGGAGCCGGCCCTGCTTAGAGGAGACGTGAAATTGAGCTCCTGTAATAAATAATAATACAACTTTGGAAGCATTTTGCAGCCGTCTAAGGAGCTCCTGGCCATTTGGGTTCACTGAGACTCCACAGCACTTTTGCAGGTGTTAACCCCAGTGACCTGGCCTGTTGTAACAAAGCTAGTTACATTCTGCCTACCTCCATTTCTCATTGGATCGGCCGCATTATTATTCTGTGCTGCCTGCCCCAAACTCGTGTGTAGTGGCGTTGTTGGCTGTACATCAGCTGTCTCCCTTCACCCCAGAGGTGGCTGCCGATCAGTGATGGGTGATCTTTGTATATCATTTTGAGAGGGGCTTTGGGAATCCTCCGGGATCAGAGAGAGCTTTCTTAAGGCAAGAGACTGTTGGTTTTGCTCCGGTGCGCTTGGGCAGCCTTGCATGGCAAGGTGGGGCCGATTACCGTGCGCCGCATGAGCAGCCTTGCCTAGTATTCACCGTGCCGTCTCTGTGCAGCTGGTCACGAGCAGCTCCTCCAGGTCAGTCGTTTGTCCCAGCATGTACCTGAGTCTCTTAGGGATGTGAATATTATCGGTTACTCAACTTCATTGCTGCTTAATGAGTGCAGTCTTAGCAGCTCATAATGCCCCCATTTCAGACAGGGACGCTGAGCCATGTACTCTAAATAATTCAGGTCAGGTAAACATTTTGTAGCAAGCTGCCATCTCCCATCAAGTTATGCATAAGTCTAGTCCATGCAAAGGGAAATGATTAAACTAGCCAAAGACAGGAACAAGAGATGGACCCAAGCCCTGAAATGCAGCAAGCAAATTAATATTGGGCAAATGTCAGACGCTGACAAATAATCAGTCACAGCACAGTTCAGATAACGGGCAAGGCCCAGCTCCCAGAGCTAAGCAATGAGCCTCCCGCTGCTAACTCCCTGACAGTGCTGGGAAATTCAGATCTGGATCCCTCTACTCTCCATGCAGTTACCTCTCTCCCCCCCCACCCTCCCGGCCATCTTCTTTTTCACACACACAGTTTGTTTCTGCTTAGATCCAGGGCTTGGGTTCAGGCCTCTCTAACAGGAACTCAACTGAGAGGAAAAGAAAACAGATTGGCCAAAATTTTCAAAGGTGACCAGTGATTTGGGAGTATCCAAAGGGGGCCAAGCACCTGTCCTGTGAAAATCAGGCCCCTTTCCCGTGTCTTTAGTTGGGCAAATAGAAAAAGAGGCTCCCCAGAACCGTGTCCTTTTTGAACATCTTAGCCAGATTATGACTCCTGGGTATCCGAGGGAATGTGCAACTCCACCCACGCCCCCCAGCCCTGCACTAACCTTGTTCCCTGGTGCACATCCCCATCTAGTGTCATTTTGCAGCAATGCCACGCGAAGATTCCCATGTCTATTTCAACCAGACCCTTACAGCTGGAGACGCTTCCTGCTTGGGATGAGCCTGAAGATGGCAGCAGAGCCACAGAGATCGGAGCTGATGTGACTCCAACACTCACCTCACAGACTGTAGTGTCAGACAAGCTGGGGCTGGGGCAGGCAAAGCCAGGCCAGCAGAGGTCAACGTGCACCAACAGGTCTTGTGGCTCCTGGCAAAGGCAGAGTGTTTCCAAGGGCTAGCTGCCCAACGGAGCAGGTTCTGCCTGCTGATCACTTATGAAAGAGCCCGGTTCCTACCCGGGCACCTCACAGGTCCTCCCTGGCTCTCTGAGTGCAGAGACCGACTCCTCAAGTCATCGGCCTGGTCACAGCTTTGGAAGGGATTGCCCAGGGATTGGGGCAATCTCACAAGGATAAGATAGAGCAGAAACCCTCTCCCAGTACGTCTCTATATCATTCCTCCTTTTAGTGACCTCAACGGCCCTTTTCTGACACCAGCGTCACCCCTTGGCTGAGCGGTGGCAGTTGTTAAGGCCTGTCACCGACTCACAGATCGTGCCCACTCTTGGCCCCGTGCGGTCTGGGGGTGTGTGTCCCTTTCAGTCAGACAGCCCTTCTCGGGGGTCCACTCTCTCTCAGGGTCAGGCCCCTCCACCTCCTGGAGCCGCACTTCTCTGAGCCTTAGCACGTCTGTCTCTCGCCGTGGGCCCCCTCAGGGAGTCCACTTGCTCTCGACCCCCCGGGGCCTCCACCCCCCCGAAGGGGTTGATGCAACCCTGTTCTCTAGACCGGAGTGACTCAGCCAGCGTAAAACAGGAAGGTTTATTGAGCATTGAACACAGCACAGGAAACTCTCTGACCCTTAGGCCTGGCCTCCCTCAGCACAGCACATCCAAGTCTCTCCCTGCATCCAGGTGGGCTCTGCCTGCTTCCCCTCTCCAGCCCCAAGCCCCCCTGCTTCCCAGCTGGGCATCTGATATCACTGGCTCCAAGCTCCGCCTCTGTCCCTTGTCTTCTCTCCAGGTAAACAGGGTCGCCTCGGCCTCCTGTCCTCTGGCCCCTTCTGGCTGGAACGGGCTGGTTAGGTCATGGGGTCCCCTCTTCGCAGCCCATTGTCCTCCCACTGGCCAGAACCGGCTGCGACTCCTGAGCTGGGTCTCCGTCAGGTCACCAGTTGCTGGGGTGTCCCTCCTCCAGGCCATCAGCTGGGGTCCCAAGTTTCCTCTCCGGTCCTCTGCAACAACAAACTTCCTCTCCCCTCACCTTGTTAAACCAGTAACACCCAGGGACACTGAGTCCCACTCCTTCTGCATGCAAACCACTGGAAAACCAAGAAAAAATAAAAAAATCCCCCACTTCGTCACAAGGCCGTTCGGGTCAGTTCCCCCGGTCCATGGGCTTGTTTTACACTGGAAATCTCAGGATCTCTCTTCGCTGCAGGCTCTGGTGTCCTGGTGTCTCTAGCCTCTTTTTGCTAGAAGCGGGGATTGGGCAACAGGGGATGGATCACTTGATGATTCCCTGTTCTGTTCATTCCCTCTGGGGCACCTGGCATTGGTCACTGTAGGTAGACAGGATACTGGGCTAGATGGACCTTTGCTCTGACCCAGTGTGGCCGTTCTTATGTTCTCTTGGCAAGATCTCTAGGGCCCTGAGTAGGGATGTCTCCTGAGGGTGTAACTGGAGCTGGAGCTCCCCCTGCTCATGCTGGAGGGGGTGATGACCCTTAGGCCGTCTGAGCAGCGAGTTCCCATCCTGCACGAGGAGATGGAGGAGGGAGACGGAGAAGGGCCATTCACACAGTGCACGAAGGGAGCTGGGAAGAGTTCGCCTCCCCATGAAAAGAGAGAGGTGGAGGGCGGAGAAGGGCAGCGATGTTCCACCTGACCCCCTGCAGAGGGAACATGAGGAGGAATCAGGGGAGCGCTGTGCATCTCCTGAGTGAGGAAATGGACTTCACTGCGAAGAACAACTGTTGTGTGATGTGTTACAGGCAGAGACCAAACACTGCAGCCTGTGCGGTTCTGTCCCCCACGCACCACCACACAGCCCAGGGTCTGGGAGGGGAGGTTTTTGTCTCACTTCCCCATCTGACTGTGACACTGTGATGAGCACTGCTGTGCTCCACAGCACAGTAATAATCAGCCTCGTCCTCCACCAGTGTCCAGGAGATGGTCAAGTAGCCGGTGTTACTGGACGTGTCTTTGGAACCAGAGAAGCGAGCAGGGACCCCAGAGCCCTGGCCCTTGTCAGAATCTGACTTGTATCTCAGCAGGTATCGTGGAGAATTCCCAGGTTTCTGTTGGTACCAGTTCACATAATAGTCACTGATGCTGGTCCCACTGCTCATGGTGCAGGAGAGTTTCACGGTGTTTCCTGAGGACACTGACACTAAGGGCGGCTGAGTCAGCACAGGCTGTGAACTGGAACCTGGAAGAAATATGGTAGAAACCTGTCAAACCCTCCCTGTCCGTCCCCAGCCGCTAGTAACACGGGTTGTGCAATTGGCTTCAGCAGTAACTTTATTGTGTATTTAACCTGCTCTCCCTGTTCTCACCTGTGCACCACGTCCCCAGTAGGACAATGAGGGGAACCCAGATCATGGTGAGGAGATTTCAGGCCCTTGGGAGAAACCCAGCGAGAGCTGCTGACAATGCCTGACAGTGTCTGCTCCTTATATTGACCCTCCTTGGGGAGGAGCTATTAAGTTCCTCCTTTATGTTCATCTGCTCTCATCTGATTGGCCCTGACGATCACAGGGAGGGTGCTGTGCGGGAGGAGGGACAAGCTACAGCCCTATAAGATAAAGCTTCCACATCCCAGATGAGATTTGACTATTCGTGTCTAATCTGTGAACAGTTTTGGGTTGACTGAAACTGCATCTTTAGCTGAATAAATTATTTGTCAGAAACATTTTCCCAGCTCCAGTGATGCATAACTCACTTTTGCCCGAGTGGTCCCCTAGGCCTGCTCCCTGTCTGTGTCCACTGTTTGGTTCTGCTCTGGGGTTCTCGGAGTGCCTGGGCAGGCAGGTGGAGTCTGCAAGGCTCTCTGGCTGCTGTGCGGTGTGTGGAGAGCCCTCAAGTCCGTGGCTGAAGAGGGCTGAGGAAGTTACAATAAATGTTTGTCAGTCTCAGGGCCTCGTTCCCAGCACATCCAGACCAGGGAGACGGGCAGGTATCCACCTTCAGCAGCATTTACTCTGCCCCAGGGGAAGGAATAAAATAGGCAGTGAGAGCTAGTGCAGTGGGGACAGGCCTGGGAGCCGGGAACTCCATCGCTCTAGTCCCAGCTCCTGCACTGACTGCGCACCCTGCATGGACTTAATGTAGCACCCACAACTCTAATCTGAATCCTTAAAGCCTAGAACAATTAATCTCTTTGCATTTGTTTCTTTGCATGGTTATCTTGCAGGGTTTCTTAGCACCCTGCCTTTAGAGGTAGGATCAGGAGTATCAGTGCCCCATTTCCCCCCTGTAGTTGGACTGACCACTTGGGACTCATTAGATTCAGTGGACTGGTTTAGTAGTGCTGGTATTTCTGAGCTGGATGTTAGCACAATTTCTATTTGTCCCATATTTTCATTCTCCTCCTGCACAATTCTGTCAGTGCTCATCAAATACTGTCTGTTTCTTCCATAGACATCTCCTTCCTCTGTCTCAGCAAGATAAGGTTTTGGAGCAGGGTTTGGTCAATCACCAATGCAGATTTCCATACTCCTGTTTGACAAATACAGTCTCTCCACTTTTCAGTGATGATAAAGGCTTTGCACCTTGTCAAAGAAATATTTCTGTGTTGCTTGTCTCAATTTTAGGCTAGTTTGTATGTCTCCTTGTATCAGCTTAGGTTGTACCAATGTTGATGAAGTCAGTAATCAGGTCCTTAGATGTCTTCCCATGAGGCGTTGAGCAGGTGATCTCATACCTCCTATAGGTGTATTCCAATAGTCCAGCAGGCTAAGATAGGGATCTGTGTTAACCAGGCTAGATTTTTTAAGAATCTTTTTTACAGTTGCAACTGCTCTCTGGTCATTCCAGTTGATTGTGGGAACAATGGATTTCAAGCTTTGTGAATCAAGTCCCATTGCTTTGCAAAAGTTTTTAAGTCTCTGGCACAAAACTGTGGTCCGTTGTCACTAATGAGGTCTTCAGATATGCCATGCCTTGCAAATACAGACTTGTGATGTCTGATCACAGACACACTTGTGGTGTCCTGAAGCAAGCAGACTACTAAGTATTTGAATATTAATCAGCCAGAATAAGATAATCTGCACCTTGAATCTCAACTGTCCATGCCAAGTTTCTGCTAAAATCTGTTTGGGGCCTCATGTGGTAGCACCGGTTGCTTTTGATTTTTGTTTCTGAAAGTTTCTTATGTGGTGCAAAGACTGTACCATGTCCACAATTTGACAGCACATGCTTGGCCAATAGATGGCATGTTGAACTCTCCTTTTACATAGCTCTGCTCCCAGATCAGCATCATGAATAATAGCCAAGATCTCTTTTCTGAGATTTGCCGGTACTATGATAACGCGTACGACACGAAATTGCTTGTGGCATTCACGGACATGCTCAGCACTGTGGAACGCCGCTTTTGGGATCAGGAAACAAGCACCGAGTGGTGGGATCAGCACGCATCTTTCGGAACACTTGGCTGTTCAGGAAGATGCAGGCCGGGACTTTTTTCCCAGAGTGGAAGATCACAGTAGGGGAAGTTGAAATGCCCATTGTGATCCTTGGAGACCCCGCTTACCCGTTAATGCCGTGGCTCATGAAACCCTACGCAGGGAGCCTTGGCAGCAGCAAAGAACGGTTCAACTACAGGCTGAGCCGGTGCCGAATGACTGTGGAGTGTGCCTTTGGCCGTTTAAAGGCCCGCTGGCGATCTCTGTATAGCATCTGCTTGGCGCTCCAGGATGCTTATGGGCCGATCCGTGCTTTGTTGCCGGTGCTCTGTTCTTTGCTGCCGGTGCGCTGCGTTTTCCTGGCGGATCCTGCTTTCTCTCTCCCTCCACTGCTGTGCTTTCTCATTCTCTTTAATAGATTGCTGCATCACTTCTTGCAGCATGTCTTCTTTGCTTTTTTGCGGTCTCTTCCTGAGTCTTTGCAGTCTCTGAGCAGGCGATAAGAGGGACAGCTGAGGTCTCAAGGTTGATGCAGCTGTATAGGCAAAATGCAACGTTTAACAGAGGCAGCATTGTTTATACCAGACAGAGTAATGATTCCCCCCGCACTTAAGGAGTAGAAAACATACAGGGTCTACACAATTGCATAATTTTCTCGTCCGAAACAGAGCACACATATCCCACGGGAACCTCAAAATGGTGAGTAAGGGGGACTGATTGTTTCAGGGCTGCACTGTCCTCTGGGTTTCTGTGCCTTGGGGAGAGCCAACAGCTTCAGGGGGCACCTACACTGAACACTGTCCCAACATTTTCCACAGGAGTTCGTCCCGGACGATATCTCGCTGCTGAGGGTGACCTGGGAAGCAAGGAAGGGTCTTCTACTGCAATGCGGCTTCCGCCCTGGCCCATATGCAGCTTGCCTGTGTGAAGCAATGGTCCCCCCGCCCCTCGCGGCACAGTGGCGCGGACACATTAGCCTGGCTGGGACAAGGACCACGGTGGCTCTCCCGATAAACCTGCGCAAGCGCATTGCACGCGTTCTGGATGAGACATTCGAGGAGATTACCGAGGCCGATTACCGCAATGTGATAAACCACATCAATGCACTATTTCGCATCTAGGCATGCATGCCTAACCCTCCTCTCCCAAAGAGCCCGCACCGAAAAAATTCCTTCCCGAAAAAAAAAAACGCTTACCGGGAACCTGCTTTTCTGTTTGTCTTCCACCAAGTACCAGCCGCTGCGACTGGCTACCTTCCTCCTGGCTTGAGAAGAGCTCCTGGCTGCATGGCTCCAGGGATTCCAGGGTGTCTCCATCTGGCCCAACACCCTCACTCCCGTTTTCCTCCTCCTCCTTCCCCCCCCCACCGGCTCTGAAGTGTCCATGGTGGTGCTCGGAGTGGAGGTGGGGTTAACCCCAAGTATCGCATCCAGCTCTTTGTAGAATCGGCAGGTCGCGGGGGGAGCACCCGAGCGGCCGTTTGTGTCGCGGGCTTTGCGGTAGGCACTCCGCAGCTCCTTCACTTTAATCCTGCACTGCAGGGCATCCCGGTCATGGCCCCTTTCCATCATGTCCTTTGATACCTTCCCGAAGGTATCATAATTCCTACGGCTGGAGTGCAGCGGGGACTGGACAGCTTCCTCCTCACAAACACTGATGAGGTCCAGCAACTCACCGTTTCTCCATGCTGGGGCTCACTTGGTGCATGGAGGTATGGTCACCTGGAAAGATTCGCTGTTAGCACTCCACGCCACGCTGGGCTGAGCAAACAGGAAGGGGATTTTTAAAATTCCCGGGGAATGTAAAGGGTCGGTCACATGGTTGGTTACCTGAGGCCAGGGCAGTAGAGTTTGAACTGATGACCAGAGTGGCTAGAACAGGCATTGTGGGATACTGCCGAATACTTCTGGAGGCCAGTCACAGTGCATAGGGTGGCCACACTGGCACTGCAGCGCTGCAGCGGCAGCGCAATACACGCTATTCCTCTCGGGGACGTGGAGTACATGCAGCGCTGCAGCCACGGAGATACAGCGCTGCAAATGACTTGCCAGTGTGGACGGGGAGTGAGTTACAGTGCCTGGGGGCGGCTTTACAGTGCTGCAACTCGCAAGTGTAGCCAAGGGCTAAGACTAACAGATGTATTGGAGCATAAGCTTTTATGGGTGAATACCCACTTCGTCAGACGCATTTAATGGAAATTTCCAGGGGGAGGTATAAATATGCAGGCAAGAATCAGTCTGGAGATAATGAGGTTAGTTCAATGAGGGCGGGTGAGGTCCTCTGCTAGCAGTTGAAGTGTGAACACCAGGGGAGGAGAAACTGCTTCTGGAGTTGGCTAGCCATTCACAGTCTTTGTTTAATCCTGATCTGATGGTGTCAAATTTGCAAATGAACTGAAGCTCAGCAGTTTCTCTTTGGAGTCTGGTCCTGAAGTTTTTTTGCTGTAAGATGGCTACCTTTACATCTGCTATTGTGTGGCCAGGGAGGTTGAAGTGTTCTCCTGCAGTTTTTTGTATATTGCCATTCCTGATATCTGACTTGTGTCCATTTATCCTCTTGCGTAGTGACTGTCCAGTTTGGCCAATGTACATAGCAGAGGGGCATTGCTGGCACATGATGGCATATATAACATTGGTGGACGTGCAGGTGAATGAACCGGTGCACACAATTGAAAGTGTTCTCTTTGTATTGCTTTATTCAGATCTCTCAGATCCAAGCACATTCTTATTTCATCTCAACCTGATTTGGCTACACTTACTATAGAATTGACCCATTTTGTACGTTCGTCCCACTCTTGTTATTACTCACAACTGTTCCATATGGTGCAGTTCTTTCACTTCACTGGAACTTACCAGGTGCATAAATTGCAGCTGGTACTTGTGAATTCACCTTTAAGGTGTACTTACCTGGGACGCACCCCAACCCTGCACATCCATCCTCATATTCGCTAAATGTATCTCAGTCACCTTCTGGTTCTTCCGTTACCAGATTGACCCTTTGCACTTGTCACAGTCTGTAAGCCCAGTACGGCTTGTGAGTGAAATTCCAGCAACGCTTTCTTACGCCAATGCTCACAGTCCAAACTGCATTTACCACAAACTTAAAGTTGGTCCCCTGAGTAGCTTCTCAGCTGGATACTCAAAGTGCAAAGTGGTTTGGACCTTAATGTGTTGTATGACCTACAGACATCACATTGGCCTGTGCCCCAGTATTGATTTTAAAGCTCATATTTTGTGATCGTTAATGAGAAAATCCACATTTCACTTGTCCTTGGGAAGCTCAGGACTGAGCACACTGAGGAATAGATGTTACAATTGCTCATCTGCTCCTGGCAGTGGGTGCAAGTCCAGTCTGTCCATGTAACAGGAATGGGGACGAGATCCCATCACTCTCTGAATTGTCCTTCAGAGCTCTGTGCATTGGGTGAGATTGTTCCAAGGGTTATGAGGGAGATGCAAATTCTGCCTGGAAGAATTTCTGGGCAGATTAAATATGATACCTGCTCCCCCACCTCTGAAATGGCCCCTCACGCTGTCATAGGACGAATGCTATTAAACGTTCCCCTTTGCTGACTAGAGGTTTGTGTCTCACTTCCCCATCTGGCTGTGTCACTGTGAGCAGCACCGCTGTCGTACACCTGACAGTAATAATCAGCCTCGTCCTGCGCCTGGACTCCAGTGATGGTTAACATGGCCGTGTTACCGGAGTTGGCACCAGAGAATCGATCAGGGATTCCGGAGGGTCTGCTGCTACTACCATATATAACAAGTAGTGGGGCACTGCCGGGTTTCTGTTGGTACCACTGCACATTCTTGCTACCAATGTTGTTCCCTGAGCAGGTGATTTGAGCATTTTGTCCTGGAGACACAGACACTGAAGGCGGCTGAGTCAGCACGTACTGGGCGAGAGAACCTGAGACAGGAGGAGAAAACGTGGGGATAAAATCATGATGATTAAAGCTCTCAGCTAGGAGCCTGGGGGAACCAATGGGAGAAATGGTTCTAAACTCAAAGACCCCTTTGATTGAAAGACTGAGATAAGCCACCCTCCCCTCGCAGCACCTGAGCAGTACGTGAGCAGCACGAGGAGCAGAGGGGCCCAGGCCATGGTGGGAATCCAGATGAGCTCGGCTTCCTGAGGCAAACAGGTCTGTGGCTGGGACCCTCCGATTCTCTCTTAAACCCCCAGAGCTGGAGAACGGCCCCTTCATGCAAATCAGCTCCCTGCTCACTGGCTGCTGCTGCCTTTCACTCCCCAAGATCAAAGGGACCCAAGGGAGAGCCGCTCTGTATAAATCCACCAAGACACCTGTAGGGGAAAGGACTGCTTTGCATTTCAGTGGCAAGGAGAACGTCTAGCTCGCCCCAGAGGTGAGGAGCACCCAATGGGCCTGGTGTACTCAGAAAGTCAGGTGTAGACCCCTCTCCCCAGAAGTCTCCAATTTTATCTGCCTGGGACCTCAAAGGAAACTGTGGTTTCTTCTCATGCCCCCAGGCCACAATTGTTTTCAAAGTCATGCCACCATTTTCAGTCATTGCAGGAAGAAATCATGGCCAGTTTTGGGGTGATCATTTCTGGCGTGTGGATGGGGTGGGTGCTGTTGGATGGGGACTGTAATTGGGGCTAGTTTCGGAGTGGGGGCTGGATGAAGGCAGTTGATATTTGCAGACCTTGCATCAATCCCATGGTTCGCAGGACTGTCCTGATTTGACGCACAAACTCCCTATTCCACGGGGATGGCTGGGCCTGGCTCCTCACTCTGGGAACTGCAACCTGGCCCCTAGTGAGCGGGTCACGGTGCTGCTCCGGTCTGGCCCAGCCGCCCCATGGGAATGAGTGAGGAGCTGCTGGTTCATCTTTTCTTTGTACCGTTAAGCCATCATGCCAAGTGTGATGGCCCCGTTGATTCCTGGCAGCCCTCGCACAGCGTCCTTTGTTATTCCGCAGAGTGTGAGTGTTTGTGGGTCTGGTGCTGGGCGCTCTGACAGCCCCTGACTCTGAGCGTGTGGCACACGCACCTCACCCAACACCCAGGGCTGGTGCACACCAGCCCTCACAGCCACTCCCTGCAGTGGGGTCGGCTCCCACAGATTAATATTGCCCCCTAGTGGCCAGCGTCGCACTTGCCATGCTCACATCCCTGACTCTCCAGGGCTGTAAGGAACATCGCTAGCCAGTCCCTTGTGGTGTCCTGAAGCAAGCAGACTTCTAAGTATTTGAATATTAATCAGCCAGAATAAGATAATCTGCACCTTGAAACTCAACAGGTCCATGCCAAGTTTCTGCTAAGATCTGTTTGGGGCCTCATGTGGTAGCACTGGTTTCTTTTGATTTTTGTTTCTGAAAGTTTGACATGGCTTGCAAAGACTGTACCATGTCCTCAATTTGACAGCACATGGTTGGCCAATAGATGGCATCTTGAGCTCTCCTTTTACATAGCTCTGCTCCCAGATCACTGTCTTGAATAATAGCCAAGATCTCTTTTCTGAGATTTGCCGGTACTACGATTCCATCACTCTTAAAGACAAATCCATCTTGCACACTTAGTTCCTCATTATATAAGGAATGAGCACAGATATCCTCTGGTACGTCCGGTCTCTTATCCAGCCATCCTTGCAAAATAGTTTGTTTTAAGGTTTGCAGGACAACATCATTTGCAGTAGCTCCTTGGAATTCCTTCAATTTCTGTTCTGAAATAGGCAAATAAGCCATCATAAGATGTATTGCAACACCAGCTTCCTCTGAACTTACTCCTTCACCATTAAACATGTCTGCTAATTCTTTCACTGCTCTGTGTCTCACTTCCAGCTAATATTTCGGGAGTGTTAACAACCATCTAGGAAACCTTGGTGGAGCACTACAGAGGTTTTCTGAAAATGGCCTCAAAGTATGTTTTCACAGCTACTTTTCCCCCCGTAGGTAAATGGATGAAATCAAGTACAGCCAAATACTGTTTCCAACATTTCTTTTCCTTCTGGACATTGTTCTGTGGTGTGGAAGTTTAGAGCTTTAAAGACACAAGCAACAGGAGCCCTGTTTTGCAGCAATACAGCCCCTAATTGGGAGAACTTGCATCCACCGGCAGAGCAACTGGTTCTGTGACAGTGAGTACTTCAGCACCGGTGTCCTTATAAGCAATTCTTTCATGTGTTCATGTGCCACCTCCATGTACTGGCATCCCAGCAGACATGACGTCTTTTCCAACAGTTGCCTTAAAGGAGTATCTCCCATTGACATGTTCAGCATACATTTCCCAAGGTAAGTAACCACTCCAAGAAATCTTGGCAATTCAGCCTTGCAGGTCAGTGTGGCCATTTCAGTAATTGCAGCCATTTTTGAGTTGTCAGGTTTTAGACCTTCATTTGGCAAATTATGCCCCAAATATTTCATCTCTGTCAGATCCAGTTCAGTCACAGGTTCCTTTCATGGCAGGTGTCTAGCACTCCCTTGAGCCTTTCATCGTATTCCCATCTGGTATTTCCCCACCCGGTATGTCATCCATATAATATTCAACACCTTCCAGACCTTCAAATGTCTGTTGGATCACTATTTGGTACCCTTCAACAGCTGAACAGATGCCCACAGGAAGTCTAGTGAACCTGCACCTGCCAAATGCTGCGCTGAACGTACAAAGTCTAGAACTTTTGTCATCCAGCTGTACTTGCCAAGATCTACTCCTGGGGTCCAAATCAGGGGAAATGGCAGTTTTTGCTAACTTGCTGGTAATTTCTTCCACTGCAGGCAATTGAAAATGTTCTTTGTATTGCTTTATTCAGATCTCTCAGATCTAAGCACATTCTTATTTCATCTCGACCTGATTTGGCAACTCTGACTATAGAATTGACCCATTTTGTAAGTTCTTGTAACTCTTGTTATTACTCTCAACTGTTCCATATGGTGCAGATTTTTCACTTCACTGGAACTTTACTAGGTGCATGAATTGCAGCCAGTACTTGTGAATTCACCCCAACCCTGCACATCCATCCTCGTATTCTCTAAATATATCCCAGTTACCTTCTGGTTCTTCCGTTACCAGACTGACTCTGCACTTGTCACAGACTGTAAGCCCAGTTTGTCCCTTTAACAGGAACGGGGACGAGATCTCATCGCTCTCAAAATTGTCCTTTAGAGCTCTGGGCATTGGGTAAGATTGTTCCAAGTGTTATTAGGGAGATGCAGTGTGGTCCCAGGCTCTGCCTGGAAGGATTTCTGGGCAGATTAAATATGATACCTGCTTCTCTACCTCTGAAATGGCCCCTCTGGCTGTCACAGGGCGAATGCTAGTAAACGTTCCCCTTTGATGATGAGAGGTTTGTGTCTCACTTCCCCATCTGGCTGTGTCACTGTGAGCAGCACCGCTGTCGTACACCTGACAGTAATAATCAGCCTCGTCCTGTGCCTGGACTCCAGTGATGGTTAACGTGGCCGTGTTACCGGAGTTGGCACCAGAGAATCGATCGGGGATTCCGGAGGGTCTTTTATTATCCTTATATATAACAAGTATGGGGGCGCTGCCAGGTTTCTGTTGGTACCAGCTCACATACTTATCCCCAATGTTGTTTCCTGAGCAGGTGAGCTGAGCATTTTGCCCTGGAGACACAGACACTGAGGGCGGTTGAGTCAGCACGTACTGGGCGAGAGAACCTGCAACAGGAGGAGAAAACATGGGGATAAAATCAGGATGATTAAAGCTCTCGGCCAGCAGCCTGGGGAACCAATGGGAGAAATGGCTCTAAAATCAAAGTCCCCTTTGATTGGAAGACTGAGATAAGCCTCCCCCCCTCGCCCCCCCCGGCACCTGAGCAGTAAGTGAGCAGCGCGAGGAGCAGAGGGGCCCAGGCCATGGTGGGGAATCCAGACGAGCTCGGCTCCCTGAGGCAAACGGGTCTGTGGCTGGGACCCTCCGATTCTCTCTTAAACCCCCAGAGCTGGAGAACGGCCCCTTCATGCAAATCAGCTCCCTGCTCACTGGCTGCTGCTGGCACCTCCCTCCCCTCAGAGACAGCAACTGACAGACTCAAGAATTGTTTTGTTTTCTGGTTGCAAGGAAAAATGAAGCTCATCTTGGGGGTGAGGGGTTCCGAACTGCTGTGTCTGCTCAGACCGTTACCATTCACAGCACTCCCTCTGGAGCAAGGAGTCTCCCACGTTGTCTGCTTGGCATTGCAAAGCTAGCTGGGTTTCTTGTCACGACCCTCACCCACAATGTTTATGGCTGCAAGAAACCTTGGCTGGTTTGGGGCTGTGTGTCCTTGGTGGGGTGGCTGCTGGGACTTGCTGGTGGTGCAGAATATGCAGGTGTCTCTGAGCGGTGTGGCTGTTGTGGACTGATGGCTTCTGGGGTTAGCAGCTGTTGCCTGGGGGGTGGTGTAGGCATGGGGTTTGGGAGTGGACAATATGGCTGTCGCTGGGTGGTGGACGTGCGGCTGGGTAGTTATGGTGCTATAGGAAGATGCTGCTGAGGGATGTACCCCTGGAAAGGGATGGGGGAGGGGCTGCAACCCTTCTGCACTGCACACTGCTCAAGGGAAGCTCACTGAAAGATGGTGAGGAACCAGTTAAGGATACTGTGCGCAATGGGGCCCATGGTGAGCGAGGCCGCTGGCTCCTGACGGCTTTTAGTGGCTTTCCTTGCAGAAGGACGTGCTCTGGGCAGCGGGACAGGAATGTGGCTGCAGAAGAGGGAGAGAATTTCTGCTTCTCTCCCCTTAGCTTCCCCCTCCCGGGTTAGAGCAGCCACTGGGTTTTGGTGATCTTGTCATGACCCCCCAGCCATTCCAAACGAGACTGCCAGTCTGAGCCCCCTGCTCCAGGGCGCTGGGAGCAGAGATGGAAGTGGGGGGCTGGGGAGTGAGAAGCTAAAGCACAGTGTCCTCCAGGGTGACATTAGAAAGGGGAAAGTTGTTGGGGTATGAAAAGCCCCAAGCCCAGAGATGTCTCTATCCCAGCAGTTTGTAGCCTGACCCCTGTGCACTGCTGCTCTAATCCAGACGCCCAGCTCCAGTATTGGGTAGATGATGAGCCCCCCCCAGTGGTCAGTGTTGCTGTTACTATGATCAGTCCTTCACACATTTCACAAGCGCTCAGTCCCTACATGCAGAGCTCATGGGAACGCTTGCCCCTACCGACTGTCTCACAGCTGCAGGGAACACCGGTGTACAGTTGTTCCTTTTCAGGGTTTTTGGGGCTGTTCGATGTGGACTGGTGTTGGGGCTGATTAGGGAGTGGGAGTTGGCTGGGTGGGTGCTGTTGGATGGGGGCTGGTGTTGAGGCTGGTTACAATTGTTTTCAGAGTCATGCCACCATTTTCGATCCGTACAGGAAGAAATCCTGGCCAGTTTTGGGGTGATCATTTCTGGGGTGCTGGATGGGTGGGTGCAGTTGGATGGGGGCTGGTGTTGGGGCCGGTTTCGGAGTGGGGGCTGGATGTGGACAGCTGATATTCGCAAACCTTACATCAATCCTATGGTGTGCAGGACTGTCCCGATTTGACGCACAAACTCCCTATTCCACGGGGCTGGCTGGGCCTGGCTCCTCACTCTGGGAACTGCAACCAGGCCCCTAGTGAGCGGGTCAAAGCCCTGCTCAGGTCTGGCCCGGCTGCTCCACGGCAATGAGGGAGGAGCTGCTGGTTCATCTTTTCTTTGTACCTTTAAGCCATCGTGCCAAGTGTGATGGCCCCGTTGATTCCTGGCAGCCCTCGCACAGCGTCCTTTGTTATTCCGCAGAGTGTGAGTGTTTGTGGGCTTGAGTCGGAGACGTCTGGTGCTGGGCGATGACACCTCCTGACTCTGAGCGTGTGGCACACGCACCTCACCCAACACCCAGGGCTGGTGCACACCAGCCCTCACAGCCACTCCCTGCAGTGGGGTCGGCTCCCACAGATTATTATTGCCCCCTAGTGGCCAGCATCGCACTTGCCATGATCCCGTCCCTGACTCTCCAGGGCTGTAGGTAACATCACTAGCCAGTCCCTTCCAGCTTTCACCCCCTTCCTTTACGGATGTTCTTCTCCACACTAACCAGCTGATGCGTCCCTCGGCTTAGTCATGTCAGGCAGGGATCAATCAGTTATTCAGACACACCCGTCCCCGGGGGAAGGTCAGGGAGGCGGAACCATCCCGGGCTCCTACGCAGCGTTTTACCTTGCGCTTTTGAACGTTGCCGGACAGAGTAGAAATTGACTGTCACCACCTTAGAGTCCCTACACTGAGAGCGCCGAGGAACCGTAAATCTCCACAGAGTTCAGATGTAATAACAATATCCTGGGAGAGCGTCTCTGTCTTTCGATGCCCTGGGCATTCACACCACTCCCCCGAGGATTTGATTCAGAAGTAGAGCAACTGATGGGCTGCTGAGGAACCTGGACACCTCCTGAGAGGCAGGGGTGTGTCCCCTCGCCCTTTCCTTAGGACCCCTGGGGTTCTTAGTACCAATGCCTGCTGGCTGGGGCAGGAGCCCACACGAGAACTGTCTGCTGGGGGACTTTCCAATGCTCCACTGGGAGCAGAATGGGCCTCTCAACTCCCAGGAGCACGGAGGTCTGTCTGCATAGTGGTGGAGCCTGTGTCAGGGGAGGAGTGATTCAGCCCTTACCCACCCCAGCTCAGGACTCTGCGTGTGGCCAGCACCCCAGCAGAGCTATGCTGAGATGGCATCAGCCAGGGCCCCAAAAGACAGAATCACTCAGAGATTCCGGAGGGTCTCTCACTATCCTTATATAACAAGTGTGTGTGTGTGGGGGGGGGGGGGGGGGCGCAGACAGGTTTCTGCTGGTACCAGCTCACATACTGTTTGTCAATCTCTTCTCCTGTGCAGGTGTGGGGTTGGGAAGGGGGAGTGTGTGACAGGAAGCGTGTGTGTGTGTGTATGTGTGTGTGAGAGGGAGAGAGAGAGAGAAAGAGACAATGTGTGTTGGGGGAGAGTGAGTGTGTTGGCATACTCTCCTAAATTCAAACAGCGGCTGGCCCAGAAACACCATGAGGCCCTTTCCCTCTGCGCCAGATGCACCAGATATGGGTCAGGCAGGCTCAACCAGGCAGGATCCAGGTATGAAGGGGCTCAGTGTGGGGGGATCCAGGTGTCGGGTGAGAGGATTCTGTGTGGGACAATCTGGGTGCAGGCAGATTGTGGGGGATCTGGATGCACAGGGGCTCGCTGGGGGGGGGGGGGGGTTTCCAGGTGCAAGGGCAATGGGACTCTGCAGGGGCTTCCAGGTGAAGGTGGTTGGGGATCAGTGGAGGGGTCTGGGTGTGGGGTCTCAGCAGGGGAGTCTGGGTGCAATAGTTGGGGATTAGTGGTGTGGGGGGTCTGGATATGGGGGCTCAGGGGATGCGGGGGTGGGGCTCATCAGGGTGGGGGATTGAGTGCAGGGAGCTCAGTGGGGGTGGTCTGGGTGCAGGGGGTCTCGGTGCAGGGGGGCTCCAGATGCAGGAGTTGGGGTTCAGTGGGGCGGGGTTTGGGTATGGAGTGCTGGGTGAGTTTTGGGTGCATGGGGTGAGGCTTGGCAGGTGTGTCTGGGTATGGGAGGTCCAGATGCGTGGGGGTTGGGTGGATGGGGAGCAGCTCCCCGTACAGTGACCCCTCCCCTTGCAGCTGAGGAGCGATGGGGGCAGGAAGCAGGGGAGGATGCTGAGCTTGCTGCAGCTGGGGGAGGTTTCTGGGGTTGGCTCTGACACAGCCAGGAGTAAAACCATTCCGCACCCTTCTGCAGCTTGGTGATGACCAGCTCCCCCTAGTGGTCAATGTCACACACGCCAGGATCCTGTTCCTCTGCAGGGCAGTGGAGCAGCATCACTTCACAGGCATTGCAGCACACAGGCTGTTCCTTCGCAGGCTGACCTGCTTCTCTGTGTCATCCAGGTTGATCACGCGTCGCCATCAACTTGGAGATCAGTGTCCAGCCTTGGACTGTTACCGGGTGAGTGAGGGGCGTCCTCATTCTGTGGGACAACAGAAGAGGTAGCAGAGTTCAGAGCTGTAACAGAGCCAGGGGTGGGTCTAATTCTTGTTTGTCCCTGTAAGAAGAATGAGGAGGAGACCCCATTGCTCCCTGCATCAGCCTTTTGCTTTGCAAACCTCCTGGTGAAATCTTGGCCCCACTGAAGTCATGGGAATTTTGCCAGTGACTTCAATGGGGCCAGGATTCTCCGCCATGCAGGGAGGTGAGATTGCTCCCAGGGGTTACTAAGGAGACATACTGTGAGCCCAGGCTGCCGAGAAGGGTTTGTGGGCAAATGAAATATGAAGCCTCCATCCCCAGTTTGGAAAGGGCCCCTCATGCTGTCACAGAAAGAATGCGAATAAACATGCACCTGACACAACAGAGGTTTGTGTCTCACTTCCCCGTCTGACTGTGTCACTGTGAGAAGAGCTGCTGTCACTGTCCCGCCGCTGAAAGTAATAATCAGCCTCGTCCTGCGCCTGGACTCCAGTGATGGTTAACGTGGCCGTGTTACCGGAACTCGTCCCAGAGAATCGCTCAGGGATTCCGGAGGGTCTCTCACTATCCTTGTATATAACGAGTACGGGGGCACGGCCAGGTTTCTGCTGGTACCAGTGCACATACTTTTTGTCAATCTTTTCGCCTCTGCAGGTGAGTTGAGCATTTTGCCCTGGAGACACAGACACTGAGGGCGGTTGAGTCAGCACGTACTGGGCGAGAGAACCTGCAACAGGAGGAGAAAACATGGGGATAAAATCAGGATGATTAAAGCTCTCGGCCAGCAGCCTGCGGACAATGGGAGAAATGGCTCTAAAATCAAAGACCCCCTTTGATTGAAAGACTGAGATAAGCCCCCCCCACCCCCTTCCCACTCGCCGCACCAGAGCAGTAAGTGAGCAGCGTGAGGAGCAGAGGGGCCCAGGCCATGGTGCGGAATCCAGACGAGCTCGGCTTCCTGAGGCAAACGGGTCTGTGGCTGGGACCCTCTGATTCTCCCTTAAACCCCCAGAGCTGGAGAACGGCCCCTTCATGCAAATCTGCTCCCTGCTCACTGGCTGCTGCTGGCACCTCCCTCCTCTCAGAGACAGCTACTGACAGACCCAAGAATTGTTTTGTTTTCTGGTTGCAAGGAAA
The DNA here is from genome assembly GCF_011386835.1 of Chrysemys picta bellii. Taxonomy (NCBI): domain Eukaryota; kingdom Metazoa; phylum Chordata; order Testudines; family Emydidae; genus Chrysemys; species Chrysemys picta. The sequence goes on along the minus strand of NC_088805.1, from coordinate 15,225,547 downwards.
AATGAAGCTCATCTTGGGGGTGAGGTGTCCAGAAGTGCTGTGTCTGCTCAGACCGTTACCGTTCAGAGCACTCCCCCTGGAACACGGATTCTGACTCAAACATTCCCCACTCGGCATTGCAAAGCTAGCTGGGTTTCTTGCCATGACCCTGACCCACAATGTTTATGGCTGCAAGAAACCCTGGCTGGTTTGGGGCTGTGTCCGATGGGACGGCTGCTGGTTGTTTAGGTGTCACTGGGAGATGTGGCTGCTGCAGACTGATGGCTTGTGGAGTGAGTGGCTGCTGCCTGGGCTCTGGAGTTGTGCTTGATTGGGGCTGGGACTGACCGGGATGGTGCTGCTGGGTGGCTGTGGGGGGCTATTGGAGCATGCTGCTAGGTGAGGCTCTGCTGGGAAGAGTGGAGTTGAGACCCTTCTGCTCTGCACACTCCTGGAGGGGAGCCCCACTGAAAGACAGCGAGGAACCAGCTAATGACCCCTGTGAACAATGGGGGGCCATGGGGATCAAGACAGCTGGCTCCTGACTGCTCCCCTTTTAGTGGTACTTCCCTGCAGCAGGCCAGTGTGGGCAGAGCGAGGGGAACGCTTGCCCCCTCTGGGTTATAGCAGCCACTGGGTTTTGGTGACCCTCCCAGCACCCCAAGCAAGACTGCCAGTTGGAGAATCCCTGCCCCAGAGACAGAGAGGGGATGGCTGGGAAGTTGGAATCCAAACAGTGTTCTCTAGGTCCCTTGTCCTGATCATGTGAGCGCTGTTGGGGAATAAAGAGCCGCAAAGCCCAGAGATCTCTCTAGCCCAGCAGTGTGTAGCCTGACTCGCGTTACACTGCCCTAATACACACTCTGAGCTCCAGTACTGCGAGGGTGAAGAGCACTCCCTGATGGTCAGTGCTGCTGTTACTAAGATTATACTGACCGGGGTTTCACAAAAGCTAGAGACCCTCCATGCTGAGCTCATCACAAAGCAGCCCCTACTCACTGTCTCTCACAGCTGCAGGGAACATCATTGTACAGTTGTTTACAGCATTCATGTTGTTCCTTTTCAGGGTGTTGTTCTCTGTGCTGGCTGCACGGATCATGTCATCAGCCTGGTCACATCTTCATCAGCCTGGTCTCATCTTTGGAAGGGATTACCCAGGGATTTCAGAAGTTGCACCTGCCTAGATTAAGACTAACGCGACCCAAGCTAGGGAAGTCACCTCCTCCTAGCTGGTTTGCTATTGTTGCCTCTTCCCGTTACACTAATATTCTGTTCTGACCCCAGTGGCACCCGGTGTGAACGGTAGTGGATGCTGGGGCCGGGTGGGCCAGTTCTCCAGTGGAGGGTCGAGCAGTGACGTGCACTGTGAATTTTAGGGTTGCCAATTTTGGTTGGCCGTATTCCTGGAGGTTTCATCACATGATATAGTCTTTATTAAAGATTAATCTTTAGTTCCTGGAGACTCCAGGACAATCCTGGAGGGTTAGCAGCCCTACCAGGTATGTTCTCAGTGGAATTTCTGTCATTCCCACGTACATCAGTCAAAATGTCATTCCTGGGTAGGCTGATGCTTCCCTGTGAATATTTAAGGAAACAGCCCTGCTCCATCACCCGACCCATGGGGTGTGTCTTATATTTAAAATCTCAGGATCTCCCTTCCCCCTCTCGGAGGCAGGCCCTTGGCAAGATCTCTGGGGCCCTGAATAGGGATGTCTCATGAGGGTGTAATCAGAGTGGCAGCTTCCTCTGCCCACCCTGAGGCTGCAGGGGATGGAAACCCTTAGTCAGTAGAGAGTTCCCGTCCTGCACAAGGAAATGGAGGAGAGAGACTGGACTGAGCAGTTCACATGGTCCATGGAGTGAGCTGGAACAAGTTGTCGAACCCTCTTCCCCAAGTAAAAAGAGAGAATGTGGCGGGGGAAGGGCAGAGCTCTTAGAATTCACCAATCTATTACAATTCTCTGAGAGTGTCAACAAGCATGTGGACAAGGGTGATCCAGTGGATATAATGTACTTGGACTTTCTGAAAGCCTTTGATAAGGTTTCACCCCAAAGGCTCTTAAGCAAAGTAAGTCGTGGGATAAGAGGGAAGGTCCTTGCATGGATCAGTAACTGCTTAAAAGATAGGAAAGAAAGAGTAGGAGAAAATGGTCCGTTTTCAGAGTGGAGCGAGGCAAATAATGGCATCCATAAGGATCTGGGTAGGACCAGTGTTCAACATATTCATAATTGAACTGGAAAAGGAGTAAGCAGCGAGGTGTCAAAGTTTGTAGATGATACAAAATTACTCAAGATAATTTAGTCCAAAGCAGATTACGAACAGTTACAAAGGGATCTCACAAAACTGAGTGACTGGGCAACAAAATGGCAGATGACATTCAATGTTGCGAAATGCAAAGTAATGCACATTGTAAAACATAATCCCGACTATACAGGGTCCTGGTGTCCCTAGCCTCTGTTTGCTAGAAGCGGGGATTGGGCAACAGGGGATGGATCACTTGATGATTCCCTGTTCTGTTCATTTGCTCTGGGGCACTTGGCATTGGCCACTGTAGGGAGACAGGATCCTGGACTAGATGGACCTTTGCTCTGACTCAGTGTGGCCGTTCTTATGTTCTCTTGGCAAGATCTCTAGGGCCCTGAGTAGGGATGTCTCCTGAGGGTGTAACTGGAGCTGGAGCTCCCCCTGCTCATGCCGGGCGGGGTGATGACCCTTAGCCAGTCTGAGCAGCGAGTTCCCGTCCTGCACCAGGAGATGAAGGAGGGAGACGGGGAAGGGCCATTCACACAGTGCAAGGAGGGAGCTGGGAAGAGTTCTCCTCCCTTCCTCCCCATGAAAAGAGAGAGGAGGAGGAGGAGGGAGAAGAGCAGAGATGTTCCATCCGACCCCCTGCAGAGGGAACATGAGGAGGAATCAGGGGAGCGCTGTGCATCACCTGAGTGAGGAAATGGACTTCACTGCGAAGAACAACTGTTGTGTGATGTGTTATAGGCAGAGACCAAACACTGCAGCCTGTGTGAGCCTGTGTGGGTCTGTCCACCCCTCCCCCCCCACACCACCACAAGGCCGAGGCTGGGGGAGGGGAGGTTTTTGTCTCACTTCCCCATCTGATTGTGTCACTGTGAAGAGCACCGCTGTGCTCCACAGCACAGTAATAATCAGCCTCATCCTCTGCCAGGGCCCCGGAGATGGTCAGATAGCCGGCGTTACTGGCCGTGTCTTTGGAACCAGAGAAGCGAGCAGGGACCCCAGAGCCCTGGCCCTTGACTGACTCTGAATAGTAGTACAGCAGGTATCGTGGGGAATTCCCAGGTTTCTGCTGGTACCAGAACACAACGTAGTCACTGATGCTGGTCCCACTGCTCATGGTGCAGGAGAGTTTCACGGTGTTTCCTGGGGACACTGACACTGAGGGCGGCTGAGTCAGCACAGTCTGCGAACTGGAACCTGGAAGAAATATGGTAGAAACCTGTCAAATCGTCCCTGTCCGTCCCCAGTCGCTAGTAACATGGTTTGTGCAATTGGCTTCAGAAGTAACTTTATTGTGTATTTAACCTGCTCTCCCTGTTCTCACCTGTGCACCACGTCCCCAGTAGGACAATGAGGGGAGCCCAGAGCATGGTGAGGAGATTTCAGACCCTTGGGAGAAACCCAGCGAGAGCTGCTGACAATGCCTGACAGAGTCTGCTCCTTATATGGACCCTCCTCAGGAAGGAGCTGTTAAGTTCCTCCTTTATATTCATCTGCTCTCATCTGATTGGCCCTGATGATCACAGGGAGGGGGCTGTGTGGGAGGAGGGACAAGCTACAGCCCTATAAGATAAAGCTTCCACATCCCAGATGAGATTTGACTATTCGTGTCTAATCTGTGAATAATTTTGGGTAGACCGAAACTGCATCTTTAGCTGAATAAATTATTTGTCAGAAACGTTTTCCCAGCTCCAGTGATGCATAACTCACTTTTCCCGAGTGGTCCCCTAGGCCTGCTCCCTGTCTGTGTCCACTGTTTGGTTCTGCTCTGGGGTTCTCTGAGTGCCTGGGCAGGCAGGTGGAGTCTGCAGGGCTCTCTGGCTGCTGTGGGGTGTGTGGAGAGCCCTCAGGTCCGTGGCTGAAGAGGGCTGAGGAAGTTACAGTAAATGTTTGTCAGTCTCAGGGCCTCGTTCCCAGCACATCCAGACCAGGGAGACGGGCAGGTATCCACCTTCAGCAGCACTTACCCTTCCCAGGGGAAGGAATAAAATAGGGAGTGAGAGCTAGTGCTGTGGGGACAGGACTGGGAGCCGGGAACTCCATCGCTCTAGTCCCAGCTCCTGCACTGACTGCGTAGCCTTGGGCACGTCATATGATCTCCCTGGGCTGTGTGTATCTCTGATGTAACTGCACCAAGTTACAGGGTTCTAGAGCAGGGTGGGTTTGGCCAATCAGGTCTCTGTTTTCCCATTTGAGAAGTGCGGACTTTAACAATCAGTTATTTACCTCAGAGCCATGGTGAGAATTCATCAGTTCTTGCTCGTGGCTTTGGGGTGCCATTCAAAGGGTAACTCTTAATTTCAGGTGATGAATATAGCCCAATTATTGGAAATCTTAAGCAGCTGGACATGTGGGTGGCATCTTTACTGGCAGTCTTGCCAATAAAACCACAGACTGGCCTCCAGGAATAAAGAGCCCCAGAAAAGCACTGGGAAGGTTCTGTTGACATCTCTAATCTAACCCAGCCCGGTGCATTCATACTACTGCCCTTGCCACAAAGTCAGGGCTGTGCTAATTAACTTTCACCCTCTCTCTCATGGCTCTGAGAGTTTGGTGCAGCTCTGTGCAGTCAGAGCCCTCCTGCTCCTGCACGTTTCACCTCAGGAATCAGCTCCCTAACAATCCTGTTATTCAGAGATTGTCTCTCTCTCCTATTAGTGCCTTTTTCACAAGCCTCAGGCCCTGCTCGCACTGGGGCTGTAGCGCGGGCTCTCAGGAGGCTGGGAGGGCTCAGAGAGTTCTACTGCATTCAGAGACAGATGCCCACAAATCCCAGATGCCCCTGGGGATGGAGAGTGGGAAAAGTGAGCTCTTGCTGCTGGCTCCAGGACCCAAGTGACTTTCTCCAGTGCAAGGTGTAATAGCTCTTGCCAACCAGCTATAAGAAAAGATCCGGGAGACTTTACGTAACAGTAAACACTTTAATTAACTTGTTTCAGAGTGGTAGCCATGTTAGTCTGTATCAGCAAAAACAACAAGGAGTCCTTGTGGCACCTTAGAGACTAACAAATTTATTCAGGCAGTTTTTGTCTCACTTCCCCATCTGGCCTTGTCACTTTGAGTAGTGTTACTGTCTTTGTGCCACCGCTCACAGTAATAATCAGCCTCGTCCTGCGCCTGGACTCCAGTGATAGTTAATGTGGCCGTGTTTCCGGAACTCGTTCCAGAGAATCGCTCAGGGATTCCGGAGGGTCTCTCACTATCCTTATATATAACGAGTACGGGGGCACGGCCAGGTTTCCGCTGGTACCAGCTCACATACTGTTCGTCAATTTTTTCACCTCTGCAGGTGAGTTGAGCATTTTGCCCTGGAGACACAGACACTGCAGGCGGCTGAGTCAGCACGTACTGGGCGAGAGAACCTGCAACAGGAGGAGAAAACATGGGGATAAAATCAGGATGATTAAAGCTCTCGGCCAGCAGCCTGGGGACAATGGGAGAAATGGCTCTAAAATCAAAGACCCCCTTTGATTGAAAGACTGAGATAAGCCCCCCACCCCCTTCCCACTCGCCGCACCAGAGCAGTACGTGAGCAGCGTGAGGAGCAGAGGGGCCCAGGCCATGGTGGGGAATCCAGACGAGCTCGGCTTCCTGAGGCAAATGGGTCTGTGGCTGGGACCCTCCGATTCTCCCTTAAACCCCCAGAGCTGGAGAACGGCCCCTTCATGCAAATCTGCTCCCTGCTCACTGGCTGCTGCTGGCACCTCCCTCCTCTCAGAGACAGCTACAGACAGACCCAAGAATTGTTTTGTTGTCTGGTTGCAAGGAAAAATGAAGCTCATCTTGGGGGTGAGGTGTCCAGAAGTGCTGTGTCTGCTCAGACCGTTACCGTTCAGAGCACTCCCCCTGGAACACGGATTCTGACTCAAACATTCCCCACTCGGCATTGCAAACCTAGCTGAGTTTCTTGCCATGACCCTGACCCACAATGTTTATGGCTGCAAGAAACCCTGGCTGGTTTGGGGCTGTGTCCGATGGGACGGCTGCTGGCTGTTTAGGTGTCACTGGGAGATGTGGCTGCTGCAGACTGATGGCTTGTGGAGTGAGTGGCTGCTGCCTGGGCTCTGGAGTTGTGCTTGATTGGGGCTGGGACTGACCGGGATGGTGCTGCTGGGTGGCTGTGGGGGGCTATTGGAGCATGCTGCTAGGTGAGGCTCTGCTGGGAAGAGTGGAGCTGAGACCCTTCTGCTCTGCACATTCCTGGAGGGGAGCCCCACTGAAAGACAATGAGGAACCAGCTAATGACCCCTGTGAACAATGGGGGGCCATGGGGATCAAGGCAGCTGGCTCCTGACTGCTCCCCTCTTAGTGGTACTTCCCTGCAGCAGGCCAGTGTGGGCAGGGCGAGGGGAACGCTTGCCTCCCCTGGCCCCCTCTGGGTTATAGCAGCCATTGGGTTTTGGTGACCCTCCCAGCACCCCAAGCAAGACTGCCAGTCAGAGAACCTCTGCCCCAGAGACCAGGGAGCAGAGAGGGGGCAGCTGGGAAGTTGGAATCCAAACAGTGTTCTCTAGGTCCCTTGTCCAGATCCTGTGAGTGCTGTTGGGGAATAAAAAGCCCCAAAGCCCAGAGATCTCTCTAGCCCACCAGTGTGTAGCCTGACTCGCATTACACTGCCCTAATACACACTCTGAGCTCCAGTACTGCGAGGGTGAAGAGCACCCCCTGATGGTCAGTGCTGCTGTTACTACGATTATACTGACCAGGGTTTCACAAAAGCTAGAGACCCTCCATGCTGAGCTCATCACAAAGAGGCCCCTACTCACTGTCTCTCACAACTGCAGGGAACATCATGTACAGTTGTTTCCAGCATTCATGTTGTTCCTTTTCAGGGTGTTGTTCTCTGTGCTGCGAAGAACAACTGTTGTGTGATGTGTTATAGGCAGAGACCAAACACTGCAGCCTGTGTGAGCCTGTATCAGCAAAAACAACGAGGAGTCCTTGTGGCACCTTAGAGACTAACAAATTTATTCGGGCACAAGCTTTCGTGGGCTACAACCCACTTCATCAGATGCATGGAGTGGAAAATACAGTAGCAAGTATATTTATACATAGTACATGAAAAGATGGGAGTTGTCTTACTAGGTGGGAGGTCAGTAGAGACTGATACAGGCTTTGCACTTTGTCAAAGAAATATTTCTGCTTTGCTTGTCTCAATTTTAGGCTAGTTTGTATGTCTCCTTGTATCAGCTTAGGTTGTACCAACGTTGATGTAGTCAGTAACTGGGTCCTTAGACGTCTTCCCATGAGGAGTTGAGCAGGTGATCTCATACCTCCTATCGGTGTATTCCAATAGTCCAGCAGGCTAAGATAGGGATCTGTGTTAACCAGGCTAGAGTTTTTAAGAATCATTTTTACAGTTGGAACTGCTGTCCGTCATTCCATTTGATTGTGGGAACAGTGGACTTCAAGCTTTGTGAATCAAGTCCCATTGCTTTGCAAAAGTTTTTAAGTCTCTGGCACAAAACTGTGGTCCATTGTCACTAATGAGTTCTTCAGCTATGCCATGCCTTGCAAATATAGACTTGCGATGTCTGATGACAGACACACTTGTGGTGTCCTGAAGTAAGCAGACTACTAAGTATTTGAATATTAATCAGCCAGAATAAGATAATCCGCACCTTCAATCTCAACTGTCCATGAATAAATGGTCCCCCATGTCAACAGGCAGTTTTTGTCTCACTTCCCCATCTGGCTGTGTCACTGTGAGGAGTGCTACTGTCACTATCCCACACCTGACAGTAATAATCAGCCTCGTCCTGCGCCTGGACTCCAGTGATGGTTAATGTGGCTGTTTTACCGGAGCTGGCCCCAGAGAATCGCTCAGGGATTCCGGAGGGTCTCTCACTATCTGCATATATAATGAGTACGGGGGCACGGCCAGGTTTCTGCTGGTACCAGTGCACACTCTGTTCATCAACTTTTTCCCCTGTGCAGGTGAGCTGAGCACTTTGTCCTGGAGACACAGACACTGCAGGTGGCTGGGTCAGCACGTACTGGGCGAGAGAACCTGCAACAGGAGGAGAAAACATGGGAATAAAATCATGATGATTAAAGCTCTCGGCCAGCAGCCTGGGGACAATGGGAGAAATGGCTCTAAAATCAAAGACCCCTTTGATTGAAAGGGTGAGATAAGCCCCACTCCCCTTGCAGCACCTGAGCAGTACGTGAGCAGCGCGAGGAGCAGAGGGGCCCAGGCCATGGTGGGGAGTCCAGATGAGCTCGGCTTCCTGAGACAAACGGGTTTGTGGCTGGGACCCTCCGATTCTCTCTTAAATCCCCATCACTGGAGAATGGCCCCTTCATTCAAATCTGCTCCCTGCTCATTGGTTGCGTCTGGCACCTCCCTCCCTCAGAGACAGCTACTGACAGACCCAAGAATTGTTTTGTTTTTTCCATTTGCAAGGAAAAATGAAGCTTATCTAGTGGGTGAGGGGTTCTGAAGTGCTGTGTCGGCTCAGACCGTTACCGTTCAGAGCACTCCCCCTGGAGCGAGGCGTCTCTAATGTTGTCTGCCTGGCCTTGCAAAGCTAGCTGAGTTTCTTGTCATGGCCCTGATCCACAGTGTTTTTCCAGCTGCAAGAAACTATGGCTTGTTTGGGGCTGTGTTTGGTGCGATGGCTTTTGAAACTTGCTGCGGTGCAGGTTATGCAGGTGTCTCTGAGAGGTGTGTAGGGTGATCAGATAGCAAGTGTAAAAAATCGGGACAGGGGTGGGAGGTAATAGGTAATATATAAGAAAAAGCCCCCAAAATCGGGACTGTCCCTATAAAATCGGGACATCTGGTCTCCCTAGGGGTGTGGCTGGTGTGGACTGATGGCTTCTGGGACTAGCAGCTGTTGCCTGGGGGGTGGTGTAGGCATGGGATTTGGGAGTGGACAATATGGCTGCCGCTGGGTGGTGGACGTGCAGCTGGGTAGTTATGGTGCTATTGGAAGATGCTGCTGAGGGATGTACTGCTGGAAAGGGATGGGGGAGGGGCTGCAACCCTTCTGCGCTGCTCAAGGGAAGCTCACTGAAAGATGGTGAGGAACCAGCTAAGGATGCTGTGCGCAATGAGGCCCATAGTGAGTGAGGCCACTGCTCCTGACGGCTTTTAGTGGCTTTCCCTGCAGAAGGACGTGGTCTGGGCTGCGGGACGGGAATGTGGCAGCAGACGAGGGAGAGAACTTCTGTTTCTCTCCCCTTAGCTTCTCCCTCCCGGGTTAGAGCAGCCACTGGGTTTTGGTGATCTTGTCATGACTCTCCAGCCGTTCCAAACGAGACTGCCAGTCTGAGCCCCCTGCTCCGGGGCGCTGGGAGCAGAGAGGGGAGTGGGGTGGCTGGGAAGTGAGAAGCTAAAGCACAGTGTCCTCCAGGTGACATTAGAAAGGGGAAAGTTGTTGGGGTATGAAAAGCCTCAAGCCCAGTGATGTCTCTATCCCAGCAGTTTGTAGCCTGACCCCTGTGCACTGCTGCTCTAATCCAGACTCCCAGCTCCAGGACTGGATAGGTGAAGAGCTCCCTCCGGTGGTCAGTGTTGCTATTACTATGATCAGTCCTTCCAGCGTTTCACAAGAGATCAGGCCCCATATGCTGAGCTCATGGGAACCAGGGCCGGCTCCCCAGGCACCAACTTGCCAAGCAGGTGCTTGGGGCTGCCACTCTGGAGAGGGGCAGCACGTCCAGTTATTTGGCGGCAATTTGGCGGATGTTCCCTGACTCCCGCTCGGAGCGAAGGACCTCCCGCCGAATTGCCGCTTGGGGCGGCAAAAACCCTGGAGCCGGCCCTGACGGGAACGCTGGCCCCTACTGACTGTCTCACAGCTGCAGGGAACATCGGTGTACAGTTGTTTCCAATGTTCACACTGTTCCTTGTCAGGGTGTTTGTTCTTCTCTGCACTGATCACGTCACCAGCCTGCTCACATCTGTGGAAGGGATTATTCCGCTACTTAGGTAGTTGCACCTGCCTTGATGGGGAGTGACACAGCCGAAGAGAGGGAAGCCACCCCCTCCCAGTAGGTGTTTGTATTGTTGCCTCTTTTAGTAACACCAGTGTCCCTTTTCTGACACCAGTATCAGCCCTTTGTGAGCCAGGGGAGATGTTTGGGCCTTGCAGGCCAGCTCCCTGGTGGAGGGTCAATCAGTGACATGGAGTCTGGGTATATTCTGAGTGTAGCTCGGTTTATTTCCACATATCCCGGTTCTGGAATGGAGAAGCCAGGCAAGCCCTTCTCCCAGGAATCTCAGTCCAATACCAGTGCCAGGGAGCCAGGAAACAACTCTGCCTCAAGAATTGATTATGATCAGAGCCCTGGGCAGACAGCAAAGTCTCCTGCAGCTCCCACAGCTCCCTCTTGCCTTGTGTAACCAACACACCACAAACATTTCTTCCAAGCCTAAAAGGTTGCTCACACTAAGGCTCTGTCCACACTGGCACGTTCCTCGTTAAAACCTTTTTGCTCTGAGGTGTGAAAAAAAACACACCCCTGAACGACCAAAGTTTAAACAATTAAAAGTACCGGTGTGGACAGCGCTTCATCGGCGGGAGACACTCTCCCAGCGACGAGCTGCCGCCCCTGGTCTGGGGTGGTTTTATTTTGTTGCTGGGAGAGCTCTCTCCCGCGCCAAAGAGTGACTACACTGTGAACCTTACAACGGCGCGGCTGCAGCCACTCTCTGTAAGGTGCGCAGGGTAGACATCGACTAAGAAAACAACTTGGGAGACTCCGTGTAACAGCACGAGCTGGGCAGGGCGAAGGGCAGCTTTGACGGTTGGAGGCCTCCTAGCTCTGGAGATGTAAATGGGGAGGTTGCATGAGGCTTAACCAGAGCTGCAAGTGTAACCCATGTGCCTAATAGGGAGATATCTCTTTAAGAGACCCATTTGGGGGAGGTAGGAGTGAGTTGTGTCTGGGTCACTGTTGCTAGGCAGATTAAGCAACTCCACATCCAGAAGCTTCTGGAATTGGGTGGGCTAGTTTAGGGTCTGATCCAATAGATTCCCTGTTGCTGGGGTCAGACTCCGGGAGGGCAGCACTCAGGGCAGCAGTCAGGGCAGAAGGCCACGTGCCCTGTGTGGGTTGGGAGAAGCTGAGCCGAGGAGCAGGAAGCAGGCTGTTGTCCCGAACGCTGAAGCATTTTGCAGCAGGTTAGTGTATTGTTAACTCTAACAGGGCAGCCTGGGCAATGCTAATTATAGCCCGGGGAAATTGGGAGGGAAAAATAACTTCTATTTTAATTGGATGCTTTGAATGTTGTTTTGATTTTAGCCAAACTGTTCCAGTTAAATTGTCTGAACTAGTCCGAGTCACCAACTTTTCTTTCAATGCAGTAATGGGGAAAGAGTCATTTCTAGTTTGCTATTCTCAGTTTTGTATTTTCTTGCAATCGGATTTTCCTTAAATCGATACAGGTAACGGAGTGGTGAGTTAATCAGTCAGCTGACTGGCTGGAGTCTGCCTGGATTCCAACTGAAGATTCCTACAAGCGAGTGGAGGGAAGATGTTGTTTTAGACTCATCATACTGTCTAGATTTGGTGATCAAAGACTCTAACTGAGACTTAGGTGAACAAAACTTAAGCTTTTGGGAACTTCCAGTTTCTTCTCACTGTATTTCTGTGGGGACTGAATTGTTCCGATTTTAATTTGTTTTCTTTACTTATGTTTATGTATAACTGTGAAGGTAATGTCTGGGGATTATAAAATAGCCATCTCATGCTGTAAAAATTAGATTATTATTTGTTTCTTTATCATAAGATTTTATAAAGTTATTTAATTAAATGCATTTCTTTAGTTCCTTTTGGGACTTGACTGTGAGGAGGTTGACCTTGTGCAATCCTTGCTGAAAATCCTTTGAGACTGAACTCTGGGTCTCCAGCTACTTTCTATGGGAGTTGGGTTTTTTTAAGGCACTGGAGACGGGACATGAAGTGAACTCTAGCCCACCAAAAGGTTACACAAAGAACACGTATTTGTGTGATATGCTGTAGGAAGAGACCAAACCTAGCAGCCTGTGCAGGCCCCTGCAGATCATAGGCTGGGGGTGGGAAGACAGAGGTGGTTTTTGTCTCACTTCCCCATCTGTCTGTGTCACAGTGAGGAGCACTGCTACTCCCACTCCACACAGCACAGTAATAATCAGCCTCATCCTCGGCCAGGGCCCCGGAGATGGTCAGATAGCCGGCGTTACTGGACGTGTCTTTGGAACCAGAGAAGCGAGCAGGGACCCCAGAGCCCTGGTGCTTGCTGGAATCCGTATAGTAATACAGCAGGTATCGTGGGGAATTCCCAGGTTTCTGCTGGTACCAGGACACACCATAGCCACTGATGCTGGTCCCACTGCTCATGGTGCAGGAGAGTTTCACGGTGTTTCCTGGGGACACTGACACTGAGGGCGGCTGAGTCACCACAGGCTGCGAGCTGGAACCTGGAAAAATAATGGAGAAGCCAGTGAACCCCACTGTGTCCGTCCCCGGCCGCTAGTGACACAGTTTGCGCATTGACTCCAGCAGCAACTTCAACGTGTATTGACCCCACTCCCCCTCTTCTCACCTGTGCACCACGTCCCCAGCAGGAGGGGTGAGAGGCAGCGCTCCGGGGACAGGACTTGGAGCCAGGAACTCTGCAATTCTAGTCCCAGCTCCTGCACTGACTGGACAGTGACAGAAGCAGATGGAAGCAGCAGAGGTGCATTCTGGGACTTCTTGTTTTAAGCCGGGAGCAGTGAACCCAGCCCAGTGCATTCACACTGCCTCCCTCCCCCTGGTGTCAGGGCTGCGCTAACTAACCGTCGCCCTCGCTCATGGCTCTGAGAGTTTGGCGCAGCTCTGTGCAGTCAGAGCCCTCCTGCTCCTGTGCGTTTCACCTCAGAAATCAGCTCTTTAACGTTCCCGTTACTCAGAGACTGAGGCTCTTCTCCTTCCTGCTGGTGCCACGTGGGGCTTGTCACAGGCCTCGGCCCCGGCTCGCAGGCAGGCTGTTGTGCAGGATCTCAGGAGGCTGGGAGGGGTCTGGGGGTTCTCCTGGGTGCAGGACACAGATGCCCCCAAGGCGCGTGGGGATGGAGAGTGGGGAAAAGTGAGCTCTGGCTGCCGGCTCCAGGAGCCTGACACTCAAGTGATCTTCTCCAGTGCCAGGGTCCATCCTCCATTCCCACTGCGGGGAATTGTGTGTGTGTCGATGTCTAGACAGAGGTGTGAGGAGAAGAGAACGTGTCTGACTTTGGCAGTAGAAGTTTGGAGAACAGTGTCCAGTCTTGGACTGTTACCAGATGAGGAGCGTCCTCATTCCCGGGGGTATCAGAGAAGAGGTGAGATGAGAGAACTGACACGGAGCCAGGCACTGGGTGTGAGTCCAGTTTGTCCCTTTCACAGAAATGGGGACGAGATCCCATCGCTCTCTGAATTGTCCTTTAGAGCTCTGTGCATTGGGTGAGATTGTTCACAAGGGTTATGAGGGAGACACAGCGTTGACCCAGCCTCTGCCTAGAAGGATTTCTGGGCAGATTAAATATGATACCTGCTCCCCCACCTCTGAAATGGCCCCTCACGCTATCACAGGACGAATGCTATTAAACGTTCCCCTTTGATGACAAGAGGTTTGTGTCTCACTTCCCCATCTGGCTGTGTCACTGTGAGCAGCGCTGCTGTCGTACACCTGACAGTAATAATCAGCCTCGTCCTGCGCCTGGACTGCAGTGATGGTTAACGTGGCCGTGTTACCGGAGTTGGCACCGGAGAATCGATCGGGGATTCCGGAGGGTCTGCTGCTATCATGATATATAATGAGTAGTGGGGCACTGCCAGGTTTCTGTTGGTACCACTGCACATTCTTGCCCCCAATGTTGTTTCCTGAGCAGGTGAGTTGAGCCTTTTGCTCTGGAGACACAGACACTGAAGGCGGCTGAGTCAGCACGTACTGGGCGAGAGAACCTGAGACAGGAAGAGAAAACATGGGGATAAAATCAATATCTGAAGAGCTAACACACCACAGGCCGTGCAGGAACCTGAGGAAGAGAAAATCCCCTGAATAAAGAGATGGAGAAAAACTCTCCCGCTTATAATACCTGAGCAGTAAGTGAACAGCGCGAGGAGCAGAGGGGCCCAGGCCATGGTGGGGAATCCAGACGCGCTCGGCTTCCTGAGGCAAACGGGTCTGTGGCTGGGACCCTCCGATTCTCTCTTAAACCCCCAGAGCTGGAGAACGGCCCCTTCATGCAAATCAGCTCCCTGCTCACTGGCTGCTGCTGCCTTTCACTCCCCAAGAGCAAAGGGACCCAGGGGAGAGCCGCTCTGGATAAATCCACCCAGACACCTATGTAGGAAAGGACTGCTTTGCTTTTCATTGGCAAGAAGAACGTCTAGCTCGCCCCAGAGATGAGGAGCTCCCAATGGGTTTGGTCTGCTCAGAAAATCAAGTGCAGACCCCTCTCCCTAGAAGTTTCCAATTTTATCATCCTGGGACCTCAAAGTAAACTGTGGTTCTTCTCATGCCCCCAGGCCACAGTTGTTTTCAGTCTTGCCACCATTTTTGGTCATTGCAGGAAGAAATCCTGGCCAGTTTTGGGGTGATCATTTCTGGGGTGCTGGATGGGTGGGTGCTGTTGGAGGGGGACTGGTGTTGGGGCTGGTTACGGAGGGGGGCTGGATGGGGTGGGTGCTGCTGAGGGTGACCAGACAGCAAATGTGAAAAATCGGGACGGGGTGGGGGGTAATAGGAGCCTATATAAGAAAAAGACCCAAAAATCAGGACTGTCCCTATAAAGTCGGGACATCTGGTCATCCTGGTGCTGTTGGATGGTGGCTGATATTGGGGCTGATTAGGGAGTGAGTGCTGGATGGGTGGGTGCTGTTGGATGGGGTGTAGTGAGGCCGTATTGGTGAACCGGGAAGTGGGCGGGCTTAGCCGCCCACTACGAAAGGCCCCTCCCCCAACCTAGCGGGAGGGACCACTGGACCCAGTACCAAATAATTACGTGGGACAACTAATAAAAAAAACAAGGAGCGAGGTGACGGTCATAGGTTCAAAATCAGGGAACCAGATGGGGACACCGAGCAGAGAACCCCGGACAGCGCCCACTGCTCCTCGAAGGTGGCAAGGGAGCCAGCAGACGCTGCCCAGTGAAACTCCGCCCGGAGACGTGAAACCAAAGAGGTATGAAAGTAGGCCCCACAGTCGCAGAGCACCCCCTCGTCCAACATCTTCTCCCTGGTATTATAGATGGTGAGTTTGGCCAGGGCCAGGAAGAGGTTGACGAGGAGGTCCCGCGACTTAGTGGGGCCACGGACAGGGTGCGCATAAATAAACAAGTGCGGGGAAAAGTGTAGCCAGAACCTCAACAAGAGGTTCTGGAGAAGCCGGAAAAGGGGCTGCAACCTGGCGCACTCAAGGTAAGCGTGCGCCAGGGTCTCCCTAATGCCGCAAAATGGGCAGGCCTCAGGAATAGGGGTGAACCGCGCCAAGTACACGCCCGTGCTCACGGCCCCATGAAGGAGCCGCCAACCAATGTCCCCGGCGGGCCTTGGAACTAAGGTGGAATAAAGGCTGGCCCACCGGGGCTCCTCACCCTCCACAGGTAGCAGATAGTCCCTCCACTTGGTGTCGGGGCGGGACACGAGGGTGAGGTGATGCAACGTGTGGAGCACGAGCGTGTACAGGTGGTCTCTGGACGCGGTCCGAAACCGGACCGGCTGCAAAGTGTGCAGCCGGCTCGGATTATGGGAACGGGGGAGCCGGGGGGGCTCACGGAACAAGGGCCCGAGAAAAAGGTCCGGAGGGCCTGGGGTGAGGGGTGGGCGGGGAGCGCCCTCCCGCAGGGCCCGCCACAGGAAGCCGAGAGCAAGAGGTGACAATGCAGCGCCCACCTCCTGGAGTACACGCAGAGGGGTCGCGAGGGTGGAGAGCCCCATGCGCCGACCAAGCGAGCGGGGATCCACCCAGTCCCCTCTGGTGTAGTCCAGGAGGTCTCCGACCCTGGTGGTTTCCGCCAGGACCAACCTCCGGCTCACCGAGGGTGACTCCGCCACCTGCACACGGAGATCGGGATTGTGCAGCAGGGGCTCCGCGAGGAGATCCACACCCTCGGTGGCCACGGGGGACCTGGTCGCCGAGAAAAGCTTCCAGGTCCGGAGAAGGTCCTGGTAGAAGACCGGCAGCTCCGAGAGGTCTCGCGGAAGACCTCTCGGGTGAAGAAAAAGGAGCTGCCGGTCGTATCGGAGCCCTCGGAGGCGGCGGAGGAAGGCGTGCGCTAACGTGCTCCATGCCGGACTACCCGCACCGTAAAGGAGCCTCTGCAGGGCCTGGAGGCGGAAGACATGGACCTGGCTACGAAGGCAGACCAGGCCCTGTCCCCCCTCCTCCAGGGGAAGACTCAGAACCCCTGCAGAGACCCAGTGCAGTCCAGGCCAGAAGAACTCCAGGGCTATCCTCTGGAGCCTGGCCAGGAGTTCCGGGGCCGGGCTCAGGGTGTTGAGCCGGTGCCAGAGCATGGACAGGACGAGCTGGTTCAGCACCAGCGCCCTCCCCCGCAGGGAGAGACACCGGAGCAGTCCCGTCCATCTCCGCAACCGCTCACGCACCCTGGCCTCCAAATCCAGCCAGTTCTCCGACGGAGAAGGATGCGTGGCGGAAAGATAAACGCCTAGATAGAGCAGCGGACCCACGCTCCACCGAATGGCTTGAAGCGCGGGTGGGAGGGAGCCCGCCTGCCAACCGTCCCCGACCACCAGGCCAGAGCTCTTGACCCAGTTGACCCGGGCGGAGGAGGCGGCCGAATAAACGGCCTGGCAGGCCTCCACCCGCACCAGATCCGCTGGGTCCTGGACCACGAGGAGCACGTCGTCGGCGTACGCCGACAGGACCAGCCGCAGCTCCGGCTCCCGGAGCACCAACCCTGCCAACCTCCGACGGAGGAGGCAGAGGAAGGGCTCGATCGCCAGAGCGTACAGCTGGCCCGAGAGGGGGCACCCTTGCCGTACTCCCCGCCCGAAGCTGACCGGCTCGGTCAGGGTCCAGTTGAGCTTGACCAGACACTCCGCCTCAGCGTACAGCACCTGGAGAAAGCCCACAAACTGGGGCCCGAAACCGAACGCCCGCAGAGTGCCCAGGAGATACCCGTGGTCCATCCTGTCGAACGCCTTCTCCTGGTCCAGAGACAGGAGGGCGAACGACAGACCATCCCTACGTCCCAGCTCCAAAAGGTCCCGGATCAAGTACAGGTTGTTAAAGATGCTCCGGCCCGGGACGGTGTAGGTCTGGTCGGGGTGGACCACGTCCGCCAGCACGGACCCCAGCCGCAGCGAGATGGCCTTCGCTACGACCTTATAGTCCGTGCTGAGGAGCGAGACGGGACGCCAATTTCGTAAATCGCGGAGGTCCCCCTTCTTCGGCAACAAGGCGAGCACGGCTCGCCTGCACGAGAGAGGGAGGACCCCGCCCTGCAAGGACTCGGCCCAGACGGTGACGAGGTCTGGGCCGAGGACGTCCCAGAACACGCGGTAAAACTCCACGGTCAGCCCGTCCATGCCCGGAGATTTGTTAGTGGGCATGAGCCGGAGGGCTGCCGAGAACTCGGCCAGAGAAAGAGGCAGCTCCAGCCGGTCTCGGTCGCCCGCGCTGACCGTCGGGAGCTCGGTCCAGAGCACCCTGCGGGCCTCGGCGTCGGTCGGATCCGGGGAGAAAAGAGCGGCGTAGAAGGCTCTGGCCCTGTCACGCATCTCCTCCGGATCCGTGAGGGGGACGCCGTCCTCCGCCAGGAGGCAGGTGACATGCTTTTTGGCCCCCCTCCGTTTCTCCAGGGCGTAGAAGAAGCGGGAGCCGCGATCCATCTCCCGAAGGAGACGGATGCGGGATCGAACAAACGCGCCCCGGGCCCGGTGGTCTTCCAGGGCCCGGAGCTCCTCCCGCTTCTCCC
Source organism: Chrysemys picta bellii (assembly GCF_011386835.1). NCBI lineage: Eukaryota > Metazoa > Chordata > Testudines > Emydidae > Chrysemys > Chrysemys picta. The sequence continues at coordinate 15,207,424 of NC_088805.1, read as the reverse complement.
GGTACGCCGCGCAGAGGGGTGGATCCTCGGGGCCGGAGGCCAGACGCCTCTCCAGCTCCAAGACCTCCCGCTCCAACTGCCCTATCAGCGCATCTCGCCGCCGGCTGGCGCCCCGGGCGTAGTTCCGGCAGAAGAGCCGCGCGCGGACCTTCCCCACGTCCCACCACCGCCGCGCCGAGGGAAAGGCGCGCCGCTGCCCCCGCCAGGCCAGCCAGAACTCCCGGAAGGATGCCACGAAGCCCACGTCCTCCAGCAAACTATTATTAAAATGCCAATAGGCCGGCCCCGGCCGCTCGGAACTGAGAGAAGCCGTCACGGTCACCAGATGGTGATCCGAGAACGGGGCCGGCCGGACGCTGGAGGCATGGGCCCGCGCCAGATGAAAGCGGGACAGATAGATCCGGTCCAACCGGGAGTGGCGTGACCGGTCGTCCTCCACCCGGACATAGGTGAAGGTGGTGTCGTCGTCCGGGTGGTGTTCACGCCAGACGTCCACCAGGGAGTGATGGTCTACGATCTCCCTGAGGACGCCCGCGGCTGCCAGGGAATTTTCAAGCCCGGAGCGGTCCCGGTCCTCAAGGGTGGTGTTAAAGTCCCCGCCCAGGACCAGGCACTCGCGAGAATCCAGAGTGCCGAGGAAGGCCGCCGCCCGCTGATAGAAAGGCACTCGTTCCAGGCCCGCGTTCGGGGCATAAACGTTGACCAAGTTCAGAACCAGCCCCTCCACACGGGCCCGGACGTGCAGCAGGCGGCCCGGCACGACCTCGGCGACCCCCAGCACCTCAGGCCGCAGCCCCGGGGAGAAAAGGGTGGCCACCCCAGCCGAATGGGCGCTGAGGTGGCTAAAATAAACCCCGTCTCCCCACTCCAGCCGCCAGCTAGCCTCGACGGCCGGAGCCGTGTGGGTCTCCTGCAGGAAAATCACAGAGTACCCCCCCTCCCGAAGGAAGGAGAGCACCTGGCTCCTGCGGAGACCCACCCTACAGCCCCGAGTGTTCAGCGATGCAAAGGTGGTAGCAGTCATGCGGAGGGCTGGGGCAGATCCTCACGGGCGGAGGGACCATCGGCCCCCAGCGGGCCCCGCAAGATCCCGGTTTCAACTCCGAAGGTCAAAAGGGAGTCGCGGAATCTGCGGGCCCGCCGATAGGCCGCGATGTCCCGCCGACCGGACCCCCGCCCCTCCCCCAAAAGCGCCTGCACGGCCCGGAGGACGAGATGGAAGTCCCCCCAGCGCTGAAGGGCGAGCTGCACCTTACCCTGGGAACCACGGGAATCCGATAGAAAGAGGCGCAGCTCATCCCGCAGCGCGGAGGGGGAGGCAGCGGCCAAGCCGCCGCCATCCTCCGGCGGGGCCCCTGAAGGGTCCTCGCAGCCCACAGTGACGGACATACAAGGGGCCGAGTTCCGGCGCCGCTGCGCCGGGCAGCCCGTCCCCATCCCCGGCAAAGGAGAGGGCGGCTGAGGGAACAACACAGCCCCCACAGTGGCAGGAAGGGGAGACACGAAAACCGCCCCCTGAGGGTTGTCTGCAGGCAACGGAAATGCGACAACCCCGGGGGCGGCAGTAACACCAGAGGTGGCAGACAGAGACACCTCGGGGACAGGATCCGGGGCAAGGGCGGGAGTAGGGGCGGGGCTCGAGGCGGGAACAGGGACTTGGGCAGGAGAGGGGACAGGATCAGGGACGGGAGCGGGAACGGGCTCCTCATCTCCCGCTGCCAAGCCGCTAGACTGCGGCTCCCCTCGGCCAAGGTCAGCATCCGAGGGGACGGAGGCAGCAGGGACAGGGGAAGCCTCAGGGGCAGGAACGATGGAAGGGGCAGGATCGGGGGCAGGAACCGGCCGCTCAGCAACGGCCGTCGCCCCGAGGGGCTCGGCAGCCGTGCACGAGATGGGAGTCGCGGCCGGGCTGGCAGGTAGGGCTAAGGGTCCTCCCAGGACTAAGTCGGGAGCGGCAGAGTGGGGCGAGGAACCGGGAGCAGGGGAAGGGGGCGGGACTAAGCCAGCACCCGGATCGGGGCCCGCTGGCGGAGGGTCGTCCTCTCCCTGAGTAACCGGGGTCAGACCCAGGGCCTCGATCTCATCGAAAATGGAGGCGAAAGCGGTCCCCTCGGCCCCGGCCACCTCCCCGCCAGTCACAGGGACAAGGGCCGCCCCGGCATCGGCGGCGGCGGCGGGGGGCACAGACGGAGCAAGGGCCGGGAGAACCGCTGCTGAAGCCTCCTCAGGCGTGGGCCCAACAAAAGGGACAGAAGTTTCCCCAGCCGCTGCCACGGCATCCACGGTCTCCATGGCCGGCACCTCCTGCTGGGCACCGTCCGGGGGCGCGGAAACAGAACTAACAACGTCGGCCCCCCGCGGCATCTTTCGGGGGGCCTGCTCTCCCTCCTCATCAGAGGGGAGGGAGAGAGCCCGCGACCTGCGGGCGCCGCGCTTCCCCCGGACGGTCACCCAGCCCCCCGAGGTGGAAGAGGAGGTGGAGGGCCGGTCAGCAGGGGCAGGGCCAGAGGGCAAGGGCGATGGCTTCGGGGCTTGGGGCGGCAGGGTCGGAGGGACAGCAGGGGAGAGGGAAACCTCCCCCTGGGGCGGGCCCTTCCCCGCGGCCGGCGGAAGCTGCCCCGCCCTCTCCTCCACATGCCCCGCTGATCCAGGGTCGGCGACGGCAAGGCCCGCCTGCCCGGCCGTCTCCGCGGCCAGAGCGGGAACCGCGGCAGAAGGAGGAGGGGCGGCGGCAGCAGCAGTGTCCGAACCGCCAGGGTTGCCGGCGATGACAGGGCCGGCACCCTCCCGGGCCCCGGGGGTCTCGGACGCCCCTCCAGGCCGGGCCAGGGGACAGTCCCTCCGGACATGCCCCGGCGCCCGGCAGAGGAAGCACCGGGCCTCCCCCGTCGAATAGTGGACCCGATAATGGGCCCCCCGGTAGGGCACCAGGAAGGACCCCTCGAGCGCCACTCCGGCACCCGCCGCCGGTGGCAGCTGAAGCTGGACCTGCCGGCGGAAAGACAGGATGTGCCGGAGGGCAGGGTCCTTACAGCCCAATGAAAGAGAGCTCAGAATGGAAATGGGCTTCCCCAGGGTGGAGAGGGCCGGCAACAGGGCGGCATTGGGGAGGTAGGGCGGGACAGAGGTCAAGAGCACCCGTACGCCCAGATCCTCCAGGGGTTCCAAAGGCACAAACACGCCCCCCACCGCCAGGCCTCGTTCCACCGCCTCCTGCGCGGCGGCCACCGACGCCAGGAAGAACACGGCCTTCCCGTACATCTTGGAGGCCGCCACGATGGCCGTAGGCCCCACCACCCTCGCCAACGCCCGCACATAAGTCTCAATGTGGGGCGAGGCAGGCACCAAATGGCAACGGACGCCATGCCTCCTAGTCAGCGAGGGGAAGGGGCCGTGGTCACCAGGGACAGGTCCAGAGGCGGCGGTCGGGGTGGACGACGCGGCGGCACGCAAAGAGGCGGCGGTCACCTGGGCGTATGCTCTGGGGGCCGGAGGTGGAGCACCACCAGAGCTGGTGGAAGGGACGGCAGGAGAGGGAGGGGCCGCGGCCGGTGTCGGGGCCGCAGCGGGGACCGTAGCCCCGCCCGCAGGAGGTCTGGCTCCACGGGCAGGGCCCTTGCCCTTCTTCCTCCCTTGGCCCTTCCTGCCGGTGGAGGGGGCAGCCGTGGCAGCGGCAGTATCTGGGACAGGGCCAGCCGAGGGGCCGGCCACTGGGGTGGGCGGGGACAACAGGGCAGGGGCAGGGGCAGGGGCAGAGTCCCCCGCCATTACAACCTGCAGCCGCTCCTCCCCTCTAGGCAAAAAACAAAACAAGGGAAAGGCAACCACTCCCCCCCGCTAGGCTGCAAGCTGGGGAGGAGGGAGCCAATGGAGAGGGCACACAGGAGCGAAAAGAGAGGGGTGGGGCACAGGTGCCAAAAAAGAAAGCCGGCTCCCCCGGCTACACTGGGGCGGGGGGGGGACCACGACAACAGTAAAAAGGGGGGGGTGAACAGTGCAAAAGGGGAGGGGGCAACAAAACGGGGTCACAAACGCGCGCGGGGGGGCGAAGGGGGGGGGGGTGCACCGGAGCAGCGGCTCGAAAACAGAATGGAATGTCCAGCCAGCTGCAGCCCAAGGACAAGGAGGGGTAGGAGGAAAAACTCCAGCCAGCCACAGCCCAAGGACAGGGCTGGGAACACAGCCAGCAGGCTAGGAACCGAGGGGGGGGGGGAATGGGCACCAAAAAAATAAACCGAAGGGGGTGAAAAGGAGGGGGGTAAAGTAGGGCCAACTAATACAAAGGGGGCTACAGGGAGGGGACCCCACCAGCGAAACGTAGTTGGGGGGCAGGAGAAGTCCAGGGCGGGGGAAAAGGTGCACCCACAGCGTTCGCGAAGCGCAGGCTCTGCCGTTCACTGCTGCAAGTAAACAGTCCCGGACGATGGAAATGGCGGGGGGAGCAAACAGCCCCGCCGAGGGGCGAAAAGCAGGTCCAGGTGGCACGCGGGGCGGTGGAGGGGTTGTCGGCAGCTGTCGGCGGTGGGGGTGGTGGTAGAGGGGGAGCAGATGGACGAAGGGGGGGGGCACCGCACCCCCCCCACACCCCCTTCAACAGTCCGCTACGGGGGACGGGATAGCAGGCTCCCAAGTCGACCTCGGAGCTTCCTGGCAAGCGACGGCTTCCAGTCCGAGGAATTACAAACGAGAGGCTCAGTACCGTCCACACTCCTAACGCGACTGGGGGCACCACCACCCCAGGAGCAAAGATGGCAAAGTCACTCAAAACACAGTCCTCAAACAACCCCCTCCACAATCTCCCGAACCAGGGACGCAGTCTCTTCGCACTCCGCGACGGAGGCAGCGGCTCCCACACAGGAACAGCAGCAGCAGCGAGCGGCAGTCAGCCGGCCGGGCAACCAGCCAGGCAGGCAAGCAAGCAGGCAGGTGGGCCCCCAGATGGTATCGGTGTTGGCGTTGGGGGGCCGATGCTTCTCCCTCCGGAGGCGAGGGCGAGGGGGAGGGCAGGCCGGCAAGGCCCCCCCCTCCGCACTCACTCACTCACGCAGCAGCAGCGGCAGCGGCAGCAACAAGGAGAGCAGCAAGCAGCAGCTGGAGAGGGCCAGGAAAGGCCAGAGGGAGAAGGGAGCACGGAGAGCTCCTGCAACCTGTAGTGAGGCCGTATTGGTGAACCGGGAGGTGGGCGGGCTTAACCGCCCACTACGAAAGGCCCCTCCCCCAACCTAGCGGGAGGGACCACTGGACCCAGTACCAAATGATTACGTGGGACAACTAATAAAAAAACAGGGAGCGAGGTGACGGTCATAGGTTCAAAATCAGGGAACCAGATGGGGACACCGAGCAGAGAACCCCGGACAGCGCCCACTGCTCCCTGAAGGTGGCAAGGGAGCCAGCAGACGCTGCCCAGTGAAACTCCGCCCGGAGACGTGAAACCAAAGAGGTATGAAAGTAGGCCCCACAGTCGCAGAGCACCCCCTCGTCCAACATCTTCTCCCTGGTATTATAGATGGTGAGTTTGGCCAGGGCCAGGAAGAGGTTGACGAGGAGGTCCCGCGACTTAGTGGGGCCACGGACAGGGTGCGCATAAAGAAACAAGTGCGGGGAAAAGTGTAGCCAGAACCTCAACAAGAGGTTCTGGAGAAGCCGGAAAAGGGGCTGCAACCTGGCGCACTCAAGGTAAGCGTGCGCCAGGGTCTCCCTAATACCGCAAAATGGGCAGGCCTCAGGAATAGGGGTGAACCGCGCCAAGTACACGCCCGTGCTCACGGCCCCATGAAGGAGCCGCCAACCAATGTCCCCGGCGGGCCTTGGAACTAAGGTGGAATAAAGGCTGGCCCACCGGGGCTCCTCACCCTCCACAGGTAGCAAATAGTCCCTCCACTTGGTGTCGGGGCGGGACACGAGGGTGAGGTGATGCAACGTGTGGAGCACGAGCGTGTACAGGTGGTCTCTGGACGCGGTCCGAAACCGGACCGGCTGCAAAGTGTGCAGCCGGCTCGGATTATGGGAACGGGGGAGCCGGGGGGGCTCACGGAACAAGGGCCCGAGAAAAAGGTCCGGAGGGCCTGGGGTGAGGGGTGGGCGGGGAGCGCCCTCCCGCAGGGCCCGCCACAGGAAGCCGAGAGCAAGAGGTGACAATGCAGCGCCCACCTCCTGGAGTACACGCAGAGGGGTCGCGAGGGTGGAGAGCCCCATGCGCCGACCAAGCGCACGGGGATCCACCCAGTCCCCTCTGGTGTAGTCCAGGAGGTCTCCGACCCTGGTGGTTTCCGCCAGGACCAACCTCCGGCTCACCGAGGGTGACTCCGCTACCTGCACATGGAGATCGGGATTGTGCAGCAGGGGCTCCGCGAGGAGATCCACACCCTCGGTGGCCACAGTGGACCTGGTCGCCGAAAAAAGCTTCCAGGTCCGGAGAAGGTCCTGGTAGAAGACCGGCAGCTCCGAGAGGTCTCGCGGAAGACCTCTCGGGTGAAGAAAAAGGAGCTGCCGGTCGTATCGGAGCCCTCGGAGGCGGCGGAGGAAGGCGTGCGCTAACGTGCTCCATGCCGGACTACCCGCACCGTAAAGGAGCCTCTGCAGGGCCTGGAGGCGGAAGACATGGACCTGGCTACGAAGGCAGACCAGGCCCTGTCCCCCCTCCTCCAGGGGAAGACTCAGAACCCCTGCAGAGACCCAGTGCAGTCCAGGCCAGAAGAACTCCAGGGCTATCCTCTGGAGCCTGGCCAGGAGTTCCGGGGCCGGGCTCAGGGTGTTGAGCCGGTGCCAGAGCATGGACAGGACGAGCTGGTTCAGCACCAGCGCCCTCCCCCGCAGGGAGAGACACCGGAGCAGTCCCGTCCATCTCCGCAACCGCTCACGCACCCTGGCCTCCAAATCCAGCCAGTTCTCCGACGGAGAAGGATGCGTGGCGGAAAGATAAACGCCTAGATAGAGCAGCGGACCCACGCTCCACCGAATGGCTTGTAGCGCGGGTGGGAGGGAGCCCGCCTGCCAACCGTCCCCGACCACCAGGCCAGAGCTCTTGACCCAGTTGACCCGGGCGGAGGAGGCGGCCGAATAAACGGCCTGGCAGGCCTCCACCCGCACCAGATCCGCTGGGTCCTGGACCACGAGGAGCACGTCGTCGGCGTACGCCGACAGGACCAGCCGCAGCTCCGGCTCCCGGAGCACCAACCCTGCCAACCTCCGACGGAGGAGGCAGAGGAAGGGCTCGATCGCCAGAGCGTACAGCTGGCCCGAGAGGGGGCACCCTTGCCGTACTCCCCGCCCGAAGCTGACCGGCTCGGTCAGGGTCCAGTTGAGCTTGACCAGACACTCCGCCTCAGCGTACAGCACCTGGAGAAAGCCCACAAACTGGGGCCCGAAGCCGAACGCCCGCAGAGTGCCCAGGAGGTACCCGTGGTCCATCCTGTCGAACGCCTTCTCCTGGTCCAGAGACAGGAGGGCGAACGACAGACCATCCCTACGTCCCAGCTCCAACAGGTCCCGGACCAAGTACAGGTTGTCAAAGATGCTCCGGCCCGGGACGGTGTAGGTCTGGTCGGGGTGGACCACGTCCGCCAGCACGGACCCCAGCCGCAGCGAGATGGCCTTCGCTACGACCTTATAGTCCGTGCTGAGGAGCGAGACGGGACGCCAATTTCGTAAATCGCGGAGGTCCCCCTTCTTCGGCAACAGGGCGAGCACGGCTCGCCTGCACGAGAGAGGGAGGACCCCGCCCTGCAAGGACTCGGCCCAGACGGTGACGAGGTCTGGGCCGAGGACGTCCCAGAACACGCGGTAGAACTCCACGGTCAGCCCGTCCATGCCCGGAGATTTGTTAGTGGGCATGAGCCGGAGGGCTGCCGAGAACTCGGCCAGAGAAAGAGGCAGCTCCAGCCGGTCTCGGTCGCCCGCGCTGACCGTCGGGAGCCCGGTCCAGAGCACCCTGCGGGCCTCGGCGTCGGTCGGATCCGGGGAGAAAAGAGCGGCGTAGAAGGCCCTGGCCCTGCCACGCATCTCCTCCGGATCCGTGAGGGGGACGCCGTCCTCCGCCAGGAGGCAGGTGACATGCTTTTTGGCCCCCCTCCGTTTCTCCAGGGCGTAGAAGAAGCGGGAGCCGCGATCCATCTCCCGAAGGAGACGGATGCGGGATCGAACAAACGCGCCCCGGGCCCGGTGGTCTTCCAGGGCCCGGAGCTCCTCCCGCTTCTCCCGGTACGCCGCGCAGAGGGGTGAATCCTCGGGGCCGGAGGCCAGACGCCTCTCCAGCTCCAAGACCTCCCGCTCCAACTGCCCTATCAGCGCATCTCGCCGCCGGCTGGCGCCCCGGGCGTAGTTCCGGCAGAAGAGCCGCGCGCGGACCTTCCCCACGTCCCACCACCGCCGCGCCGAGGGAAAGGCGCGCCGCTGCCCCCGCCAGGCCAGCCAGAACCCCCGGAAGGATGCCACGAAGCCCACGTCCTCCAGCAAACTATTATTAAAATGCCAATAGGCCGACCCCGGCCTCTCGGAACTGAGAGAAGCCGTCACGGTCACCAGATGGTGATCCGAGAACGGGGCTGGCCGGACGCCGGAGGCATGGGCCCGCGCCAGATGAAAGCGGGACAGATAGATCCGGTCCAACCGGGAGTGGCGCGACCGGTCGTCCTCCACCCGGACATAGGTGAAGGTGGTGTCGTCGTCCGGGTGGTGTTCGCGCCAGACGTCCACCAGGGAGTGATGGTCTACGATCTCCCTGAGGACGCCCGCGGCTGCCTGGGAATTTTCAAGCCCGGAGCGGTCCCGGTCCTCGAGGGTGGTGTTAAAGTCCCCGCCCAGGACCAGGCACTCGCGAGAATCCAGAGTGCCGAGGAAGGCCGCCGCCCGCTGATAGAAAGGCACTCGTTCCAGGCCCGCGTTCGGGGCATAAACGTTGACCAAGTTCAGAACCAGCCCCTCCACACGGGCCCGGACGTGCAGCAGGCGGCCCGGCACGACCTCGGCGACCCCCAGCACCTCAGGCCGCAGCCCCGGGGAGAACAGGGTGGCCACCCCAGCCGAATGGGCGCTGAGGTGGCTAAAATAAACCCCGTCACCCCACTCCAGCCGCCAGCTAGCCTCGACGGCCGGAGCCGTGTGGGTCTCCTGCAGGAAAATCACAGAGTACCCCCCCTCCCGAAGGAAGGAGAGCACCTGGCTCCTGCGGAGACCCACCCTACAGCCTCGAGTGTTCAGCGATGCAAAGGTGGTAACTGTCATGCGGAGGGCTGGGGCAGATCCTCACGGGCGGAGGGACCATCGGCCCCCAGCGGGCCCCGCAAGATCCCGGTTTCGACTCCGAAGGTCAAAAGGGAGTCGCGGAATCTGCGGGCCCGCCGATAGGCCGCGATGTCCCGCCGACCGGACCCCCGCCCCTCCCCCAAAAGCGCCTGCACGGCCCGGAGGACGAGATGGAAGTCCCCCCAGCGCTGAAGGGCGAGCTGCACCTTACCCTGGGAACCACGGGAATCCGATAGAAAGAGGCGCAGCTCATCCCGCAGCGCGGAGGGGGAGGCAGCGGCCAAGCCGCCGCCATCCTCCGGCGGGGCCCCCGAAGGGTCCTCGCGGCCCACAGTGACGGACATACAAGGGGCCGAGTTCCGGCGCTGCTGCGCCGGGCAGCCCGTCCCCATCCCCGGCAAAGGAGAGGGCGGCTGAGGGAACAACACAGCCCCCACAGTGGCAGGAAGGGGAGACACGAAAACCGCCCCCTGAGGGTTGTCTGCAGGCAACGGAAATGCGACAACCCCGGGGGCGGCAGTAACACCAGAGGTGGCAGACAGAGACACCTCGGGGACAGGATCTGGGGCAAGGGTGGGAGTAGGGGCGGGGCTCGAGGCGGGAACAGGGACTTGGGCAGGAGAGGGGACAGGATCAGGGACGGGAGCGGGAACGGGCTCCTCATCTCCCGCTGCCAAGCCGCTAGACTGCGGCTCCCCTCGGCCAAGGTCAGCATCCGAGGGGACGGAGGCAGCAGGGACAGGGGAAGCCTCAGGGGCAGGAACGATGGAAGGGGCAGGATCGGGGGCAGGAACCGGCCGCTCAGCAACGGCCGTCGCCCCGAGGGGCTCGGCGGCCGTGCACGAGATGGGAGTCGCGGCCGGGCCGGCAGGTAGGGCTAAGGGTTCTCCCAGGACTAAGTCGGGAGCGGCAGAGTGGGGCGAGGAACCGGGAGCAGAAGAAGGGGGCGGGACTAAGCCAGCACCCGGATCGGGGCCCGCTGGCGGAGGGTCGTCCTCCCCCTGAGTGACCGGGGTCAGACCCAGGGCCTCGATCTCATCGAAAATGGAGGCGAAAGCGGTCCCCTCGGCCCCGGCCACCTCCCCGCCAGTCACAGGGACAAGGGCCGCCCCGGCATCGGCGGCGGCGGCGGGGGGCACAGACGGAGCAAGGGCCGGGAGAACCGCTGCTAAAGCCTCCTCAGGCGTGGGCCCAACAAAAGGGACAGAAGTGTCCCCAGCCGCTGCCACGGCATCCACGGTCTCCATGGCCGGCACCTCCTGCTGGGCACCGTCCGGGGGCGCGGAAACAGAACTAACAACATCGGCCCCCCGCGGCATCTTTCGGGGGGCCTGCTCTCCCTCCTCATCAGAGGGGAGGGAGAGAGCCCGCGACCTGCGGGCGCCGCGCTTCCCCCGGACGGTCACCCAGCCCCCCGAGGTGGAAGAGGAGGTGGAGGGCCGGTCAGCAGGGGCAGGGCCAGAGGGCAAGGGCGATGGCTCCGGGGCTTGGGGCGGCAGGGTCGGAGGGACAGCAGGGGAGAGGGAAACCTCCCCCTGGGGCGGGCCCTTCCCCGCGGCCGGCGGAAGCTGCCCCGCCCTCTCCTCCACATGCCCCGCCGATCCAGGGTCGGCGACGGCAAGGCCCGCCTGCCCGGCCGTCTCCGCGGCCAGAGCGGGAACCGCGGCAGAAGGAGGAGGGGCGGCGGCAGCAGCAGTGTCCGAACCGCCAGGGTTGCCGGCGATGACAGGGCCGGCACCCTCCCGGGCCCCGGGGGTCTCGGACGCCCCTCCAGGCCGGGCCAGGGGACAGTCCCTCCGGACATGCCCCGGCGCCCGGCAGAGGAAGCACCGGGCCTCCCCCGTCGAATAGTGGACCCGATAATGGGCCCCCCGGTAGGGCACCAGGAAGGACCCCTCGAGCGCCACTCCGGCACCCGCCGCCGGTGGCAGCTGAAGCTGGACCTGCCGGCGGAAAGACAGGATGTGCCGGAGGGCAGGGTCCTTACAGCCCAATGAAAGAGAGCTCAGAATGGAAATGGGCTTCCCCAGGGTGGAGAGGGCCGGCAACAGGGCGGCGTTGGGGAGGTAGGGCGGGACAGAGGTCAAGAGCACCCGTACGCCCAGATCCTCCAGGGGTTCCAAAGGCACAAACACGCCCCCCACCGCCAGGCCTCGTTCCACCGCCTCCTGCGCGGCGGCCACCGACGCCAGGAAGAACACGGCCTTCCCGTACATCTTGGAGGCCGCCACGATGGCCGTAGGCCCCACCACCCTCGCCAACGCCCGCACATAAGTCTCAATGTGGGGCGAGGCAGGCACCAAATGGCAACGGACGCCATGCCTCCTAGTCAGCGAGGGGAAGGGGCCGTGGTCACCAGGGACAGGTCCAGAGGCGGCGGTCGGGGTGGACGACGCGGCGGCACGCAAAGAGGCGGCGGTCACCTGGGCGTATGCTCTGGGGGCCGGAGGTGGAGCACCACCAGAGCTGGTGGAAGGGACGGCAGGAGAGGGAGGGGCCGCGGCCGGTGTCGGGGCCGCAGCGGGGACCGTAGCCCCGCCCGCAGGAGGTCTGGCTCCACGGGCAGGGCCCTTGCCCTTCTTCCTCCCTTGGCCCTTCCTGCCGGTGGAGGGGGCAGCCGTGGCAGCGGCAGTATCTGGGACAGGGCCAGCCGAGGGGCCGGCCACTGGGGTGGGCGGGGACAACAGGGCAGGGGCAGGGGCAGGGGCAGAGTCCCCCGCCATTACAACCTGCAGCCGCTCCTCCCCTCTAGGCAAAAAACAAAACAAGGGAAAGGCAACCACTCCCCCCCGCTAGGCTGCAAGCTGGGGAGGAGGGAGCCAATGGAGAGGGCACACAGGAGCGAAAAGAGAGGGGTGGGGCACAGGTGCCAAAAAAGAAAGCCGGCTCCCCCGGCTACACTGGGGCGGGGGGGGGACCACGACAACAGTAAAAAGGGGGGGGTGAACAGTGCAAAAGGGGAGGGGGCAACAAAACGGGGGCACAAACGCGCGCGGGGGGGCGAAGGGGGGGGGGTGCACCGGAGCAGCGGCTCGAAAACAGAATGGAATGTCCAGCCAGCTGCAGCCCAAGGACAAGGAGGGGTAGGAGGAAAAACTCCAGCCAGCCGCAGCCCAAGGACAGGGCTGGGAACACAGCCAGCAGGCTAGGAACCGAGGGGGGGGGGGAATGGGCACCAAAAAAATAAACCGAAGGGGGTGAAAAGGAGGGGGGTAAAGTAGGGCCAACTAATACAAAGGGGGCTACAGGGAGGGGACCCCACCAGCGAAACGTAGTTGGGGGGCAGGAGAAGTCCAGGGCGGGGGAAAAGGTGCACCCACAGCGTTCGCGAAGCACAGGCTCTGCCGTTCACTGCTGCAAGTAAACAGTCCCGGACGATGGAAATGGCGGGGGGAGCAAACAGCCCCGCCGAGGGGCGAAAAGCAGGTCCAGGTGGCACGCGGGGCGGTGGAGGGGTTGTCGGCAGCTGTCGGCGGTGGGGGTGGTGGTAGAGGGGGAGCAGATGGACGAAGGGGGGGGGGCACCGCACCCCCCCCACACCCCCTTCAACAGTCCGCTACGGGGGACGGGATAGCAGGCTCCCAAGTCGACCTCGGAGCTTCCTGGCAAGCGACGGCTTCCAGTCCGAGGAATTACAAACGAGAGGCTCAGTACCGTCCACACTCCTAACGCGACTGGGGGCACCACCACCCCAGGAGCAAAGATGGCAAAGTCACTCAAAACACAGTCCTCAAACAACCCCCTCCACAATCTCCCGAACCAGGGACGCAGTCTCTTCGCACTCCGCGACGGAGGCAGCGGCTCCCACACAGGAACAGCAGCAGCAGCGAGCGGCAGTCAGCCGGCCGGGCAACCAGCCAGGCAGGCAAGCAAGCAGGCAGGTGGGCCCCCAGATGGTATCGGTGTTGGCGTTGGGGGGCCGATGCTTCTCCCTCCGGAGGCGAGGGCGAGGGGGAGGGCAGGCCGGCAAGGCCCCCCCCTCCGCACTCACTCACTCACGCAGCAGCAGCGGCAGCGGCAGCAACAAGGAGAGCAGCAAGCAGCAGCTGGAGAGGGCCAGGAAAGGCCAGAGGGAGAAGGGAGCACGGAGAGCTCCTGCAACCTGTAGTGAGGCGGCCTGGGCCCCGACGGCCCCTGAGGGAGAGGAGCCTGAATTGGCACCCAAGTGGGCGGAGCCACCGCCACCTGTTCCCGCCCCCCGGAAGTCAAGGGGCGGGACAGGAAGTATAAGAGCCAGGCCCCAGCCCTCAGTTAGAGCCCAGCGGCCGGAGAGGCCAGACGTGCCGGTGCGAGCTCCGGCTAGACCGAGCCTTTCCAGAGCCAGGTATCCCGACGCGGACGGACCGAGCCTCCCCAGAGCCAGATACCCGGACGCCGGCCGACTGGACCTCCCCAGAGCCAGGTATCCCGACGCGGATTGGCCAAGCCTTCCCCAAGCAAGGTACCCTGACGTAGACTGGCCGCACTTGCCCCGAGCACGGTACCCCGAGGAGGGGCCCGAGCGCCCCCCTGACCGGAGACCGGAGGAGCGACCCGACCCAGACGACCCTCTGCGAGCTGAGGAACCCATGGTGTGGGACCCCGCTGTCGAGCCCGGCGAGGAGCAGGTACCAATGGAGGGGGAAATGGAAAGCAGCCCGGGGGTAGCTGACCCCAGTCTGGCTACAGCAGAGGAGCCAATGTCGGTGTGTTGCGGTCAGGACCCCACCGACACAGCGGCAGACTAACTGCCGCTCTTAGGGCCCCGGGCTGGGACACAGTGGAGTGGGTGGGCCTGTGTCCCCCCTGCCACCCCACTTAACGGGTGGCAGCCTCCCCCTCCAGCCAGCGCTCTGGCACCGCAACTGAGCTATTGTTTGCTGCCCTGAAGGAGTGCTTGTTGCCCCACCCTGACTGAGGGTCTGGGGCGTCCCGAGTTTGTCCGTGCTCAGTTCCTGATACCCAGACCTGAGCCCGAACCCCTGAACTATTATTTGTTGCCCCGCCCTGACTGAGGGCCAGGGCCTACTAACTCTGTTTGGGGCTCAGCCTGCAGGAAGGTCCTGAGCCCCTGAACTATTGGTGGTTGCCCCGCCCTGACTGAGGGCCTGGGCCTACTAACTCTGCCTGGGCTCAGCCTGCAGGAAGGTCCTGAGCCCCTGGACTATTGTTTGTTGCCCCGCCCTGACTGAGGGCCTGGGCCTACTAACTCTGCCTGGGCTCAGCCTGCAGGAAGGTCCTAAGCCCCTGGACTATTGTTTGTTGCCCCGCCCTGACTGAGGGCCGGGCCTTAACTCCTGACTTTACTGCTCAGCCTGAAGGAAGGTTCTGAGCCCCCTGGACTATTGTGTGCTGCCCCGCCCTGATTGAGGGCCGGGCCTGAACCCCTGACTTTACTGCTCAGCCTGAAGGAAGGTTCTGAGCCCCCTGGACTATTGTGTGCTGCCCCGCCCTGATTGAGGGCCGGGCCTGAACCCCTGACTTTACTGCTCAGCCTGAAGGAAGGTTCTGAGCGCCCTGGACTATTGGGGGTTGCCCTCCCCTGAATAAGGGCCTAGGACGTCCTGAGTTTGTCAGGGCTCAGCTCCTGATCCACGGAGCTGAGCACCCGAACTATTGTTTATTGCCCCGCCCTGAGCTAGCGCGGGGGCTTGACTGACTTGTAATCCCCAGCTCCGGCAGTGAGGACCGGAGCCCGGGCCTGAGTTACTGCCGGACCCTGACGGAGAGCAGGAGCTCATTGCAGAGGCCGTGTACCTTTGGCCTAGTCCCTGCCAGAGGGGCGGAACCCTGAGACCGATCCAGGCCGTGTAGTGAGGCGGCCTGGCCCCCGACGGCCCCTGAGAGGGCCCGACCCCCGCACCGGACGTTTACATGGGGGCTGGTGTAGGGGAGGGTTACGGAGTGGGTGCTGGATGGGTGGGTGCTGTTACATGGGGAGTGGAATTGGGCTAGTTTCGGAGCGGGAGCTGGATGAGGTCAGTTGATATTCGCAGACCTTACATCAATCCCATGGTTCGCAGGACTGTCCCGATTTAACGCACAAACTCCGTATTTCACAGGGCTGGCTGGGCCTGGCTCCTCACTCTGGGAACTAGAACCTGGCCCCTAGTGAGCGGGTCACAGCCCTGCTCAGGTCTGGCCCGGCCGCCCCACGGGAATGAGGGAGGAGCTGCTGGTTCATCTTTTCTTTGTACCGTTAAGCCGTCTCATAGACTCATAGGCTCATAGACTTTAAGGTCAGAAGGGACCATTATGCTCATCTAGTCTGACCTCCCGCATGATGCAGGCCACAAAAGCTGACCCACCCACTCCTGGAATAATTCTCTCCCTTGACTCAGCTGTTGAAGTCCCCAAATCATGATTTAAAGACTTCAAGTTGCAGAGAATCCTCCAGCAAGCAACCCCTGCCCAGCAAGCGACCCCTGTCCCATGCTGCGGAGGAAGGCGAAAAACCTCCAGGGCGTCTGCCAATCTACCCTGGAGGAAAATTCCTTCCCGACCCCAAATATGGCGATCAGCTGAACCCCGAGCATGCGGGCAAGATTCTTCAGCCAGACCCTCCGGAAAAAGTTCTCTGTAGTAACTTTTAATATCCCATCACTGACCATTGTTACTAATTACCAGCGATGGCACGTTATTGACCTATTGACTAATCACATTATCCCATCAAACCATCCCCTTCATAAACTTATCAAGCTTAATCTTAAAGCCAGAGAGGTCTTTTGCCCCCACTGTTTCCCTCGGAAGGCTGTTCCAGAACTTCACCCCTCTGATGGTTAGAAACCTTCGTCTAATTTCAAGCCTAAACTTCACGACGGCCAGTTTATATCCATTTGTTCTCGTGTCCACATTAGTACTGAGCTGAAATAATTCCTCTCCCTCTCTGGTATTTATCCCTCTGATATATTTAAAGAGAGCAATCATATCCCCCCTCAGCCTTCTTTTGGTTAAGATAAACAAACCGAGCTCCTCGAGTCTCCTTTCATACGACAGGTTTTTCATTCCTCGGATCATCCTAGTGGCCCTTCTCTGTACCCGTTCCAGTTTGAATTCATCCTTTTTAAACATGGGAGACCAGAACTGCACACAGTACTCCAAATGAGGTCTCACCAGTGCCTTGTATAACAGAACCAGCACCTCCTTATCCCTACTAGAAATACCTTGCCTAATGCATCCCAAGACCGCATTAGCTTTTTTCACGTCCACGTCACATTGCCGACTCATAGTCATCCTGCGATCAACCAGGACTCCGAGGTCCTTCTCCTCTTCCTTTACTTCCAACCAATGCGTCCCCAGCTTATAACTAAAATTCTTGTTAGTCATCCCTAAATGCATAACCATTGTGCCAAGTGTGATGACCCCGTTTATTCCTGGCAGCCCTCGCACAGCGTCCTTTGTTATTCCGCAGAGTGTGAGTGTTTGTGGGCTGGAGCCGGAAGGGTCTGGTGCTGGGCGCTGACAGCCCCTGATTCTGAGCGTGTGGCACACGCACCTCACCCAACACCCAGGGCTGGTGCACACCAGCACTCACAGCCACTCCCTGCAGTGGGGTCGGCTCCCACAGATTAACATTGCCCCCTAGTGGCCAGCGTCACACTTGCCAGAATCATGTCCCTGGCTCTCCAGGGCTGTAGGTAACATCGCTAGCCAGTCCCTTCCAGCTTTCACCCTCTTCCTTTAAGGATGTCCTTCTCCACACTAACCAGGCTGATCAGACCCCTCAGAGACAGCTACGGAGAGACCCAATAATTGTTTTGTTTTCCGGTAGCAAGGAAAAATGAAGCTCATCTAGGGGGTGCGGGGCTCCCAAACTGCTGTCTCTGCTCAGACTGTTACCGTTCAGAGCACTCCCATCGGACACAGCCCCAAACCAGCCAGGGTTTCTTGCAGCCATAAACATTGTGGGTCAGGGTCATGACAAGAAACCCAGCTAGCTTTGCAATGCTGAGTGTCATAGAAAAAAGGGGAATAAATGATCCCCCGTGTCAACGGGCAGTTTTTGTCTCACTTCCCCATCTGGCTGTGTCACTGTGAGGGTGAGTAGTGTTACTACTATCTTTGAACCCACTCTGACAGTGATAATCAGCCTCGTCCTGCGCCTGGACTCCAGTGATGGTTAATGTGGCTGTTTTACCGGAGCTGGCCCCAGAGAATCGCTCAGGGATTCCGGAGGGTCTCTCACTATCCTTATATATAACGAGTACGGGAACGTGGCCAGGTTTCTGCTGGTACCAATGCACATACTGTTTGTCAACTTTTTCTCCTGTGCAGGTGAGTTGAGCATTTTGTCCTAGAGACACAGACACTGCAGGCAGCTGGGTCAGCACGTACTGGGCGAGAGAACCTGCAACAGGGAGAGAAAACATGGGGATAAAATGATGATTAAAGCTTTGGGCCAGCAGCCTGGGGAAGCAATGGGAGAAATGGCTTTAAAATCAAAGTCCCCTTTGATTGGAAGACTGAGATAAGCCCCACTCCCTCGCCGCACCTGAGCAGTAAGTGAGCAACGAGAGGAGGAGAAAGGCCCAGGCCATGGTGGGGAATCCAGATGCGCTCGGCTTCCTGAGGCAAACGGGTCTGTGGCTGGGACCCTCCAATTCTCTCTTAAACCCCCAGCGCTGGAGAACGGCCCCTTCATGCAAATCTGTTCCCTGCTCACTGGCTGCAGCTGGCACCTCCCTCCCCTCAGACACAGCTACAGACAGACCTGAGAATTGGTTAGTTTTTCATTTGCAAGGAAAAATGAAGCTTATCTTGGGGGTGAGGGGCTGTGTCTGCTCAGACCGTTACCATTGGGAGCACTCCCTCTGGAGCGAGGAGTCTCCAACGTTGTCTGCTTGACATTGCAAAGCTAGCTGGGTTTCTTGTCATGACCCTGACCCACAATATTTTGCAGCTGTAAGAAACTATGGCTTGTTTGGGGTGGCTGCTGGGACTTGTTGCGATGGAGGTTGTGCAGGTGTCTCTGAGAGGTGTAGCTGGTGTGGACAGATGGCTTTTGGTGCCTGGGGCGTGGTGTTGGCATGGGATTTGGCAGTGGACAATATAGCTGCCGCTGGGTGATGGACGTGTGTCTGGGTGGTCATGGTGCTCTTGGAAGATGCTGCTGAGGGACGTACTGCTGGAAAGGGATGGGGGAGGGCTGAAACCCTTCTGCACTGCACACTGCTCACGGGAAATGCACTGAAAGATGTTGAGGAACCAGCTAAGGATACTGTGAGCAATGGGGCCCATGGTGAGTGAGGCCGCTGCTCCTGACGGCTTTTAGTGGCTTTCCCTGCAGAAGGACGTGGTTTGGGCAGCGGGATGGGAATGTGGCAGCAGAAGAGGGAGAGAATTTCTGTTTCTCTCCCCTTAGCGTCCCCCTCCCAGGTTAGAGCAGCCGCTGGGTTTTGGTGATCTTGTCATGACCCCCCAGCCGTTCCAAACGAGACTGCCAGTCTGAGCCCCCTGCTCCGGGGCACTGGGAGCAGAGGGGGGAGTGGGGGGGCTGGGGAGTGAGAATCTAAAGCACAGTGTCCTCCAGGGTCACATTAGAAAGGGGAAAGTTGTTGGAGTATGAAAAGCCCCAAGCCCAGAGATGTCTCTATCCCAGCAGTTTGTAGCCTGACCCCTGTGCACTGCTGCTGTAATCCAGACTCCCAGCTCCAGGACTGGATAGGTGAAGAGTGCCCCCTGGTGGTCAGTGTTGCTATTACTATGATCAGTCCTTCCAGCATTTCACAAGAGATCAGGCCCTATATCCTGAGCTCAGGGGCGGCTCTAGGCACCAACAAAACAAGCAGGTGCTTGGGGCAGCAAATTACCAGGGGCAGCATAATGCTGGGGCCTGAGCTCCGACCTGAGGCAGCGTCCTGGGCTGGATCCTGACCACCCTGTTGTTTTCTGACCGGGTGCTGCCGGGTCTGTGTGGCAGGGCAGGGGGAGCCGGCTCAGTGGGGAGCGTGTCCCTGCCGCTTTCCCACGGTCAGTGGCCAGCCCCCCTCAGGCAGGAGCTGGTAGTGCGGCCCTGCCCCAGTCGCAGAGCACCTGGATGGTGGTGGAATATGGCGGCCGGGCAGGCCGCTCCTCCAGTGCCGGCTGTGGGCTCCTCCTCTGCTTGTCCCCACCTCCGCCTCCTCCTCCCCCTCGCGCCGCCTCCTG
Source organism: Chrysemys picta bellii (assembly GCF_011386835.1). Classification (NCBI taxonomy): domain Eukaryota; kingdom Metazoa; phylum Chordata; order Testudines; family Emydidae; genus Chrysemys; species Chrysemys picta. Next base: position 15,188,056 of record NC_088805.1, on the reverse strand, counting down.
CCCGGGGAGGACAGGGGAGGGGAGCAGCAGCAGCCCGGGCTGAGCCGAACTCGTGCCGCTGTGCAGGCTGAGCCCGCAGCCAGCTCGCGGGGGTCCCACGGAGCGGGAGGCCTGGGCACGCTGCCCTGCGATCACTGGCTGCTCTGCCCTGGGCCCCAGCAGCCGAACCCCGCAGCCGCCCCAGTTCACTACAGGCAGTGCCCCTTGCCCGGCTGGCTCTGTCCCCGGCCACGCTGTGGGGTGACCGCCCAGGACTCTGGGGTGTTGCTGAAGCTGCCCCAAGTCAGGCTCCCCGGGGTCCGCTGCCCCTCCAGCATGAGGGCCCTAGGCCAGTGTGGGAGCCGGGCTGCAGCCCTGCTCTCAGAACCTCCTCTTCTCCCCGCACTGCATAGCAAGATGTGGGACCATGGGCAGGGCTGCTACAGCCATTTTAGACTGGGATTGGCACCGGGGGAGTGGAGGTGATTGTGCCCTGGCTGGAGGGACGGGGCAGTCCCCCCCCCATGCCCACTGCTTGCTCCTGCTGGCATGGGGCTGTGACGCCCAGCTCCGGAGGGCAGCGCCAAGCCCCCGGGCGTGCTCGTGGGGAAGGAGAGACAGGAGGCAGAGCTGTTCGGTGTCTCCCACGCAGCTCCAGGCCCCTCTGGCTACTCGGCAGCGACAGCCAGGCTGGGTCAGCCCGCCAGCAGCGTGACTTGGTCCGACCCGCATGGACCATGTGAGCCCTGGGGTTGGCGCTGACGTCCTGCCCATGCCAAGGCCTCCGGCACAGGGGCAGCCCTAGATCTGCCCAGGCGGACACAGCCCAACTCACTGCTTGGCCGGCCCAGTGAGTAAATGAGTACACCAGTAGGAAATTGTTTTATTTCACTAACTACAAATTCTCTGTTTTCATTTTTTTTTTAATTTAAACTGTCAAAAACAAGACAAAACAAACAAAAAACATTGAAAAGTGCAAATGTGTAAAAGCCAAAAAAAGGGGGGGGGGCAGCCAAATTTTTTTTTGCTTGGAGCAGCAAAAAACCTAGAGCCAGCCCTAGGCTGAGCTCATTGGAACCCTGGCCCCTACTCAGGAGCGCCGCCAGCCCCGAAATGCCGCCCCCAACAGAGGCGGAAGAAGGTCCCGCCCCTGAAATGCCACCCCAACAGAGGCGGTGGAAGGTCCCGCCCCCGAAATACCGCCGATGACTGGGGCGGCCGAAGATCCGGCCGCCACTGTCGCCGCCCCCCAAATGTTAGTGCCCTAGGCGACCGCCTAGGTCGCCTAATGGGTTGCACCGGCCCTGCCCCTACTGACTGTCTCACAGCTGCAGGGATCACCAGTGTACAGTTGTTTCCAATGTTCACGCTGTTCCTTTTCAGGGTGTTTGTTCTTCTCTGGACTGATCACATCACCAGCCTGCTCACATCTGTGGAAAAGATTACCCTGCTACTTACGCAGTTGCGCCTGCCTTGATGAGGATTGACACAGCCCAATGGAGGGAAGCCACCCCCTTCCAGTAGGTGTTTGTATTGGTGCCTCTTTTAATAACACCAGTGTCTCTTTTCTGACACCAGTGTCAGCCCTTTGTGAGCCAGGGGAGATGTTTGGGCCTTGCAGGTCAGCTCCCCAGTGAAGGGGCAATCAGTGACGTGGACTCTGGGTATATTCTGAGTGTAGCTCGGTTTATTTCCACATATCCCGGTTCTGGAATGGAGAAGCCCGGCGAGCCCTTCTCCCAGGAATCTCAGCCCATCACCAGGGCCAGGGGGCCAGGAAACAACTCTGCCCTAAGAATTGACTCTGATCAGAGCCCTGGGCAGACAGCAAAGTCTCCTGCAGCTTCCACAGCTCCCTCTCGCCTTGTATAACCAACACACCACAAACATTTCTTCCAAGCCTAAAAGATTGCTCACACTAAGGCTATGTCTACACTGGCACTTTCCTCGTTAAAACATTTGTTGCTCAGAGGTGTGAACCAACCCCCTCCCTCCCCCGAATGACAAAAGTTTTAATGACGAAAAGCACCAGTGTGGACAGCGCTTCATCGGCAGGAGACACTCTCCCAGCGACGAGCTACCGCCCCTGGTTCAGGTGGTTTTATTTTGTTGCTGGGAGACCTCTCCCCCTGCACCAAAGAGCGACTACACCGTGCGCCTTACACCGGCGCGGCTGCAGCCACTCTGTAAGGTGCGCAGGGTAGACATCACCTAAGAAAACAACTTGGGAGACTCTGTGTAACAGCACGAGCTGGGCAGGGCGAAGGGCAGCTTTGACGGTTGGAGGCCTCCTAGCTCTGGAGATGTAAATGGGGAGGTTGCATGAGGCTTAACCAGAGTTGCAAGTATAACCCATGTGCCTAATAGGGAGATATCTCTTTAAGAGACCCACTATGGAGAGGTAGGAGTGAGTTGTGTCTGGGTCACTGTTGCTAGGCAGATTAAGGTAGGGTTACCATATTTTAATTTTAAAAAAGGAGGACACTCCACGCGGCCCTGGCCCCGCCCCAACTCCGCCCCTTCCCCGCCCAAGCCTCGCCCCAACGCCGCTCCTTCCCTGCCCTGTCCCCGCTCCTTCCCCAAAGTCCCCGCCCCAACTCTGCCCCATCCCCTGAACGCTCCGCCACCTGCTCCTCCTCCTCCCCTGCTTTCCGCGAATCAAATGTTCGCGGGAAGCCTGAAACAGGGAAGCAGCAGGTAAGCTGGGGCTGGGGCTGGGGCGGGACGCGGCGCGGCCAGGTCTGGCCAAGCGGCTCCCTCCGGCGGCTGGCTGGCCCAGGCCAAGAGGCTCTGGCCCCGGCGTCTCCCGCCTGGCTCGGCTCAGGCCCTGGGGCGCCGGCCCCCGGCCGAGCACCACCGACCCCTGGCCCCTGGCCGAGCACCGCCGGCCCCAGCCCGTCCACCGGCTCCAAGCTGAGCACCGCCAGCCCCGGCCTGGCCCCCAGCCGAGCACCGCTAGCCCCGGCCTGGCCCCCAGCCGAGCACCGCTAGCCCCGGCCTGGCCCCCGGCCGAGCACCACCGACCCCTGGCCCCTGGCCGAGCACCGCCGGCCCCAGCCCGTCCACCGGCTCCAAGCTGAGCACCGCCAGCCCCGGCCTGGCCCCCAGCCGAGCACCGCTAGCCCCGGCCTGGCCCCCGGCCGAGCACCGCTGGCCCCGGCCCGGCCCCCGGCTCCCGCCTGAGCACCGCTGGCCCCGGCCCCCGGCCCCGCACCGCCGGCCCCGGCCCCGCACCCCTGGCCAAGCACCGCCGGCCCCGGCCCCGCACCCCTGGCCAAGCACCACCGACCCCGGCCCGGCCGAGCACCGCCGGGCCCTCCCTCCCTCCCTATTTTCCTGAACATGTCCGGCTTTTGGGGATTTCCTCCCGGACGGGGATTTGAGGCCCAAAAAGCTGGACATGTCCGGGAAAATCCGGACGTATAGTAACCCTAGATTAAGCACTCCACATCCAGAAGCTTCTGGAATTAGGGGTGGTAGTTTTGGGTCTGCTCCAGTAGGTTCCCTGTTGCTGGGGTCAGACTCCGGGAGGGCAGCAGTCAGGGCAGCCGCTTTGCAGAAGGCCACGTGCCCCGTGTGGGTTGGGAGAAGCTGAGCCGAGGAGCAGGAAGCAGGCTGTTGTCCCGAACGCTGAAGCATTTTGCAGCAGGTTAGTGTATTGTTAACCCTCTAACAGGGCAGCCTGGGCAATGCTAATTATAGCCCGGGGAAATTGGGAGGGAAAAATAACTTCTATTTTAATTGGATGCTTTGAATGTTGTTCTGATTTTAGCCAAACTGTTCCAGTTAAATTGTCTGAACTAGTCCGAGTCACCAACTTTTCTTTCAATGCAGTAATGGGGAAAGAGTCATTTCTAGTTTGCTATTCTCCGTTTTGTATTTTCTTGCAATCGGATTTTCCTTAAATCTATACAGGTAACTGAGTGGTGGCTTAATCAGTCAGCTGACTGGCTGGAGTCTGCCTGGATTACAAGTGAAGATTCCTACAAGCGAGTGGAGGGAAGATGTTGTTTTAGACTCAGCAGACTGTCTAGATTTGGTGATCAAAGACTCTAACTGAGACTTAGGTGAACAAAACCTAAACTTTGGGGAACTCTCAGTTTCTTCTCACTGTATTTCTGTGGGGACTGAATTGTTCCGATTTTAATTTGTTTTCTTTACTTATGTTTATGTATAACTGTGAAGGTAATGTCTGGGGATTATAAAATAGTCTTCTCATGCTGTAAAAATTAGATTATTATTTGTTTCTTTATCTTAAGATTTTATAAAGTTATTAAATGCATTTCTTTAAAAACAACAAGGAGTTTTTGTGGCACTTTAGAAACTAACAAATTTATTTGGGCATAAGCTTTCGTAGGCTGCAGCCCACTTCATCAGATGCATGGAGTGGAACATACAGTAGGGAGGTATAAATACACAGCATATGAAAAAATGGGAGTTGCCTTACCAAGTGGGGGGTTAGTGCTAACGAGCCAATTCAATTTAAGTTGGAAGTAGGCAATTCTCAACAGTTGACAAGACTTTTGTTGTGATAATGAGGCCAATGTAAACAAGGGTGCCCATTTCAAACAGTTGACAAGAAAGTTTGACTATTTAGCAAGGGGAAATTTAGTTTTTGTAAAAACAACCAGGAGTACTTGTGGTACCTTAGAGACTAACAAATTGATTTAGTTTCTGTAGTGACCCATCCACTCCCAGTCTCTAGTCAGGCCTAATTTGATGGTGTCCAGTTTGCAAATTAATTCCAGTTCTGCAGTTTCTTGTTGGAATCTGTTTTTGAAGGTTTTTTTGTTGAAGAATTGCCACTTTTAAATCGGTTATTGACTGTCCAGGGCGATTGAAGTGTTCTCCGACTGGTTTTTCAATGTTATAATTCCTGATGTCAGATTTGTGTCCATTTATTCTTTTGCATAGAGACTGTCCGGTTTGGCCAATGTGCAGTCACACTGCCTCCCTCACCCTGGGGAGGTAACTAATTAACCGTCGCCCTCGCTCAGCGCTCTGAGAGTTTGGCGCAGCTCTGTGCAGTCAGAGCCCTCCTGCTCCTGTGCCTTTCACCTCAGAAATCAGCTCTTTAACGTTCCCGTTACTCAGAGACTGAGGCTCTTCTCCTTCCTGCTGGTGCCACGTGGGGCTTGTCACAGGCCTCGGCCCCGGCTCGTGGGCAGGCTGTTGTGAAGGATCTCAGGAGGCTGGGCTGGGTCTGAGAGTTCTCCTGGGTGCAGGACACAGATGCCCCCAAGGCGCGTGGGGATGGAGAGTGGGGAAAAGTGAGCTCTGGCTGCCGGCTCCAGGAGCCTGACACTCAAGTGATCTTCTCCAGTGCCAGGGTCCATCCCCCGTTCCCACTGCGGGGAAGTGTGTGTGCGTGTGTGTGTGTGTGTGTGTCGCTGTCTAGACAAAGCTGCGAGGAGAAGAGAACGTGTCTGACTTCGGCAGTAGAAGTTTGGAGAACAGTGTTCAGCCTTGGACTGTTACCAGGTGAGGGGTGTCCTCATTCCCGGGGGTATCAGAGAAGAGGTGAGATGAGAGCACTGATACGGAGCCAGGCACTGGGTATGAGTCCAGTTTGTCCCTTTAACAGGAATGGGGACGAGATCCCATCGCTCTCTGCATTGTCCTTTAGAGCTCTGTGCATTGGGTGAGATTGTTCACAAGGGTTATTACGGAGATGCAGTGTGGTCCCAGGCTCTGCCTGGTAGTGGCAGGATTTCTGGGCAGATTAAATATGATACCTGCTTCCCCACCTCTGAAAAGGGCCCCTCACACTGTCACAGGACGAATGCTATTAAATGTTCCCCTTTGATGATAAGAGGTTTGTGTCTCACTTCCCTGTCTGCCTGTGTCACTGTGAGCAGTGCTACCTTCCCTCACCAGACAGTAATAATCAGCCTCATCCTGCGCCTGGACTCCAGTGATGGTTAACGTGGCCGTGTTACCGGAGTTGGCAGCAGAGAATCGATCAGGGATTCCGGAAGGTTTGCTGCCATCACTATATATAACAAGTAACGGGGCGCTGCCAGGTTTCTGTTGGTACCAGGACACAGGCTTGCTACCAATGTTGTTTCCCGAACAGGTCAGTTGAGCATTTTGCCCTGGAGACACAGACACTGAAGGCGGCTGAGTCAGCACGTACTGGGCGAGAGAACCTGAGACAGGAGGAGAAAACATGGGGATAAAATCAATATTTCAAGAGCTAACACACCACAGGCCGTGCAGGAACCTGAGGAAGAGAAAATCCCCTGAATAAAGAGACGGAGAAAAACTCTCCCACTTATAATACCTGAGACGTAAGTGAACAGCGTGAGGAGCAGAGGGGCCCAGGCCATGGTGGGAATCCAGACGCACTCGGCTTCCTGAGGTAAACGGGTCTGTGGCTGGGACCCTCCGATTCTCTCTTAAACCCCAAGAGCTGGAGAACGGCCCCTTCATGCAAATCAGCTCCCTGCTCACTGGCTGCTGCTGCCTTTCATTCCCCAAGAGCAAAGGGCCCCAGGGGAGAGCCGCTCTGTATAAATAAAGTTGTTGCAGGAAGAAATCCTGGCCAGTTTGGGGGTAATCATGTCTGGGTTGCTGGATGGGTGGGTGCTGTTGGATGGGGCCTGGTCTTGGGGCAGGTTACAGAGTGGGCGCTGGATTGGGGAAGGGGCCGGGAGGCACAGAGTTTTACTCTGCACTTTTAAACATCACCGGACAGTGTAGAAATTGAATGTCACGACCTTAGAGCCCCAAAACTGAGAGCCGAGGAACTGTAAATTTCCCCATAGTTTAGCTGTAATAACAATATCCTGGAAGAGCGTCTCTGCCCTTCGATGCCTCGTGCTGCACCCAGTGGGGACTCTCAAGAAACCCTTTTTCTGGGGTTAAATCCCCCCTGAAGCGCTCGATCCCTGCTCTGCACAACTCCAGTACGGCAAGTGCACATTGACAGTCCTCTGGATACTTGGTAACGGCATCACTGCCGTGCTCACCCCGCTCCCTTGAGGATTCGATTCAGAAGAAGAGCAGTTGGGGGCAGCTGAGCCACCTGGCCACCTCCTGAGAGGCAGGGGTGTGACACCGGGTCTCCCTTTCCTCAGCACCCCCTGGGGTTCTCAGTAGCAATGCCTGATTGGTGGGGCAGGAGCGAGCCATGTGAAAGCTGTCTGCTGGGGAACCTTCCAATGCTCAGAATGGGCCTCTCAGCTCACGGGAGCACAGAGCCCTGTCTGCAGAGTGGTGGAGCCTGTGCCAGGGGAGGGAAGACTCAGCCCTTACCCACTCCAGCACAGGACTCTGCATGTGGCCAGCACCCCAGCAGAGCTACCCCGAGATGGCATCAGCCATGGCCCCAAAGGATAGAGTGCTCTGGTGGGGTGGGGCTAGTGAGGGCCCCACAGAGCAGCAGGTTCTCAGGGTTAAAATGAGTGAGTCAGGTCACAGTTCTAGAAACGACTGGTTCAGGTTCTCTGCAGACTCAGACAGGCATGAGGGACATTACAGTCACACTTCAAGCTTTTCTTAACAACCCATAATAATTTCTTGTAATGAAGGCTGAGATTCCGATCTCATCCCAAGAGTCAGGACCCTGGGCCTGGGCATATAGACAGTGCCTGTGTCTTAATCTGGCTCTCATCCCATTACAGGGTGTGAGGAGCTGATATGTAGTGTGAAGAACACGTATTTGTGTGATACGCTATAGGCAGAGACCAAACCTAGCAGCCTGCGCAGGCTCCTGGGAAGAGACTGTCTAGGAAGGAGTACGGCAGAAAGGGATCTAGGGGTTATAGTGGACCACAAGCTAAATATGAGTCAACAGTGTGATGCTGTTGCAAAAAAAGCAAACATGATTCTGGGATGTATTAACAGGTGTGTTGTGAGCAAGACACGAGAAGTCATTCTTCCGCTCTACTCTGCGCTGGTTAGGCCTCAACTGGAGTATTGTGTCCAGTTCTGGGCACCGCATTTCAAGAAAGATGTGGAGAAATTGGAGAGGGTCTAGAGAAGAGGAACAAGAATGATTAAAGGTCTAGAGAACATGACCTATGAAGAAAGGCTGAAAGAATTGGGTTTGTTTAGTTTGGAAAAGAGAAGACTGAGAGGGGACATGATAGCAGTTTTCAGGTATCTAAAAGGGTGTCATAAGGAGGAGGGAGAAAACTTGTTCACCTTAGCCTGTAAGGATAGAACAAGAAGCAATGGGCTTAAACTGCAGGAAGGAAGGATTAGGTTGGACATTAGGAAAAAGTTCCTAACTGTCAGGGTGGTTAAACACTGGAATAAATTGCCTAGAGAGGTTGTGGAATCTCCATCTCTGGAGATATTTAAGAATAGGTTAGATAAATGTCTATCAAGGATGGTCTAGACAGTATTTGGTCCTGCCATGAGGGCAGGGGACTGGACTCGATGACCTCTCGAGGTCCCTTCCAGTCCTAGAATCTATGAATCTATGAAACACAGGCTTGGCGTGGGAAGACAGAGGCGTTTTTTTTCTCACTTCCCCATCTGTCTGTGTCACTGTGAGGAGGAGCACTGCTACTCCCACTCCACGCAGCACAGTAATAATCAGCCTCATCCTCTGTGAGGGCCATGGAGATGTTCAAAAAGCCGGTGTTACTGGACGTGTCTTTGGAACCAGAGAAGTGAGCAGGGACCCCAGAGCCCTGGCCCTTGTCAGATTCTGCATAGTAATTCAATAGATATCATGGAGAATTCCCAGGTTTTTACTGGTACCAGTTCACATAGTAGCCACTGATGCTATGGCTGGTCCCACTGCTCATGGTGCAGGAGAGTTTCACGGTGTTTCTTGGGGACACTGACACTGAGGGCGGTTGAGTCAGCACAGGCTGCGAGGTGGAACCTGGAAAAATAATGGAGAAGCCTGTGAACCCCACTGTGTCCATCCCCGGCCGCTAGTGACACAGTTTGTGCATTGACTCCAGCAGCAACTTCAATGTGTATTGAACCCGCTCCCCCTGTTCTCACCTGTGCACCACGTCCCCAGCAGGAGGATGAGGGGAGCCCAGAGCATGGTGAGGAGATTTCAGGCCCTTTGGGGATAAAAAGGGCCTATTACTGTCCTTTGGTATAAGCCATTTACACGTCTCTGGAAGGGTCATTTCAGCCTGGTTCCCATGGAGGCTGATCATATGGCTCTTCTCTGTGATATTTGCATTCCTGGGCAGGCAGATAAGCTCTGCGGGGTGTCGGTGGTTGCTGTCCGGTGCACGTAGTGCCAAAAAGCAGCACCAGGCAGTCTTCAGTTTGGGGCTGAACAAGGTTTGCAGACGTTACAGTAATGTTGTTAATAATATTTGATCTCCCTTCCCAGAACGGCCACGCCAGGGAGCAGAGCCGGGTAGGTACCCACTTCAGCCGCACTGACCTGGCCCAGGGGAGGGGTGAGAGCTCGTGCTCAGGGGACGGGACTTGGAGCCGGGAACTCTGGCGTTCTAGTCCCAGCTCCTGCACTGACTCCTTGTGGGGCCTAGGCCGGGTTACATGTTCTTCCTGGTTCCTGTTCCTCTTGGAGGTGACTCCACTGAGGCAGAGGGTCCTGTCACTTACTGGAAAATTTCAGGAAGAGGGCGGGTTTGAGTAACAACCTTACTGTCCCTCTGTTAGCCAATAGCAGGGGCACAGAGTCCCTTCTCTGTCATCCCCAGGTCCTTTGGTTCCTCCACAGCAAAGCAGCAGAGAAGCTCTGCTAACGCGATCTGATGAGTGCCCGGCTCTACATGGGATCTTGGTAACACCAACTAACACCCTCTGTTCCTCTCCCCTGTGTGAGAGCCTGGCCCAGCTCTGTGCGCTCAGTGACTGCTCCTGGTCTCGTTAGGTCTGTCAGAAATCAGCCCTTTAAAGCTGTGCTCCGTGGTGGGGAGCTCGTATCTTTGCTGTGGGGCCAGGTGGTGGCTTTGCACAGGCTGCAGCCCAGATCACCCTGAGCCGCTGTGCTGGCGCTCAGGCGGCTGGGAATGCTCGGAGCGTGCATGAGGGGGTGGCCTTGCGGTGGAGGAGGCAGCTGCTCCCAAGCCCAGTGTGTCCTGGGGAAGGCAGAGTGGTCAACAGTGACCTCCTGTGTCTGGCTCCCTGCCATCTCTAAGGCAGGTCAATCCCCCTATTCTCACTGAGCAGCTCTCACCACTAAGGGGAAGAGTGTCTGTTGATTTCTAGACAAGGTTGGGAGGAGAAGATACCTTGTCTAACGTTGGAAGTTTGGAGATCAGTGTCCAGCCTTGGCCTGTTACCAGGTGAGGGGTGTCCTCATTCCAGGGGGACAGCAGAACAGGTGGCAGAGTTCAGAGCTGTAACAGAGCCAGGGGTTGGTCTTATTCTGGTTTCTCCCTGTAACGAGATTGAAGAGGAGACCTCATTGCTCCCTGCTTTGGATGCCCCTGAGTGAAATCTTGGAGTTTTGCCAGTGACTTCAATGGGGCCAGGATTCTCCCCCATGTAGGGAGGTGAAATTGCTCTCAGGGGTTACTAAGGAGACATACTGTGAGCCCAGGCTGCCGAGAAGGGTTTCTGGGCAGATGAAATACAAAGCCTCCATCCCAGCTTGGAAATGGCCCCTCACACTGTCACAGAAAGAATGAGAATAAATGTGCCCCTTAGACAACAGAGGTTTGTGTCTCACTCCCCCATCTGACTGTGTCACTGTGAGAAGAGCTGCTGTCACTATCCCACCTCTGACAGCAATAATCAGCCTCGTCCTGCGCCTGGACTCCAGTGATGGTTAACGTGGCCGTGTTACCGGAGCTGGCACCAGAGAATCGCTCAGGGATTCTGGAGGGTCTCTCAGCAAATGCTGGGCTTCCCTGGGCCGAGGGAAGCAGGAAGCTGCCGGGGAGAGGAGATCTTGCCAGCTGCTGCCCGCCCCACTGCTCCGCTCCCCACAGCCCCCGGGAGAAGCGAACAGCACCTGCCCGCCCCTCCTTCCCCACGCCTGCCCCCTGCCCCCGGACCGAGCCCCTCCGAGGAGGGGTACAGCATGGCCGCAGCATGGCCGGAGGAGCCAAGAGGGTGGGGTGCAGCGCGGCGCTGCTGGAGGAGTCAGCCAAGGGGGGGGGGGGCGCGGAGTGGCCGGAGGAGGAGCCAGGGGGCGTGGCCAGAGGAGGAGCCAAGGGGGAGCGCCTTTTTTATGTTTGCTCCCCCTGCACTTAGAACCTGGCTACGCCACTGGGTAGGACCAGTGCTGTTCAACATATTCATAATTGATCTGGAAAAGGGGTAATCGGTGACGTGTCAAAGTTCGCAGATGATACAAAACTACTCAAGCTAATTTAGTCCAAAGCTGATTGCAAACAGTTACAAAGGAATCTCACAAAACTGGGTGACTGGACAAGAAAATGGCAGATGAAATTCAATGTTGCTAAATGCAAAGTAATGTACATTGGAAAACATAATCCCGACTATACAGGGTCCTGGTGTCCCTAGCCTCTCTTTGCTAGAAGTGGGGAATGGGAGACAGGGGATGGATCACTTGATGATTCCCTGTTCTGTTCATTCCCTCTGGGGCACCTGGCATTGGTCACTGTAGGGAGACAGGATCCTGGGCTAGATGGACCTTTGCTCTGACCCAGTGTGGCCGTTCTTATGTTCTCTTGGCAAGATCTCTAGGGCCCTGAGTAGGGATGTCTCCTGAGGCTGTAAGCGGAGCTGTATCTCCCCCTGCTCATGCTGGAGGGGGTGATGACCCTTAGCCAGTCTGAGCAGAGAGTTCCCGTCCTGCACCAGGAGATGAAGGAGGGAGACGGGGAAGGGCCATTCACACAGTGCAAGGAGGGAGCTGGGAAGAGTTCTCCTCCCCTCCTCCCCATGAAAAGAGAGAGGAGGAGGCGGGAGAATGGCAGAGATGTTCCACCCGACCCCCTGCAGAGGGAACATGAGGAGGAATCAGGGGAGCGCTGTGCATCACCTGAGTGAGGAAATGGACTTCACTGCGAAGAACAACTGTTGTGTGATGTGTTATAGGCAGAGACCAAACACTGCAGCCTGTGCGGTTCTGTCCCCCACGCACCACCACACAGCCCAGGCTGCAGGAAGGGAGGTTTTTGTCTCACTTCCCCATCTGACTGTGTCACTGTGATGAGCACTGCTGTGCTCCACATCACAGTAATAATCAGCATCATCCTCCACCAGTGCCCCGGAGATGGTCAGATAGCCGGTGTTACTGGACGTGTCTTTGGAACCAGAGAAGCGAGCAGGGACCCCAGAGCCCTGGTGCTTCTCGGACTCTGTATAGTAATACAGCAGGTATCGTGGAGTATTCCCAGGTTTCTGCTGGTACCAGTACACACTGTAGTCACTGATGCTGGTCCCACTGCTTGTGGTGCAGGAGAGTTTCACGGTGTTTCCTGGGGACACTGACACTGAGGGCGGCTGAGTCACCACAAGCTGCGAGCTGGAACCTGGAAAAAATATGTTAGAAACTTGTCAAACCCTCCCTGTCCGTCCCCAGTCGCTAGTAACACGGGTTGTGCAATAGGCTTCAGCAGTAGATTTACTGTGTATTTAACCTGCTCCCCCTGTTCTCACCTGTGCACCACGTCCCCAGTAGGACAATTAGGGGAACCCAGAGCATGGTGAGGAGATTTCAGACCCTTGGGAGAAACCCAGCGAGAGCTGCTGACAATGCCTGGCAGTGTCTGCTCCTTATATTGACCCTCCTCAGGGAGGAGCTGTTAAGTTCCTCTTTTATGTTCATCTGCTCTCATCTGATTGGCCCTGACGATCACAGGGAGGGGGCTGTGTGGGAGGAGGGACAAGCTACAGTCCTATAAGATAAAGCTTCCACATCCCAGATGAGATTTGACTATTCGTGTCTAATCTGTGATCAGTTTTGGATCGAGCCTGCAGTGATCTCTAGGTGCTGTGGGGTTTGTGGAGAGCCCTCAGGTCCGTGGCTGAAGAGGGCTGAGGAAGTTACAATAAACGTTTGTCAGTCTCAGAGCCTCTTTCCCAGCACATCCAGACCAGGGAGACGGGCAGGTATCCACCTTCAGCAGCATTTACTCTGCCCAGGGGAAGGAATAAAATAGGGAGTGAGAGCTAGTGCTGTGGGGACAGGCCTGGGAGCCGGGAACTCCATCGCTCTAGTCCCAGCTCCTGCACTGACTGCACACCCTTGGGCACGTCATACGATCTCCCTGGGCCGTGTGTATCTGTGATGTAACCCTCGAGTTACAGGGTTCTAGATGAGGGTGGGTTTGGCCAATGAGGTCTGTGTTTTCCCATTTGAGAAGTGTTGACTTTAACACTCAGTTATTTGCCTCTCAGAGCCATGGGGAGGATTCATCAGTGCTTGTTCGTGGCTTTGGGGTGCCATTCAAGGGCTAACGCTTACTTTCAGGTGACAAACATAGCCCAGTTATTGGAAATATTAAGCAGCTGGGCATGTGGGTGACATGTTTACTGGCAGTCTTGCCAATAAAACCACAGGCTGGCCCCAAAGAGAAAAGCAACGGGGAGGTTCTGTTGACATCTCAAATCTAACCCAGCCCAGTGCATTCATACTGCCGCCCTTACCACGAAGTCAAGGTTGTGCTAACTAACTTTCACCCTCTCTCTCATCGCTCTGAGAGTTTGGCGCAGCTCTGTGCAGTCAGAGCCCTCCTGCTCCTGCACGTTTCACCTCAGGAATCAGCTCCCTAACATTCCTGTTATTCAGAGATTGTCTCTCTCTCCCATTGGTGCCTTTTTCACAAGCCTCAGGCCCTGCTCGCACTGGGGCTGGAGTGTGGGCTCTCAGGAGCCTGGGAGCGCTCAGAGAGTTCTACTGCATTCAGGAGACACATGCCCGCGAATCCCAGATGCCCCTGGGGATGGAGAGTGGGAAAAGTGAGCTCTTGCTGCTGGCTCCAGGAGCCACGTGACTTTCTCCAGCACAAGGTGTAACCGCGCACAGGCACGGCGGCGCCAAAGTCCCCCACATGGGCGACCTGTGTGACATCGCGGTCATCACGCACGCCTTCCGCCTCCTGACGTGCCCGGACACCAAGGTGAAGAATGTTGTGACGACCGCCCTGCGCGTCTCCACCGCGAAGCGAATCGGCAGAGCTCCTTCCGACCGAGATGTAGCCACCTTCTTGAGCGGCTCCCTGGACGGTGAATTTGCCCGGGTTGGGGGTGACATCGCCTTGCTGTGGTCCCGCGCCCGCAACGCCACGCGCCGACTGGGGAAGCGACTGGGCTGCTGCTGGGAGTGGAGCGAGGAACGGCAGGAGCTAGGAGTCCTAGTGCCACACATCGGGACGGACGACAACACCATCTTCACCCACGGAGCCAGAGGCGTGCTGGAGAGGACTCTGAAGGCAGCCATCCACGCGCTCTACTTGGACACCCTGAGGAAAAAGCCGGACCAGGGTAAGGCCTTCAAGGTGACCAGGAAGTGGGACTCCAGCAACCACTTTCTCCCCGCGGGCAGCTTCACCCGATTCGCCGACTGGCGGTTCATACACCGCGCCCGACTGAATTGCGTCCCTCTCAATGGAGCCGTCCGCCACGGGAACCGGGACAAGCGCTGCAGGAAGTGCGGGTACGTCATGGAGACCCTGCCCCATGTCCTGTGCAGCTGCAAGCCCCACGCCAGAGCCTGGCAGCTGCGCCACAATGCCGTCCAGGACTGCCTAGTGAAGGCCATTGCCCCGTGCCTGGGAGAAGCGCCGTCAACCGCATCGTCCCCGGCACTGACAGCCCGCTGCGCCTGGACATCGTCGTCGTGGACGAGGATCGGAAAAAGATCATCCTCGTCGATGTGACAATCCCATTCGAGAATAGGACCCCGGCATTCCGCAAAGCCCGAGCCCGCAAACTCGAAAAGTACGCCCCCCTGGCTGACACCCTGCGGGCAAAGGGCTATGAGGTGTACACCGACGCTCTGATCGTTGGGGCCCTGGGCTCCTGGGACCCCTGTAACGAGCGTGTACTGAGGACCTGCGGGGTAGGCCGTCGCTACGCGCGGCTAATGCAACATCTAATGGTCTCGGACACTATCCGGTGGTCCCGAGACATCTATACAGAGCACATCACCGGCCACCGCGAAAACTGAGAGTGAGCCGGCGTGACTTCGCGCACCCACAATGAGGAAGAGACCTGAAGACTTGCTCTGTTGGACCTTATCCCCTGAACCCTCCGAAACGAACTGAACTCCACCATATGAGGGTCATCTTATCCTCATTACCCGGCCCGCTTATTTATATCTATGATTGCCTGTAATTCCTGTATGAGTGATGTACCCTCACTGCTTGCTGACTGTACCTTCATTCATCCACCTTATACCCCCCTATTGGGGATATTGCAGACTGTATGTGTTATGTGCTATCCAATATCAAAATACTAACATTCCCCTATACTCTGTATGTTACCCCCGATGACTAATAACTGAAGTTTCAACACTCTGTATCATCTATTTGTAAACATTTTCTAATAAAATTTTAAATCTGCTCTTGCCAACCCGCTATTATAACATAAGAAAAGATCCGGGAGACTTTACCTAACAGTAAACACTTTAATTAACTTGTTACTGAGAACTGTACAGATACATACTGCGGACTTGCCTGCTTGGCTCCAAGTGCTGTAGCAAAGTGCTCCTGCTGATAAGGCTCGTGACATAATGACTCCTCCCAGACAGCACTACGGGTAACTTGTTCCTAGTCCAAAGTTCCTACGATTGTCACATTTCCCTTTTTTTAAAAATAAATACAATTTAACTAATTTTTAAATTTTTATTTAACTGCATGGACTTAATGTAGCACCCACAACTCTAATCTGAATCCTTAAAAGTCTAGAACAATTAGTCTCTTTATCTTGCAGGGTTTCTTAGCGCTCTGCCATTAGAGGTAGAACCATGAGTATCAGTGCCCCATTTTTTCCCCTGTAGTTGGGCTGACCACTTGCGACTCATTAGATTCAGTGGACTTGTTTACTAGTGCTTGTATTTCTGAGCTGGATGTTAGCACAATTTCTATTTGTCTCATATTTTCATTCTCCTCCTGCACAATTCTGTTAGTGCTCATCAAATACTGTCTGTTGCTTCCATAGACATCTCCTTCCTCTGTCTCAGCAAGATAAGGTTTTGGAGCAGGGTGTTGGTCAATCACCAATGCAGATTTCCATACTCCTGTTAGACAAATACAGTCTCTCCACTTTTCAGTGATGGTAAAGGCTTTGCACCTTGTCAAAGAAATATTTCTGCGTTGCTTGTCTCAATTTTAGGCTAGTTTGTATGTCTCCTTGTGACGTTATGAGTGTAATATAATATCTCATTGAAAGGTGATAGGGCCAAAAAGAGTTAATTAACTCAGACTGACCTGACCCGTGGGTGAACCTAGACTGGTTAGGAAGATATGTAAATGAATAGAGCTTTGAAATGCAAGTCTGCATTGTTAGAGGTAAAAGGGTAGATGTTTGCTCAGGGCTTGCGATGTAAGCAAAGAAGTCTTGTCTATTGCTGTAACTTTAATTCGAAGATCAAAAAGGAATATTAACATTTATGATGATACTTGAGTGACATAGTATTATTGTCTATATGTCTCTTTGAAGATTGTGGTAACCTGTATCTGAACTGTTTAATGGATAGATTACCCTGTGTTAATTGCCAGGATGTTTGAGAGAAGAAGAATTAAGCCTATTGTTTTCTCAGGCCAAAAGGCTGCTGGAAATGTATAAGAAGCCTGGGACACGATCCTGTTTCATCTCAAATCTGCTTTGGGTTTCAAGAGGGGGAAACCTTAAGCCACAAGGATTGAGATCCCCAGTCACTGACTGGAGTCACCCTGAATATGGACATTGGACTATAACCTATGGACTATTTCTAAAAGGACTTTTGGCAACTACAAGATCACCTCGGCTATGTATCTGAACCTCAAGAATTGAATTCAAGTCTCTATGTATATTGATCTTTTAACCAACACTCTCTCTCTTTTCTTTTTTAATAAATTTTAGTTTAGTTAATAAGAATTGGCTATAAGCGTGTATTTTGGGCAAGACCTAAGTTATAATTGAACGTGGGTATGTGGCTGATCCTTTGGGACTGGAAGAACCTTTTCTTTTATATGATGAAGTAAGATTTTCAAGAATCATCATCATATCTGACAGGTGTGTCTGGACAGAGGCTTGAGGCTGGGTACTTTAAGGGAACTGTGTTGTTTGGACTTCTAAGTAACCAGTGAGGTACTATAGAAGCTGTTCTGTGCTGGCTTGGGAAATCTAAGTATTGAAATATCCACCAGAGTTTGGGGTTTGTCTGCCCCGTTTTGTTTGCAGTTCACCCTGATTGAGTGACCTCAGCTGGCTCCCACGGGCAGCACCGTCACACTCCTTGTATCAGCTTAGGTTGTACCAACGTTGATGAAGTCAGTAATCGGGTCCTTAGACGTCTTCTCATGAGGAGTTGAACAGGTGATCTCATATCTCCTATAGGTATATTCCAATAGTCCAGCAGGCTAAGATAGGGATCTGTGTTAACCAGGCTAGATTTTTAAAGAATCCTTTTTACAGTTGGTACTGCTCTCGGTCATTCCATTTGATTGTGGGAACAATGGACTTCAAGTTTTGTGAATCAAGTCCCATTGCTTTGCAAAAGTTTTTAAGTCTCTGGCACAAAACTGTGGTCCATTTTCTGTAATGAGTTCTTCAGCTATGCCATGCCTTGCAAATATAGACTTTTGATGTCTGATGACAGACACACTTGTGGTGTCCTGAAGCAAGCAGACTTCTAAGTATTTGAATATTAATCAGCCAGAATAAGATAATCTGCACCTTGAAACTCAACAGGTCCATGCCAAGTTTCTGCAAAGATCTGTTTGGGGCCTCATGTGGTAGCACTGGTTGCTTTTGATTTTTGTTTCTGAAAGTTTGATATGTGGTGCAAAGACTGTACCATGTCCTCAATTTGACAACACATGGTTGGCCAATAGATGAGCTCTCCTTTTACATAGCTCTGCTCCCAGATGACTGTCTTGAATAATAGCCAAGATCTCTTTTCTGAGATTTGTCGGTGCTATGATTCCATCACTCTTAAAGACAAATCCATCTTGCACACTTAGTTCCTCATTATATAAGGAATGAGCACAGATATCCTCTGGTACGTCTGGTCTCTTATCCAGCCATCCTTGCAAAATAGTTTGTTTTAAGGTTTGCAGGACAACATCATTTGCAGTAGCTCCTTGGAATTCCTTCAATTTCTGTTCTGAAATAGGCAAATAAGCCATCATAAGATGTATTGCAACATCCGCTTCCTCTGAACTTTCTCCTTCACCATGAAACATGTCTGCTCTTGATAAAGAATCAGCAAGTGCTAATTCTTTCACTGGTCTGAGTCTCACTTTCAGCTAATATTTCAGGAGTGTTAACAACCATCTATGAAACCTTGGTGGAGCACTACAAAGGTTTTCTTAAAATGGCCCTAAAAGAGGCTTGTGGTATGTTTTCACAGCTACTTTTCCCCCATAGGTAAAATGATTGAGCCTTGCAGGTCAGTGTGGCCATTTCAGTAATTGCAGCAATTTTTCAGTTGTCAGGTTTTAGACCTTCATTTGGCAAACGATGCCCCAAATATTTCATCTCTGTCAGATCCAGTTCAGTCACAGGTTCCTTTCATGACAGGTGTCTAGCACTCTCTTGAGCCTTTCATCGTATTCCCATCTGGTATTTCCCCACCCAGTATGTCATCCATATAATATTCAACACCTTCCAGACCTTCAAATATCTGTTGGATCACTATCTGGTACCCTTCAAGAGATTCCCCCACAGGAAGTCTGGTGAACCTACACCTGCCAAATGCTGCGCTGAACGTACAAAGTCTAGAACTTTTGTCATCCAGCTGTACTTGCCAAGATCTACTCCTGGGGTCCAAATCAGGGGAAATGGCAGTTTTTGCTAACTTGCTGGTAATTTCTTCCACTGCAGGCAATTGAAAGTTTTCTTTGTATTGCTTTATTCAGATCTCTCAGATCTAAGCACATTCTTATTTCATCTCGACCTGATTTGGCTACACTGACTATAGAATTGACCCATTTTGTAAGTTCTTGTAACTCTTGTTATTACTTGCAACTGTTCCATATGGTGCAGTTCTTTCACTCCACTGGAACTTTACCAGGTGCTTGAATTGCAGCCAGTACTTGTGAATTCACCTTTAAGGTGTGCTTACCTGGGACGCACCCCAACCCTGCACATCCATCCTCGTATTCCCTAAATGTATCCCAGTCACCTTCTGGTTCTTCCGTTACCAGATTGACCCTTTGCACTTGTCACAGTCTGTAAGCCCAGTATGGCTTGCGAGTGAAATTCCAGCAACACTTTCTTACCCCGATGCTCACAGTCCAAACTACATTTACCACATACTTGAAGTTGGTTCCATGAGTAACTTCTCAGCTGGATACTCAAGGTGCAAAGTGGTTTGGACCTTAATGTGTTGTATGACCTTTATAGACATCACATTGGCCTGTGCCCCAGTATCGAGCTCAAAGTTCATTGTTTTGTGATCATTAATGAGAAAATCCTCATTCCATTCGTTCTTGGGAGGCTCCGCACTGAGCAAACTGAGAAATAGATCTTACAATTGCTCATCTGCTCCTGGCAGTGGGTGCGAGTCCAGTTTGTCCCTTTAACAGAAATGGGGACGAGATCCCATCGCTCTCTGAATTGTCCTTTAGAGCTCTGTGCATTGGGTGAGATTGTTCACAAGGGTTATTAGGGAGATGCAGTGTGGTCCCAGACTCTGCCTGGAAGGATTTCTGGGCAGATTAAATATGATACCTGCTTCCCCACCTCTGAAATTGCCCCTCATGCTGTCACAGGACGAATGCTATTAAATGTTCCCCTTTGATGTTGAGAGGTTTGTGTCTCACTTCCCCATCTGGCTGTGTCACTGTGAGGCTGATCACTGCTGCTGTCCCACACCTGACAGTAATAATCAGCCTCGTCCTGCGCCTGGACTCCAGTGATGGTTAACGTGGCCGTGTTACCGGAGTTGGCACCAGAGAATCGATCAGGGATTCCGGAGGGTCTGCTGCTACTACCATATATAATGAGTAGCGGGGCACTGCCAGGTTTCTGTTGGTACCAGTACACGTACTTGCCCCCAATGTTGTTTCCTGAACAGGTCAGTTGAGCCTTTTGCCCTGGAGACACAGACACTGAAGGCGACTGAGTCAGCACGTACTGGGCGAGAGAACCTGAAACATGGGGATAAAATCAATATTTAGTGATCTAACATACCACAGGCCGTGCAGGAACCTGAGGAAGAGAAAATCCCCTGAATAAAGAGATGGAGAAAAACTCTCCCACTTATGATACCTGAGCAGTAAGTGAGCAGCGTGAGGAGCAGAGGGGCCCAGGCCATGGTGGGAATCCAGACGAGCTCGGCTTCCTGAGGCAAATGGGTCTGTGGCTCTGACCCTCCGATTCCTTCTTAAACCCCCAGAGCTGAAGAACGGCCCCTTCATGCATATCTGCTCCCTGCTCATTGGCTGCTGCTGCCTTTCCCTTCCCAAGAGCAAAGGGCCCCAGGGGAGAGCCTCTCTGCATAAATCCCCTCAGACACCTGTAGGGGAAAGGACTGCTTTGCTTTTCATTGGCAAGGAAAATGTCTAGCTCGTCTCAGGGGTGGGGAGCTCCCAATGGGTTTCGTCTGCTCAGAAAGTCAAGTGCCAGACCCCTCTCCCCAGAAGTCTCCAATTTTATCTGCCTGGGATCTCAAAGTAAACTGTGGTTTCTTCTCATGCCCCCAGGCCACAGTTGTTTTCAGAGTCATGCCTCCATTTTCAGTCATTGCAGGAAGAAATGCTGGCCAGGTTTGGGGGGATCATTTCTGGAGTGTTGGATGGGTGGGAGCTGGTGTTGGGGCTGGCTATGGGATGGGTGCTGGATGGGTGGGTGCTGTTGGATGGGGCTGGTGTTGGGGCTGGTTAGGGAGTGGGGGCTGGATGAGGGCAGTTGATATTTGCCGACCTTACATCAATCCCATGGTTCGCAGGAATGTCCCGATTTGATGCACAAACTCCCTATTCCACAGGGCTTGCTGGGCCTGGCTCCTCACTCTGGGAACTGCAATCAGGCCCCTAGTGAGCGGGTCACAGCCCTGCTCAGGTCTGGCCCGGCCGCCCCACGGGAATGAGGGAGGAGCTGCTGGTACATCTTTTCTTTGTGATGGCCCCGTTGATTCCTGGCAGCCCTCTCACAGCATCCTTTGTTATTTCGCAGAGTGTGAGTGTTTGTGGGCTGGAGCCGGAGGGGACTGGTGCTGGGCGCTGACAGCCCCTGACTCTGAGCGTGTGGCACACGCACCTCACCCAACACCCAGGGCTGGTGCACACCAGCACTCACAGCCACTCCCTGCAGTGGGGTCGGCTCTCACAGATTAATATTGCCCCCTAGTGGCCAGCGTCGCACTTGCCAGGATCCCGTCCCTGACTCTCCAGGGCTGTTGGTAACATCGCTAGCCAGTCCCTTCCAGCTTTCACCCTCTTCCTCTAAGGATGTCCTTCTCCACACTAACCAGGCTGGTCAGGCCCTCGGCTTAGTCACCTGGGGCAGAGATCAGTCAGTTATTCAGGCAGCTGCAGTCCCTGGATGAAGATTAAGACATTCTAGAGCTGGGCAGCCATCGGGGTGCGGCTACATGAATCTAACTCTGTCAGACACAGACAGACCCCGTCCCCGGGGGAAGGGGCCGGGAGGCAGAACCACCACGGACTCCTGCACGGCGCTTTACCCTGCGCTTTTTAACATTGCCGGACAGAGAAGAAATTGACTGTCACCACCTTAGAGTCCCTACACTGAGAGTGCCGAGGAACCGTAAATCTCCACCGAGTTCAGACGTAATAACAATATCCTGGGAGAGCGTCTGTGTCTTTCAATGCCCCGGGCTGCACCCAATGGGGCCTCCCAACAAACCCTCTTTCGGGGATGAGATCTCCCCCTGGATGGAGCCATATGATCCCTGATCTGCACAGTCCAGTACGGCAGGTGCCTGGTGACAACCCTCAGGAGAGTTGGTAACGGCATCACTTCCCTATTCACCCCTAGGGTTACCATTCGTCCGGATTTACCCGGACATGTCCTCCTTTTCGTGCTAAAAATAGCGTCCGGGGGGAATTTGTAAAGCACTCAAAATGTCCGGGATTTCCCCCCTCCCCCGGCAGAGCAGAGCGAGCGGCTGGGAGGGCTGCAGGAAAGTCCCGGGCTGGACTCCGGAGCAGCTTCTTCCTCCCACCCTGCATTCTGAGCTGGCAGCTCCTCCTCCAGCAGCCCAGTCCGGCAGCACTGTGCAGGGCCAGGGACCGGGTTTTGTTGTGCTGGGGAGCTCAGCCATGTGTCCGGCTCGGCTCGCACAGAGCCCAACACCCTGTTCTGAGCAGCAGGGTAAGGGGGCCAGGGGGCAGGAGAAGGGGCAGGGAGGTTCTGGAGGGGGCAGTCAAGAAACGGGGGGGGGCTTTTTGGGGGGAGTGGAGAAAGTTTTGGGCAGTCAGGGTACAGGTAGGGGGTAGGGTCCTGGGGGGCAGTTGGGGGGGGGTCTTAGGAGGGGGCAGTTAGGGGACAAGGAACAGGGAGTCTTAGGTAGCGGGTGGGGTTCTGGAGGGCAGTTAGGAGCAGGGGTCCCAGGAGGGGGCAGTCAGGGGACAAGGAGCGGGGGGGTAGGGGGCTGGGAGTTCTGGGGGGGAGCTGTCAGGGGGCAGGAGTGGGGAGAGGGATCGGAGCAGTCAGGGGACAGGGAGCAGAGGGGTTTAGATGGGTTGGGAGTTCTGGGGGGGGGCTGTCAGGGGGTGGGGAGTGGTTGGATGGAGCGTGGGAGTCCCAGGGGTCTGTCTGGGGGTGGGGGTGTGGATAAGGGTTGGGGCAGTCAGGGGACAAGAGGCAGGGAGGCTTAGATAGGGAGTGGAGTCCTGGGGGGCAGTTAGGGGCAGGGGTCCCAGGAGGGGGCAGTCAGGGGACAAGGAACGGGGGGAGGGTTGGGGGTTCTGGGGGGGCGGGAAGTGGGAGGGGCAGGGGCGGGGCTCCTCCCGTCCTCTTTTTTGCTTGTTGAAATATGGTAACCCTATTCACCCCACTCCCCTGTGGATTTGATTCAGAAGTAGAGCAACTAATGGGCTGCTGAGGAACCTGGCCACCCTCCTGAGAGGCAGGGGTGTGTCCCCTCTCCCTTTCCTCAGGCCCCCTGGGGTTCTCAGTACCAATGCCTGCTGGCCGGGGCAGGAGCCCACACGAGAGCTGTCTGCTGGGGGACTTTCCAACGCTCCTCTGGGAGCAGAATGGGCCTCTCAACTCACAGGAGCACGGAGCCCTGTGAGTTACCCACCCCAGCACAGGGCAGCACCCCAGCTTCATGTGAGACCTGCACAGACACCACCACAAATGACCCTTGGCTGTTCTGAATACTGAGCTGTGCCTTGAGGCAAACAATTAAGTAACTCCCATCTGTCTCAAGTGGTCATTTCGGCCTGGTTTCAATCTCTGCTGATCATATGGTTCAGCTCTGTGCTATCTGCATTGCTGGGCAGGCAGGGCAGGTCTGTGGGGTGTCAGTGGTTGCCGTGGGGTGTATGTCGTGCAGGAAAGCAGCACCCTTCGGTTTGGGGCTGAATAAAGAGGTTTGCATAAGTTATTGTGAAGTTGTTGTTAATCACATTCGATCTCCATCCCAGAATGGCCCCACCAGGGAGCAGAGCCGGGCAGGTACCCACCAGCAGCAGCACTGAGCCTGCCCCAGCAGGAGGGGTGAGAGGCAGCGCTCCGGGGACAGGACTTGGAGCCAGGAACTCTGCAATTCTAGTCCCAGCTCCTGCACTGACTGGACAGTGACGGAAGCAGATGGAAGCAGCAGAGGTGCATTCTGGGACTTCTTGTTTTAAGCCGGGAGCAGTGAACCCAGCCCAGTGCATTCACACTGCCTCCCTCCCCCTGGTGTCAGGGCTGCGCTAACTAACCGTCGCCCTCACTCAGCGCTCTGAGAGTTTGGCGCAGCTCTGTGCAGTCAGAGCCCTCCTGCTCCTGTGCCTTTCACCTCAGAAATCAGCTCTTTAACGTTCCTGTTACTCAGAGACTGAGGCTCTTCTCCTTCCTGCTGGTGCCACGTGAGGCTTGTCACAGGCCTCGGCCCCGGCTCGCAGGCAGGCTGTTGTGCAGGATCTCAGGAGGCTGGGAGGGGTCTAAGAGTTCTCCCGTGTGCAGAACACAGATGCCCCCAAGGCGCATGGGGACGGAGAGTGGGGAAAAGTGAGCTCTGGCTACCGGCTCCAGGAGCCTGACACTCAAGTGACCTTCTCCAGTGCCAGGGTCCATCCCCTGTTCCCACTGCAGGGAAGTGTGTGTGTGTCGATGTCTAGACAAAGCTGCAAGGAGAAAAGAACTTGTCTGACTTTGGCAGTAGAAGTTTGGAGAACAGTGTCCAGCCTTGGACTGTTCCCAGGTGAGGGGCGTCCTCATTCCCGGGGGTATCAGAGAAGAGGTGAGATGAGAGAACTGACACGGAGCCAGGCACTGGGTGCGAGTCCAGTTTGTCCCTTTCACAGAAATGGGGACGAGATCCCATCGCTCTCTGAATTGTCCTTTAGAGCTCTGAGCATGGGGTGAGATTGTTCACAAGGGTTATTACGGAGATGCAGCATGGTCCCAGGTTCTGCCTGGAAGGATTTCTGGGCAGATTAAATATGATACCTGCTCCCCCACCTCTTAAATGGCTCCTCACGCTATCACAGGACGAATGCTATTAAATGTTCCCCTTTGATGACAAGAGGTTTGTGTCTCATTTCCCCATCTGGCTGTGTCACTGTGAGCAGCGCTGCTGTCGTACACCTGACAGTAATAATCAGCCTCGTCCTGCGCCTGGACTCCAGTGATGGTTAACGTGGCCGTGTTACCGGAGTTGGCACCAGAGAATCGATCAGGGATTCCGGAGGGTCTGCTGCTATCATTATATATAATTAGCACTGGGGCGCTGCCAGGTTTCTGTTGGTACCAGTGCACACTCTTGCTACCAATGTTGTTTCCCGAACAGGTCAGTTGAGCATTTTGCCCTGGAGACACAGACACTGAAGGCGGCTGAGTCAGCACGTACTGGGCGAGATAACCTGAAACAGGAGGAGAAAACATGGGGATAAAATCAATATTTCAAGAGCTAACACACCACAGGCCGTGCAGGAACCTGAGGAAGAGAAAATCCCCTGAGTAAAGAGATGGAGAAAAATTCTCCCGCTTATAATACCTGAGACATAAGTGAGCAGCGCGAGGAGCAGAGGGGCCCAGGCCATGGTGGGGAATCCAGACGAGCTCGGCTTCCTGAGGCAAACGGGTCTGTGGCTGGGACCCTCCGATTCTCTCTTAAACCCCCAGCGCTGGAGAACGGCCCCTTCATGCAAATCTGCTCCCTGCTCACTGGCTGCTGCTGGCACCTCCCTCCCCTCAGAGAAAAGCTACTGACAGACCCAAGAATTGTTTTGTTTTCCATTTGCAAGGAAAAATGAAGCTTATCTTAGAGGTGAGGGGCTCTCAAAATGCTGTGTCTGCTCTCAGCCTGTTACCGTTCAGAGCACTCCCCCTGGAGCGAGGAGTCTCCAACATTGTCTGCTTGGCATTGCAAAGCTAGCTGAGTTTCTTGTCATGCCCCTGACCCACAAACTATGGCTTGTTTGGAGCTGTCCTTGGTGGGACGGCCGCTGGGATTTGCAGGTTGTGCAGGTGTCCCTGAGAGTTGTGGCTGGTGTAGACTGATGGCTTCTGGGATTAGCAGCTGTTGCCTGGGGGGTGGTGTAGGCATGGGGTTTGGGAGTGGACAGTATGGCTGCCGCTGGGTGGTGGACGTGCGGCTAGGTTGTTATGGTGATATTGGAAGATGCTGCTGAGGGACGTACTGCTGGAAAGGGATGGGGGAGGGGGCTAAAACCCTTCTGCACTGCACACTGCTCAAGGGAAATTCACTGAAAGTTGGTGAGGAACCAGTTAAGGATACTGTGCGCAATGGGGCCCATGGTGAGCGAGGCCGCTGGCTCCTGACGGCTTTTAGTGGCTTTCCCTGCAGAAGGACGTGGTTTGGGCAGCGGGACGGGAATGTGGCAGCAGAAGAGGGCGAGAACTTCTGCTTCTCTCCCCTTAGCTTCCCTCTCCCAGGTTAGAGCAGCCACTGGGTTTTGGTGATCGTGTCATGATCCTCCAGCCGTTCCAAACGAGACTGCCAGTCTGAGCCCCCTGCTCCAGGGCGCTGGGAGCAGAGAGGGGAGTGGGGTGGCTGGGGAGTGAGAATCTAAAGCACAGTGTCCTCCAGGGTGACATTAGAAAGGGGAAAGTTGTTGGGGTATGAAAAGCCCCAAGCCCAGAGATGTCTCTATCCCAGCAGTTTGTAGCCTGACCCCTGTGCACTGCTGCTCTAATCCAGACACCCTGCTCCAGGACTGGATAGGTGAAGAGCTCCCTCCGGTGGTCAGTGTTGCTGTTACTATGATCAGTCCTTCCAGTGTTTCACAAGCGCTCAGTCCCTACATGCAGAGCTCATGGGAACGCTTGCCCCTACCGACTGTCTCACAGCTGCAGGGAACACCGGTGTACAGTTGTTTCCAACATTCACATTGTTCTTTGTCAGGGTGTTTGTTCTTCTCTGGACTCATCATGTCACCAGCCTGCTCACGTCTGTGGAAGGGATTTCCCCAGCACTTAGGCAGTTGCACCTGCCTTGAGGAGAATTGACACAGCCCAATGGACAGAAGCCACCCCCTCCCAGCAGATGTTTGTATTGGTGCCTCTTTTAGTAACACCAGTGTCTCTTTTCTAACACCAGTGTCAGCCCTTTGTGAGCCAGGGGAGACGTTTGGGCCTTGCTGGCCGGCTCCCCAGTGGAGGGTCAATCAGTGACGTGGAGTCTGGGTATATTCTGAGTGTAGCTCAGTTTATTTCCACATATCCCGGTTCTGGAATGGAGAAGCCAGGCAAGCCCTTCTCCCAGGAATCTCAGCCCAACACCACTGCCAGGGGGCCAGGAAACAACTCTGCCCTAAGAATTGACTCTGATCAGAGCCCTGGGCAGACAGCAAACTCTCCTGCAGCTCCCACAGCTCCCTCTTGCCTTGTATGACCAAAACACCCAAACATTTCTTCCAAGCCTAAAAAGTTGCTCACACAGAGGCCTTGGCTACACTTGCGAGATACAGCGCTGTAAAGCCGCCCCCAGCGCTGTAACTCCCTCCCCGTCCACACTGGCAAGGCATTTGCAGTGCTGTATCTCCGTGGTTGCAGCGCTGCATGTACTCCACGTCCCCGAGAGGAATAGCGTGTATGGCGCTGCCGCTGCAGTGCTGTGGCGCCAGTGTGGCCGCCCAATGCGCTGTAACTGGCCTCCAGAAGTATTCGGCAGTATCCCACAATTCCTGTTCTAGCCACTGTGGTCATCAGTTCAAACTCTACTGCCCTGGCCTCAGGTAACCAACCATGTGACCCACCCAGAGGTGAAAGTAAGCAGGTAGGGGCCGGTATGGAGGACCGGTAAGAAAAGGAGACTGGCTGAGGGAGGGAGAAGCCTGCCCCCTGCATAAGTTTACTCTCAGCTGTTCCCTGTGTGGTTCAGGGTTAGGAGCCCTTTCTGGCATCCTTGTTAATTTCACTCACAGTTGCTGGGGGGAGGGTGTGTTTGACCATGGCAGGGGCAGTTCTTTTCCGCCCCCGGGATGAGGGGATCTCTCCAATACTAATATACACAACTAATACAACCATTTGGCTGCACAGCTTAAATCCAGAGCTAATAAAAGCAGGTGGAAGGGGAAAACTCCCTGTCACATTGGTTTCTCGTCTCCTCCCTCCTCCTCCAGCCAGGCTGCAGACAGTAAGGTGCTGCATTCCTCCCCACCCCCCACTCAGCAGGGGCTCTCCTCTAGGGTTTAGCTTGCAGTGAGCAGGGAGAATGGCTGAGATGCCTGCTGCTGCTGCCTGCAATAGGGGGTGGCAGGTGGGGGCTGCAGCTCCAACGGGAACCACTACCCACAGCAAAGCTGCCCCAGCCCCCGGCTCAGTCCTGGCATGTGGAAGGTGTGAGTGGGCCAGCCCAGCGTGGGCAAGAAAGGGGCCCTGGGAAGGACTGGATGGAGCAAACCATCCTTATAGCAACTCCCACATTGGGCCATACAGCTGCTCCTGCTGCTCTCCCTGCTGTCGTGCCATGCCTCGAGATGAATGTGCTGTACGTCGGCCCTTTCCAAGCCACAATTTCACATATGGCATGGGATTCCACTGAGTATAAGAAGGTCCCACACATGAAATGAATAGCAAGTCCGCTATTAGAGAAAGTTTTGTCAATTTCACCTCTGCACTCTGCAGGCAGGACAAAACAAAAAGAGATCTGAGATTGCATCCCATGTCCTAAGGACATTTCAGGTGTTTAAATCAATATATAAAGAAGGTGGAATGAAAACTACTATTTCTTTCAAAGGAGGCACAATAATTTCCCTGAATATCCAGTTTTCCCCTCCAATCCCTTTGTGGTTTTGTCTATGGGGGCTATTTGCTTTCCCTGTGAATCTTTAGTTGCTTTAGCAAAATTGCTTTGCCCAAAATAAACCCTGATCATCATGACACCTCTTCCCACCATGTTCTCCATGTTTTTTGTGTTTTTTTTTTTAAACAATAACATTTCAAAGAGGATCTGCAAGCAGTTTGGACATCACAACCATGATCCTCTGCTGGGGAGGAAATGGGATAGATTTGAACTTGGAAATGGTTCCTGATTTTGATTGTATTTTTTGTGTATAGGAGATCCCCGCAGCAGAGGGTTTTCAGGCACTGAGAACTCAAACACAGACGAAGTGACTTGGCAAACCCTTTGATCCTCCCCCAAGCCCATTTTGGATGGAAACCCTCTGGCTAAAGCTGATCCCAGGGCAGATTGAAGTGATGGTGACTGGGTGGCTCTGAAGTACTTGTGCCGTCCATGTTGCTCTGCTCAGCGGGGGGCACCAGCCTGTGGACTGTATCTCCGGGCTCAAGAAGACATTTCTTTACTGTATCGCAGCCAAACGCTGCCCTAGGCTGGACAATGGACACATTCGCTCTTCCAGACCCTTATGAATGAAGTGCTGCCCCTTGTAGTAAATGGCACCTTCACTAGGAGCCCTTACAGCGCATCTGAGCACTTGAGACATGGAGGTTGTTAAGTAAGTGAGCCCCGCTGGGTAGTCTATGGGGCCACTGGCTGGGAACTGGACCCTGGAAAATATTGTAGAGACCTGTCAACTCCCCCCTGCCAATCCCTGGTTGCTATTGACACGGTTTGTACATTGGCCTCAGCAGCAACTTTAAAGTGTATGTAACCCCCCCCCCCCTGTTCTCACCTGTGCACCACATCCCCAGCAGGAGGATGTCCATGTTATTAAATAGCACAGACAATTAACTGGCTGAAATGAAACTCATTACACTGAGATATACGCTCTCCCCCCCCCCCCCCCCCACACACACACTTTGGGCAAAAGTACAGAGTTGGGCCTTACTTTGTGACTCAGGATCTTTAGGACCAACAAGGGCAGTGTATGCCAGCATTGAAGATTCCCCACTGAAATCACGTTGCCCTCAGCCCCCCAGGCTAGGGACTGCAGGTGGCAGTGAATTCCTCCAATCCCAGCAGCCACAGGTGAGCAGAGGCAGAGAGGCACTTCCTTGTCGAGTCAAGGCCAAAAGCAATTGGGCTTTAAAGCTGATTTTTCAAATGCACATGAGATGGCTGAGATTTTCAAAGCCGTGTCAGGGAGTCAGCCAGCCAGTCATAGTAAGGTGCACTGCTGTGAAAATCTAACCTGCAGCAACATGTGTAGGGAATCTGGTTACATTTACTAATGCAAAATCTACGGTTACAACCTACAACACAACCATTTATATACTCTGCCCAGTGAGATCTTTGAATTGTTGTTTGCATACTGCATCCAGTTCTACTTGTCTGTATCTGCATTTCGGAGTTAAGATGCCATTGAGATGAATGGGACAGTTCACACCTCCTTAGCAAGGTCTTTGCAGGCTGTCTCTTACAGACTCAGGGCTTGGCTACACTTGCGAGTTACAGCGCAATAAAGGAGCCCCGGGCGCACTAGCTCACTACCCTTTCATACTGGCCAGGCATGTAGAGTCCTCTGATTCCGCAGCTACAGCGCTGCTGGTACTCCACGTTGGCGAGTGGAATAACGTTTGCTGCGCCCCCACTGGAGCGCTGCAGCGCCAGTGTGGATGAGGTGTTGCATTACTGCGTTCTGATCAGCCTGCGGAAACGTCCCATAATCCCCTTAAGTCAAGTGACCACTCTTGTCATTCTTCTGAATCACTGTAGGAATGCGGATATGCTGCTTGAAAGCTCCGTTTCTGACAGCCAGGAATGCTGTGTGTGTGAGAGAGGCGGGGGGGGGGGGGGGGGGGAGGGGGAGGTCTGCTGCTCTCTGAACTTACAAGACAGCATGCTGACATGATCTCAGCCCCACACAAACCCACTCTCTCTCCCCTCACATACACACAACACACTCCCTGTCACATTCCACACCCCCCATTTGAAAAGCACCATGCAGTCACTTGCATGCTGGGATAGGTGCCCATAATGCACCATTGCCAATGCCGCTGCAAATGCCGCAAATATGGCCACACCAGTGTGCAAGCAGTTGCCAGTGTGGACAGACTGCAGCACTTCCCCTACTCCGCTCTCCGAAGGTGGGTTTAACTCACAGCGCTCTACATCTGCAAGTGTAGCCATGCCCTCAGGCAGGCAACACTGCATCCAGTCTGTAATCTTGGTAGCTGGTCCCACTGCTTATAGTGCAGAAGGGTTGCACAAGTGTTTCCTGGGGACCTTGAGGCTGTGTCTACACTGCAGAGTTTTGTCATCAAAAGTTATGCCACTTTAAGTAAAGCGCTTTAATTAAACTGCTGTTGCATGTCCACACTATGCATCTTATGTCTGCAGCGTGCACCCACCACACTAGCAGCTCTTGCAGTGACATAGAGAGCAGTGCATGGTGGGTAGCTATCCCACTCTGCAACTGGCCGCAGGGTGCTTTGGGAAGGGTTTGCAATGCCTGATGGGGCAGGTACAGTGTCACATGATGCAGGTTTCTCAATCCCATTGTTCCATGGGCATCCAACTAGATTGCCAGCCGCTTTTCAACTGAAATGTGTGTGCGGGAAGGAGTGTGTGACAGGGAGTGTGTGTGTGTGTGAGAGAGAGAGAGAGAGAGAGAGTGTATATTGGGGGCGAGTGAATGTGTCGGCATGCTGTCTCATAAGTTGAGACAGCTGCTGCCCCAGAAACACCCTGGGGCCCTTCCCCTTTGCACCAGGCACACCAGGTGTGGGGCGGGCAGGCAGGCTCAACCAGGCAGGATCCAAGTGTGAAGGGGCTCAGTGTCGGGGGATCCAGGTGTGAGATGAGAGGATTCTGTGTGGGACAATCTGAGTGCAGGCAGCTCGGGGGGGGGGGGGGGGGGTCTAGGTGCGGGGGGATCTGGATGCACAGGCTCGTTGTGCGGGTTAAAGGTGCAGGGGCTATGGGACTCTGCAGGGATTTCCAAATGAAGATGGCTGGGGATCAGTGGAGAGGTCTGGGTGTGGGGGTCTCAACAGGGGAGTCTGGGTGCAGCTAGATGGGGGTCAGTGGTATGGCGGTCTGGATGTAGGGGCTCGGGATGCGGGGGTGGGGCTCATCGGGGTTTGAATGGGGGTGGTCTGGGTGCAGGAGTGGAGGAGAGGAGTTTGGGTATGGAGTTCTAGGTGAGTTAAGGGGGCATGGGGTGAAGCTTGGTGGGTGTTTCTGGGTATGGAAGGCCCAGATGCAAGGGGATTGGGCGGATGGGGGAACAGCTCCCCGTACAGTGACTCCTCCCCCCGCAGTTTAGGAGCGATGGGGGCAGGAAGCAGGGGAGGATGCTGAGCTTGCTGCAACTGGGAACATTTCTGGGAGTGGGTCTGACACAGCCCCAGCCACTCCTTGCAGGGGAAGAGGAAGTCCTGTCGTCTCCTGCCTCCAGACCAACCAAGACTAGCAGCTGATCCTGGTTCAGGGTAGGAGCCACTGGCTGGGTCGTTGCAAGCCCTGTGGTAATTTACTTCTCCGTCGGCTGCTCCAGGTACCTGAAATGATGTACCTGTGCTGCTGGGGAGTGGTACATGACTGCGCTTGCAGCTTCCCTTTGCTTCCCTGTTAGAAAGTCATTTTTCTGAAGGGAAGCAAAGAAATCTGCAGGAGACGTGAATTCTGTGCACGCACACTGGCGCAGAATTCCCCCAGGAGTTACATCATTCTGCACCCTTCTGCAGCTTGTGGAAGATCAGCTCCCCCTAGTCGTCAGTGTCACACACGCCATGATACTGTTCCTCTGCAGGGCTGTAGAGAAGCATCACTAAACAGTCATTGCAGCACACAGACTATTCCTTCGCAGGCTGCTCTTCTTAACTGTGTCAATCAGGTTGATCATGCCATCAACTTGGAGATCGCTGTCCAGCCTTGGCCTGTTACCGGGTGAGGGGCGTCCTCATTCAGTGGGGACAACAGAAGAGGCAGCAGAGTTCAGAGCTGTAACAGACCCAGTGGTGAATTTAATTCTTGTTTCACCCTGTAACAAGAATGAGGAGGAAACCCCATGCGCCCTGCATCAGCCTTTTGATTTGCAAGCCTCTGGGGAAAACTTGGCGCCACTGAAGACTTCAATGGGGCCAGGATTCTGCCCCGTGTAGAGAGGTGAGATTGTTCCCAGGGGTCACTAAGGAAACAAACTGTGAGCCCAGGCTGCCGAGAAGGGTTTGTGGGCAGATGAAATAAGCCTCCATTCCCAGCTCAGAAATGGCCCTTCACACTGTTGCAGAAAGAATGAGAATAAATGATCCCCCATGTCAATGGGCAGTTTTTGTCTCACTTCCCCATCTGGCTGTGTCACTGTGAGCAGCCTTATTGTCATCGTCCCACACCTGACAGTAATAATCAGCCTCGTCCTGCGCCTGGACTCCAGTGATGGTTAATGTGGCCGTGTTACCGGAGCTGGCCCCAGAGAATCGCTCAGGGATTCCAGAGGGTCTCTCACTATCCTTGTATATAACGAGTACGGGGGCACGGCCAGGTTTCTGCTGGTACCAGTACACATAGTATTTGTCAAACTTTTCTCCTGTGCAGGTGAGTTGAGCACTTTGCCCTGGAGACACAGACACTGAAGGCGGCTGGGTCAGCACGTACTGGGCGAGAGAACCTGCAACAGGAGGAGAAAACATGGGGATAAAATGATGATGATTAAAGCTCTTGGCCGGCAGCCTGGGGAAGTAATGGGAGAAATGGCTCTAAAATCAAAGTCCCCTTTGATAGTAAGAGTGAGATAAACCCCCCACCCCCATCTCTGCACCTGAACAGTAAGTGAGCAGCGCGAGGAGCAGAGGCGCCCAGGCCATGGCGGGGAATCCAGACGAGCTCGGCTCCCTGAGACAAATGGGTCTGTGGCTGGGACCCTCCGATTCTCTCTTAAACCCCCAGAGCTGGAGAACGGCCCCTTCATGCAAATCTGCTCCCTGCTCACTGGCTGCTGCTGGTACCGCCCTCCCCTCAGAGAAAAGCTACTGACAGACCCAAGAATTGTTTTGTTTTCCATTTGAAGGAAAAATGAAGCTCATCTTGGGGGTGAGGGACTCCCAAAGTGCTGTGTCTGCTCAGACTGTTACCGTTCAGAGCACTCCCTCTAGAGCGAGGAGACTCAAACACTCGGCATTGCAAACCTAGCTGAGTTTCTTGCCATGACCCTGACCCACAATTTTTGTGGCTGCAAGAAACCCTGGCTGGTTTGGGGCTGTGTCCGATGGGACGGCTGCTGGCTGTTTAGGTGTCACTGGGAGATGTGGCTGCTGCAGACTGATGGCTTGTGGAGTGAGTGGCTGCTGCCTGGGCTCTGGAGTTGTGCTTGATTGGGGCTGGGAATGACCGGGATGGTGCTGCTGGGTGGCTGTGGGGGGCTATTGGAGAATGCTGCTAGGTGAGGCACTGCTGGGAAGGGTGGGGCTGAGACCCTTCTGCTCTGCACACTCCTGGAGGGGAGCCCCACTGAAAGACAGCAAGGAATCAGCTAATGACCACTGTGAACAATGGGGACATGGGGATCACAGCACCTGGCTCCTGACTGCTCCCCTTTTAGTGGTAATTTCTGCAGCAGGACAATGTGGGCAGGGCGAGGGGAACGCTTTCCCCTTCTGGGTTACAGCTGCCACTGGGTTTTGGTGACACTCCAGCACTCCAAGCAAGACTGCCAGTCGGAGAACCCCGACCCCAGAGACCAGGGAGCAGAGGGCAGGGGTGGCTCTATGTATTTTGCCGCCCCAAGCACAGCAGTGAGGCAGGCTTCGGTGGCATGCCTGCGGGAGGTCCGCCGGTAATGCGGATTTGGCAGCATGCCTGCGGGAGGTCCGTCGGTCCCGCACCTTCGGCGTACCTGCCGCCGAAGCTGCGGGACTGGCAGACCTCCCGCAGGCATGCCGCCGAAGGCAGCCTGACTGCTGCCCCCCCGCGGCTTGCCGCCCCAGGCACACGCTTGGTGCTCTGGTGCCTGGAGCCGCCCCTGATCAAGGATCTACAACCTATGCTGAAGGATGATCCCTCATCTCAC
The DNA here is from genome assembly GCF_011386835.1 of Chrysemys picta bellii. Lineage (NCBI taxonomy): Eukaryota > Metazoa > Chordata > Testudines > Emydidae > Chrysemys > Chrysemys picta. The sequence goes on along the minus strand of NC_088805.1, from coordinate 15,153,509 downwards.
AGACTTTTGGAGGCAGGCCAGTCCTCGCTTACAGACAGTCCCCCAACCTGAAGCAAATACTTACCAGCACCTACACACCACACCACAAAAACACTAACCCAGGAACCAAACCCTGCAACAAACCCTGGTGCCAACTATGTCTGCATATCTATTCAAGGGACACCATCATGGGACCTAATCACATCGGCCATGCCATCAGGGGCTCGTTCACCTGCACATCTACCAATATGATATATGCCATCATGTGCCAACAATTCCCCTCTGCCATGTACATTGGCCAAACCGGACAGTCTCTATGTAAAAGAATAAATGGACACAAATCTGACATCAGGAATTATAACATTGAAAAACCAGTCGGAGAACACTTCATTCTCCCTGGTCACTCAATAACCGATTTAAAAGTGGCAGTTCTTCAACAAAAAAACCTTCAAAAACAGATTCCAACAAGAAACTGCAGAACTGGAATTAATTTGCAAACTGGACACCATCAAATTAGGCCTGACTAGAGACTGGAAGTGGATGGGTCACTACAGAAACTAAATCAATTTGTTAGTCTCTAAGCTAAGGTACCATAAGTACTCCTCCTTGTTTTTACAAAAGCTAATTGCCCCTTGCTAAATAGTCACACCTTCTTGTCGACTGTTTGAAATGGGCACCCTTGTTTACATTGGCCTCATTAACACAACAAAAGTCTTGTCAACTGTTGAGAATTGCCTACTTCCAACTTAAACTGAATTGGCTCATTAGCACTAACCCCCCACTTGGTAAGGCAACTCCCATCTTTTCATATGCTGTGTATTTATACCTCCCTACTGTATGTTCCACTCCATGCATCTGATGAAGTGGGTTTTAACCCACGAAACCTTATGCCCAAATAAATTTGTTAGTCTCTAAAGTGCCACAAAGACTCCTTGTTGTTTTTAAAGAAATGCATTTAATTAAATAACTTTATAAAATCTTAAGATAAAGAAACAAATAATAATCTAATTTTTACAGCATGAGATGGCTATTTTATAATCCCCAGACATTACCTTCACAGTTATACATAAACATAAGTAAAGAAAACAAATTAAAATCTGAACAGTTCACTCCCCACAGAAATACAGTGAGAAGAAACTGAGAGTTCCCCAAAGTTTAGGTTTTGTTCACCTAAGGGTATGTCTTCACTTACCGGAGGGTCCGGCGGCAGGCAATCGATGTTCTGGGATCGATTTATCGCGTCTGGTTAAGACGCGATAAATCGATCCCTGATCGATCCCGGAAGTGCTCGCGTTTGACGCCGGTACCCCAGCTCGCCGAGAGGAGTACGTGGCATCGATGGGGGAGCCTTCCTGCCGCGTCTGGACCCGCGGTAAGTTCGGACTAAGGTACTTCAAATTCAGCTACGTTATTAACGTAGCTGAATTTGCGTACCTTAGTCCGAAGTGGGGGCTTAGTGGGGACCAGGCCTAAGTCTCAGTTAGAGTCTTTGATCACCAAATCTAGACAGTCTGCTGAGTCTAAAACAACATCTTCCCTCCACTCGCTTGTAGGAATCTTCACTTGGAATCCACGCAGACTCCAGCCAGTCAGCTGACTGATTAACTCACCACTCCGTTACCTGTATCGATTTAAGGAAAATCCGATTGCAAGAAAATACAAAACTGAGAATAGCAAACTAGAAATGACTCTTTCCCCATTACTGCATTGAAAGAAAAGTTGGTGACTCGGACTAGTTCAGACAATTTAACCAGAACAGTTTGGCTAAAATCAAAACAACATTCAAAGCATCCAATTAAAATAGAAGTTATTTTTCCCTCCCAATTTCCCCGGGCTATAATTAGCATTGCCCAGGCTGCCCTGTTAGAGTTAACAATACACTAACCTGCTGCAAAATGCTTCAGCGGTCGGGACAACAGCCTGCTTCCTGCTCCTCGGCTCAGCTTCTCCCAACCCCCACGGGGCACATGGCCTTCTGCCCTGACTGCTGCCCTGACGGCTGCCCTCCCGGAGTCTGACCCCAGCAACACAGAACCTACTGGAGCAGACCCTAAACTAGCTCAAGTATTTCCAGAAGCTTCTGGATGTGGAGTTGCTTAATCTGCCTAGCAACAGTGACCCGGAGACAACTCACTCCTACCTCCCCCCAATGGGTCTCTTAAAGAGATATCTCCCTATTAGGCACATGGGTTACACTTGCAGCTCTGGTTAAGCCTCATTCAACCTCCCCATTTACATCTCCAGAGCTAGGAGGCCTCCAACCGTCAAAGCTGCCCTTCGCCCTGCCCAGCTCGTGCTGTTACACAGAGTCTCCCAAGTTGTTTTCTTAAGTGATGTCTACCCTGCGCACCTTACAGAGTGGCTGCAGCCGCGCCAGTGTAAGGCGCACGGTGTAATCGGTCTTTGGTGCAGGGTGAGAGGTCTCCTGGGAACAAAATAAAACCACCCCGGACCAGGGGCGGTAGCTCATCACTGGGAGAGAGTCGCGGATGAAGCGCTGTCCACACCGGTGCTTTTCGTCATTAAAACTTTTGTCGTTCGGAGGGGGGGGAGGCGGGGGACTTTGTTCACACCTCTGAGGAACAAAGGTTTTAATGAGGAAAGTGCCAACATTTTAGTCTTGGAAGAAATGTTTGTGGTGTGTTGGTTATACAAGGCGAGAGGGAGCTGTGGGAGCTGCAGGAGAGTTTGCTGTCTGCCCAGGGCTCTGATCATAATCAATTCTTGAGGCAGAGTTGTTTCCTGGCACTCTGGCAGTGCTGTGGGCTGAGATTCCTGGGAGAAGGGCTCGCCTGGCTTCTCCATTCCAGAACTGGCATATGTGGAAATAAATTTAGCTACACTCAGAATCAGGGCCGGCTCCAGGCACCAGGCAACCAAGCACATGCTTGGGGCGGCACCTGGTAAGGGGTGGCCAATCTTGGGGTGGCAGGGGGCAGCATGGCACGGCACTTGGCGGGGGGTGCTCCGGCGGCGTGGCGCGCAGCGGGGGGGCGGCGTGGGGCGCGGCGCTCAGGGGGGGGTTTCCGGCAGCGTGGCGCTCGGCGGGGGGGGGCTCGGCGGGGCGGCGCTTTTTTTTGCTGCTTGGGGCAGCAAAAAAGTTAGAGCCGGCCCTGCTCAGAATATACCCAGATCCCACATCACTGATTGCCCCTCCACTGGTGAGCTGGCCTGCAAGACCCAAACATCTCCCCTGGCTCACAAAGGACTGACGCTGGTGTCAGAAAAGAGACACTGGTGTTACTAAAAGAGGCACCAATACAAACACCTACTGGGAGGGGGTGGCTTCCCTCCATTGGGCTGTGTCAATCCTCATCAAGGCAGGCGCAACTACGTAAGTAGCAGGGTAATCCCTTCCACAGATGTGAGCAGGCTGGTGATGTGATCAGTCCAGAGAAGAACAAACACCCTGAAAAGGAACAGCGTGAACATTGGAAGCAACTGTACACAGATGATCCCTGCAGCTGTGAGACAGTCAGTAGGGGCAGGGACGGCGCAACCCATTAGGCGACCTATGCGGTCGCCTAGGGCGCTAACATTTGGGGGGCGGCGACTGCGGCGGCCGGATCTTCAACCACACTGGTCGTCGGCGGTATTTCGGGGGCGGGACCTTCCACCGCCTAGGGCGCCAAAAAAGCTGGCGGCGCTCCTGAGTAGGGGCCAGAGTTCCAATGAGCTCAGCTCAGGGCCAGCTCTAGGTTTTTTGCTGCTCCGAGCAAAAATAAATTTGCCCCTCCCCCACCCCTTTTTTTTCTGGCCTTTGCACTTTTCAATGTTTTTTTGTTTGTGTTGTCATGTTTTTAACTGTTTAAATTAAAAAAAATGAAAACAGAGAATTTGTAGTTAGTGAAATAAAACAATTTCCTACTAGTGTACTCATTTACTCACTGGGCCGGCCAAGCAGTGAGCTGGGCTGTGTCTGCCTGGGCAGAGCTAGGGTTGCCCCTGTGCCGGAGGCCTTGGCATGGGCAGGACGTCAGTGCCAACCCCAGGGCTCATGTGGTCCATGCGGGTCAGACCAAGTCACGCTGCTGGCGGGCTACCCAGCCTGGCTGTCGCTGCCGAGTAGCCAGAGGGGCCTGGAGCTGCGTGGGAGACACTGAACAGCTCTGCCTCCTGTCTCTCCTTCCCCACGAGCAAGCCCGGGGGCTTGGCGCTGCCCTCCGGAGCTGGGCGTCACAGCCCCATGCCAGCAGGAGCAAGCAGCGGGCATGGGGGGGGGACTGCCCCGTCCCTCCAGCCAGGGCACAATCACCTCCACTCCCCCGGTGCCAATCCCAGTCTAAAATGGCTGTAGCAGCCCTGCCCATGGTCCCACATCTTGCTATGCAGTGTGGGGAGAAGAGGAGGTTCTGAGGGCAGGGCTGCAGCCCGGCTCCCACACTGGCCTAGGGCCCTCATGCTGGAGGGTCAGCGGACCCCGGGGAGCCTGACTTGGGGCAGCTTCAGCAACACCCCAGAGTCCTGGGTGGTCACCCCACAGCGTGGCCGGGGACAGAGCCAGCCGGGCAAGGGGCACTGCTGTAGTGAACTGGGGCGGCTGCGGGGTTCGGCTGCTGGGGCCCAGGGCAGAGCAGCCAGTGGCTGGTGATCGCAGGGCAGCATGCCCAGGCCTCCCGCTCCGTGGGACCCCCGCGAGCTGGCTGCGGGCTCAGCCTGCACAGCGGCACGAGTTCGGCTCAGCCCGGGCTGCTGCTGCTTCCCTCCCCTGTCCTCCCCGGGCAGGAGGCGGCACGAGGGGGAGGAGGAGGAGGAGGCGGAGGTGGGGACAAGCAGAGGAGGAGCCCACAGCTGGCACTGGAGGAGCGGCCTGCCCGGCCGCCATATTCCACCACCATCCCTGTGCTCTGCGACTGGGGCAGGGCCGCACCTACCAGCTCCTGCCTGAGGGGGGCTGGCCACTGCCCGTGGGAAAGCGGCAGGGACACGCTCCCCACTGAGCCGGCTCCCCCTGCCCTGCCACACAGACCCGGCAGCACCCGGTCAGAAAACAACAGGGTGGTCAGGATCCAGCCCAGGACGCTGCCTCAGGTCGGAGCTCAGGCCCCAGCATTATGCCACCCCTGGTAATTTGCCGCCCCAAGCACCTGCTTGTTTTGTTGGTGCCTAGAGCCGCCCCTGAGCTCAGGATATAGGGCCTGATCTCTTGTGAAATGCTGAAAGGACTGATCATAGTAATAGCAACACTGACCACCAGGGGGAGCTCTTCACCTATCCAGTCCTGGAGCTGGGAGTCTGGATTACAGCAGCAGTGCACAGGGGTCAGGCTACAAACTGCTGGGATAGAGACATCTCTGGGCTTGGGGCTTTTCATACCCCAACAACTTTCCCCTTTCTAATGTGACCTGGAGGACACTGTGCTTTAGATTCTCACTCGCCAGCCACCCCACTCCCCTCTCTGCTCCCAGCGCCCTGGAGCAGGGGGCTCAGACTGGCAGTTTCGTTTGGAACGGCTGGAGGGTCATGACAAGATCACCAAAACCCAGTGGCTGCTCTAACCCGGGAGGGGGAAGCTAAGGGGAGAGAAGCAGAAATTCTCTCCCTCTTCTGCTGCCACATTCCCGTCCCGCTGCCTAGACCACGTCCTTCTGCAGGGAAAGCCACTAAAAGCCGTCAGGAGCAGCGGCCTCACTCACCATGGGCCCCATTGCGCACAGTATCCTTAGCTGGTTCCTCACCATCTTTCAGTGAATTTCCCTTGAGCAGTGTGCAGTGCAGAAGGGTTGCAGCCCCTCCCCCATCCCTTTCCAGCAGTACGTCCCTCAGCAGCATCTTCCAAGAGCACCAAAACCACTCAGCCACACATGCACCACCCAGCGGCAGCCATATTGTCCACTGCCAAATCCCATGCCAACACCACGCCCCAGGCAGCGGAAGCCATCTGTCCACACCAACTACACCTCTCAGAGACACCTGCACAACCTCCATCGCCAGCAAGTCCCAGCAGCCACCCCAAACAAGCCATAGTTTCTTACAGCTGCAAAACATTGTGGGTCAGGGTCATGACAAGAAACCCAGCTAGCTTTGCAATGTCAAGCAGACAACGTTGGAGACTCCTCACTCCAGAGGGAGTGCTCCCAATAGTAACGGTCTGAGCAGACACAGCCCCTCACCCCCAAGATAAGCTTCATTTTTCCTTGCAAATGAAAAACTAACCAATTCTTGGGTGTGTCTGTAGCTGTGTCTGAGGGGAGGGAGGTGCCAGACGCAACCAGTGAGCAGGGAGAGATTTGCATGAAGGGGCCGTTCTCCAGCTCTGAGGGTTTAAGAGAGAATCGGAGGGTCCCAGCCACAGACCCGTTTGCCTCAGAAAGCCGAGCTTGTCTGGATTCCCCACCCTGGCCTGGGCCTTTCTCATCCTCTCGTTGCTCAATTACTGCTCAGGTGCGGCGAGTGGGAAGAGGGTGGGGGGGAGGCTTATCTCAGTCTTCCAATCAAAGGGGACTTTGATTTTAGAGCCATTTCTCCCATTGCTTCCCCAGGCTGCTGGCCGAGAGCTTTAAGCATCTTTTTATCCCCATGTTTTCTCCTCCTGTTGCAGGTTCTCTCGCCCAGTATGTGCTGACCCAGCCGCCTGCAGTGTCTGTGTCTCCAGGGCAAAGTGCTCAACTCACCTGCACAGGAGAAAAAGTTGACAAACAGTATTTGCACTGATACCAGCAGAAACCTGGCCACGCCCCCATACTCATTATATACAAAGATAGTGAGAGACCATCCGGAATCCCTGAGCGATTCTCTGGGGCCAGCTCCGGTAAAACAGCCACATTAACCATCACTGGAGTCCAGGCACAGGACGAGGCTGATTATCACTGTCAGCACTGGCACAATGAAAGTAGCACTACTCACAGTGACACAGCCAGATGGGGAAGTGAGACACAAACTGCCCGTTGACACGGGGGATCATTTATTCTCATTCTTTCTGTGACAGCGTGAGGGGCCATTTCGAGCTGAGAATGGAGGCTTCTTATTTCGTCTGCCCACAAACCCTTCTCGGCAGCCTGGGCTCACAGTTTGTCTCTGTAGTAACCCCTGGGGTGGGAAAGGGCTGAGTCCTCCCTCCCCTGGCACAGGCTCCAGGCTCTGCGCTCCAGTGAGTTGAGAGGCCCATTCTGACATTGGAAAGTCCCCCAGCAGACAGCTCTCACGGGGGTGGCTCCAGTCCCGGCCATGCAGCCATTGCTACTGAGACTCCAGGGGGTGCTGAGGAAAGGGGGAGATGCCACACCCCTGCCTCTCAGGAGGCGGCCAGGTTACTCAGTAGCCCACCAGCTGCTCTTCTTCTGAATCAAATCCTCAGGGGAGTGGGGTGAGCACGGCAGTGATGCCATTACCAAGTGTCCAGACGGTTGTCGATGTGCACCTGCCGTACTGGAGTTGTGCAGAGCAGGGATCGAGCGCTTCGGGGGGGTTCTCACCCCCAAAAGAGGGTTTGCTGAGAGTCCCCATTGGGTGCAGCACGGGGCATCGAAAGGCAAAGTAAATTCCACGTAACTAGAGCTGCTCCAAACGTTTCAGACAAATAATTTATTCAGCAAAAGCTGCAGTTTCCGTCCAACCGAAGCGACGCACAAATTGGACCCGGCTGGTTTTGGCCAGTCACAAACTGGGCCAGAGGTGGGGCTGGTGCTGCCCTTACTGTTCCTGACACTCCCCGCCACACTTCATTTACCCAGTGGGGAGGGGGCTCATCTCTAGGGCCGGCTCCAGGCACCAGGCAACCAAGCACATGCTTGGGGTGGCACCTGGTAAGGGGCGGCCAATCTTGGGGTGGCGGGGGGCAGCGCAGTGCGGCGTGGCATTCCACGGGGGGGGGGCACTCTGGCGGCGTGGCGCTCGGTGGGGGGGTGGCGCGGGGCGTGGCGCTCGGAGGGGGTTCCGGCGGCTTGGCGCTCTGCGGGGGGGGGGGCGCTCCGGCGGTGCGGCACGGGGCTCGGCGTGGGGGTGGCGCGGGGTGTGGCACTCGGGGGGGTTCCGGCGGCACGGCGCTCGGCGGCGGGGGCGCTCCGGCGGTGCGGCATGGGGCTCGGCGGGGGGGTGGCGTGGGGCGTGGCGCTCAGGGGGGGGGTTCCGGCGGCACGGCGCTCGGCGGGGGGGAGGGGGCACTCCGGCGGTGCGGCACGGGGCTCAGCGGGGGGGTTCCAGCGGCGCGGCGCTCGGCGGGGGAGGGGCGGGGTGCTCGGCGGGGTGGTGCTTTTTTTTGCTGCTTGGGCCAGCAAAAAAGTTAGAGCTGGCCCTGTCCTTGATGATGATCTGGAGAGGTTTTAGTTGGGGGTTGTAGGTGACTTGAATGTGGGGAGGTTGACCCTGTACAATCCTTGCTGAAAATATTTAGAGACTGAACTCTGGGTCTCCAGCTACTTTCTATGGGAGTTGGGGTTTTTTAAGGCATGGAGACGGGAAATGAAGTGAACTCTAGACCACCCAAAGGTTACATGAAGAACACGCATTTGTGTGATATGCTGTAGGCAGAGACCAAACCTAGCAGCCTGTGCAGGCCCCTGCAGAACACAGGCTGGGAGTGGGAAGACAGAGGCGGTTTTTGTCTCACTTCCCCATCTGTCTGTGTCACAGTGAGGAGGAGCACTGCTACTCCCAGTCCACACAGCACAGTAATAATCAGCCTCATCCTCTGCCAGTGCCCCGGAGATGGTCAGATAGCCGGCGTTACTGGACGTGTCTTTGGAACCAGCGAAGCGAGCAGGGACCCCAGAGCCCTGGTGCTTGTCAGATTCTGAATAGTAATACAGCAGGTATCGTGGGGAATTCCCAGGTTTCTGTTGGTACCAGTTCACATAATAGCCACTGATGCTGGTCCCACTGCTCATGGTGCAGGAGAGTTTCACAGTGTTTCCTGGGGACACTGACACTGAGGGCGGCTGAGTCACCACAGGCTGCGAGCTGGAACCTGGGAAAATAATGGAGAAGCCGGTGAACCCCACTGTGTCCGTCCCCGGCCGCTAGTGACACAGTTTGTGCATTGACTCCAGCAGCAACTTCAATGTGTATTGAACCCGCTCCCCCTGTTCTCACCTGTGCACCACGTCCCCAGCAGGAGGATGAGGGGAGCCCAGAGCATGGTGAGGAGATTTCAGGCCGTTGGGAGAAACACAGTGAGAGCTGCTGACAATGCCTGACAGTATCTGCCCCTTATATTGATCCTCCTGGGGGAGGCGCACACAAGCTCCACCTTTATGCTAATCTGATCCTGTCTCATTGGTCCTCGAGATCACAGGGAAAGTGCCCTGTGTGAAGGAGGAGCATCCTGTGGTGAGGGTCTTTAGCTATCTAAGGCCCTGTTTCAGTCAGTTCCCCTGGCAGACAGGGATGTACAGACAGCACAGCTAGGTGGTGGCGTGAGCGGCGCTGTCCCAGACAGGGCAGGGAAGTCACAATGGGCTGATGTCACTGACGCTTCAGAACACCCCAGAGGCCTTCTATGAAACGGACACATGATAACGGCAATAAATGTACAGGGCTGATGATGCTTCGTGTGAAACCTGCACAGACACCACCACAAATGACCCTTGGCTGTTCTGAATACTGAGCTGTGCCTTGAGGCAAACAATTAAGTAACTCCCATCTGTCTCAAGTGGTCATTTCGGCCTGGTTTCAATCTCTGCTGATCCCCTGGCTCAGCTCTGGGCTATCTGCATTGCTGGGCAGGCAGGGCAGGTCTGTGGGGTGTCAGTGGTTGCCGTGGGGTGTATGTCGTGCAGGAAAGCAGCACCCTTCGGTTTGGGGCTGAATAAAGAGGTTTGCATAAGTTATTGTGAAGTTGTTGTTAATCACATTCGATCTCCATCCCAGACTGGCCCCACCAGGGAGCAGAGCCAGGCAGGTACCCACCAGCAGCATAGGGTTACCATATTTTGTGCCTCCAAATGGAGGACACTCCACGGGCCCCGGCCCCGCCCCAGGCCCCGCCCATGCCCACGCCCCAACTCCGCCCCTTCCCCAAAGTCTCCGCCCCCTCCCCTGCTTCCCGCGAATATTTAATTCGCGGGAAGCCTGTAGCAGGTAAGGGGGAGTGTGGGGGGAGGAGGCGCGGCCCAGGCTGGCCCCCCGGCGGCGGGCCAGCCTGGGTCGGCTCGGGCCCTGGGGTGCCGGCCCCGGCCCCCGGCCGACCACCCCCGGCCCGCCCAGCACTGCCGGCCCCCGGCGGCCCCGCGGACCCCCCGGCTCCCGGCCCCGCGAGCCCGGACCGGTTCCCGGCCCCGCGGACCCCCCGGCCCCCAGCCCAGCGGGCCCGGACCGGCTCCCAGCCCAGCGGACCCCCCGGCCCCGCGGACCGGCTCCCGGCCGACCACCCCCAGCCCGCCCAGCACTGCCGGCCCCCGGCGGCCCCGCGGACCCCCCGGCTCCCGGCCCCGCGAGCCCGGACCGGTTCCCGGCCCCGCGGACCCCCCGGCCCCCGGCCCAGTGGGCCCGGACCGGCTCCTGGCCCAGCGGGCCCAGCGGATCCCCCAGACCGGCTCCCGGCCCCGCGGCCCAGCGGACCCCCCGGCCCAGCGGGCCCGGACCGGCTCCCGGCCCCGCGGCCCAACGGACCTCCCGGCCCCGCGGGCCCGGACCGGCTCCCGGCCCAGCGGACCCCCCGGACCGGCTCGCGGCCCAGCGGACCCCCCGGCCCAGCGGGCCCGGACCGGCTCCCGGCCCCGCGGCCTAGCGGACCTCACGGCCCCGCGGGCCGTGACCGGCTCCCGGCCCCGCAGCCCCCCCGGCCCAGCGGCCCTCCCGGCCCCGCGGGCCCGGACCGGCTCCCGGCCCCGCGGCCCAGCGGACCCCCCGGCCCCGGACCGGCTCCCGGCCCCGCGGCCCAGCGGACCCCCCGGCTCCCGTCCCCGGACCGGCTCCCGGCCCAGCGGACCCCCCGGCTCCCGGCCCCGCGGGCCCGGAACGGCTCCCGGCCCAGCGGACCCCCCCCGCCCCGCGGGCCCGGCCTGGCTCCCGGCCCCGCGGACCCCCTGGCTCCCGCCCCACGACCCCGGCCCGGCCCCGCACCGGCCCCTCCCGATTTTCCCGGACATGCCCGGCTTTTGGGGATTTCCCCCCGGACGGGGATTTGAGCCCCCAAAAGCCGGACATGTCCGGGAAAATCCGGACATATGGTAACCCTACAGCAGCAGCACTGAGCCTGCCCCAGCAGGAGGGGTGAGAGGCAGCGCTCCGGGGACAGGACTTGGAGCCGGGAACTCTGCAATTCTAGTCCCAGCTCCTGCACTGACTGGACAGTGACGGAAGCAGATGGAAGCAGCAGAGGTGCGTTCTGGGACTTCTTGTTTTAAGCCGGGAGCAGTGAACCCAGCCCAGTGCATTCACACTGCCTCCCTCCCCCTGGTGTCAGGGCTGCGCTAACTAACCGTCGCCCTCGCTCAGCGCTCTGAGAGTTTGGCGCAGCTCTGTGCAGTCAAAGCCCTCCTGCTCCTGTGCGTTTCACCTCAGAAATCAGCTCTTTAACGTTCCCGTTACTCAGAGACTGAGGCTCTTCTCCTTCCTGCTGGTGCCATGTGGGGCTTGTCACAGGCCTCGGCCCCGGCTCGCGGGCAGGCTGTTGTGCAGGATCTCAGGAGGCTGGGAGGGGTCTGAGGGTTCCCCTGGGTGCAGGACACAGATGCCCCCAAGGCGCGTGGGGATGGAGAGTGGGGAAAAGTGAGCTCTGGCTGCCGGCTCCAGGGGCCTGACACTCAAGTGATCTTCTCCAGTGCCAGGGTCCATCCCCCGTTCCCACTGCAGAGAAGTGTGTGTGTGTGTCGATGTCTAGACAAAGCTGCGAGGAGAAGAGAACGTGTCTGACTTTGGCAGTAGAAGTTTGGAGAACAGTGTCCAGCCTTGGACTGTTCCCAGGTGAGGGGCGTCCTCATTCCCGGGGGTATCAGAGAAGAGGTGAGATGAGAGCACTGACACGGAGCCAGGCACTGGGTGCGAGTCCAGTTTGTCCCTTTAACAGGAATGGGGACGAGATCCCATCGCTCTCTGAATTGTCCTTTAGAGCTCTGAGCATGGGGTGAGATTGTTCACAAGGGTTTTTAGGGAGATGCAGCATGGTCCCAGGCTCTGCCTGGAAGGATTTCTGGGCAGATTAAATATGATACCTACTCCTCCACCTCTGAAATGGCCCCTCACTCTCTCACAGGACGAATGCTATTAAACGTTCCCCTTTGATGACAAGAGGTTTGTGTCTCACTTCCCCATCTGGCTGTGTCACTGTGAGGCTGATCACTGCTGCTGTCCCACACCTGACAGTAATAATCAGCCTCGTCCTGCGCCTGGACTCCAGTGATGGTTAACGTGGCCGTGTTACCGGAGTTGGCCCCAGAGAATCGATCAGGGATTCCGGAGGGTCTGCTGCTATCACTATATATAACGAGTACGGGGGCGCTGCCAGGTTTCTGTTGGTACCAGTGCACACTCTTGCCCCCAATGTTGTTTCCTGAACAAGTGAGTTGAGCCTTTTGCCCTAGAGACACAGACACTGAGGGCGGCTGAGTCAGCACGTACTGGGCCAGAGAACCTGAGACAGGAGGACAAAAAATGGGGATAAAATCAATATTTCAAGAGCTAACACACCACAGGCCGTGCAGGAACCTGAGGAAGAGAAAATCCCCTGAATAAAGAGATGGAGAAAAACTCTCCCGCTTATAATACCTGAGCAGTAAGTGAGCAGCGCGAGGAGCAGAGGGGCCCAGGCCATGGTGGGAATCCAGATGCACTCGGCTTCCTGAGGCAAACAGGTTTGTGGCTGGGACCCTCCGATTCTCTCTTAAACCCCCAGAGCTGGAGAACGGCCCCTTCATGCAAATCAGCTCCCTGCTCACTGGCTGCTGCTGCCTTTCACTCTCAGTGAGCAAAGGGCCCCAGGGGAGAGCCTCTCTGCATAAATCCCCTCAGACACCTATGTAGGAAAGGACTGCTTTGCTTTTCATTGGCAAGGAGAACGTCTAGCTTGCCCCAGAGGTGAGGAGCTCCCAATGGGTTTGGTCTGCTCAGAAAATCAAGTGTAGCCCCCTCTCCCCAGAAGTCTCCAATTTTATCTGCTTGGGACCTCAAAGTAAACTGTGGTTTCTTCTCATGCCCCCAGGCCACAATTGTTTTCAGAGTCATGCCACCATTTTTGGTCTTTGCAGGAAGAAATCCTGGCCAGTTTTGGGGTGATCATTTCTGGGGTGCTGGATGGGTGGGTGCTGTTGGATTGGGGCTGGTGTGGGGGCTGCTTACAGAGGGGGAGCTGGATGGGTGGGTGCTGTTGGATGGGGACTGGAATTGGGCTGGTTACGGAGTGGGGGCTGCATGAGAGCAGTTGATATTTGCAGACCTTACATCAATCCCCTGGTTCGCAGAACTGTCCGTATTTGACGCACACACTCCCTATTCCACGCGGCTGGCTGGGCCTGGCTCCTCACTCTGGGAACTGGAACCTGGCCCCAGGAGCGCTGCCAGCTTTTCTGATGCCCTAGACAGCGGAAGGTCCCGCCGCCGAAATACCACCGCGGTTGCCGCTCTCCAAATTGTAGCGCCTAATGGGTTGCGCCGGCCCTGCCTGGCCCCTAGTGAGCGGGTCACAGCCCTGCTCAGGTCTGACCCGGCCGCCCCATGGGAATGAGTGAGGAGCTGCTGGTTCGTCTTTTCTTTGTGCCTTTCAGCCGTCGTGCCAAGTGTGATGGCCCCGTTTATTCCTGGCAGCCCTCGCACAGCGTCCTTTGTTATTGCGCAGAGTGTGAGTGTTTGTGGGCTGGAGCCAGAGGGGTCTGGTGCTGGGCGCTGACAGCCCCTGACTCTGAGCGTGGGGCACACGCACCTCACCCAACATTCAGGGCTGGTGCACACTAGGGTTACCATATTTAACAAATAAAAAAAGAGGACCCTCCACGGGGCCCTGACCCCGCCCATTTCCCACCCCCCAGCCCCGCCCCAAATCCGCCCCTCCCCTGCCCCAACCCCGCCCTAACTCCGCCCCCTCCTCCCTCCCACTCCCAGCCACGCAAAAAGGGCTGCCCGAGCGCTACCGGCTTCACGGTTTGCCGGGCAGCCCCCAGACCCTGCGTCTCCGGCTGGCGCTTCCCCAGTGCAGCTGGAGCCCGGGAGGGGAAGCACCCAGCCAGGGGCGCAGGGTCTGGAGGCTGCCCGGCAAACCGTGAAGCCGGTAGCGCTTGGGCTTCGGGCAGCCCCTATGCCTACAGACCCTGCGCCCCCAGCCGGGCACTTCCCCTCCCGGGCTCTGGCGGCGCAGGGTCCGGAGGCATGGGGGCTGCCCAAAGCCCGTGGCGCTCGGCTCTTAAACAGAGCCGAAGAGTCAGGGGAGGAGCAGAGCCTCCCGCCGCGGCGGCTCTGCTCCTCCCCTGACCCTTCAGCTCTGTTTAAGAGCCGAGCTGCCCCAGCGCTACCGGCTTCGGGCAGCCCCCATGCCTCCAGACCCTGCACCGCCGGAGCCCGGGAGGGGAAGTGCCCGGCTGGCGGCTGGGGTCCGGAGGCAAGGGGGCTGCCTGAAGCCCATAGCGCTCGGGCAGCTCGGCTCTTAAACAGAGCCGAAGAGTCAGGGGAGGAGCAGAGCAGCCGCGGGAGGGGAAGTGCCCGGCCGGCATTTTCCCGGACATGTTCGGCTTTTTGGCAATTCCCCCCGGATGGGGGTTTCATTGCCGAAAAGCCGGACATGTCCGGGAAAAACTGGACGTATGGTAACCCTAGCACTGCACACCAGCACTCACAGCCACTCCCTGCAGTGGGGTCGGCTCCCACAGATTAACATTGCCCCCTAGTGGCCCGCATCGCACTTGCCATGTTCACATCCCTGACTCTCCAGGGCTGTAGCTAGCCAGTCCCTTCCAGCATTCACCCTCTTCCGTTAAGGATGTTCTTCTCCACACTAACCAGTTACCAGGCTGATCAGGGCCCTCAGAGACAACTACAGAGAGACACAAGAATTGTTTTGTTTTCCGCTAGCAAGGAAAAATGAAGCTCATCTTGGGGGTGAGGGACTCCCAAAGTGCTGTGTCTGCTCAGACTGTTACCGTTCAGAGCACTCCCTCTAGAGCGAAGAGTCTCAAACATTCCCCACTTGGCACTGCAAACCTAGCTGGGTTTCTTGCCATGACCCTGACCCACAATGTTTATGGCTTCAAGAAACCCTGGCTGGTTTGGGGCTGTGTCCGATGGGACGGCTGCTGGCTGTTTAGGTGTCACTGGGAGATGTGGCTGCTGCAGACTGATGGCTTGTGGAGTGAGTGGCTGCTGCCTGGGCTCTGGAGTTGTGCTTGATTGGGGCTGGGAATGACCGGGATGGTGCTGCTGGGTGGCTGTGGGGGGCTATTGGAGCATGCTGCTAGGTGAGGCACTGCTGGGAAGGGTGGGGCTGAGTCCCTTCTGCTCTGCACACTCCTGGAGGGGAGCCCCACTGAAAACAGTGAGGAACCAGCTAATGACCACTGTGAACAATGGGGGCTGTGGGGATCACAGCACCAGCTCCTGACTGCTCCCCTCTTAGTGGTACTTCCCTGCAGCAGGCCAGTGTGGGCAGGGCGAGGGGAACACTTGCCCCCTCTGGGTTACAGCAGCCACTGGGTTTTGGTGACCCTCCCAGCACCCCAAGCAAGACTGCCAGTTGGAGAATCCCTGCCCCAGAGACAGAGAGGGGATGGCTGGGAAGTTGGAATCCAAACAGTGTTCTCTAGGTCCCTTGTCCAGATCATGTGAGCGCTGTTGGGGAATAAAAAGCCCCAAAGCCCAGAGATCTCTATAGCCCACCAGTGTGTAGCCAGACTCGCATTACACTGCCTTAGTACAGACTCTGAGCTCCAGTACTGCAAGGGTGAAGAGCACCCCCTGGTGGTCAGTGCTGCTGTTACTAAGATTATTCTGACCAGGGTTTCACAAAACCTAGAGACCCTCCATGCTGAGCTCATCACAAAGCGGCCCCTACTCTCTGTCTCTCACAGCTGCAGGAACATCATGTACAGTTTTTTCCAGCATTCATGTTGTTCCTTTTCAGGGTGTTCTTCTCTGTGCTGGCAGCACTGACCATGTCATCAGCCTGGTCACACCTTTGGAAGGGATTACCCAGGGATTTCAGAGGTTGCACCTGCCTAGATGAAGACGAATGCAACCCAAGCTAGGGAAGTCACCTCCTCTTACCTGGTTTGCTATTGTTGCCTCTTCCCCTGACACTAATGTTCTGTTCTGACCCCAGGGGCAGAGGGTGTGAGCGGTAGCGGATGCCGGGGCCGTGCGGGCCAGCTCTCCAGTGGAGGGTCGATCAGTGATGTGCACTCCGGGTATTAGGGTCGCCAATTTTGGTTGTCCGTATTCCTGGAGTTTCATCACATAATATAATCTTTCATTAAAGATTAATCTTTAATTCCCGGTGTCAAGGCTGAATCCCCACTCTGGCACTTTGAGTGCAGAAGATGGGGGCCCGCAAGGATTCTAAAAATTAATACTGGCCACTCCAGGCTTGTATTAAACTCCCAAGGTTACAGTTTTTCTCTGACAGTGGCTTGGTAAACGCTGCCACCACCCAAGTAAAAAACTGCCTCGGCTTTTCCACCCCTCCCTCAGGGAAGCCGAGAAAGAAAACAACTAAAAGGGAAACCCAGATGTTGCCATCAACTAATTGAAAAACATATACACTGATCTTTTAAGACACAAAACCAGTCAGGTTCTTCAAAAAGGTAAATTGTATTTACAAAAAGAGGAAAGGAAACACATCTGGAAAATCAGGCTATTGCTAGATTTTATAGAGCAACTGAAAAGGGTTAAACGCCAGGAATGGCTCCCTGGGGTCCAGCTTTACATTACAAATGAAAAACAACCACAACTGAGCTTAGCCCAGAGGAACCCCACAAGCCAAAATAAAGAAATAAACCTCATTGCATCGATCTAAACATTCCCCATCCCACTGAATCCTTCTAGGGATGGAAGATGATTGTTCATACCTGGTCCAAACTTTACACAGCATTCCTGCTGCCCCTGTCTCTTCAGCCAAGAGAGAACCACAGAGAGACAAAGGGAAAGCTTTTTTCCCATTTAAAAAGATGTAGGCTTCCCATTGGCTCTTTTGGTCAGGTGCCCACTCCCTTTCCTTTACCTGGGGGACTTTTTTTAACCCTTTACAGGTAAAGCAATGAGAGAACAGACGCCACAAGGGACTTTATAGCTAACTGGCTGGCTGGGTGTCCATAAAAGGGAGCTACCCCCTTCATTTGTCACACCTGGAGACTCCAGGAGAAGCCTGGAGGGTGAGCAGCCCTACCCAGGGGTGGCATGTTTGTAGAAATGTTGGTGGTGCCCAGAACGTGCCGCTGCCCAAACTCTGCCCCCACACCTGCCCAAGGCTCTGGGACGGAGTTTGGGTGAGGGAGGAGGTCTGGGGTTCAGGCCCTAGGCTGGGCAGGGGATTGGGGTGCAGGGTCTGGGAGGGAGTTTGGAGATGGTCTTCCCTGCCAGTGGAGAAGGGGGCATTCGGAGTCTGCGGCAGCAGTTGCTGCAGGGAAGCAGCTTAGAGGAGACAGAGAGAGAGAGACACTCTGCTCCAGGGTTCGGGAAAGGCAAGTGGGGCGGGGAGGGGGCAGCAAGTCGGGGCCATGGGACACTCGGGGGGGGGGGGAATTTTGGTAGAGCTGGGCCCCTGGCTCTGAATATTGCTGGTGCCTGAGCACCACATGAGTATGGAACTCGCTGTCTATGGCCCTACCAGCTACGTTCTGAGTGGAATTTCTGTCATTCCCACGTACATCAGTCAAAATGTCATTCCTGGGTAGGCTGATGCTTCCCTGTGAATATTTAAGCAAACAGCCCTGCTCCATCACCCGGCCCATGGGCGTGTCTTACATTGGAAATCTCAGGATCTCCCTTCCCCCTCTTGGAGGCAGGCCCTTGGCAAGATCTCTGGGGCCCTGAATAGGGATGTCTCAGGAGGGTGTAACCAGAGTGGCAGCTTCCTCTGCCCGCCCTGAGGCTGCAGGGGCTGGAGACCCTTAGTCGGTAGAGAGTTCCCGTCCTGCACAAGGAAATGGAGGAGAGAGACTGGACTGAGCAGTTCACATGGTCCATGGAGTGAGCTGGGACAAGTTGTCCTCCCCTCCTCCCCAAGTAAAGAGAGAGAACATGGAGGGGGAAGGGCAGAGCTATTAGAATTCACCAATCTATTACAATTCTCTGAGAGTGTCAACAAGCACGTGGACAAGGGTGATCCAGTGGATAAAATGTATATAATGTACACCTCTATCCCGATATAATGCTGTCCTTGGGAGCCAAAAAATCATACTGCATTATAGGTGAAACCGCGTTATATCGAACAGTGCGCAGCGCTGCCCCCCTCCCCCCCCCCCCCCGGAGCACTGCTTTACTGCGTTATATCTGAATGAGTGTTATATTGGGTCGCATTATATCAGGGTAGAGGTGTACTTGGATTTTCAGAAAGCCTTTGCTAAGGGCTCACCCCAAAGGCTCTTAAGCAAAGTAAATCATGAGATACGAGGGAAGGTCCTCTCATGTATTGGTAACTGCTTAAAAGATAGGAAAGAAAGAGTAGGAAGAAATTAGTTTTCAGAGTGGAGAGAGACAAATAGCGATGTCCCCAAGGATCTGTACTGGGACCAGTGCTGTTCAACATATTCATAATTGGTCTGGAAAAGGGGTTATCAGTGAGGTGTCAAAGTTTGCAGATGATACAAAACTACTCAAGCTAATTTAGTCCAAAACTGATTACGAACAGTTACAAAGGGCTCTCAGAAAACTGGGTGATTGGGCAACAAAATGGCAGATGACATTTAATACTGAGAAATGTTAAGTAATGCCCTTTGGAAAACATAATCCAACCGATACAGACAAAATGATGGCGTCACCATTATCTGTTATGACTCAAGAGAGAGCTCTTGGAGTCACTGTGGAGAGTTCTCTGAAAACATCTGCTCAATGTGCAGCTGCAGTCAAAAAGGCTAACGGTGTTCCGAGTCATAAGGAAAGGGATAGACTGAAAATATCACAATGACACTATATAAATCCATGGTATGCCCACACCTTAAATATTGTGTGCAGTTCTGGTCGCCCCATCTCAAAAAGACATATTAGAATTGGAAAAGGTATTTATTTAGCGTGTGCAGAGTCGTCTAGCCAAGCAATGCATCTTCAGTGGCGTGATGCAGTTCTTTTAGGCCACCGCTGAACTTAGTCAGTGGCATTTATCGACAACGTGCGTCATCGTCTGTGTCGCGCCACAGCTTCACAAATGGCTGTGACGAAGGCCCCAGCAATGCTGGTTGGCTGCACAGAGACCTTGCCCAGTCCAGTCTCTGTCAATGGGGAAGGTCAAACCAGGCGGGCAGCTTGTGGGGTCGGTGATGAGGGACTGGTTGGAGCATGAGTACCCCATGACAAACCTGCCAATTTGCTAAGACGATTGTTGCGCGTCTTAACTTTAGCTGTTGTCTTCTTCAGGTGGGCATGGTAACTCAGTGTGTGGTCTAAGGTCACACCTAGATAGATCAGTTCTACTTCATGCTTCACCTTCTGACCATTCAGATAAACATTCAGTTCTTGGGTTGCACTGGCGTGAGGAAGATGGAACAAACTGGAGATTGTTTTTATGATTCTTGGCTGGAGGCGCCAAGTCTTACAGTAGTCTGCTAATTTTATCATGTCCTGGTTTAAGGTGGCATGGAGCTCATGAAACATCCGGGTACCGCAACAGATGTCATCTGTGTAAATCAACTTTTGTGACTCCGTTGTTGGCAGGACATTGATGTAAAGGTTGAACAGGGTTGGCAAAAGCACAGAGCCCTGGGGTAACCCATTGCTCTCTCACCTCCAACCACTCGTCATCTCCCTCATATGGACTCTGAACTGCCTAACGCAGAGGAACAGTGCAAGGAGGCCTGTGAGCCAGTGTAGCAGGACCCGTGATACCTTCACGAGCACTGTTAGGTCGATGAAAACAGCGCCTGTTTTCAAATTTCTCTCAAGCCATTTTCAACAAATGTGGTCAGCGTGAGTACTTGGTTGCATGTGCTACGGCCTTGGCGAAAGCCAGCTAGGTCAGGGCTCAAAATTCTCTTCATGTTGGATAATATGCACTGTAGGACCAAGCGCTCCAGTGCCTTGAAGCACACTGACAGTAACCATATGGGATGATAGCTTGATGCTTGTCTTGGGTCCTTTCCAGGCTTTAGGAGGCCAATGACTTTTGCGGTGCCCCATATCTTCGGTAGCCTCCCTTCACTGATGATCCTGGTGAAGAATTTCACAAGCCGAAGCTGTGCATGGGGGCCAAGGTTTTTCAGGAATTATCGAGATACGGTGTCATAGCCCACAGCTGTTCCACACTTGATGCTGCCCAGTGTCTGTTCCAGTTCTGTTACGGTGAATGGTTCTGGGCAGCTTCTGATCTGGTGTACACATTTATACATACGCCATTCATTCCTCACTTGTCTTCGCACCTGTTTCTCCAAAGGTGCTCTGGCCACTTTCAGTAGGTGTCCGGCTACCTGGTTGGGTGTCACTGAGGGTCGGCAGAGTGCAGGTGGCTGCTGTGCTGCTCCAAGGCATCGACGCTGACTTTAACACTTGTGGCTGGAGCGGGAAAAGTTCATCCTCTCGGTTGTCTCCTCCCATCTGGCTCGGAGAGCAGTGTCCAATGATTCGATCAGATGGTCAGTGACATCTGGGTGACCAGAGGCCTGCTACTGCTCGAGCAAGGCAGCGCTCTCCTCGTCGAGACAGGGGATGTAGACCGGGCAGCAACTGCGTGGGATGGCTCTGCAGGCTGCTCTGTAGATAGCACCACAGAAGCGACAGTAGGTCTCATTTACCGAGAGATGCCGGGCTGGTGTTGTCACCACACTCTTCTCCAGCGCTTCCCGGTGTTTTACCCAGTTGGCCTTTCAGAAGTTCCAACGGCTTCTGTTTGGAACTCTTGACACCTGGGAGCTGTATCCCGATATGGATCCGGTATAAAGAGGAGCAACGAAAATGGTTCGAGGTATGGATCAGCTTCCATCTGAGCAGAGATTAAAAAGACTGAGAGTGTTCGTCTTGGAAAAGAGATGGGGGATATGATCTAGGTCCATAAAATCATGACTGATGTGGAGAAAGTCAATAAGGAAGTGTTATTTACCCTGTCCCATAACAATAGAACCAGGGGTCACCCAATGAAATTAATAGGCAGCAGGTTTAAAAGAAACCTAAGCGAGTACTTCTTCACACAATGCACAGTCAGCCTGTGGAATTCGTTGCCAGGGGATGGTGTGAAGGCCAAAAGAATAACCGGGTTTGGAAAAAGAACTAGGTAAATTCATGGACAATAGGTCCATTAGTGGCTATTAGTCAAGAGGGTGATGGATGCAACCCCATGCGCTGGATGTCCCTAAACCTCTGACTACTAGATGGTAGAACTGGAGGAGAGGGGATGGATCACTCAGTAATTGCTTTATTCTGTTCATTCCATCTGAAGCTTCTGGCACCGGCCACTGTTGGAAGACAGGCTACTTGGGTAGATGGACCATTGGTCTGATCCAGGATAGCCGTTCTTCTGTTCTTAGAGGTGTCTACCTGGACCCCAGCAGAGAGAGTGTGATGAGAGAACAGGGAAGACTAGGGAAGCTCTGGGCAACAGCTGAGAGTGGGGAAATGACCTTCACTGTGAAGAATAACTGTTGTGTGATGCCTTACAGACAGAAACCAAACACTGCAGCTTGTGCGTTTTTGTTCTCCCAACCACAGAAGCTGGATGGGGGGGGGGGAGGGAGGAGTTTGTCTCAGTTCCCCATCTGACTGAGCCACTGTAACAGGCACTGCTGTGCCACACAGCACAGTAATAATTAGCCTCATCCTCCACCAGGGTCCCGGAGATGGTCAGATAGCCGATGTTACTGGATGTGTCTTTGGAACCAGAGAAGTGAGCAGGGACCCCAGAGCCCTGGCCCTTGTCGGACTCTGAATAGTAATACAGCAGGTATCATGGAGAATTCCCAGGTTTCTGCTGGTACCAGAACACACCATAGCCACTGATTCTGGTCCCACTGCTCATGGTGCAGGAGAGTTTCATGGTGTTGCCTGGGGACACTGATACTGATGGCGGCTGTGAGCGGGAACCCAGAAAAAAATATGGTAGAAATTTATCAACCCCTCCCTGTCCATTCCCAGCTACTAGTGACACAGTTTGTGAATTGGCTTCAGCAGTAACATCAATGTGTATTTAATCTGCTGCCCCATTCACACCCTGCTGCCAATGGCAGGGCTCTGGAGTGCCAGCTCCTTGCTGATTATGCTCCTGTTAAGCGTCAGGCCTGAGCAGCGCAATTTATCTCTAGATCTGAACTCCCCCAAGGATCAGGGTCTCCGGTCAGTGTTGGTTCACTTCCATTGTTCCATTGTACTGTGATTCAGGCCCGTATCCACACTGGTTGTTTCAAGACATTGGTGGTCTTCCTGAAGGCTAAGTCAGACCACCAAGCACAACCCATATGATTAAGGTTATGAAGAGAGCTGGGCAAATAACTGAGTTTATGGTTCCGTGGCTGTTGCCGGGAAAAAAATTCAGTTCAGCTCAAATCGAATCTGAAATGTTTTACATGTTTTGGAGTGTTGTAAAAGTCCGGCTTGGAACGGTTCCAGAGCGGGGAGCTGAACGTGGGCTGCCCATGGTCTAGGTGAGCGTCCTCCCCACTGGGTAAACGAAGCGTAGGGGGGAGTGTCAGGAACAGTAAGAGCAGCACCAGCCCCACCTCTGGCCAGTTTGTGACTGGCCAAAACCAGCCGGGTCCAATTTGTGCATCGTTTCGGTTGGACGGAAACTGCAGCTTTTGCTGAATAAATTATTTGTCTGAAACGTTTGGAGCAACTCTAGTTACGTGGAATTTACTTTGCCTTTCGATGCCCCGGGCTGCACCCAGTGGGGACTCTCAGCAAACCCTCTTTCGGGGGTGAGATCCCCCCTGAAGCGCTTGATCCCTGCTCTGCACAACTCCAGTATGGCAGGTGCATATTGACGACCCTCTGGACACTTGGTAACGGCATCACTGCCGTGTTTACCCCACTCCCCTGAGGATTTGATTCAGAAGACAAGCAGCTGGTAGGCTACTAAGTAACCTGGCCACCTCCTCGCCCTTTCCTCAGGACCCCTGGGGTTCTCAGTAGCAATGCCGGCTTGGCCGGGACAACAGCCAGCCATGCGAGAGCTGTCTGCTGGGCAGGGCCGGCTCCAGGCACCAGCCTAGCAAGCAGGTGCCTAGCAAGCAGGTGGCCAATGAAGAGGGGGGCGGCACGTCCGGCCATTCGGCGGCAGGGCCATCACTCCCTGTCGGAGCGAAGGACCTGCCGCTGAATTGCCACCGTAGAATGAAGCGGCGGTAGAGCTGCCGCCCCTTGCGATCACGGCTTTTTTTTTTTCCTGCTAGGGGCGGCAAAAACGCTAGAAACGGCCCTGCTGCTGGGGGACTTTCCAATGCTCAGAAAGGGCCTCTCAACTCACTGGAGCGCAGAGCCTAGAGCCTGTGCCAGGGGAGGGAGGGCTCAGCCCTTTCCCACCGCAGGGGTTACTACGGAGACAAACTGTGAGCCCAGGTTGCCAAGAAGGGTTTGTGGGCAGACGAAATAAGAAGCCTCCATTCCCAGCTCGGAAATGGCCCCTCACGCTGTCACAGAAAGAATGAGAATAAATGAGCCCCCGTGTCAACGGGCAGTTTGTGTCTCACTTCCCCATCTGGCTGTGTCACTGTGAGTAGTGAGTAGTGTTACTACTGTCTTTGAAATTATGATGACAGTGATAATCAGCCTCGTCCTGCGCCTGGACTCCAGTGATGGTTAATGTGGCTGTTTTACCGGAGCTGGCCCCAGAGAATCGCTCAGGGATTCCGGAGGGTCTCTCACTATCCTTGTATATAACGAGTACGGGGGCATGGCCAGGTTTCTGCTGATACCAGCTCACATACTGTTTGTCAACTTTTTCTCCTGTGCAGGTGATTTGAGCATTTTGTCCTAGAGATACAGACACTGAGGGCGGTTGAGTCAGCACGTACTGGGCGAGAGAACCTGCAACAGGAGGAGAAAACATGGGGATAAGATCATGATGATTAAAGCTCTGGGCCAGCAGCCTGGGGAACCAATGGGAGAAATGGCTCTAAAATGAAATACCCCCTTTGATTGAAAGACAGAGATAAGCCCCCCCACCCCCAGACTTGTCGCACCTGAACAGTACGTGAGCAGCGCGAGGAGCAGAGGGGCCCAGGCCATGGTGGGAATCCAGACGAGCTCGGCTCCCTGAGGCAAACGGGTCTGTGGCTGAGACCTTCCGATTCTCTCTTAAACCCCCAGTGCTGGAGAACGGCCCCTTCATGCAAATCTGCTCCCTGCTCACTGGCTGCTGCTGGCACTGCCCTCTCCTCAGAGAAAAGCTACGGACAGACCCAAGAATTGTTTTGTTTTCCATTTGCAAGGAAAAATGAAGCTTATCTTAGAGGTGAGGGGCTCTCAAAGTGCTGTGTCTGCTCTCAGCCTGTTACCATTCAGAGCACCCCCCCTGGAGCGAGGAGTCTCCAACATTGTCTGCTTGGCATTGCAAAACTAGCTGAGTTTCTTGTCATGACCCTGACCCACAAACTATGGCTTGTTTGGAGCTGTCCTTGGTGGGGCGGCTGCTGGGACTTGCAGGTTGTGCAGGTGTCCCTGAGAGGTGGGGCTGGTGTGGACTCATGGCTTCTGGGATTAGCAGCTGTTGCCTGGGGGGGTGGTGTAGGCATGGGGTTTGGGAGTGGACAATATGGCTGCCGCTGGGTGGTGGACGTGCGGCTGGGTTGTTATGGTGATATTGGAAGATGCTGCTGAGGGACGTACTGCTGGAAAGGGATGGGGTAGGAGCTGAAACCCTTCTGCACTGCACACTGCTCAAGGGAAGCTCACTGAAAGATGGTGAGGAACCAGCTAAGGATACCGTGTGCAATGGGGCCCATGGTGAGTGAGGCCACGGCTCCTGACGGCTTTTAGTGGCTTTCCCTGCAGAAGGATGTGGTCTGGGCAGTGGGACGGGAATGTGGCAGCAGAAGAGGGAGAGAATTTCTGCTTCTCTCCCCTTAGCTTCCCTCTCCCGGGTTAGAGCAGCCACTGGGTTTTGGTGATCTTGTCATGATCCTCCAGCCGTTCCAAACGAGACTGCCAGTCTGAGCCCCCTGCTCCAGGGCGCTGGGAGCAGAGAGGGGAGTGGGGTGGCTGGGGAGTGTCCTCCAGGTCACATTAGAAAGGGGAAAGTTGTTGGGGTATGAAAAGCCCCAAGCCCAGAGATGTCTCTATCCCAGCAGTTTGTAGCCTGACCCCTGTGCACTGCTGCTCTAATCCAGGCGCCCAGCTCCAGTACTGGATAGGTGAAGAGCTCCCTCTGGTGGTCAGTGTTGCTGTTACTATGATCAGTCCTTTCAGCATTTCACAAGCGCTCAGGCCCTACATGCTGAGCTCATGGGAACGCTGGCCCCTACCGACTGTCTCACAGCTGCAGGGAACACCGGTGTACAGTTGTTTCCAACATTCACGTTGTTCCTTGTCAGGGTGTTTGTTCTTCTCTGGACTCATCATGTCACCAGCCTGCTCACGTCTGTGGAAGGGATTTCCCCAGCACTTAGGCAGTTGCACCTGCCTTGACGAGAATTGACACAGCCCAATGGACGGAAGCCACCCCCTCCCGGTAGATGTTTGTATTGGTGCCTCTTTTAGTAACACCAGTGTCTCTTTTCTAACACCAGTGTCAGCCCTTTGTGAGCCAGGGGAGACGTTTGGGCCTTGCTGGCCAGCTCCCCAGTGGAGGGTCAATCAGTGACGTGGAGTCTGGGTATATTCTGAGTGTAGCTCGGTTTATTTCCACATATCCCAGTTCTGGAATGGAGAAGCCAGGCAAGCCCTTCTCTGAGGAATCTCAGCCCAACACCACTGCCAGGGGGCCAGGAAACAACTCTGCCCTAAGAATTGACTCTGATCAGAGCCCTGGGCAGACAGCAAACTCTCCTGCAGCTCCCACAGCTCCCTCTCGCCTTGTATAACCAACACACCACAAACATTTCTTCCAAGCCTAAAAAGTTGCTCACACAGAGGCCTTGGCTACACTTGCGAGTTACAGCGCTGTAAAGGCTTCCCCAGCGCTGTAACTCCCTCCCCGTCCACACTGGCAAGGCATTTGCAGCGCTGTATCTCCATGGTTGCAGCGCTGCATGTACTCCACGTCCCCGAGAGGAATAGCGTGTATGGCGCTGCCACTGCAGTGCTGTGGCGCCAGTGTGGCCGCCCAATGCGCTGTAACTGGCCTCCAGAAGTATTCGGCAGTATCCCACAATTCCTGTTCTAGCCACTGTGGTCATCAGTTCAAACTCTACTGCCCTGGCCTCAGGTAACCAACCATGTGACCCACCCAGAGGTGAAAGTAAGCAGGTATGGGCCGGTATGGAGGACCGGTAAGAAAAGGAGACTGGCTGAGGGAGGGAGAAGCCTGCCCCCTGCATAAGAACAGTTTACTCTCAGCTGTTCCCTGCCTGGTTCAGCCCCCAGGGTTAGGAGCCCTTTCTGGCATCCTTGTTAATTTCACTCACAGTTGCTGGGGGGAGGGTGTGTTTGACCATGGCAGGGGCAGTTCTTTTCTGCCCCCGGGATGAGGGGATCTCTCCAATACTAATATACACAACAAATACAACCATTTGGCTGCACAGCTTAAATCCAGAGCTAATAAAAGCAGGTGGAAGGGGAAAACTCCCTGTCACATTGGTTCTCGTCTCCTCCCTCCTCCTCCAGCCAGGCTGTGGACAGTAAGGTTCTGCATTCCTCCCCACCCCCCACTCAGCAGTGGATCTCCTCTAGGGTCTAGCTTGCAGTGAGCAGGGAGAATGGCTGAGATGCCTGCTGCTGCTGCCTGCAATAGGGGGTGGCAGGTGGGGGCTGCAGCTCCAACGGGAACCACTACCCACAGCAAAGCCGCCCCAGCCCCCGGCTCAGTCCTGGCACGTGGAATGTGTGAGTGGGCCAGCCCAGCGTGGGCAAGAAAGGGGCCATGGGAAGGACTGGAAGCTTATGCTCCCAATACTTCTGTTAGTCTCAAAGGTGCCACAGGACCCGCTGTTGCTTTTTATGGATGGAGCAAAGCATCCTTATAGCAACTCCCACATTGGGCCATACAGCTCTCCTGCTGCTCTCCTTGCTGTCGTGCCATGCCTCGAGATGAATGTGCTGTACGTCGGCCCTTTCCAAGCCACAATTTCACATGTGGCATGGGATTCCACTGAGTATAAGAAGGTCCCACACATGAAATGAATAGCAAGTCCGCTATTAGAGAACGTTTTGTCAATTTCAGCCTCAGCACTCTGCAGGCAGGACAGAACAAAAAGAGATCTGAGATTGCACCCGATGTCTTAAGGACATTTCAGGTGTTTAAATCAATATATAAAGAGGGTGGAATGAAAACTACTATTTCTTTCAAAGGAGGCACAATAATTTCCCTGAATATCCAGTTTTCCCCTCCAATCCCTTTGTGGTTTTGTCTATGGGGGCTATTTGCTTTCCCTGTGAATCTTTAGTTGCTTTAGCAAAATTGCTTTGCCCAAAATAAACCCTGATCATCATGACACATCTTCCCACCATGTTCTCCATGTTTTTTGTGATTTTTTTTTTTAAACAGTAACATTTCAAAGAGGATCTGCAAGCAGTTTGGACATCACAACCATGATCCTCTGCTGGGGAGGGAATGGGATAGATTTGAACTTGGAAATGGTTCCTGATTTTGATTGTATTTTTTGTGTATAGGAGATCCCCGCAGCAGAGGGTTTTCAGGCACTGAGAACTCAAACACAGACGAAGTGACTTGGCAAACCCTTTGAGCCTCCCCCAAGCCCATCTTGGATGGAAACCCTCTGGCTAAAGCTGATCCCAGGGCAGATTGAAGTGATGGTGACTGGGTGGCTCTGAAGTACTTGTGCCATCCATGTTGCTCTGCTCAGCGGGGGGCACCGGCCTGTGGACTGTATCTCCGGCCTCAACAAGACATTTCTTTACTGTATCGCAGCCAAACGCTGCCCTAGGCTGGACAATGGACACATTCGCTCTTCCAGAACCTTATGAATGAAGTGCTGCCCCTTGCAGTAAATGGCACCTTCACTGGGAGCCCTTACAGCGCATCTGAGCACTTGAGACATGGAGGTTGTTAAGTAAGTGAGCCCCGCTGGGTAGTCTATGGGGCCACTGGCTGGGAACTGGATCCTGGAAAATATTGTAGAGACCTGTCAACTCCCCCCTGCCAATCCCTGGTTGCTATTGACACGGTTTGTACATTGGCCACAGCAGCAACTTTAAAGTGTATATAACCCGCTCCCCCTGTTCTCACCTGTGCACCACGTCCCCAGCAGGAGGATGTCCATGTTATTAAATAGCACAGACAATTAACTGGCTGAAATGAAACTCATTACACTGAGATATACGCCCTCCCTCCCCCCCACACACACACACTTTGGGCAAAAGTACAGAGTGGGGCCTTACTTTGTGACTCAGGATCTGTAGGACCAACAAGGGCAGTGTATGCCAGCATTGAAGATTCCCCATTGAAATCACATTGCCCTCAGCCCCCCAGGCTAGGGACTGCAGGTGGCAGTGAATTCCTCCAATCCCAGCAGCCACAGGTGAGCACAAGCAGAGAGGCACTTCCTTGTTGAGTCAAGGCCAAAAGCAATTGGCTTTAAAGCTGATTTTTCAAATGCACATGAGATGGCTGAGATTTTCAAAGCAGTGCCAGGGAGTCAGCCAGCCAGTCATAGTAAGGTGCACTGCTGTGAAAATCTAACCTGCAGCAACATGTGTAGGGAATCTGGTTTCATTTACTAATGCAAAATCTACGGTTACAACCTACAACACAACCATTTATATACTCTGCCCAGTGAGATCTTTGAATTGTTGTTTGCATACTGCATCCAGTTCTACTTGTCTGTGCTGCATTTCAGAGTTAAGATGCGATTGAGATGAATGGGACAGTTCACACCTCCTTAGCAAGGTCTTTGCAGGCTGTCTCTTACAGACTCAGGCAGGCAACACTGCATTCAGTCTGTAATCTTGGTAGCTGGTCCCACTGCTTATAGAGCAGGAGGGTTTCACAAGTGTTTCCTGGGGACCTTGAGGCAGCGTCTACAGTACACTGTAGAGTTTTGTCGCCAAAAGTTATGCCATTTTAATGAAAGCGCTTTAATTAAAACACTGTTGCATGTCCACACTATGCTCCTTGTGTGGGCGGAGTGCATCCACCGCACTAGCAGCTCTTGAAGCAACACAAAGAGCAGTGCACCGTGGGTAGCAATCCCACTATGCAACTGGCTGCATGGTGCTATGGGAAGGATTTGCAATGCCTGATGGGGCAGGTACAGTGTCACATGATGCTGGTTTCTCAATCCCATTGTTCCATGGGCATCCAACTAAATTGCTAGCCACTTTTTGACCGAAGGGCGGGGAGGGGGGAGTGTGTGACAGGGAGCGTGTGTGTGTGTGTGAGAGAGAGAGACACACAGAGACAGTGTGTGTTGTGGGAGAGTGAGTGTGTCAGCATGCTGTCTTGTAAGTTCAGACAGCCGCTGGAAGCAACCAGTCCTGAGGCAGGAGGAGGGGGAACCCCCTACATCATCCCCCGCCTCCCTCCCTGACTCTGCACAACACAACAGTCTCTTACACACACACATCCACCCCTGCCTGCCTGCCTCCATGTCCCTAGTGTGGGAGACCAGGAACATTCCACGGTAATGATTGGCAATTTGGCTCTTTGTTGCCAGGCGCAGAGAAGAGCAGCACACACTCAGCCGTCAGAACGGAGCTTTGAAAGGGGAGAGGTGCATCCTGCAGGGCTGCTGAGCTCAAAACAATGAGCAGAACGGTCACGGCCGGGCATTGTGGGACATCTCCGGAGGCCAATTACAGCGAGAAAAGCAAGCCCGGGGTTTACACTGGCACTATGGCGACAAAACTTTTGCATAAAAAGCCTTTTCACTCTCACTGAGGTGGTTTAATTACGTCGCTGAAATTGGGGCGTTTCGTCACCAAAAGTGGCTTTGCAGTGTGTACACCTCCCCTGTTCCGTCGCCAAAAGCTGCCTTTTGGGTGAAAACACTTGGCAGTATCGACACGCCCTAACACTGAGGACAGCCAAGGCCTCAGTTCAGTCTCAGCTGACGCAACTGTGTAATCGGGTTGATGAGTTTTTTTCAATGATGAACCATAACACCCCATAGACCTTCCCCGTAGAAGTGGAGACTCAGGAAATGTGAACCATGCCTAAGACTGACGAAACGCAGACCACATGAGAATTGTGATATGCAGTGATGTCTGCACAGCGTGGTAGAAAGCACTGGGATGTTCTTGTCAGTCTGAGAGCTGCATTAACAGAACGTCTGTCGGGCAGGATTTCTGGGGTGACTAGCTAGGAAAACCCCTTCCCCCTTCTCTGATATGCCCCCCCCCCCATCACAAGAGAGAATATTTAATGTGGCCTTTGATAATATGAGGTTTGTGTCTCACTTCCCCATCTGACTGTGTCACTGTGAGCAGGGTTGTTCCACACCCGACAGTAATAAACAGCCTCGTCCTGCGGCTGGACTCCAGTGATGGTTAACGTGGCCGTGTTACCGGAGTTGGCCCCAGAGAATCGATCGGGGATTCCAGGGACTCTCTTGCTGTTTTGATAGATAAGTGCTACGGGGGCGCTGCCAGGTTTGTGTTGGTACCAATGTACATGGTAGATAGTAATGTTGTCTCCTGAGCAGGTGAGCTGAGCATTTTGTCCTGGCGACACAGACACTGAAGGCGGCTGAGTCAACTCATACTGGGCGAGAGAACCTGAGACAGGAGAAAACGTGGGGATAAAAATCACCGAGAGACAATAAACTGCAGGCAGCACAAGGAGCTGGAAAAGGGAAAAGCTTTTTGGATTAAGAAATGGAGAGAAACCTGCCCCCTCACAGCACCTGAGCAGTAAGTGAGCAGCGTGAGGAGCAGAGGGGCCCAGGCCATGGTGGGAATACAGAGAGACGAGCTCGGCTTCCAGAGGCAAACTGGTCTCTGGCTGGGACCCTCCAATTCTCTCTTATACCCTCACAACTGGAGAATGGCCCCCTCATGCAAATCTTCTCCCTGCTCATTGGCTGCCAGTGCCAACAGACATACTCCATCCACTTTGGAAGGACAATGACAGGGTGAGAATTTCTCTCTATAGCCCCATAGTTACTTAGGTAGGACAGAATTGTTTTTCCATTTGCAAGCAGAAAATAGAGAGACTCCTGGAGCTGGGGAGCTCCCAGTCTGCACAACCTGCTCCACCACTTAGTTCATGGAGCAGAGACTCTCTAACTGTCTGCACCTGGGCCAACAAAACCAACTGAGATTTGTTGTCATGGCCCCAACCCACAATCCCTTGCAGTCACATACCACCAGGCTTTGGGTCACAACCAGAAACATGGCTAGATTCTGGGTGATGGATGCTGCCTGGGGTGGGTGCTGCTGAGTGGGGTGAGGGCTGGGAGGAGTGGAATCAGGGGCAGAGCCATGGTTTGGGGGTCGCTGGCTGGGGGAGGTGGCTCGGCTGATCGGGGAGCAGTGGGGTGCTGGGGGGCTGGTAAAGGGCTAGGATGGTGCTTCCAGCTGCTTCCTTTTCACCTGCTCTTTGAGTCAGGGCAGCACCATTTGAAGATGGCGAGGAGCCCGTTGGTCACTGTGAGTCGTGGGGCCTGCAGGTGGCCAGGGCCCAGCTGATCACCACCTTTACACGTGGGTCCCCTGGGGCAGAGCACGGAGTGACGGCAGGGGGGGGGGGGGAGGAAGTAGGAGGGGGAAGATCAGTCATTTTTTCAGACAACTTGAATTACCTTGGTGAGGTTTCCAACCAGTTTGTGTCAAAGCCAAAAGTCCTGCAGGAATAGAGCATCTTCAAACCAGCATATTTCAGATTCATAAAAATATTCCCCAAGAGCAGCTTTTGCCTTTCGCATGCCCTGGTCTTTGCACAACGGGGCTGTCAGCAAAACCACCTTCTGGGGTGTCTCCCTGAAGGGCTCTGTCCCCTCGCTGCACATTTCAAATCGGGACACACATGTTGGTAATCCTTCGGGGGGTTGCTGGAGTATTTCCCCTGCTCCCCAGCAGGTCTAACTGTGAAGGAAGAATTGCAGCTGTTGTGTAAACTACTTGGGGGTGGAGGGCAGGTGGGGGGGCAGGTGGGTGGCCCGTCCCCTGCACTCTGTATTCCTGGGGGTGCTCAGTCAGGACAGTCATTCTTTTACATTCTGATCCACCCCGCTCCATCACCGGAGAGAGAGAGAGAGCCTGAGCAAGGTGAAGGACAGAGGTGGTCCGGTCAAACCACAGCAGTGACAGTGTGAGCAGGGCAAGGGCCCAAGAGAGCTCTCTGTCACAGTCGAATAAAGGCAATCTGAGGCCCTAAACATGCTACTGTACCGATCCCCATTGTGTCATGGACCCACCCTCACACCACAGCCCTACTGCTCCTTGGCTTGTCAGGGCCAGGGGCCACCCATACAAGAGTGAGCGCAGCCAGTGTCTCCATCTGGTGCAGAATGGGTGCCCCTGCTCTCTGGCCCAATGCACCTGTCATCAGGGGAGGGATCAGCACTCACCCAGCCAGGCCGAGGACTCCTTGTGGAGTTGCCTGAGAGCTATGATAGGACAGCACCAGTAACAATCCCCTCATAGACCTGGGGCGGTGCTGGTAGAGAGCTGCAAGTTTTGCAGTTGAGATGACTAAGGCAGTTCACATGTCCTGGATGGGGGGAGGGGAGGGAGGTTTTTGTCTCACTTCCCCATCTGATTATGTCACTGTGACAAGCATTGTTGTACCCCACAGCACAGTAATAATCAGCCTCATCCTCGGCCAGTGCCCCGGAGATGGTCAGATAGCCGGCGTTACTGGACGTGTCTTTGGAACCAGAGAAGCGAGCAGGGACCCCAGAGCCCTGGCCCTTGCTGGAATCCGAATAGTAATACAGCAGGTATCGTGGGGAATTCCGAGGTTTCTGCTGGTACCAATACACAGTGTAGCTACCGATGCTGGTCCCACTGCTCATGGTGCAGGAGAGTTTCACGGTGTTTCCTGGGGACACTGACATTGAGTGCGGCTGAGTCAGCACAGGCTGTGAGCTGGAACCTGGAAAAAATATGGTAGAAACCTGTCAAACCCTCCCTGTCCGTCCCCAGCCACTATTGATGCGGTTTGTGCACTGGCTTTATCCATAACGTCAACGTGTCTTGAACCTGTTCCCCCTGTTCTCACCTGTGCACCACGTCCCCAGTAGGACAATGAAGGGAGCCCAGAGCATGGTGAGGAGATTTCAGGCCCTTGGAGCCCACACAGCTACACTGATTTTATCTGACAATATCTACCCCTTGGCACTTGGAAAAAACTAAGCCGGTCACACTGAAAATACCCTACAGTACCTGGCCCTTATATCAGTCTTCTTGCATGAGGACCATCTAAGTTCCTCCTTTATGCTAATCAGCTCTCATCCGATTGGTCTCTGTGATCACATGAAAGAGTCACGTGAGAGGGAGATCCAGCCTTTGGTGATGATCTCCTACTTTATGAAGGTTTTCTTTCAGTTCCAGTTAAGTTGTTCTTAACTAATGAGCTTGTGTCTGTGCGAGGCTTTGGAGACATAACACACTACACCATGTTAACTGTCCACTAACATGCCTTACAGTGATAGACTCAAGGAGCTTAAGCTATTTAGCTTCCCAAGGAAAAGCTTAAGGGATGACTTGGTCAGTCTACTTGTACTGACATGGAGAACCAACTTTGCTAATGGGTTCTTCACTCTAGCAGACAAAGGAATAACACAATGCAATGGCTGAATGTTGGAGCTAGACAAATTCAGCCTGGTGCCAGAATAGGTACGCACGGAGTCTGGGGGGGGAGGGGGGGGGTTAGTACTCAGGTGGCTACCCCGAGTTGCTGCCTGCGCTACCTCCAGCCACGACGCTAATCTTAGCGCTATGTCCAGCAGTGGTACCATGTACCTGGCTACCTGCGCTGGGAAACATGTTCCCAGCTGCTGTTTAGCCATATCCACAGAGTCCAATGCGGGAAGGGATCCCATTGTGATCATCTAGTCTGACCTCCATAGAACACAGGCCCGAGAACTCCAAAATAATTCCTGTTTGAACTAGTGCCCATCTTTTAAAAAGCATCTACTCTGAAATCAAAAAGTGTCAGTGATGGAGAATCCACCATGAACCCTTAGTAAATTGTACCTCAGTCTACCCTCACCCTCATGTTAATTACCCTGACTGTTAAAAATTTACACCGTATTTCCAATCTGAATATGTCTAGTTTCAACTTCCAGCCATTGGCTCCAGCCAGCCTCCAGCAATGTAGGTGAACCTGATGAAGCTGTGTATTTCGGGTTAGAAAACAACCCCATGTAGCTAGAAAAGCTCAGCAGACAAGGGGTGTGGATCCCATTTTTAATTTCACTGTGTCGGGTCCATGGACACTTGCTTCCCTTCACCCTCATTCTCCAGGGTCGCTGATCTCCCAGCTGAGAAGCAGCAGGGAAGATGCTGCCATCACAATCTAATGCCTCGATCATTATGGTATCAAAGTTTCATTGACAAACATCCCTCCTTTCTCTTGTGTCCCTGATAGCCTGGGCTCTGTGCATTCAGAGCGCACGTCTGGGCTCAGCAGTTTCAGGTCAGAAATCGGCTCTTTTGAAGTTCGCCTTAGGGGAAGGGACATTTTCGCTTGTGCCGTGTGCTTGGCTTTTCACAGGCCTTGGCCCCTGTTCACAAGGAAGTGGCTGTGCCAGGTCTCAGGAGGTTTGGAGGCTCTGAGGGTTCCCAGGGGTTCAGGAGATGGATGTCCTCAAATCCAGCATGCCACGGGGATGGGGAGTGAATAAACAGGAGCTCTTACTGCTGGCTTCATGCAGCCCAACTCTCTGGTGACAATCGCCAGTTCAGGAGGTCAGTGCCCTGTTCCCATGGAAGATGGTGGGCTTGCTGAGGGGAACTGGGTTGTTGTGTATAGGGAGCAGTGAGGAGAACAGACTAACGATGGAAGCTGATGTCAGGAGAACAGAATCTAGCCTTGTATTACTGCCAGGTGAGGTGCTTCTGCAGCCAAGGGAGATCAGACCTACAAGCCTGCCTTTGTGAGACATGATCAGTCAAAGAGAGTGACAAATTAATTAGATGTGCCACCCATGTTTTCTGTGTGTCGGGCCAGCACTTATAAAGGTATTTGACTAGCAAGCATGTTCTTAAGGCTCTTTTTTTCACTGTGAGCATTACATAACCACGTCTGTGGAAAGGTGGGCTTCCCCACAAGATCCCACTGAGGTGAGCATTGTGAGGGGGATACCAGAAGCGGTGAGAGAATAAAGCCATTGCACCAGAATCGCTGGTGGGCCAGTTTATGAGTTGAGTTTATTCCTTTATCTGCAATGAAAGTGATACACCATTACTCTGAATTGTCCTTCCTCTCTGGAGCTCCCGGTGTCTTGGAGTGACAGAGGGTGTCACTGAGGCAACATACTGTGAGCCTGGGCTGCCTGGAATCAGTGCTGGGCTGAGTGAAGAGGAAATACCCCCCCCCCTCAAAAATGGCCCCTCACCGTCACAAGAATGATATAAAATGTTCTCTTTCATAAGGGGAGGTTTGTGTCTCACTTCCCCATCTGGCTGGGTCACTGTGATTCTGAGCACTGCTGCTGTCCCACACCTGACAGTAATAATCAGCCTCGTCCTGCGCCTGGACTCCAGTGATGGTTAACGTGGCCGTGTTACCGGAGTTGGCCCCAGAGAATCGCTCAGGGATTCCGGAGGGTCTGTTGCTATTTTGATAGATAAGCTGTAGGGGGGCGCCGCCAGGTTTCTGCTGGAACCATTGCACATAGTAGTTCCCAATGCTGTTCCCTGAGCAGGTGAGCTGAGCATTTTGCCCTGGAGACGCAGACACTGAGGGCGGCTGAGTCAGCACGTACTGGGCGAGAGAACCTGAGACAGGAGGAGAGAACAGAGGGGCATAAAATCAGTATTTAGTCATTCGTTGTGAACTTAAAGCTCTTGGCCGGCAGCCTGGGAACCACACAGAGAAGAGTCTCTGAAAGCAAAGACCCATTTGACTAAGACAGACAAACCCTCCCCCGTGTAGCACCTGAGCAGTAAGTGAGCAGCGCGAGGAGCAGAGGGGCCCAGGCCATGGTGGGAATCCAGACAAGCTCGGCTCCCTGAGGTAAACGGGTCTGTGGCTGGGACCCTACGATTGTCTCTTAAACCACCAGAGCTGGTTCATGCAAATCTGCCCCCTGCTCATTGGCGGCTGCTGCCTGTCACACCCCTTCACTGGGTGGGAAAGGGTTGTTTTGTTTTCCATTTGCAGGGAGAAAATAAAAACATCCTGGAGGCGAGACACCTTCCATGTGCCCAGGCTGCTCCGGCAGTTCCTTCTCGGAGCTCTGTCCCCTGCAGCAGGGCGTTCACACTGTATCCGCAGCAGACCCCCAACACTAGCTGGTTCTTGCCATAACCCCAACCCACAATCCTTTTCAGTCACATCCCACAATCCTCTGGGGGTCACAACCACAAACCAGGGCTGGTTGGCGGGTGAGGGTCTGTGGGGTAGCTGCTGCTGGTGGAGCTCGTGGAAGAGCCGGCTGCTGGTGGAGGGAGTTGGTCACTGGGGTGAGCACTGCTGGGCTTGGTGGGTGGTTTGGGGCTGGCTGGCTGGGGAAATTGGTTTGGCTGAATGGGCAGGTGAGCAGAGGAGGTACCAGGGCTGCTGGCAGAGGGGGTAGGACTGGCGCTTCTTCTCCTCTTTCCCTGGCCTTGGTCCTCAAGGGAAAGCCCATTCAAGATGGTGAAGAGCTGTGTGTGTGGATCAAGCCAGCTCACTGCTCCCACCCTTTAATGGGTGCTACCCTGGAGCACAGCACAGTGCAGGTGGAGGCAGACAGGTGTGAGCAGGTGCAGGGTAGGCAACAGCAGCAGGAGTAGCAGGGAACTGAGTGTCTTCTTCTCTCTCTTTAGTGGTCGGTTTATTTTGTCACGACCCCCATTCCCCAGCCCAATTTCTCTTTGAGAACCTCGGCTGCAGAGAGGGGAGGTGGAGAACAGGGAGCTGGACTCCCCAGCAGAATGTCCCCTGGGGTCGTTTATTCATATTATAATGAAGTTATGGGAGGGGGGCAGCTTTGTCCCACTGGACTGGGAGTCAGGAGAGCTGGGTTCAAATGTTGGCTCTGCTACTGACTTGCTTCATCAGCTTGGGTTGGTCACTTCACCCCGGGTGCCTCTGCTTCCTCTTCATCCGTCTCGTCTATTTAGATTCTAAGCTCTTCTTAGCAGAGACTGTCTCTCACTCTGTGTTTGAACAGCACTGAGCATCCTGGGGTGCTGAGCTCGATTGGAGCCTCTAGGCACCACCACAATGCAAATAATGAATATTTAGAGCTGGCTGAAAATTTTCCAATGGGCTGTTTTTCCATTGGGAAAGGCTCTTTCATCAAAATGGAAACTCTCTGCAGGAATGTGGGGCTTTGCACCGAAATTCTGCTTAGGAGAAGAATCAAAACAAAACATTTCAATAGTGTCAAAACCTTCTGTGTCCGCATTTTCCTCAGGGGACAGTTTGATTTTTTGTTTCAAAATGACACGTTTTCCCAATTGCATGTTATATTAGAATAGTAAGGCTAAAATGTCAAAATAAAAACATAATATTTTGATTTTATTGAAACAAAATATTTCAATTGACCCAAAATGATTTTTTGAGGGGAAATTTTGTTTCTCAGGAAATTTTAAAATTCAATGTTTCATTCTCATTTAGAGCAAAAACAGATTTTGAAATTGCAGGGTTACCCATGCATTGGAAAGTCCGGTACCTGCAGAGCTCCAGCAGTAATCACAATATTAGGGTGAGAGTTAGTAGTGGAATAAAAAAAATATCATACCCAGAAACCTCTCGATCCCACATGTTGTAAGCTAATACTCTATTGACCGGAGAAATGCACAGTAGGGTTGGTGAACAGTGGACTGTAGCCCACGAAAGCTTATGCCCAAATAAATTTGTTAGTCTCTAAGGTGCCACAAGTACTCCTGTTCTTTTTGCAGATACACACTAACATGGCTGCTACTCTGAAACCTGATATTTTGTACTAAAAGTTTTCTCATTGAAAAAAACGCCTTTAAAACATTTTTGTGAAAACTTATTGGCATTATCTAAGTATTCTGGTTTTTAACATTTTCTGCACTGTTTATTAGTGACATTTTTATTGAATCATGCTCAGAATAGTTATCATTTTTCCAAAAATCCATGTTTTCTTACCAAAAACTGTTTGTGATCAAATAAACACTACTGATAGAAATTTAAGTTGCAGTGTCTGTGAAAAAATATAGCAGAAAACTTTACAAAAACTTGAAATTTGATCCATTCTGAGCATTACAAAATGGCAACATTTTTGAAATGTAGAGATTTGTTTCAGAACCTCACTTCCCCAACTTCTGCCAAGCTCGTTTGTTCTCCTACCTTCAGCACTTTGTAAACAAAGAGTTCCCTCTAGTGGTCAACGTCAGACTTACTGGGATCAGGTGTCAGAACAATCAGGACACAATCATGTGGCTCTCAACCTTTCCAGACTACTGTACCCCTTCCAGGCGTCTGATTTGTCTTGTACACCCCAAGTTTCACCTCACTTAAAAACGACTTGCTTACAAAATCAGACCTAAAAATACAAAAGTGTCACAGCCACACTAGTACTGAAAAATTGCTTACACTCTCATTTTGTCTGTATGAAATTTTAGTTTGTACTGACTTTGCTAGTGCTTTTTATGGAGCCTGTTGTAAAACTATATAAATATCTAAATGAGTTGATGTGAAGACCTGGAAGACCTATAAGTTGAGAACCTCTGGGGGATTCATTCTGTTCCTTCACAGGATGTCACAGGATCAGCAGCACCAGACAAGAACTAAATGAATCATCTGACATTCACTCCCAAGGGTTTCCTTGGATCTGTGTTGGCTCTGTCCCACAATAGACTGTGTTCCAGCACGGTCTGGGGGGGGGAGGTTGCCTGCAGTTCAGTTGAGCCACATTAGGGTGTTCTTCTGAACAGAGCTGATGTTACGTGCAGGGTCCCACGGCTGACTGGCCAGTGGGGAGGAGGGGAGACTCTCAGATCCCTTCCCTGGCCCCAGTCTGTCCCTGGGGGGAATCAAACAAGGACCTGACTCTCCAGTTGGGAATATTTCCCAGCCATTTATATTTGCGACATTTGGAAAGGCCACTTCCTATCGCCATTGAAGTGCCCCACACTCAGCAGGAGGCAGCTGGCAACACCCAACACCCTAGAGACACCAACTGATCTCCTCTTCCTGTGCTGGGTGACCAAGCGAGACACCGTGTCACACCCATCTGCGTAGGGGCACGGAAAGGGTGACCAGCACCTCACACAGATAGTGGGCGGGGGGGACCAACAATCTTCAGTCACTGGCTGACAGCGTCAAGGTTCCTCTCCAGCATTTTGTTTAGATGATTGGTGATTAACCTGGGAATCAGAGAAACAGAGGCTGTGATGCTGCTCTGATGCCTCTAGTAACATTGGCCAAAGCCCTGTGCGTTATCGCACCAACTAAACAATGTGGAGCTGATGCGCTTCTCCCAGAACAGGGCTTTGGGCCTTATCCGTTTCTGAGAGGCACTGGAAATGCCTGTGTGGAGCAGGCAAAGGCAGAGAAGGGTGCTGAGCTCTGGTGCATGGGGGATAATGTCACTGTCCTGCTTCCTTTGGTTGCTCAGGAGATGCCGGGTGGAAGGAAGGACAAGCTGTGACCCCGCAGGAGTAAAGCGTTTGGTGTTTATGTTACCAATGTCCTAAAACATCCAGTAGAACTTGTCTGCATACACCCAATGATGCTTCACAGACCATGAGCAGCCAGACAGAATCCCTATCCCACAGCGTCCATGGGAGCCACAGGAACAGAGTGGAAAGGTGAGGAGTGGAGACAACAACCTCCCAAGCTACTCCTCACATCACTTCAGCCCCACGTCTGGGAGACACTTTGGGGCCTGGAGAATTTAGAGTGAGCACCTCTGGGTGGTCCAAGGAGGGTCACTTTATTATTAATCTAGTATGTAATTCCTTGCAATCAAATAAGCCTAAAATACCACCTTTGGGCACGTCTGTGCTATTCAATACCACAGACCATTAACTGGCTACCATAGAACTACCGTTAATACCGAACTCTGCCCCACCCACCCTCGGAGTAAAGTGGGGGTAAACGTAAACTCTGAGTAAAGAGCGGTTCATGGCTCTGTGCCTCAACGTCTGCAGGACCAATAAGTGCAGTGAATGCCAACATTGAAGAGCCCCCCCTGAAAATACCTGGCCCTCAGCCCCGAGGCTACGGATTGCCAACAGCATTGAAGCTGCTGACCACAGCAGCCACAGCATGCACAGACAGACAGGCACTTCCATGGCGGTCCAGGACCAAAACCAACTGTGCTTTAAAACATGTGTTTCAAATGTATATGAGATGGTTTAGATTTTCCATGCAGTGCTGGGGAGTCAGCAAGCCAGTCGTTGTGCTGGTGCTGCTGAGAAAATCTAACCCATAGCAAGGTTTGTAGGGAATCTGGTTACATTCACTAATACACTCAGTGCGGGGCTTGGGAAAAATGGTACACTACAGACAGCAGGAGAGTATGAGAAATCCTCATTCCTAACATGACTGCTATTATACCTTCCCCATCCTGCCCAGACCTAAAGCGCATAAAGGAGATAGCAAGCAACTTACAAGCTACAACACAGCCACATATATACTCTGCCCAGTGATATCTTTGAATAATGTTTGCACTCTGAATCTGATTTTACTGCTGTTTGTTCAGTTTCAGAGTTAAGATGCCATTGAGATGAATGGGACAGTTCACACCTCCTTAAGGAGGCTTTTGCAGGCTGTTACTTGCAGACATTTTTAGGCAGCTTTGAACCAAGTCATATTCACAAGGTTTTTCTTCTCAACCTTAAGGAAGGGCTAGAAAATGTAAATGTACTAAATTAAAATTCAGATTCAGCACAAACAGGTTTACCCATGA
The DNA here is from genome assembly GCF_011386835.1 of Chrysemys picta bellii. Lineage (NCBI taxonomy): Eukaryota > Metazoa > Chordata > Testudines > Emydidae > Chrysemys > Chrysemys picta. Next base: position 15,112,446 of record NC_088805.1, on the reverse strand, counting down.
GAAAAATATTGGGATGATGGTCCATGCCAATTCAGCAAACTTTGAACCCTGAGTACAGACAGAAACCAAACTGCAGGTCATGTACTTCCCAGCAGAGCACAGGCTGCAGGAGTGAGGGGGAAGATTTTTTTCTTGCTTCCACTGCTACACCACACGGCACAGTAACAGCATCGTCTCCACCAAGTGCCCTGGAGAAGGCGAAGCATCCGGTATTACTGGATATGTCTTGGTATCCACAGGCTGAAGTAGGGACTCCAGCAGCACCCTGGTTTTTCTCAGCATCTGAGAGGTAACTAAGGTATCATGGAGAACCCCCAAGTTCACACTCGGACCAGTATTCACTGTAATCTTTGAAGCTGGTCCCACTGTTCCCAATGCAGGAGGGTTTCACCGTGTTTCCTGGGGACGCAGGCAGTGAGGGCATCTGAGTCCTCAGTACAATCTGAGATGCCAGCCATGTAATGGAAGCACTTCCCGAGTTCCATGCCAGTCATCCATAGCGCCCAATAGATACTCGCCTAAGAACTGCAGATTCAGGCAGTGTGAAATATGTAGAGCAGTGATGAAATTTCAGGTGCATAAGAATTGTGCTAGCCGAGATACATACCCTGGACTGTAGAAGTGGCTGCATGAGCGAGGTAACATCTTTTATTGGACCAACTTCTGTAGTGAGAGACAAGCTTTCTACACACAGCTATTGACTGAGGAAGAGCTCTGTGCAGCATGGAAACTTGTTTCTCCCTCATGGAGAGAAGTTGGTCCAATAAAAGACGTTACCCCACCCACCTTGTCTCTTTAATATCCTGGGACTGACACAGCTACAACACTGCATGTAGAAGTGGCTGTGAATTCTGTCAATCTCAGCGCTCATTAACAGAATCTCTGCCTTGAACAGTTTCTAGGGTGATTATATATGGAAGCCCCTTCCCCACCTCTGAAATGATAGCCCCTCCCACTATCACAAGAAAGAATATTAAATGTGGCCTTTGCTAAAGAGGGGGTTTGTGTCTCACTTCCCCATCTGACTGTGTCACTGTGAGCAGCGTTACTGTCCCACACCCGACAGTAATAATCAGCCTCGTCCTGCGCCTGGACTCCAGTGATGGTTAACGTGGCCGTGTTACCGGAGCTGGCCCCAGAGAATCGATCCGGGATTCCGGAGGCTCTGCTGCTGCTATCATATATAACACGTAGTGGGGCGCTGCCAGGCTTCTGTTGGTACCAGTGCACGTACTTGCTACCAATGTTGTTCCCTGAGCAGGTGAGTTGAGCATTTTGCCCTGGAGACACAGAAACTGAGGGCGGCTGAGTCAGCACGTACTGGGCCAGAGAACCTGCAACAGGAGAACAAAACACATCAGTGGAAAATACCTATTTTGCCATTTGCTGTGGCATTAAAGCTTTGTGCAGGCAGAGACCGTTAGAACTAGAGACAGAAATAAACCCTCCCCCTCGCAGCACCTGAGCAGTAAGTGAGCAGCGTGAGGAGCAGAGGGGCCCAGGCCATGGTGGGGAATCCAGACGCGTTCGGCTTCCTGAGACAAACGGGTCTGTGGCTGGGACCCTCCGATTCTCTCTTAAAACCCCAGAGCTGGAGAATGACCCCTTCATGCAAATCTGCTCCCTGCTGATTGGCTGCCAATACCTGTGACCACCACCCTCTTTTGGAGGTCGGTAACACGGGGAAAGCTTGTCTATATAAATCCCCATTGTAACTGAGGTAAGAAAGAATTCTTTTGTTTTCCATTTGCACTGAAACAATAGGGAGAATCCTGGAGCTGAGGAGCTCCCAGTCTGCACAACATGCTCCATCATTTAGGTCATGGAGGGGTCGGGGAGAGTCTCTAACTGGCTGTACCTGGAACAACAAGAGCAACTTAGGTTTCTTGTCATGGCCCAACCCACAATCCCTTGCAGTCACATCCCACAGTTCTTTGGGTCACAACCAGAAACATGGCTAGGTTCAGGGTGAGATGCTGCCAATGAGATGTTGCCTGGGGTGGGTGCTGCTGAGTGGGGTGGGGGCTGGGAGGAGTGAAATCTGGGGCAGAGCCATGGTTTGGGGGTCGCTGGCTGGGGGAGGTGGCTCCGCTGAGCAGGGAGCAGTGGGGTGCTGTGGTGCTGGTAGAGGGATAAGATGGTGCTTCCAGCTGCTTCCTTTTCACCTGCTCTTTGAGTCAGGGCAGCACCATTTGAATATGGCGAGGAGCCCGCTGGTCACTGTGAGTCGTGGGGCCTGCAGGTGGCCAGGGGCCAGCTCATCACCACCTCTACACATGGGTCCCTGGGGCAGAGCACGGAGTGACTGGGGAGAGGGAGGAAGCAGGAGGGGCTGCAGGCATAGGCAGCCCCAGTGCTTCTCCCCCTCTGCCCTCAGGGTTTGGGGATTTCATCATGTCCTGGGGGGAGAGCCCCTGCCCTAGAGATCATGGAGCCGGGAGGGCAGACAGGGCTGGATGAGAAGCTCGTCCCTAGGGTGACCAGACAGCAAGTGTGAAAAATCGGGACAGGGGGTGGGGGGTAATAGGAGCCTATATAAGGAAAAGACCCAAAAATCGGGACTGTCCCTATAAAATCGGGACATCTGGTCACCCTACTCGTCCCCCAGAGCTGAAGGCCCCTAGGGGAGCTCATATGTACCACACATCTAAGAGCTGTTAGGGTATGAACAGCCCCTGAGCCCAGAGGCGACTCTACCGCAGCAGCTGGTGGTGGCTGGTCACTGTGACCTGCACACCCCATTCCGCACCCTTCTGCAGCTTGTGGATGATCAGCTCCCCCTAGTGGTCAATGTCACACACGCCAGGATCCTGTTCCTCTGCAGGGCAGTAGAGCAGCATCACTTCACAGGCACTGCAGCACACAGGCTGTTCCTTCGCCAGGGCCGGCTCCAGGGTTTTGGCCGCCCCAAGCAGCCAAAAAAAAGAAAAAAGTCGCGATCGCGATCTGCGGTGGCAATTCAGTGGAAGGTCCTTCGCTCCAAGCCGGAGTGAGGGACCGTGCGCCGAATTGCCGCCGAATAGCTGGATGTGCCGCCCCTCTCCGGAGAGGCCGCCCCAAGCACCTGCTTGCCAGGCTGGTGCCTGGAGCCGGCCCTGTCCTTTGCAGCTCATTCTTCTGTGTGTGACCAGGCTGATCTCGCCATCGACTTCCTCCCATCTCTGGGGAGATCAGTCATTTTTTCAGACAACTTGAATTGCCTTGAGGAGGTTTCCTCCCAGTTTGTGTCAAAGCCAAAAGTCCTGCGGGAACAGAGCATCTTCCAACCATCATATTTAGATTCATAAAAATATTCCCCGAGAGCAGCTTTTGCCTTTTGCATGCTCCAGTCTGTGCACAACGGGGCTCTCAGCAAAACCTCCTTCTGGGGCGTGAGCCCCCCCAGAGGGCTCTGTCCCCTCACTGCACATTTCAAATCGGGACACACATGTTGGTAACCCGTGGGGTTGTTAGAGGATTTATCCCAATCCCCAGCAGGTTGGACTATGAAGGAGGAATTGCAGCTGTTGTGGAACCTGCTGGGGGGTGGGTGGCCCCTCTCCCTCGCCCTGCACTCCGGATTCCTGGGCATGCTCCATCAGGACTGTCATTCCTTTACATCCTGATTCACCGCGCTCCATCACCCACCCACGGGCTGGTTTGTATCCAGACTGTCAGGATCTTGCAGCTTCCTCTTTGCTGCAGGCCCCTGGCGAGATCTCTGGAGCCCTGACTAGGGATGTCACAGGAGGCTGTAACTGGGGCTCTCCTCCCACTGCCCACACTGAGGGGATGGTGACCCAGACACAGTCCCTGTCCTGCAGGAGGAGAGGGAGGGAGGAGACCAGCGGCTGTTCACCCAGAGCAAGGATTCACCAAGGAAGAGCTCTGCTTCCCCCTCCCACAAAGAGAGAGAGACTGAGCAGGTGAAGGGCAGAGGTGTCCAGCAAACCACAGAAGTGACAGTGTGAGGCGGGAAAGAGCAAGGGCTATAGAGAGCTGTGTCTGTAAGAGCCAGATGAAGACATTCAGAGGCCCTACACGCCTGCCTAGCACAGCCCCCGTGTGTCCTGGCCTTGCCCTCAGGCCACGGCCCTTCTGCTCCTTGGCTTGTCAGGGCCATGGGTCATCCACACAAGAGCGAGCGCTGCCAGTGACTCCATTTGGTGCAGCAGGGGCTTCCCCACTCTCTGGAACCATTTCCTCTGTCACCAGGTCTCCGTCCCAGCAGGGAGAGGCATCAGTACTCATCCAGGCAGGCTGAGGACGCCTTGTGGGCTTGCCTGATGGCCCCACTCCAGCAGTGTTATGATGGGACAGCATCAGTAAAGGTCCCTTCAAACCCTGCTGGGTGTTGCTGATGGGAGCCCCCTGAGAAGCAGGTTGCACAGTTGACATGAATAAGGCTGTTTGCATGTCCTGTTGCTCTAATTTCAGGCTCTCTGCACATTCAGGCAGGCACTGGTTACATTCAAATCACATTTCCAAGTTTTTCTTCACAATGGTGAGCATTACAGGTTTTGTTTTAAAGAAAGATGAGATTCTGATCTCATTGTACTCAGGAGCCTGGGACCCTCGGCCTGAGCCTAGAGAGTCTTTGACTTAGAGCGTCACTGAGGCCACCTTCAGGGTGTGAGGAACCGAAATTCACTGCAAAGAGCAGGAAGGAAAAAGGCACAGACGGTTCTGATCTTGGGTGGGGTGGGGAGCTCATTCCACTGTCCTGCTTCCTCGGGGAAGTTTTATCCACTGGGAGGGACTAGCTGGGTTTCTCCCAGGGGAAGGTGAGTTTTTCTGTTCCCGGAAGTGCCGGGTTGGGATACAGATTCCAGCCTTGTCATGGGCCCAGCTCAGACCCTGTACCATCCACCGGAGATTTCACAGCAGGAGATTAGGTGCAGCAATAGCAAGGAGCCGGGCAGCAGGGAGGGGCACAATTTATTCTTTTCAGTGTTGAACAAACCTGATGATGAGTTCACGTTGGTTCAACTTCCCCCCTCCCTTCTTCTCCTCCTCCACCACAAGCAGCAGCTCCTTGGTTTGGTGGTGAGACCCTGACCTAGCCAGCCAAGGGTTTAGCCTTCTGCTCCCATCCCTGCTGTGCCAGCGGATCTGGCAATAAGCAAAGCATGGCCTTTTTCTAAACGATCTGCTCTAGTGCCAACAGGAATTAGTTCAGGGAAGTCCTCTGGCCCGTGCTATACGGGAGGCCACAGGCTAGATGGCCACAGTGGTTCCTTCTGGCGTTATCATCTATGAACAAAAGCCCAGTGCAGTGAGACCCCCATGGGAACGGTGAGGCAGTGACTCATGCTCCACAGCTGGCTGGAACGGCTTCTGGGCTGATTGAAAACATCCTCCTTCGCCCACCCAGCCCCATGCGCACGTTCTCCTCTGAGTGGAACCCTCCCTGCATGGAAACAGAGCGACACGTTCCCTTGAACAACAAGAGGATGTGTCTCACTTCCCCATCTGACTGTGTCACTGTGATTCTGAGCACTGCTGTCCCACACCTGACAGTAATAATCAGCCTCGTCCTGCGCCTGGACGCCAGTGATGGTTAACGTGGCCGTGTTACCGGAGTTGGCCCCAGAGAATCGATCCGGGATTCCAGAGGGTCCGCTGCCACTACCATATATAACACGTAGTGGGGCACTGCCAGGTTTCTGTTGGAACCACTGCACATCCTTGCTACCAATGTTGTTCCCTGAGCAGGTGAGTTGAGCATTTTGCCCTGGAGACACAGACACTGCCGGCGGCTGAGTCAGCACGTACTGGGCCAGAGAACCTGAAACAGGAGGAGAAAACACATGGATAGAATTTAACTCCAAGATAACACAGATTGGGGGCATCCCAGGTAACCAATGGGATAATGCAGCAGATATGCAAAGTTCCTTTTTATTAAGAAACAGAGGGGGGGAAAAACAGCCACTTGTATCACCTGAGCAGTAAGTGAGCAGCGCGAGGAGCAAAGCCGACCCGGCCATGGTGGGAATCCAGATGAGCTCGGCTCCCTGACACAAATGGGTCTCTGGCTGGAAACCAGCAATCGCTCTTAAAGTCTCAGCACATGGGAATGGCTCCTTTATCCAAACAGGAGCACGGCCACTCCGGAATGGCTGATTTGCATCTGTGCGCAACCATGGGGTCGACCCTTCCCTGTACACGTGGGCAGGGCCGGCTCTAGTTTTTTTGCTGCCCCCAAGAAAAAAAAGAAAACCTCAGAGAGCTGCCCCTGGAATGCCGCCATGCTGCCTCTGCAGTTGTGCCGCCCCAAGTGCGTGCTTGGTTTGCTGGTGCCTAGAGCCAGCCCTGCACGTGAGGACAGTGACCAGGCAGCTGAGCAACATGTGTGGGGAGTGAGAGAGTCTGGGGGGTGCTTCAGGTGACCACAAACCTACCCGGCTTTTGCACAGAAGGAGACTGAGGGGATTTCTCTCGCTCTTATGGAACAGGGGGTTGTGCCAGGCTGGGGCTTGGAGGAAATGGACATTTCTGAGGTTAAAAAAAAGAAACACAGAAGCACTGTGGGCACTGAGATGAGAATGAGCCTGAAGGGGGGAGAGATGGGGGGAGGTATCAAATTTAGGAAGCTGAGGTGGGGGCTCATCATCCAGTCTGTGCTGCCAGGTGAGAGGCTCCGTCATTCACAAGAGGGGAGAGATCGGAGCAATAACACACAACCAGCAGTCAGGAAGGGCTTTGCTGATCCCTTTCTGGGGAGACTGTTGGCCTCTGAATCCTCCCTCGTCCCAGGGGGATGCAATGAACTCCCGGAGCCAGACCCTCAGTGGGTGTAGCTCAGTGCAGTGGCACTGAAGACAACAGAGGAGGCTGATTTCCACCGGCTGGGAATGTGGCTCCTCCACTGTGACCAGGGAGCGGTGTCCACAGGGACAGCAAGGTGTCATGTGTTGATCCAAAATTGGCTGGGAAGATCCTGGCTTGTTTAAAAATGAAACTTCCACCCCACTCCTGTGAATGAGCCCCGCAATGGTGAGAGGGAAAAATGCAAGAACAAAGAAAACACAGTCTGATGTTCCCCTGTGGTAGGTTTGTGTCTCACTTCCCCGTCTGTCTGTGTCACCGTGAGGCTGATCACTGCTGCTGTCGTACACCTGAGCACTGCTGTCCCTCACCTGACAGTAATAATCAGCCTCGTCCTGCGCCTGGACTCCAGTGATGGTTAACGTGGCCATGTTACCGGAGTTGTCACCAGAGAATCGATCCGGGATTCCGGAGGGTCTCCTGCTATCATTATATATAACGAGTACGGGGGCGCTGCCAGGTTTCTGTTGGTACCAGTGCACAATATTGCTACCAATGTTGTTCCCTGAGCAGGTGAGTTTTGCATTTTGCCCTGGAGACACAGACACTGAAGGCGGCTGAGTCAGCACGTACTGGGCGAGAGAACCTGAGGAAACACGGGAAGAGGATCAATAAGTGTTAATTGTTGAAATATGACATTTGCAGGTAGTTAGTGGCACGAGTGAAAGACATGACTATAAACATGCAGCCCCCTTTCAGTTAAGACCCTGTATAAAACCCTCCCCCGCGCAGCACCTGAGCAGTAAGTGAGCAGCGTGAGGAGCAGAGGGGCCCAGGCCATGGTGGATCCAGATGAGCTCGGCTTCCTGAGGCAAACGGGTTTGTGGCTGGGACCCTCTGATTCTCTTTTAAATCCCCATCGCTGCAGAACGGCCCCTTCATGCAAATCTACCCCCTGCTCACTGGCTACTGCTGGCACCTCCCTCACCCATATGAGAGGGACACAGGGACTGGAGATTCAGGCCTGATTTTTCTCCCACTGACACTCGTTAAAGTCACTGAAGATAATGGAGAGAAACTGGCACAGCTCAGGGAAGAATCAGGTCCCTCCATGTAAATGCCCATATTTAATGAAGTACAACATGGCTACTTTTCCATTTACAAGGAGAAAACAAAGAAACAAAAATCCCAGAGCCCAGGACATCCCACTGATTCCATTTAATCTCCCTGAGTCTGCCACGATAAGCATCAAAGGACCAGTATCTACATTATGGTTAGAAATGTACCCCACATGGGTGCTGACCTAGGGGGAACGGGTCTATTCCCAGTGATCAGTTAGTGCAACTTTCAATGCCGTCAGCCATGTTTCCGGTAGGAATCCCTGGGCCAATGGCAGAGGACTGTAGGGGAGGAGCCAGTACTCTGGGTGTTAACTGAAAGGGGACGGCCCCATCAGACTCCAGCCCAGCAGAGCAGCAGGGAAAGGGAAGAGCTTGTATTTCAGGGGGAAACTCTCATGGGATTCAGTTTGGACAAGGGAAGAAGACACCTGGTTAGCATCTAGCATTATTATTTATTGTTTGGATCACGGTTGGCCTGAGCGCCCCAGCCACAGCCCAGGACCCCATTGTGCTAGGCGCTGTACGAACCCAGACCAAAGAGACGGGCTGTGTCCCAAAGAGCTCACAATCCAAGTGTAAGACAAATAGCAGCAGGTGGGAAAACATCCTCACAGAACTACCAGGAAGTGTGCTCCCAAGAGGTACTTCCCAGAGCTCAGCTCATGGGAATACCTGGTGCAGAGGTTATTGTATGTACGTGTTTCCCACGGGCCTGGACATGATCGGTGTCTGACAGCACTTCCTTTCCTCCTGTTCACAACCTTCCTTCCCTCTACATTGTAAGAAACTCAGGAATTGAGAGGAATCAGAGACCCCGAAAGAGATGATGCTAATAACGACTGTTGCTGTTGTTTGGGGTAATCTCGATGGAATAACTGTGCGAGTGCCTGGTGTATAACAGAGCCCAGGATGCCACCCATACATCTGTTTGCAGCAGCTTGTAGCTACAGGTACATTACAATGGGCACTGGCCATTCTCTGGGCTTTGGCACATTATAGACAATGAGCCCCCCCTACTGGGTAGAGTTACGTCTGCAGTGAGCTCTTACCCTAACCAGCGCGATGTTCAGGGATAGGGTGACCAGACAGCAAGGGTGAAAAATTGGGACGGGGGTGGGGGGTAATAGGAGCCTACTACCACGTCTCCCCTTCCCAGCCAAAAGTTAATTTGGACCTATATTATAACGCCAGGCAGTGTCTTCGGGGACCACTGTGTCAAAGGCATGGATAGTGTCTGTCCAATTGTGGTGTGCTCCAGGGGGAGGGTTACCACAGACTAAAAGCTCTGGGGGATGCTTACCCCTAGCACTGCAAACAACTCCAGAGCACCCACCACCGCCGGGGTGGTTTGCATCTACGGGGTCAGGCTGGGTTTTCCGCAGAGCAGGAAGCAAAGAACGGGCTTTTGTTATCAAAGGATGAGCTTGAACTGACACAGGCTCTTTTTCATTCAACAAATGGCCAAGACCTTGGGTCTTAGGGGAACCCCAACCTTCACCCAACGTTGGAAAGACTTTATCCTCCTAGGGTCCCATAACACTCATGCGGGGGTAGTCAATTTTTTTGTCAAGGTCCAAATTTCTTAGTCAAGGTATATTCAAGGTCCAGACTCCAGAGAGAATGATAAAAATAACAATAATTATAATAGTAAGTAAATAGAAAGATTTCAGAGTCCGTTCAAAAGCAGCAGGCACTCCAGATTGGGCCCACAGTCCAGCTATTGCCTATCCCTGCACTGACGGGGGGTTCCGGGTATGTGTAGTGTGCGTTTAAATCTGCTTATTATTATATGTTTTCTCTGTGATGGTTTTGTGCTTTGAATCAATATGAGTGATTAGAAAGAGCTGTTTGCGCTACTGATAAATGTCACCTGTCATAGCTCCCGGAGAGATAGCAGGGCACAGGAGCTGGCTGTTAGACGGCCTGGTTTTCTGGGGATATCACTGTGTATGGCAGGGGGCAGTGCACCCTTAACACCTCCCTCCCACCCCCGGTCAAAAGGGAGCGGGACATGTGTCCCTGCTCGGCTGCTCGGCGACAGGTGACGGCTGGAGGCCTGAGACCTTCCTGGGCATGCCTGGAGCAGACCACGGAGGGGAGCTACAGGTGCAGTTACACTGTGACATTGATAACAATAACACTTACAAACAGCACACTGTCACACACAGCGAGAACCAGCCTAATAACGCAACTTACGAACATTGCCCAAGGTGGGTGAGGGAATATAAGAGCTATTACTTCACCCACTTTGTCTCACTAATACCCGGGGACTGATAAAGCTGCACCAACACTGCACGTAACACTCCCTTCACACACCCTCTCCTCCACAGAAGGAAGCTCTCGTCAGGTCATGGGACATGTTTTCTTTGACAACAGTAGGTTTATGTCTCACTTCCCCATCTGACTGTGTCACCGTGATTCTGATCACTGCTGCTGTCCCACGCCTGACAGTAATAATCAGCCTCGTCCTGCGCCTGGACTCCAGTGATGGTTAATGTGGCCGTGTTACCGGAGTTGGCACCAGAGAATCGATCAGGGATTCCAGAGGGTCTCTTGCTATTCTCATACATAACAAGTAGCGGGGCGCTGCCGGGTTTCTGTTGGAACCACCGCACATCCTTGCTACCAATGTTGTTCCCTGAGCAGGTGAGTTGAGCATTTTGCCCTGGAGACACAGACACTGAAGACGGCTGAGTCAGCACGTACTGGGTGAGAGAACCTGAGACAGGAGGAGAAAATGCATGAATAAAATGACCCAGCATTGACTTTATCCCTAGTTAACATAGTTATCCCTAGTTTGCAGGCAGCCAGGGGGGAAAGCAAACATCACCTGAGCAGTACGTGAGCAGCGTGAGGAGCAGAGGGGCCCAGGCCATGGTGGGAATCCACACGAGCTCGGCTTCCTGAGGGAAACGGGTCTGTGCCTGGGACCCTCCGATTCTCTCTTAAACCCCCAGCGCTGGAGAACGGCCCCTTCATGCAAATCTGCTCCTTGCTTACTAGCTACTAAGGGCTCTTCATTCACCCGTACGAGAGAGACAGAGACACAGGCCAGGGGAAAGATTCTGGGACCAAGTCTTCTCTGCTCTACACTGGTGTAAATCCCAGGTAACTCCACTGAACTTTACCTTGTTGTAAGAGTGGAGTAAGTGAAAGGAGAATCAGCCGCTTTCTGCATAAACTCAAACATTTAATGATGTAGAGCAGGTATTGTTGAGCCCAGGCTGCCCTGCTGAGGCATACTGAGCATGCACCTCAAAAGCATAAAAGGATCATTAAACACTGGTTAGACATATCGTATCAGTGTTGGCACTGCCCTGGGGAAGGGTTATATTTCTGGGGACCATCCACTGCAGTTTCAAAGCTTTGCTCAGTTTCTGGTCGGAATCTCCTCTTGTAAAGCTTTGGGAGTGTAAAAGTGGCTGAGGTGTCCGGTGGCTGGCGATGTATATGCAGAGCAGAAGGGGAGTTGAGAAAGCAAAGGGCTCAGTCGGTAAGAGATTGTCCTGCACACGGAGAGGGGCTCGCACCATCAGATCCTAGGGCAGAGTTGGAGGCATGGAGGGAAAGGGGGGTAGTTCAGGGGATAGTTTGTGTGTGTTCAATTTGGACAGGTTTCTGCTCAGTGCTGTTTCTAGCACAGAGACCTGCTTAGTCTGTATCAGGAGGGAGTAAATGTCATCAGAGAATTACCGGAAAATGTCCCCCTGAGACACATTCCTGAGAGACTGAGGAATGACATGTGGAGAGTGTGTGTGTCCTATGGGCTCCTCGTATGGTGATGTCTGATGGCACCTGCTCTCCTCCACTTCCCACCCGCTTCACCTGCCCCTCTCTGCCCACAAGGAAAGAAGGGAAAAGGGGGAACCTGGGAGGTAGCAGGAAAAGAGCATCACTGTTATGATTGTTGTAGCCCCCCATTATATCTCTCCCCAGCAGCATGTGGCCAAATGATTCATTACAAACAATGGCCAAGGTCTCCTGTTAGGCATGTTCTAGCTGAAGAGCTCCCTCTAATGGCCAGCGCTACACTTGCAGAAGTGATCTCTTGCCCTAGCTGACAGTTTTACCAACATTTCCTATTCTAATTCCAGCTCCCCAGGCCAGCTCGGGACCTTGGTTCCTATTCCCCAGCCCAGATTTGCCTCCTGGCAGAATTTTTAAAGTCATGAGAAGTTGCTCTGCTTCTTAGTAACCGTTGCATTAGCCCAGCCGTTCCTGCTGCCCCCAAACGCTGCAGCCGGCCCTGGGCACCTCAGACAGCCCATAGGGATGCTAAGCTGGGAGGGGTGTTAGAAATAAGGTGGGGACTGCTGGGGACAGGGCAGGCTGGAAGCAGAGGGGAGCTGACTCACAGAGACCAAATGGGGAGTTGTAGCCCCAGGGTCATGGAGCACTGCTCAGCTCCATGAGTCTTTTAACCCTTCGCTCCCCATGGCTGCTAGTACTGCATGCAGGCTTCTGGCAGCCTCCGCAGGCTCTCAAGCCCTCACACCCACACACACAGAGTAAAGGCCACACCCAGCTGCAGATACAGACTGAAGTCAGGTCGGTGTGAGAGGATTCACCCAGCACTCATGTGCACACCCCCTTTGGGGAGTAAACACAAAATAATATTGTCTTGTGCTGTATAGAAAGATCTAGCACATAAAAATTCTCCCTCTCCCTCAGTGTGAGGAGAGATATGCACAGCTTCTTGCCCCCCCCCCCCCAGATAATAATTGCACAAAATGGGTTTAAGAATAAAAAAAACAAGTTTATAAACTATAAAAGGCAGATACTGGCACTAGAAAAAGTTCAGAGAAGGACAACTAAAAAGATTAGGAGTTTGGAAAGGGTCCCATATGAGGAGAGATTAAGGAGGCTCGGACTTTTCAGCTTGGAAAAGAGGAGACTAAGGGGGGATATGATAGAGGTATATAAAATTATGAGTGATGTGGAGAAAGTGGATAAGGAAAAGTTATTTACTTATTCCCATAATACAAGAACTAGGGGTCACCAAATGAAATTAATAGGCAGCAGGTTTAAAACAAATAAAAGGAAGTTCTTCTTCAAACAACACACAGTCAATTGGTGGAACTCCTTACCTGAGGATGTTGTGAAGGCTAGGACTATAACAGCGTTTGAAAGAGAACTGGATAAATTCATGGAGGTTAAGTCCATTAATGGCTATTAGCCAGGATGGGTAAGGAATGATGTCCCTAGACTCTGTTTGTCAGAGGGTGGAGATGGATGGCAGGAGAGAGATCACTTGATCATTACCTGTTAGGTTCACTCCCCCTGGGGCACCTGGCATTGGCCACTGTCGGTAGACATGATACTGGGCTAGATGGACCTTTGGTCTTACCCAGTACAGCCGTTCTTATGTTCTTATGTAGATTTTAAGTGATTATAAGGAATAGCAAAGAAAACAAGGCAGATTACTAAGAAAACAAAACAAAACATGCATACTAAGCTTAAAATCTTAAAGAGACTGGTTTCAAGAAATATTTTCTCACCCTATGTGTTGTTTAGACAAGTTGCAGAGTTTCTATAGCTTAGAGTTCCAGTTATTTCTCTTTCCAGACTAGACTCCTGTCTTAGTCTGGACTCAGCCCTAGCCTGTCCTACCACTCAGTTCCTTTGTCTCTTCAGGTACTTTCAGCAGTCTTTCTTCTTGGGCAGGAAGGCAATGGAGACGAGTCTTGTTTGCCTTACTCCCCAGCCTTAAATAAGATTTACACAAGGCAGGAATCTTTAGTTTGCCAGTCTTGAACTCCCACCCTTCTTTTAGTGGAAAATTACTTGAAGTCCAAGATGGTGTTTAGTACCAGGTGACAGGACCACCTGACCTAGTAGTGTCACAGGTAGGTGGCAGGACACCTCTCAGGAAGGAGTGAAATGACGATCTTCAAAGTCTTATTCCTTTTTCCTAATGGTCCATCAAGGCTAATGGCCTGTTGTCTGGTGTGTGTCTCCCAAATACACACACAGCTGTAATTGTTACATAGTCGATATTCCTAACTTTAGACACAGAAATTATACATGCATAGAAATTGGATAATCACAGTCAGTCAAATGTAATCTTTTGGGTGACACCTTACAAGACTCATCTGGCATAAAATATATCTCAGTTATACCATATCCATATGATAAGCATATTTCCCTAAAGAATATAGGGTGTAATGTCACACCAGCCCTGTCTCCTGCTGCTCATTCTCCCATCTGGCATGTTCTCGCTGATATTCCGCCCTTTAATGGCTCATCTGGTGTCAAGCTCACAGTGCCCAAAACTGAGCTCAGAAATCTGCCCTGCCAACCCCTCTCCGCCAGTGATGCCACCTGAATAGCTCTTGGTTTCCTTATGTGCGGTGCCTCATGCCCCATTCCCCTCTATATCCATCCACCCGTCTGCCTCTAATTTGTTTCTCCATCAGAAATCTCAGGGTCTGACTCCATTGTCTTTGTGGAGTCCTTGGGGAAGATCTGAGAAGGAATTAAATTGTGCTGACTCTTACGGCTGTGATAGGAGTGTTGTCTCTTGCTCCCCACTCTGATAGCAGAGGGGATGCTGACTCTTAGGGAGAAGAAGGTGATAGTCCCCATCCTGAAGAAGGAGAATGAGGAGGGAACCGGAAATAGCTGTATGGAGTGAATTTCCTGGTCACAAACAGCTGTCTGATTTGTCACAGCCAGAGACAAAACTGTGCAACTGGTGAACTTTGCACACAGGGCCCAGGCCGGGGCAGAGGAGGGAAGGGTGTTTTTGTCTCACTTCCCCATCTGTCTGTGTCACTGTGTAGAACACCAGTGCCACTCTTCCTCACCGTACAGTAATAATCAGCCTCATCCTCTGCCAGTGCCCCGGAGATGGTTAAATAGCCGGCGTTACTGGACGTGTCTTTGGAACCAGAGAAGCGAGCAGGGACCCCAGAGCCCTGGCCCTTGCTGGAATCCGAATAGTAATACAGCAGGTATCGTGGAGAATTCCCAGGTTTCTGCTGGTACCAGGACACATAGTAGTCACCGATGCCGGTCCCACTGCTCAGGGTGCAGGAGAGTTTCACAGTGTTTCCTGGGGACACTGACACTGAGGGCGGCTGAGTCACCACAGTCTGCGAGCTGGAACCTGGAAAATATGGTGGAAATCTATCAACACCTCCCTGTCTGTCCCCAGCCACTACTGAATCTGGTTGTGCATCGGCTTCAGCAGCAACTTATTTAACCCACTGCCCCCTGTTCTCACCTGTGCACCACGTCCCCAGTAGGACGATGAGGGGAGCCCAGAACATGGTGAGGAGATTTCGGGCCCTTAGGAGAAAACAGCCAGATCCACTGAGAAGGCCTGACAGTCTCTGCCCCTTATATTGATCCTCCTGGGGGGAAGCATCTAAGCTCCACCTTTATTCTAGTTTGTTCTTATCTGATTGGGTCCTATGATCACAGAGAGGTGGGCATGTGGGAGGAGAGACCATCCCTTAGGGAGGAGCTCCTTCTCTATAAGGTCACTAGCTCAGCTCCACTCCAGCAATGACCGTCTGCCAGGATCAAGGTTTCATTTGAACGCTCACAGTGAAGGCTGCTGGAGTTCAGACTGTGCGACAGTCTCCATTCTAACCCCTCGTTTTCAGTTATTTGTAACTTTCCCAATCCTTCCCCTGTCGGCCTGTCATTTCCCTGCTTTGTCTGAGGGGTCATTGATCACTCACACTGATCAGAAACCAACTCAGCAGTTTCTGAGAAGGAGGAGAGGGCAATAAATAAACTTTGCCCAGGATTAACCGTTTCTGGAGCCAACTATGTCAGAGCTAAGGAGGAAATGGGGGGAATCTGCCAAGTTCCATTCTCGCATCTAAGGGCCCACACTAGAGGATCTGGGTTTTGTGTCGGGGAATGGACATTATTAGGAGCTGCTCTTTGCTCACTGGGATGATTTATTTCCATCATCTCCAGGCCGCCCAGCTGGGCTACATGAGCTTCTGTTTATTCATGAGCAGTTCTTTATTGGGCAGAAAATGGAATTCAGAGAATTGGGCGGTGACTCTGCCGCCCCTTGTGCTGAGAGCTAGGAATGAAAATCCCACTGAAGAACTCAGTGTTCTTGTCATTGTTTATTACTAAAGACCAATGAGACACATCACAGTCTGAGGAGGCTTCTCCTCAGGAATTCTCCTGGCTCCTTGCTCTTGGCATTTGGGAAAGTGCTAGAAACATCACCAATGACACAAAACGACACGGAGTCTCTGCAGCACCAAGACAGGCCAATACACACCCTCAAATGTTCATTAGCAAAGGCTATCTTGTGTCTATGTTCGTGGGGAAGGGAGAACCCGGCTCTGTCCAATACTACTCTGAGTCCCTGCCTTCTGGAATCTTCTGTTCCTGACCCATGAAGTTCAGTTCAGTTCCCAGCTGGCCTGAATTCAAGCGTTTGCAGGAGTTCCTCACAATAGAGCTGGTCTCACACGCAGGGTCCCATGACAGACTGGCCACTGAGGGAGGGGAGGCTCTCAAATCCCTTCCCCAGGACCCAGATTGAACCAGATGGAAAATCAAACACTGACTTGACTCTCCAGTTGGGAATATTTAGCCTCTGTTTATCTTTCATGGATTTTAAAATGGGTGACCAACCACAGCCTCACGTAACTCACCTCAACCCTGGGAAGGGAAGGGTCTGCTATGAGCAGCACAAACGGTGAGCAGGGGGTGATGGCGACTATCCCGACACTGGCTGAGATTCTGCAAGAGCAGGAGAAGATGCATCAATGACTCAGCATTGACTTTATCAATGATCTGTTAACATGATCTGCAGGCAGCTTGGGGGAAAAGCAAACATCATGTATCACCGGAGCAGTACGTGAGCAGTGTGAGGATCAGAGGGGCCCAGGCCATAGTGGGAAATCAAGACGAGCTCAACTTTCTGAAGCAAACGGGTCTGTGGCTGGGACCCTCCGATTCTCTCTTAACCCCCCCAGGGCTGGAGAACGGCCCCTTCATGCAAATCTGTTCCCTGCTGATTGGCTGCCAATACCTATGACCATCACCCCCTTTGGGAGGACAGTAACACGGGGAGAGCTTGTCTATATAAATCCCCATTTTAACGGAGATAGGGAAGGATTCTTTTGTTTTCTGTTTGCCAGGGGACAATAGGGAGAATCCTGGAGCTGAGGAGCTCCCAGTCTGCACAACCTGCTCTGCCACTTACTTCATGGACCAGAGACTCCATGACTGTCTGCACCTGGGCCAACAAAACCAACCCCTTTCAGTCACATCTGACCAGGCTTTGGGTCACAACCAGAAACGTGGCTGGATTCTGGGTGATCACTGATGGGGGCTGCTGAGTGGGGTGGGGGCTGGGAGGAGTGGAATCTGGGGCAGAGCCATGGTTTGGGGGTCGCTGTCTGGGGGAGGTGGCTCGGCTGAGCAGGGAGCAGTGGGGTGCTGGGGGGCTGGTAGAGGGATAAGATGGTGCTTCCAGCTGCTTCCTTTTCACCTGCTCTTTTACTCAGGGCAGCACCATTTGAAGGTGGCGAGGAGCCCGTTGGTCACTGTGAGTCGTGGGGGCTGCAGGTGGCCAGGGGACAGCTCATCACCACCTTTACACATGGGTCCCTGGGGCAGAGCACGGAGTGACTGGGGGGAGGGAGGAAGCAGGAGGGGCTGCAGGCGTAGGCAGCCCCAGTGCTTCTCCCCCTCTGCCCTCAGGGTTTGGGGATTTCATCGTGCCCTTGGGGGAGAGCCCCTGCCCTAGAGATCTGGAGCAGGGAGGGCAGACGGGGCTGGACGAGAAGCTGGGTCCCCAGAGCTGAAGGCCCCTAGGGGAGCTCATATGTACCATTGATCTAAGAGCCGTTAGGGTATGAACAGCCCCTGAGCCCAGAGGCGACTCTACCGCAGCAGCTGGTGGCTGGTCACTGTGACCTGCACACCCCATTCCGCACCCTTCTGCAGCTTGTGCCTGATCAGCTCCCCCTAGTGGTCAATGTCACACACGCCAGGATCCTGTTCCTCTGCAGGGCAGTGGAGCAGCATCACTTCACAGGCATTGCAGCACACAGGCTGTTCCTTCGCAGCTCCTTCTTCTGTGTGTGACCAGGCTGATGTCGCCATCGACTTCCTCCCACCTCTGGGGAGATCAGTCATTTTATCAGACAACTTCAATTGCCTTGAGGAGGTTTCCTCCCAGTTTGTGTCAAAGCCAAAAGTCCTGCGGGAACAGAGCATCTTCCAACCAGCATATTTAGATTCATAAAAATATTCCCCGAGAGCAGCTTTTGCCTTTTGCATGCTCCAGTCTGTGCACAACGGGGCTCTCAGCAAAACCTCCTTCCGGGGCGTGAGCCTCCCCAGAGGGCTCTGTCCTGCTCATTGCACATTTCAAATCAGGACACACATGTTGGTAACCCGTGGGGTTGTTGGAGGATTTATCCCAATCCCCAGCAGGTTGGACTATGAAGGAGGAATTGCAGCTGTTGTGGAACCTGCTGGAATTGGGGGCGGGGGGAGGTGGGTGGCCCCTCTCCCTGCACTCCGGATTCCTGGGGGTGCTCCATCAAGACTGTCATTCCTTTACATCCTGATTCACCGCGCTCCATCACCCACCCACCGGCTGGTTTGTATCCAGACTGTCAGGATCTTGCAGCCCCCTCTTTGCTGCAGGCCCCTGGCGAGATCTCTGGAGCCCTGACTAGGGATGTCACAGGAGACTGTAACTGGGGCTCTCCTCCCACTGCCCACGCTGAGGGGATGGTGACCCAGAGACAGTCCCTGTCCTGCAGGAGGAGAGGGAAGGGGGAGACCAGCGGCTGTTAACCCAGAGCAAGGATTCACCAAGGAAGAGCTCTGCTTCCCCCTCCCCCAAAGAGAGAGAGAGACTGAGCAGGTGAAGGGCAGAGGTGTCCGACAAACCACAGCAGTGACAGTGTGAGGAGGGGAAGAGCAAGGGCCATAGAGAGCTGTGTCTGTAAGAGCCAGATGAAGACATTCAGAGGCCCTACACGCCTTCCTAGCACAGCCCCCTTGAGTCCTGGTCTTGCCCTCAGGCCACGGCCCTTCTGCTCCTTGGCTTGTCGGGGCCAGGGGTCATCCGCACAAGAGCGAGCACAGCCAGTGACTCCATTTGGTGCAGCAGCGGCTACCCCACTCTCTGGAACCATTTCCTCTGTCACCAGGGCTCCGTCCCAGCAGGGAGAGGCATCAGCACTCACCCAGGCAGGCTGAGGACTCCTTGTAGGCTTGCCTGATGGCCCCACTCCAGCAGTGTTATGATGGGACAACATCAGTAAAGTTCCACTCAAACCCTGCTGGGTGTTGCTGGTGGGAGCCCCCTGAGAAGCAGGTTGCACAATTGACATGAATAAGGCTGTTTGCATGTCCTGTTGCTCTAATTTCAGGCTCTCTGCACACTCAGGCAGGCACTGGTTACATTCAAATCACATTTCCAAGTTTTTCTTCACAATGGTGAGCGTTACAGGTTTTGTTTTAAAGAAAGATGAGATCCTGATCTCCTCATTGTACTCAGGAGCCTGGGACCCTCGGCCTGGCCTAGAGAGTCTTTGACTTAAAGCGTCGTTGAGGCCACTTTCAGGGGGTGAGTAACCAAAATTCACTGCAAAGAGCAGCTGTTAGTGTGATGTGTTACAGGGGGAGACTAAACTCTGCAAGTTGTTCAGTTCTCCACAGAGTCCAGGCTGCAGGAGAGGAGGGGTGGGAAGTTTTTGTCTCACTTCCCCATCTGTCTGTGTCACTGTGAGGAGCACTCCCACTCCACACAACACAGTAATAGTCAGCATCATCCTCTGTGAGGGCTCCGGCAATGGTCAGATAGCCGGCGTTACTGGCCGTGTCTTTGGACCCAGAGAAGTGAGCTGGGACCCCAGAGCCCTGGCCCTTGTTGGAATCCGTATAGTAATGCAGCAGGTATTGTGGTGAATTCTCAGGTTTCTGTTGGTACCAGGACACAGCGTAGCCACTGATGCTGGTCCCACTACTCATGGTGCAGGAGAGTTTCATGGTGTTTCCTGGGGACACTGACACTGAGGGCGGCTGAGTCAGCAGAAGCTGTGAGCTGGAACAAGGAAAATATGGTAAAAACCTGTCAAACCCTCCCTGACCGCCCCTGGACACTAGTGACACAGTTTGCACATTGGCTTCAGCAGCAACTTCAATGTGTATTTAATCCACTCCCGCTGTTCTCACCTGTGCACCACGTCCCCAGCAGGACAATGAGGGGAGCCCAGAGCATGGTGAGGAGATTTCAGGCCCTTGGGGAAAAAACAGCCAGAGTCACTGAGAATCCCCCACAACACCTGCCCCTTGATCCTCCTGGCTGAGGAGCATCCAGGTTTTGTCTTTATGCTAGTTTGCTCTCATTTGATTGGTTCCTACGATCACAGGGAGGTGGTCATGTGGGAGGGGAGACCATCCCTTGGTGATGAGCTCCAGCGTGGGAGGTCACTCACCAGCTCAGTGCTACGCCCACAGTGACCTCTCTGCTAGACTCTCCTTCTCAGCAGCGAGTCCTCAGGGTTAGGCTACAGCAGTGGTTCCCAAACTTGTTCTGCCGCTTGTGCAGGGAAAGCCCCTGGCAGGCCGGGCCAGTTTGTTTACCTGCCGCGTTCGCAGGTTCGGCCGATCACGGCTCCCAGTGGCCGCGGTTCGCTGCTCCAGGCCAATGGGAGCTGCTGGAAGCAGCGCAGGCCGAGGGACGTACTGGCCGCCTCTTTCAGCAGCTCCCATTGGCCTGGAGCAGTGAACCGCGGCCACTGGGAGCCGCGATCGGCCAAACCTGCAGACGTGGCAGGTAAACAAACCGGCCCGGCCCGCCAGGGGCTTTCCCTGCACAAGTGGCGGAACAAGTTTGGGAACCACTGGACTACAGGAAGGGTTTCATTTTAACCCTTTGTTCTCCATTGTTGGTAACTATTCAAATCCTTCCCCGTTCGTCCTTCTATTTCCCAGCCTTGCGTGCAGGTCCATTGTTCAATCTCAGCTGCAGCAAACACAACTCAGTAGGTTTTTCAAAGGGGGAGAGTGTAGTAAATACACCTGGCCCATGAGCAAAACAGTCCAAAGTCAGAGAAGAGCTAAGGGGAAAACAGGGCAAAAGCGATAACCCCCATCTCAGGGAGCATCTTGCTGGATGCGTGTGGCTTTGTACTTGGGAACATCGTGACTAAGAGCGACCGTGTCTCCCGGCTGCAGAGGAGGCTGCCAAGGATTTCGCTTATTCATTAGGAATTTGTCTAGGGGTGTCCGGGTACTTAGCAGAGCTGGGCCATGGCAGGGCAGCCCTGCTCCGAGAGCCAAGGGCGAAAAGCTCGATATCAGAGGTAAGTATGTTGATGATTATTTATCGTAGAAGAAGAATAAGACACTCACACTCTGATGGGCTGCTCCCAGGGAATCCCTAGGACCCTTTGTTCCTGGCATAGGGAATGGACCTGCCCCATCAGCCACTGAAATCCCCGCAGTGCATTGGCAGCGCTGGGGAAGACCAAAACCAAATCATCAAGTAGTCATGTCTAATGGGTTAACTTGTTCCACTATTGGCCTTGAGAGGGAAGAGGCAGCTCCATCCCATAATACTCAGACCACTCATCCTTCCGAAGGGTCTGGGTGGGTTCGGTGGCTGTTCTCCCCAGTTCAGTAGAACCGCCCGTTATGTCAGTTCCTGGGTGAACCACGGCGTGGGCAGAAGTAACTCCGAACAGCAGAGCTGCCAAGGGGTGGACAGCTCTATGTGAGGCTTTAATGCAAAGTATGTAGTGATCTAATTTGCATACAGCCACCCACTTCAGCTTTAAACCACTGTGGATTCATTGCTGGTGGAAGGGGTTGGCGCAGAATTCCACGAGGAATAAATCCCCCAGCAACTCTCGGCCATTTCTGCTCCTGCCGCCAGGCCCTGTGCTTCTGTTCTCATGGCAACAGGCCAGTGGTTTGGAGGGAGAAGCTGGGTTGTACTGGTGCTTGCAGGGCCACTTCCCGTGGCCTTCGCAGGGGATGGTGCTTCCCTTCCCAGAAGCCACTGGGCAATGCTGCAAAGCTGTGGTGGAAAGCTCTGGCGGAGGAGGGAAAAGGCACAGATGGTTCTGATCTTGGGTGGGGTGGGGAGCTCATTCCACTGTCCTGCTTCCTCGGGGAAGTTTTATCCACTGGGAGGACTAGCTGGGTTTCTCCCAGGGGAAGGTGAGGTTTTCTGTTCCCAGAAGAGCCGGGTTGGGATACAGATTCCAGCCTTGTCATGGTGTGACGGAGCAGGGAGCAGGGCAGATTTGACCTGGGAATGTTGCAGGGGGGTTGCAGTGGGGATGTGGGACTTCCCTTGAAGGAAGCTACCTGAGCTGTAACCTGAGCCAGGAACGGGGGTGGGGAGAATTAACACCTTCTGCCCGGGAGACTGAACAAAGGGAGGAGCAGCGGGAGGAGTTGGGAGTTTAGTTTCGGTTGGGGCTGGGTGGTGCAACGCAGGGAACCCCAAGCTGGGGTCTAAGCTCCCTGAACCTCCCAGAGGGACCTAATTGAGGGGGTCTGGTCGTACCTACACGCTCTGCTTGAGACTGTGTTCCTGTCCTTAAATAAACCTTCTGCTTTACTGGTTGGCTGAGAGTCGCAGTGAATCTCGGGAAGAGGGGTGCAGGGCCCTAACTCCCCCACAATCCGCAACAACTGGTGGCAGCGGCGGGATCTACTGCACCCCGTGGACGGCGCTTCCTGCAGTAAGTGACTGGGGAGCAGTAAAACGAAGGGGGATTGACGGGGACCAGGCGTACTGAAGAGTGAGAGAGAGACGGTTATTACCCCTGGGAGTGTGTGACCAGCGAGAAGGACTTTTGCAGTAACAGGGTCCCCCGGGGGGATCGCAGCGAGTGGTCCCAGGGGCGGAGGAGTCTGCAGCTCGACCCTGGCAGAGAGGTGGTGACCTCGAGAAGGGCTGGCACACTAGGGGTCCCCCTGGGAACTGTGGGGAGCTGTGAGCACACAGGCCGGTGAGTGGCCAGCAGGAAGATGTATGCCAAGCGGCTTAAGAGCGACCTGGTGGAGCTGTGCAAGCAGAGGCAGCTGCGCATTGGGAGGCTCACCAAAGAACAGCTCATTGCCCAGCTGGAGGCGGAAGATCGCGCGAATGAACTGATCCCTGTGTCTCAGGGAAGCAGCCTGGCAAATGCAGCGCAGGCACCAGTGTCTGTCCCAGCTGGGAGTGGTCAGCCGGCTGCTGAGGGCTTCCCGAGACCCCTCCTTCCTATGCCTAGGGGAAGGGTGGGGAGGAGCCCAGCAAATACCGAAGGCGCCGTGACCCCCCCGGCCAGCAGGGGGTCCCCCCGGCGAAGCCCGCCGGCCAGCAGAGGATCCTCCCGGCGACGTTCGGCATCCGGGGAGCGGAATTGGCTGGAATGGGAGAAAGAGCTAAAACTGAGAGAGCTGGAGGATCGTGAACGACAGAGACAGCATGAACGGGAGGAGAAAGAGAGACAGCATCAGCGTGAACGGGAGGAGAAAGAGAGACAGCATCAGCGTGAACGGGAGGAGAAAGAGAGACAGCATCAGCGTGAAGAGAGACAGAGACAGCATGAACGGGAGGAGAATGAGAGACAGCATCAGCGTGAACGGGAGGAGAATGAGAGACAGAGACAGGAGAAAGAGAGACAGCGTCAGCATGAACTGGAACTGGCGAGATTGAAGGGCAGCGAACCCCCGGCTGCGGTGAGTGAGGGGGGACCCAGGACTGCACGGGGCTTTGATAAGTGCATCATGGCCCCATACAAGGAGGGGGAGGACATGGATGACTTCCTGGAGGCCTTTGAGACGGCCTGCGAGCTGCACCGGGTGGATCCCGCGGACAGACTCCGGGTCCTTACCCCCTTACTGGACCCCAAATCCGTGGCATTGTACCGCCAACTGGGAGAGGCAGAGAAAGGGGACTACGAACTATTCAAAAAGGCCCTGCTACGAGAGTTTGGGCTGACTCCTGAGATGTACCGGGAAAGGTTCCGGAGTCAAGATAAAACCCCTGAGATCTCCTATTTGCAACTAGCCGTCCGCATGGAAAGATACGCCAGCAAGTGGGCTGGTGGGGCCCAGACGAAGGAGGACCTGATTAAACTGCTGGTACTGGAGCAACTGTATGGGCGGTGCCCATCCGACCTGAGGCTGTGGTTGGTGGACAGAAAGCCAGAGAACCCGCGACACGCCGGGCAGCTGGCTGATGAGTTTGTAAAGAGCCGGTCAGGGGGTGGCAGGGAGGAGCCCCAAAGGAACAGGCCCGCCGCGATGCAGAGAGAGAGTCACCCGGGTACCTCCCAAAGGGGGAATATGGGGAATCCCCTCCCACGGGGAAGGCCCAGCATCAGGGACAACCGACCGGCTCGAGGGGACCCACGGGACCTGAGCTGCTATTACTGCGGCCGAAGAGGCCACGTTCGGGCCCAGTGCCCCAAGCTCCAGGACAGACTGAGCAGACCGAACCCGCACCGGGTTAACTTGGTAGAGGCCCAGACGGACGAGGGGCAGGCTTCCCACGCAAGAGGGGCTGGCAGCTTATCAACTGCTCAAGAGAGAGAAGGGCCCCCGGCCAGCTTCTCTGGAGGGCCAGATGCTCCGGATTCAAAGTTCTCCGTTTACAGGGTTGGCGCGGGGCTGTCCCTGCGGAGCGAGTGCCTTGTTCCCCTGGAGGTGGATGGGAAGAAAGTTTATGGATACTGGGACACGGGCGCAGAGGTGACACTGGCCCGGCCCGAGGTGGTGGCCCCAGATCGGGTGGTGCCCAACACCTTCCTGACCCTGACCGGGGTGGGCGGGACCCCATTTAAGGTTCCCGTAGCGAGGGTACACCTGAAATGGGGGGCCAAGGAGGGCCCCAAGGACGTGGGAGTGCACCACCATTTGCCCACCGAGGTGTTGATGGGGGGGGACCTAGAGGACTGGCCAAGCAGCCCCCAGACCGCCTTAGTCGTGACCCGTAGCCAGAGCCGGCGAGGGGCACTACGCCCTGACCTTGGGAAGGATGTCCCACCGGAGGCACCGAACCCTTCCCGGGTGGGGAGGGAACACCCAAGGACAGGCCGCGGGGTGGCTGGGGCTTCCGACCCAGCCGACGAGAGGGAGCAGGTCCCCATCCCTTCCTCAGCCGCCGAGTTCCAGGCCGAGTTGCAGAAGGACCCCTCCCTGCGGAAGCTAAGGGGCCTGGCTGACCTCAGTGTGGGACAGACCATGAGGAGAGGATGCAAGGAGAGGTTCCTGTGGGAGAAGGGGTTCCTGTACCGAGAGTGGGCTCCCCCGGGGGAAGTGGAGTCGTGGGGGATCAGGAGGCAGCTGGTGGTTCCCCAGAAGTTTCGCCACAAGCTACTGTACCTGGCCCATGACATCCCTCTCGCAGGGCACCAGGGGATCCGGCGCACCAGGCAGAGGCTGCTACAGAACTTTTACTGGCCCGGGGTCTTCACCAACGTCCGGCAGTACTGCCGATCCTGTGACCCCTGCCAGAGGGTGGGGAAGGCCCGGGACAAGGGGAAGGCAGCATTGAGACCTTTGCCCATCATAGAGGAGCCTTTCCAGAAGGTGGCCATGGACATAGTGGGACCTCTCAGCAAGACGACCCGGTCTGGGAAGAAATACATCCTGGTGGTGGTAGATTTCGCTACCCGCTACCCCGAGGCAGTGCCCTTATCGTCCATTGAAGCAGACACTGTGGCGGATGCGCTGCTGACCATTTTCAGCCGAGTGGGGTTCCCCAAGGAAGTCTTGACGGACCAAGGGTCCAACTTCATGTCGGCCCTACTCCGGTGCTTGTGGGAGAGATGTGGGGTCCGGCACAACTGGGCCTCAGCATATCACCCCCAATCCAACGGGCTGGTGGAGAGGTTCAATGGGACGCTAAAAATGATGCTGAAAACATTTATGAATCAGCACCCGCAGGACTGGGACAAGTACTTACCTCACCTGCTGTTTGCGTACAGGGAGGTACCCCAGGAGTCTACCGGGTTTTCGCCTTTCGAACTGCTATATGGAAGGCGGGTAAGGGGGCCCCTGGACCTGATGAGAGACGAATGGGAGGGGAAGGCCACTCCTGACGGAGAGTCGGTGGTGGAGTATGTCCTGACCTTCCGGGAACGACTTGCCGAGCTCATGGGCCTGGCCAGGGAGAATCTGGCCAGAGCCCAGAGGAAGCAGAAGGTCTGGTATGACCGCACAGCACGGGCCCGCGCCTTCGCCACTGGGGATCAGGTGATGGTCCTCATCCCCGTGAGGAAAAACAAACTCCAGGCCGCCTGGGAAGGGCCCTTCAAGGTTGTCAAGCAACTAAACGAGGTAAACTATGTGGTGGAGCTGTCGAACCGGGCACACCACCACCGGGTGTACCATGTGAATATGATGAAGCCATATTATGACAGGGGGAATATGGTGTTGGCCGTGTGTGGACAGTGGGAGGGGCAGGGAGATGACCCTTTAGTAGATCTATTCTCTGGGACAAGAGTTGGCTTCCCCCTGGAAGCAATTCCCCTCTCTGATCGGCTAACCCCTGCCCAGCGAGCTGAGATCAGAGGGGTGCTGCATCTGTACCAGCAGCTGTTTTCCAACCAGCCTGGACGCACTAATCTGACTGTCCACCGGGTGCAGACAGGATCGCACCCGCCTATAAAATGCTCCCCCTTCCGAGCCACAGGGAAAACTGCTCAGGACCTGGAAAGAGAGGTCAATGACATGCTGGCTTTGGGGGTGATCCAGCCGTCTTCCAGCCCTTGGGCCTCGCCGGTGGTGCTGGTCCCCAAAAAGGACGGGTCGATCCGGTTCTGTGTGGACTATCGGAAGCTCAATGCCATCACTGTAGCCGATGCCTACCCCATGCCCAGGCCGGACGAGCTCCTAGACAAGCTGGGAGGTGCTCGGTACCTTACCACCATGGATCTTACAAAGGGCTATTGGCAAGTGCCGCTGGATGCAGATGCCAGGCTGAAATCGGCCTTTGTCACCCCTCTGGGGCTCTATGAGTTCCTGACCCTGCCCTTCGGCCTCAAGGGAGCGCCGGCCACCTTCCAGCGCCTGGTGGATCAGCTACTGAGGGGGATGGAGAGTTTTGCCGTGGCGTATATCGATGACATCTGTGTCTTTAGCCAGACCTGGGAGGACCACATATCCCAGGTTACACAAGTGCTGGACCGACTCCAGAAGGCTGGGCTGACCGTAAAACCGGAGAAGTGCAAGGTGGGGATGGCTGAGGTATCCTACCTAGGCCACCGGGTGGGAAGCGGCTGCCTAAAGCCGGAACCAGCCAAAGTGGAGGTGATCAGAGACTGGCCCGCTCCTCAAACCAAAAAGCAGGTCCAAGCCTTTATTGGGATGGCAGGATACTATCGGAGGTTCGTGCCCCACTTTAGCGCCATAGCCGCCCCCATCACTGAGCTGTGCAAGAAGGGGAAGCCAGACAAAGTGGTCTGGACCGAGGAGTGCCAGGAGGCTCTCCGGGCGCTGAAGGAGGCTCTGGTCAGTGGCCCAGTTCTGGGAAACCCAGACTTTGACAAGCCCTTTATGGTGTTCACCGACGCCTCAGACACAGGACTAGGGGCGGTGTTAATGCAGGAGGATGAAAAGGGGGAGAGACACCCCATCGTGTACCTGAGCAAGAAGTTACTACCCCGGGAGCAGAACTACGCGGCCATCGAGAAGGAATGCCTGGCCATGGTGTGGGCCCTCAAGAAACTAGAGCCATATCTCTTTGGGCGTCACTTCACCGTGCACACCGACCACTCTCCCCTGACCTGGCTGCACCAGATGAAAGGAGCCAACGCCAAGCTCCTGAGATGGAGCCTGCTCCTGCAGGATTATGACATGGACGTGGTCCATGTGAAGGGACGTGACAACCTGATAGCGGACGCGTTGTCCCGGAGAGGGAGCCCTGAACTTCCCCAGGTCACTGGTCAGAGTGACCCCGCTCAGTTCAGTCTCGAAGGGGGGAGAGATGTGACGGAGCAGGGAGCAGGGCAGATTTGACCTGGGAATGTTGCAGGGGGGTTGCAGTGGGGATGTGGGACTTCCCTTGAAGGAAGCTACCTGAGCTGTAACCTGAGCCAGGAACGGGGGTGGGGAGAATTAACACCTTCTGCCCGGGAGACTGAACAAAGGGAGGAGCAGCGGGAGGAGTTGGGAGTTTAGTTTCGGTTGGGGCTGGGTGGTGCAACGCAGGGAACCCCAAGCTGGGGTCTAAGCTCCCTGAACCTCCCAGAGGGACCTAATTGAGGGGGTCTGGTCGTACCTACACGCTCTGCTTGAGACTGTGTTCCTGTCCTTAAATAAACCTTCTGCTTTACTGGTTGGCTGAGAGTCGCAGTGAATCTCGGGAAGAGGGGTGCAGGGCCCTAACTCCCCCACAATCCGCAACACATGGGCCCAGCTCAGACCCTGCACCATCCACTGGAGATTTCACAGCAGGAGATTAGGTGCAGCAATAGCAAGGAGCCGGGCAGCAGGGAGGGGCACAATTTATTCTTTTCAGTGTTGAACAAACCTGATGATGAGTTCACGTTGGTTCAACTTTCCCCCTCCCTTCTTCTCCTCCTCCACCACAAGCAGCAGCTCCTTGGTTTGGTGGTGAGACCCTGACCTAGCCAGCCAAAGGTTCAGCCTTCTGCTCCCATCCCTGCTGTGCCAGCAGATCTGGCAATAAGCAAAGCATGGCCTTTTTCTAAACGATCTGCTCTAGTGCCAACAGGAATTAGTTCAGGGAAGTCCTCTGGCCCGTGCTATACGGGAGGCCACGGGCTAGATGGCCACAGTGGTTCCTTCTGGCCTTATCATCTACGAACAAAAGCCCAGTGCAGTGAGACCCCCATGGGAACCGTGAGGGAGTGACTCATGCTCCACAGCTGGCTGGAACGGCTTCTGGGCTGATTGAAAACATCCTCCTTCGCCCACCCAGCCCCACGTGCACGTTCTCCTCTGAGTGGAACCCTCCCTGCATGGAAACAGAGCGACACGTTCCCTTGAACAACAAGAGGATGTGTCTCACTTCCCCATCTGACTGTGTCACTGTGATTCTGAGCACTGCTGTCCCACACCTGACAGTAATAATCAGCCTCGTCCTGCACCTGGACGCAAGTGATAGTTAACGTGGCCGTGTTACCGGAGTTGGCTTCAGAGAATCGATCAGGGATTCCGGAGGGTCTGCTGCTACTACCATATATAACACATAGTGGGGCACTGCCAGGTTTCTGTTGGAACCACTGCACATCCTTGCTACCAATGTTGTTCCCTGAGCAGGTGGGTTGAGAATTTTGCCCTGGAGACACAGACACTGAAGGCGGCTGAGTCAGCACGTACTGGGCCAGAGAACCTGAAACAGGAGGAGAAAACACCTGGATAGAATTTAACTCCAAGATAACACAGATTGGGGGCATCCCCGGTAACCAATGGGATAATGCAGCAGATATGCAAAGTTCCTTTTTATTAAGAAACAGAGGGGGGGAAAAACAGCCACTTGTATCACCTGAGCAGTACGTGAGCAGCGCGAGGAGCAGAGGGGCCCAGGCCATGGTGGGGAATCCAGATGAGCTCGGCTCCCTGACACAAATGGGTCTCTGGCTGGAAACCAGCAATCGCTCTTAAAGTCTCAGCACATGGGAATGGCTCCTTTATCCAAACAGGAGCACGGCCACTCCGGAATGGCTGATCTGCATCTGTGCGCAACCGTGGGATCGACCCTTCCCTGTACACGTGGGCAGGGCCGGCTCTAGTTTTTTGCCGCCCCCAAGAAAAAAAAAGAAAACCTCAGAGAGCTGCCCCTGGAATGCCGCCATGCTGCCTCTGCAGTTGTGCCGCCCCAAGTGCGTGCTTGGTTTGCTGGTGCCTAGAGCCAGCCCTGCACGTGAGGACAGTGACCAGGCAGCTTAGCAACATGTGTGGGGAGTGAGAGAGTCTGGGGGGTGCTTCAGCTGATCACAAACCTACCCGGCTGTTGCACAGAAGGAGACTGAGGGGATTTCTCTCGCTCTTATGGAACAGGGGGTTGTGCCAGGCTGGGGCTTGGAGGAAATGGACATTTCTGAGGTTAAAAAAAAGAAACACAGAAGCACTGTGGGCACTGAGATGAGAATGAGCCTGAAGGGGGAGAGATGGGGGGGTATCAAATTTAGGAAGCTGAGGTGGGGGCTCATCATCCAGTCTGTGCTGCCAGGTGAGAGGCTCCGTCATTCACAAGAGGGGAGAGATCGGAGCAATAACACAGAACCAGCAGCCACGAAGGGCTTTGCTGATCCCTTTCTGGGGAGACTGTTGGCCTCTGAATCCTCCCTCGTCCCAGGGGGATGCAATGAACTCCCGGAGCCAGACCCTCAGTGGGTGTAGCTCAGTGTAGTGGCACTGAAGTCAACAGAGGAGGCTGATTTCCACCAGCTGGGAATGTGGCCCCAGCACTGTGACCAGGGAGTGGTGTCCACAGGGACAGCGAGGTGTCATGTGTTGATCCAA
Source organism: Chrysemys picta bellii (assembly GCF_011386835.1). Lineage (NCBI taxonomy): Eukaryota > Metazoa > Chordata > Testudines > Emydidae > Chrysemys > Chrysemys picta. Next base: position 15,082,138 of record NC_088805.1, on the reverse strand, counting down.
AATTGGCTGGGAAGATCCTGGCCTGTTTAAAAATGAAACTTCCACCCCACTCCTGTGAATGAGCCCCACAGTGGTGAGAGGGAAAAATGCAAGAACAAAGAAAACACAGTCTGATGTTAGGTTTGTGTCTCACTTCCCCGTCTGTCTGTGTCACCGTGAGGCTGATCACTGCTGCTGTCGTACACCAGACAGTAATAATCAGCCTCGTCCTGCGCCTGGACTCCAGTGATGGTTAACGTGGCCGTGTTACCGGAGTTGGCCCCAGAGAATCGATCGGGGATTCCGGAGGGTCTGCTGCTATCATCATATATAATGAGTACGGGGGCACTGCCAGGTTTCTGTTGGTACCAGTGCACAATATTGCTACCAATGTTGTTCCCTGAGCAGGTGAGTTTTGCATTTTGCCCTGGAGACACCGACATTGAAGGCGGCTGAGTCACCACGTACTGGGCGAGACAACCTGAGGAAACACGGGAAGAGGATCAATAAGTGTTAATTGTTGAAATATGACATTTGCAGGTAGTTAGTGGCATGAGTGAAAGACATGACTATAAACATGCAGCCCCCTTTCAGTTAAGACCCTGTATAAAACCCTCCCCCGTGCAGCACCTGAGCAGTAAGTGAGCAGCGTGAGGAGCAGAGGGGCCCAGGCCATGGTGGATCCAGACGAGCTCGGCTTCCTGAGGCAAACGGGTTTGTGGCTGGGACCCTCTGATTCTCTTTTAAATCCCCATCGCTGCAGAACGGCCCCTTCATGCAAATCTACCCCCTGCTCACTGGCTACTGCTGGCACCTCCCTCACCCATATGAGAGGGACACAGGGACTGGAGATTCAGGCCTGTTTTTTCTCCCACTGACACTCGTTAAAGTCACTGAAGATAATGGAGAGAAACTGGCACAGCTCAAGGAAGAATCAGGCCCCTCCATGTAAATGCCCATATTTAATGAAGTACAACATGGCTACTTTTCCATTTACAAGGAGAAAACAAAGAAACAAAAATCCCAGAGCCCAGGACGTCCCACTGATTCCATTTAATCTCCCTGAGTCTGCCCCGATAGGCATCAAAGGACCAGTATCTACATTATGGTTAGAAATGTACCCCACATGGGTGCTGACCTAGGGGGAACGGGTCTATTCCTAGGGATCAGCTAGTGCAACTTTCAATGCCGTCAGCCATGTTTCCGGCAGGAATCCCTGGGCCAATGGCAGAGGACTGTAGGGGAGGAGCCAGTACTCTGGGTGTTAACTGAAAGGGGACGGCCCCATCAGACCCCAGCCCAGCAGAGCAGCAGGGGCAGGGAAGAGCTGTATTTCAGGGGGAAACTCTCATGGGATTCAGTTTGGACAAGGAAGAAGACACCTGGTTAGCATCTAGCATTATTATTTATTGTTTGGATCACGGTTGGCCTGAGCGCCCCAGCCACAGCCCAGGACCCCATTGTGCTAGGCGCTGTACGAACCCAGACCAAAGAGATCGGCTGTGTCCCAAAGAGCTCACAATCCAAGTGTAAGACAAATAGCAGCAGGTGGGAAAATATCCTCACAGAACTACCAGGAAGTGTGCTCCCAAGAGGTACTTCCCAGAGCTCAGCTCATGGGAATACCTGGTGCAGAGGTTATTGTATGTACGTGTTTCCCACGGGCCTGGACGTGTTCGGTGTCTGACAGCACTTCCTTTCCTCCTGTTCACAACCTTCCTTCCCTCTACATTGTAAGAAACTCAGGAATTGAGAGGAATCAGAGACCCCGAAAGAGATGATGCTAATAACGACTGTTGCTGTTGTTTGGGGTAATCTCGATGGAATAACTGTGCGAGTGCCTGGTGTATAACAGAGCCCAGGATGCCACCCATACATCTGTTTGCAGCAGCTTGTAGCTACAGGTGCATTACAATGGGCACTGGCCATTCTCTCGGCTTTGGCACATTATAGACAATGAGCCCCCCCTACTGGGTAGAGTTACATCTGCAGTGAGCTCTTACCCTAACCAGCGCGATGTTCAGGGATAGGGTGACCAGACAGCAAGGGTGAAAAATTGGGACGGGGGTGGGGGGTAATAGGAGCCTATAAAAGAAAAAGACCCAAAAATTGGGACTGTCCCTATAAAATTGGGACATCTGGTCACCCTATTCAGGGGTCACCCAGGACTCAAGGTGCTGCCCACGCTCTGCTCTAGTCCCTGTCTGGTTCCAACAGGCTGTGCATCACACCAAGAGCTTCCCACAGCCCTGACCAGACTCTGCCTGCCAAACTCACCCCTTAAAGGCACAGTCCCTACTACCACGTCTCCCCTTCCCAGCCAAAAGTTAATTTGGACCTATATTATAACCCCAGGCAGTGTCTTCGGGGACCACTGTGTCAAAGGCATGGATAGTGTCTGTCCAATTGTGGTGTGCTCCAGGGGGAGGGTTACCACAGACTAAAAGCTCTGGGGGATGCTTACCCCTAGCACTGCAAACAACTCCAGAGCACCCACCACCGCCGGGGTGGTTTGCATCTACGGGGTCAGGATGGGTTTTCCGCAGAGCAGGAAGCAAAGAACGGGCTTTTGTTATCAAAGGATGAGCTTGAACTGACACAGGCTCTTTTTCATTCAACAAATGGCCAAGACCTTGGGTCTTAGGGGAACCCCAACCTTCACCTAACGTTGGAAAGACTTTATCCTCCTAGGGTCCCATAACACTCATGCGGGGGTAGTCAATTTTTTTGTCAAGGTCCAAATTTCTTAGTCAAGGTATATTCAAGGTCCAGACTCCAGAGAGAATGATAAAAAATAACAATAATTATAATAGTAAGTAAATAGAAAGATTTCAGAGTCCGTTCAAAAGCATCAGGCACTCCAGATTTGGCCCACAGTCCAGCTATTGACTATCCCTGCACTGACGGGGGGTTCCGGGTATGTGTAGTGTGCGTTTAAATCTGCTTATTATTATATGTTTTCTCTGTGATGGTTTTGTGCTTTGAATCAATATGAGTGATTAGAAAGAGCTGTTTGGGCTACTGGTAAATGTCACCTGTCATAGCTCCCGGAGAGATAGCAGGGCACAGGAGCTGGCTAGTATCAGGGGGTAGCCGTGTTAGTCTGTATCTACAAAAACAACAAGGAGTCTGGTGGCACCTTAAAGACTAACAGATTTATTTGGGCATAAGCTTTCGTGAGTAAAAACCTGGCTGTTAGGCCTGGTTTGCTGGGGATATCACTGTGTATGGCAGGGGGCAGTGCACCCTTAACACCTCCCCCTCTACCCCCCCCCGTCAAAAGGGAGCAGGACATGTGTCCCTGCTCGGCTGCTCGGCGACAGGTGACGGCTGGAGGCCTGAGACCTTCCTGGGCATCCCTGGAGCAGACCACGGAGGGGAGCTACAGGTGCAGTTACACTGTGACATTGATAACAATAACACTTACAAACAGCACACTGTCACACACAGCGAGAACCAGCCTAATAACGCAACTTACGAACATTGCCCAAGGTGGGTGAGGGAATATAAGAGCTATTACTTCACCCACTTTGTCTCACTAATACCCGGGGACTGATAAAGCTACACCAACACTGCACGTAACACTTCCTTCACACACCCTCTCCTCCACAGAAGGAAGCTCTCGTCAGGTCATGGGACATGTTTTCTTTGACAACAGTAGGTTTATGTCTCACTTCCCCATCTGACTGTGTCACCGTGATTCTGAGCACTGCTGCTGTCCCACGCCTGACAGTAATAATCAGCCTCGTCCTGCGCCTGGACTCCAGTGATGGTTAACGTGGCCGTGTTACCGGAGTTGGCACCAGAGAATCGATCAGGGATTCCAGAGGGTCTCTTGCTATTCTCATACATAACAAGTAGCGGGGCGCTGCCGGGTTTCTGTTGGAACCACCGCACATCCTTGCTACCAATGTTGTTCCCTGAGCAGGTGAGTTGAGCATTTTGCCCTGGAGACACAGACACTGAAGACGGCTGAGTCAGCACGTACTGGGTGAGAGAACCTGAGACAGGAGGAGAAAATGCATGAATAAAATGACCCAGCATTGACTTTATCCCTAGTTAACATAGTTATCCCTAGTTTGCAGGCAGCCAGGGGGGAAAGCAAACATCACCTGAGCAGTACGTGAGCAGTGTGAGGAGCAGAGGGGCCCAGGCCATGGTGGGAATCCACACGAGCTCGGCTTCCTGAGGGAAACGGGTCTGTGCCTGGGACCCTCCGATTCTCTCTTAAACCCCCAGCGCTGGAGAACGGCCCCTTCATGCAAATCTGCTCCTTGCTTACTAGCTACTAAGGGCTCTTCATTCACCCGTACGAGAGAGACAGAGACACAGGCCAGGGGAAAGATTCTGGGACCAAGTCTTCTCTGCTCTACACTGGTGTAAATCCCAGGTAACTCCACTGAACTTTACCTTGTTGTAAGAGTGGAGTAAGTGAAAGGAGAATCAGCCGCTTTCTGCATAAACTCAAATATTTAATGATGTAGAGCAGGTATTGTTGAGCCCAGGCTGCCCTGCTGAGGCATACTGAGCATGCACCTCAAAAGCATAAAAGGATCATTAAACATTGTGGTTAGACATATCGTATCAGTGTTGGCACTGCCCTGGGGAAGGGTTATATTTCTGGGGACCATCCACTGCAGTTTCAAAGCTTTGCTCAGTTTCTGGTCGGAATCTCCTCTTGTAAACCTTTGGGAGTGTAAACGTGGCTGAGGTGTCCAGTGGCTGGCGATGTATATGCAGAGCAGAAGGGGAGTTGAGAAAGCAAAGGGCTCAGTCGGTAAGAGATTGTCCTGCACACGGAGAGGGGCTCGCACCATCAGATCCTAGGGCAGAGTTGGAGGCACGGAGGGAAAGGGGGGTAGTTCAGGGGATAGTTTGTGTGTGTTCAATTTGGACAGGTTTCTGCTCAGTGCTGTTTCTAGCACAGAGACCTGCTTAGTCTGTATGAGGAGGGAGTAAATGTCATCAGAGAATTACCGGAAAATGTCCCCCTGAGACGCATTCCTGAGAGACTGAGGAATGACATGTGGAGAGTGTGTGTGTCCTATGGGCTCCTCGTATGGTGATGTCTGATGGCACCTGCTCTCCTCCACTTCCCACCCGCTTCACCTGCCCCTCTCTGCCCACAAGGAAAGAAGGGAAAAGGGGGAACCTGGGAGGTAGCAGGAAAAGAGCATCACTGTTATGATTGTTGTAGCCCCCCATTATATCTCTCCCCAGCAGCATGTGGCCGAATGATTCATTACAAACAATGGCCAAGGTCTCCTGTTAGGCATGTTCTAGCTGAAGAGCTCCCTCTAATGGCCAGCGCTACACTTGCAGAAGTGATCTCTTGCCCTAGCTGACAGTTTTACCAACATTTCCTATTCTAATTCCAGCTCCCCAGGCCAGCTCGGGACCTTGGTTCCTATTCCCCAGCCCAGATTTGCCTCCTGGCAGAATTTTTAAAGTCATGAGAAGTTGCTCTGCTTCTTAGTAACCGTTGCATTAGCCCAGCCGTTCCTGCTGCCCCCAAACGCTGCAGCCGGCCCTGGGCACCTCAGACAGCCCATAGGGATGCAAAACTGGGAGGGGTGTTAGAAATAAGGTGGGGACTGCTGGGGACAGGGCAGGCTGGAAGCAGAGGGGAGCTGACTCACAGAGATCAAATGGGGAGTTGTAGCCCCAGGGTCATGGAGCACAGCTCAGCTCCATGCGTCTTTTAACCCTTCGCTCCCCATGGCTGCTAGTACTGCATGCAGGCTTCTGGCAGCCTCCGCAGGTGAGTTGGGCCAGTGCCATGAAGCAAACAGCCAGCTCCTAGAGTTCTGAAATACTGAGTCAGGCCGCTGGAAATAATGAAATGAATAAATATACACACGGGGGCACCATAGTATGTGCCTTTGAGTGTTTGAGCCTTTCGGGCATGCTAGGGTCACTATTTCAATATCTTCTCTGCAATCCCGAGGGCTGGAAACTTCCTTACCTAGTCACTGAAAGCCAAGGTGCTCATGGAATCACTGGACTCCAGAATCTGGGGCTTTCAGCAAAACCCCTAATTAGTGCTGGACTCGCTATAAAACCGCAAGAGGTGGTGACTCTGATGAAGAGCAGTGAAGCTGGGAACTTAAAGGTTAAATTTGGCCCCTGTTCAATGGGAAACCAGTGCAGAGAGCGGTGCCCGGAATGATGGGCTCTCGGACACCTGGGGTGCTGAGTAATTGGGCTGGATTTCCCCTACCTCCCTGGCTGCTCTGTCAGCATCTCTTTTGTCAGCACCACCTCCTTCCCCATTCCCCTTCTCTGTGGGAGTCCCACAGGGCTCCCTGCTTGTCCTCTCCTTTTCTCTCTCTGAGCCTTATCCTTCAGTATCTCCGTCTGCTCACATGGGGTCAGTCTCACCTCTGTGCTGATACATTTCTCCACTCTGGCTGTGACAGGTTGGACCCCCCACCCATCCAGGGTGCCACCTGAGGTGCTGGGGTCTCACTGAGCCCGCCCTTTCCAGCAGCCTGGGTTTTCACACCGTGTTTGTGCTGTGCTAGGCTCTCAAGCCCTCACACCCACACACACACACACAGAGTAAAGGCCACACCCAGCTGCAGATACAGACTGAAGTCAGGTCGGTGTGAGAGGATTCACCCAGCACTCATGTGCACACCCCCTTTGGGGAGTAAACACAAAATAATATTGTCTTGTGCTGTATAGAAAGATCTAGCACATAAAAATTCTCCCTCTCCCTCAGTGTGAGGAGAGATATGCACAGCTTCTTGCCCCCCCCCCAGATAATAATTGCACAAAATGGGTTTAAGAATAAAAAAAACAAGTTTATAAACTATAAAAGGCAGATACTGGCACTAGAAAAAGTTCAGAGAAGGACAACTAAAAAGATTAGGAGTTTGGAAAGGGTCCCATACGAGGAGAGATTAAGGAGGCTCGGACTTTTCAGCTTGGAAAAGAGGAGACTAAGGGGGGATATGATAGAGGTATATACAATTATGAGTGATGTGGAGAAAGTGGATAAGGAAAAGTTATTTACTTATTCCCATAATACAAGAACTAGGGGTCACCAAATGAAATTAATAGGCAGCAGGTTTAAAACAAATAAAAGGAAGTTCTTCTTCACACAACACACAGTCAATTGGTGGAACTCCTTACCTGAGGAGGTTGTGAAGGCTAGGACTATAACAGCGTTTGAAAGAGAACTGGATAAATTCATGGAGGTTAAGTCCATTAATGGCTATTAGCCAGGATGGGTAAGGAATGATGTCCCTAGACTCTGTTTGTCAGAGGGTGGAGATGGCTGGCAGGAGAGAGATCACTTGATCATTACCTGTTAGGTTCACTCCCCCTGGGGCACCTGGCATTGGCCACTGTCGGTAGACATGATACTGGGCTAGATGGACCTTTGGTCTTACCCAGTACAGCCGTTCTTATGTTCTTATGTAGATTTTAAGTGATTATAAGGAATAGCAAAGAAAACAAGGCAGATTACTAAGAAAATAAAACAAAACATGCATACTAAGCTTAAAATCTTAAAGAGACTGGTTTCAAGAAATATTTTCTCACCCTATGTGTTGTTTAGACAAGTTGCAGAGTTTCTATAGCTTAGAGTTCCAGTTATTTCTCTTTCCAGACTAGACTCCTTTCTTAGGCTGGACTCAGCCCTAGCCTGTCCTACTGCTCAGTTCCTTTGTCTCTTCAGGTACTTTCAGCAGTCTTTCTTCTTGGGCAGGAAGGCAATGGAGACGAGTCTTGTTTGCCTTACTCCCCAGCCTTAAATAAGATTTACACAAGGCAGGAATCTTTAGTTTGCCAGTCTTGAACTCCCACCCTTCTTTTAGTGGAAAATTACTCGAAGTCCACGATGGTGTTTAGTACCAGGTGACAGGACCACCTGACCTAGTAGTGTCACAGGTAGGTGGCAGGACGCCTCTCAGGAAGGAGTGAAATGACGATCTTCAAAGTCTTATTCCTTTTTCCTAATGGTCCATCAAGGCTAATGGCCTGTTGTCTGGTGTGTGTCTCCCAAATACACACACAGCTATAATTGTTACATAGTCGATATTCCTAACTTTAGACACAGAAATTATATATGCATAGAAATTGGATAATCACAGTCAGTCAAATGTAATCTTTTGGGTGATACTTTACAAGACCCATCTGGCATAAAATATATCTCAGTTATGCCATGTCCATATTATAAGCATATTTCCCTAAAGAATATAGGGTGTAATGTCACACCGGCCCTGTCTCCTGCTGCTCATTCTCCCATCTGGCATGTTCTCGCTGATATTCCGCCCTTTAATGGCTCATCTGGTGTCAAGCTCACAGTGCCCAAAACTGAGCTCAGAAATCTGCCCTGCCAACCCCTCTCAGCCAGTGATGCCACCTGAATAGCTCTTGGTTTCCTTATGTGCGGTGCCTCATGCCCCATTCTCCTCTATATCCATCCACGCCTCTGCCTCTAATTTGTTTCTCCATCAGAAATCTCAGGGTCTGACTCCATTGTCATTGTCTCATACTGCAGAAGGAGAATGAGGAGGGAACCGGAAATAGCTGTATGGACTGAATTTCCTGGTCACAAACAGCTGTGTGATTTGTCACAGCCAGAGACAAAACTGTGCAACTGGTGAAGTTTGCACACAGGGCCCAGGCCGGGGGAAAGGAGGGAAGGGTGTTTTTGTCTCACTTCCCCATCTGTCTGTGTCACTGTGTAGAACACCAGTGCCACTCTTCCTCACAGCACAGTAATAATCAGCCTCATCCTCTGCCAGTGCCCCGGAGATGGTCAGATAGCCGGCGTTACTGGACGTGTCTTTGGAACCAGAGAAGCGAGCAGGGACCCCAGAGCCCTGGCCCTTGTCAGAATCTGAATAGTAATACAGCAGGTATCGTGGGGAATTCCCAGGTTTCTGTTGGTACCAGTACACATAGTAGTCACCGATGCCGGTCCCACTGCTCAGGGTGCAGGAGAGTTTCACGGTGTTTCCTGGGGACACTGACACTGAAGGCGGCTGAGTCACCACAGTCTGCGAGCTGGAACCTGGAAAATATGGTGGAAATCTATCAACACCTCCCTGTCAGTCCCCAGCCACTACTGAATCTGGTTGTGCATCGGCTTCAGCAGCAACTTATTTAACCCACTGCCCCCTGTTCTCACCTGTGCACCACGTCCCCAGTAGGACGATGAGGGGAGCCCAGAACATGGTGAGGAGATTTCGGGCCCTTAGGAGAAAACAGCCAGATCCACTGAGAAGGCCTGACAGTCTCTGCCCCTTATATTGATCCTCCTGGGGGGAAGCATCTAAGCTCCACCTTTATTCTAGTTTGTTCTTATCTGATTGGGTCCTATGATCACAGGGAGCTGGGCACATGGGAGGAGAGACCATCCCTTAGGGAGGAGCTCCTGCTCTATAAGGTCACTAGCTCAGCTCCACTCCAGCAATGACCGTCTGCCAGGATCAAGGTTTCATTTGAACGCTCACAGTGAAGGCTGCTGGAGTTCAGACTGCGCGACAGTCTCCATTCTAACCCCTCGTTTTCAGTTATTTGTAACTTTCCCAATCCTTCCCCTGTCGGCCTGTCATTTCCCTGCTTTGTCTGAGGGGTCATTGATCACTCACACTGATCAGAAACCAACTCAGCAGTTTCTGAGAAGGAGGAGAGGGCAATAAATAAACTTTGCCCAGGATTAACCGTTTCCGGAGCCAACTATGTCAGAGCTAAGGGGGAAATGGGGGGAATCTGCCAAGTTCCATTCTCCCATCTAAGGGCCCACACTAGAGGATCTGGGTTTTGTGTCGGGGAATGGACATTATTAGGAGCTGCTCTTTGCTCACTGGGATGATTTATTTCCATCATCTCCAGGCCGCCCAGCTGGGCTACATGAGCTTCTGTTTATTCATGAGCAGTTCTTTATTGGGCAGAAAATGGAATTCAGAGAATTGGGCGGTGACTCTGCCGCCCCTTGTGCTGAGAGCTAGGAATGAAAATCCCACTGAAGAACTCAGTGTTCTTGTCATTGTTTATTACTAAAGACCAATGAGACACATCACAGTCTGAGGAGGCTTCTCCTCAGGAATTCTCCTGGCTCCTTGCTCTTGGCATTTGGGAAAGTGCTAGAAACATCACCAATGACACAAAACGACACGGAGTCTCAGCAGCACCAAGACAGGCCAATACACACCCTCAAATGTTCATTAGCAAAGGCTATCTTGTGTCTATGTTCGTGGGGAAGGGAGAACCCGGCTCTGTCCAACACTACTCTGAGTCCCTGCCTTCTGGAATCTTCTGTTCCTGACCCATGAAGTTCAGTTCAGTTCCCAGCTGGCCTGAATTCAAGCGTTTGCAGGAGTTCCTCACAATAGAGCTGGTCTCACACGCAGGGTCCCATGACAGACTGGCCACTGAGGGAGGGGAGGCTCTCAAATCCCTTCCCCAGGACCCAGATTGAACCAGATGGAAAATCAAACACTGACTTGACTCTCCAGTTGGGAATATTTAGCCTCTGTTTATCTTTCATGGATTTTAAAATGGGTGACCAACCACAGCCTCACGTAACTCACCTCAACCCTGGGAAGGGAAGGGTCTGCTATGAGCAGCACAAACGGTGAGCAGGGGGTGATGGCGACTATCCCGACACTGGCTGAGATTCTGCAAGAGCAGGAGAAGATGCATCAATGACTCAGCATTGACTTTATCAATGATCTGTTAACATGATCTGCAGGCAGCTTGGGGGAAAAGCAAACATCATGTATCACTGGAGCAGTACGTGAGCAGCGTGAGGAGCAGAGGGGCCCAGGCCATGGTGGGAAATCAAGATGAGCTCAACTTCCTGAGGCAAACGGGTCTGTGGCTGGGACCCTCCGATTCTCTCTTAACCCCCCAGGGCTGGAGAACGGCCCCGTCATGAAAATCTGTTCCCTGCTGATTGGCTGCCAATACCTATAACCATCACCCCCTTTGGGAGGACAGTAACACGGGGAGAGCTTGTCTATATAAATCCCCATTTTAACGGAGATAGGGAAGGATTCTTTTGTTTTCTGTTTGCCAGGGGACAATAGGGAGAATCCTGGAGCTGAGGAGCTCCCAGTCTGCACAACCTGCTCTGCCACTTACTTCATGGACCAGAGACTCCATGACTGTCTGCACCTGGGCCAACAAAACCAACCCCTTTCAGTCACATCTGACCAGGCTTTGGGTCACAACCAGAAACGTGGCTGGATTCTGGGTGATCACTGATGGGGGCTGCTGAGTGGGGTGGGGGCTGGGAGGAGTGGAATCTGGGGCAGAGCCATGGTTTGGGGGTCGCTGTCTGGGGGAGGTGGCTCGGCTGAGCAGGGAGCAGTGGGGTGCTGGGGGGCTGGTAGAGGGATAAGATGGTGCTTCCAGCTGCTTCCTTTTCACCTGCTCTTTTACTCAGGGCAGCACCATTTGAAGGTGGCGAGGAGCCTGTTGGTCACTGTGAGTCGTGGGGGCTGCAGGTGGCCAGGGGACAGCTCATCACCACCTTTACACATGGGTCCCTGGGGCAGAGCACGGAGTGACTGGGGGGAGGGAGGAAGCAGGAGGGGCTGCAGGCGTAGGCAGCCCCAGTGCTTCTCCCCCTCTGCCCTCAGGGTTTGGGGATTTCATCGTGCCCTTGGGGGAGAGCCCCTGCCCTAGAGATCTGGAGCAGGGAGGGCAGACGGGGCTGGACGAGAAGCTGGGTCCCCAGAGCTGAAGGCCCCTAGGGGAGCTCATATGTACCATTGATCTAAGAGCCGTTAGGGTATGAACAGCCCCTGAGCCCAGAGGCGACTCTACCGCAGCAGCTGGTGGCTGGTCACTGTGACCTGCACACCCCATTCCGCACCCTTCTGCAGCTTGTGCCTGATCAGCTCCCCCTAGTGGTCAATGTCACACACGCCAGGATCCTGTTCCTCTGCAGGGCAGTGGAGCAGCATCACTTCACAGGCATTGCAGCACACGGGCTGTTCCTTCGCAGCTCCTTCTTCTGTGTGTGACCAGGCTGATGTCGCCATCGACTTCCTCCCACCTCTGGGGAGATCAGTCATTTTATCAGACAACTTCAATTGCCTTGAGGAGGTTTCCTCCCAGTTTGTGTCAAAGCCAAAAGTCCTGCGGGAACAGAGCATCTTCCAACCAGCATATTTAGATTCATAAAAATATTCCCCGAGAGCAGCTTTTGCCTTTTGCATGCTCCAGTCTGTGCACAACGGGGCTCTCAGCAAAACCTCCTTCCGGGGCGTGAGCCTCCCCAGAGGGCTCTGTCCTGCTCATTGCACATTTCAAATCAGGACACACATGTTGGTAACCCGTGGGGTTGTTGGAGGATTTATCCCAATCCCCAGCAGGTTGGACTATGAAGGAGGAATTGCAGCTGTTGTGGAACCTGCTGGAATTGGGGGCGGGGGGAGGTGGGTGGCCCCTCTCCCTGCACTCCGGATTCCTGGGGGTGCTCCATCAAGACTGTCATTCCTTTACATCCTGATTCACCGCGCTCCATCACCCACCCACCGGCTGGTTTGTATCCAGACTGTCAGGATCTTGCAGCCCCCTCTTTGCTGCAGGCCCCTGGCGAGATCTCTGGAGCCCTGACTAGGGATGTCACAGGAGACTGTAACTGGGGCTCTCCTCCCACTGCCCACGCTGAGGGGATGGTGACACAGAGACAGTCCCTGTCCTGCAGGAGGAGAGGGAAGGGGGAGACCAGCGGCTGTTAACCCAGAGCAAGGATTCACCAAGGAAGAGCTCTGCTTCCCCCTCCCCCAAAGAGAGAGAGAGACTGAGCAGGTGAAGGGCAGAGGTGTCCGACAAACCACAGCAGTGACAGTGTGAGGAGGGGAAGAGCAAGGGCCATAGAGAGCTGTGTCTGTAAGAGCCAGATGAAGACATTCAGAGGCCCTACACGCCTTCCTAGCACAGCCCCCTTGAGTCCTGGTCTTGCCCTCAGGCCACGGCCCTTCTGCTCCTTGGCTTGTCGGGGCCAGGGGTCATCCGCACAAGAGCGAGCACAGCCAGTGACTCCATTTGGTGCAGCAGCGGCTACCCCACTCTCTGGAACCATTTCCTCTGTCACCAGGGCTCCGTCCCAGCAGGGAGAGGCATCAGCACTCACCCAGGCAGGCTGAGGACTCCTTGTAGGCTTGCCTGATGGCCCCACTCCAGCAGTGTTATGATGGGACAACATCAGTAAAGTTCCACTCAAACCCTGCTGGGTGTTGCTGGTGGGAGCCCCCTGAGAAGCAGGTTGCACAATTGACATGAATAAGGCTGTTTGCATGTCCTGTTGCTCTAATTTCAGGCTCTCTGCACACTCAGGCAGGCACTGGTTACATTCAAATCACATTTCCAAGTTTTTCTTCACAATGGTGAGCGTTACAGGTTTTGTTTTAAAGAAAGATGAGATCCTGATCTCCTCATTGTACTCAGGAGCCTGGGACCCTCGGCCTGGCCTAGAGAGTCTTTGACTTAAAGCGTCGTTGAGGCCACTTTCAGGGGGTGAGTAACCAAAATTCACTGCAAAGAGCAGCTGTTAGTGTGATGTGTTACAGGGGGAGACTAAACTCTGCAAGTTGTTCAGTTCTCCACAGAGTCCAGGCTGCAGGAGAGGTGGGGTGGGAAGTTTTTGTCTCACTTCCCCATCTGTCTGTGTCACTGTGAGGAGCACTCCCACTCCACACAACACAGTAATAGTCAGCATCATCCTCTGTGAGGGCTCCGGCAATGGTCAGATAGCCGGCATTACTGGCCGTGTCTTTGGACCCAGAGAAGTGAGCTGGGACCCCAGAGCCCTGGCCCTTGTTGGAATCCGTATAGTAATACAGCAGGTATTGTGGTGAATTCTCAGGTTTCTGTTGGTACCAGGACACAGCGTAGCCACTGATGCTGGTCCCACTGCTCATGGTGCAGGAGAGTTTCATGGTGTTTCCTGGGGACACTGACACTGAGGGCGGCTGAGTCAGCAGAAGCTGTGAGCTGGAACAAGGAAAATATGGTAAAAACCTGTCAAACCCTCCCTGACCGCCCCTGGACACTAGTGACACAGTTTGCACATTGGCTTCAGCAGCAACTTCAATGTGTATTTAATCCACTCCCGCTGTTCTCACCTGTGCACCACGTCCCCAGCAGGACAATGAGGGGAGCCCAGAGCATGGTGAGGAGATTTCAGGCCCTTGGGGAAAAAACAGCCAGAGTCACTGAGAATCCCCCACAACACCTGCCCCTTGATCCTCCTGGCTGAGGAGCATCCAGGTTTTGTCTTCATGCTAGTTTGCTCTCATTTGATTGGTTCCTACGATCACAGGGAGGTGGTCATGTGGGAGGGGAGACCATCCCTTGGTGATGAGCTCCAGCGTGGGAGGTCACTCACCAGCTCAGTGCTACGCCCACAGTGACCTCTCTGCTAGACTCTCTTTCTCAGCAGCGAGTCCTCAGGGTTAGGCTACAGCAGTGGTTCCCAAACTTGTTCTGCCGCTTGTGCAGGGAAAGCCCCTGGCGGGCCGGGCCAGTTTGTTTACCTGCCGTGTTCGCAGGTTCGGCCGATCGCGGCTCCCAGTGGCCATGGTTCGCTGCTCCAGTCCAATGGGAGCTGCTGGAAGCGGCGCAGGCCGAGGGACGTACTGGCCGCCTCTTTCAGCAGCTCCCATTGGCCTGGAGCAGTGAACCGCGGCCACTGGGAGCCGCGATCGGCCAAACCTGCAGACATGGCAGGTAAACAAACCGGCCCGGTCCGCCAGGGGCTTTCCCTGCACAAGCGGCGGAACAAGTTTGGGAACCACTGGGCTACAGGAAGGGTTTCATTTTAACCCTTTGTTCTCCATTGTTGGTAACCATTCAAATCCTTCCCCGTTTGTCCTTCTACTTCCCAGCCTTGCGTGCAGGTCCATTGTTCAATCTCAGCTGCAGCAAACACAACTCAGTAGGTTTTTCAAAGGGGGAGAGTGAAGTAAATATACCTGGCCCATGAGCAAAACAGGCCAAAGTCAGAGAAGAGCTAAGTGGAAAACAGGGCAAAAGCGATAACCCCCATCTCAGGGAGCATCTTGCTGGATGCGGGTGGCTTTGTACTTGGGAACATCGTGACTAAGAGCGACCGTGTCTCCCGGCTGCAGAGGAGGCTGCCAAGGATTTCGCTTATTCATTAGGAATTTGTCTAGGGGTGTCCGGGTACTTAGCAGAGCTGGGCCATGGCAGGACAGCCCTGCTCCGAGAGCCAAGGGCGAAAAGCTCGATATCAGAGCTAAGTATGTTGGTGATTATTTATCGTAGAAGAAGAATAAGACACTCACACTCTGATGGGCTGCTCCCAGGGAATCCCTAGGACCCTTTGTTCCTGGCATAGGGAACGGACCTTCCCCATCAGCCACTGAAATCCCCGCAGTGCATTGGCAGCGCTGGGGAAGACCAAAACCAAATCATCAAGTAGTCATGTCTAATGGGTTAACTTGTTCCACTATTGGCCTTGAGAGGGAAGAGCCAGCTCCATCCCATAATACTCAGACCACTCATCCTTCCGAAGGGTCTGGGTGGGTTCGGTGGCTGTTCTCCCCAGTTCAGTAGAACCGCCCATTGCGTCAGTTCCTGGGTGAACTACAGCGTGGGCAGAAGTAACTCCGAACAGCAGAGCTGCCAAGGGGTGGACAGCTCCATGTGAGGCTTTAATGGAAAGTATGTAGCGATCTAATTTGCATACAGCCACCCACTTCAGCTTTAAACCACTGTGGATTCATTGCTGGTGGAAGGGGTTGGCGCAGAATTCCACAAGGAATAAATCTCCCAGTGACTCTCAGCCATTTCTGCTCCTGCTGCCGGGCTCTGTGCTTCTGTTCTCATAGCTACAGGCCAGTGGTTTGGAGGGAGAAGCTGGGTTGTACTGGTGCTTGCAGGGACACTTCCCGTGGCCTTCGCAGGGGATGGGGCTTCCCTTCCCAGAAGCCACTGGGCAACGCTGCAATGCTGTGGTGGAAAACTCTGGCAGAGGAAGGAAAAAGGCACAGACGGTTCTGATCTTGGGTGGGGTGGGGTGGGGAGCTCATTCCACTGTCCTGCTTCCTCGGGGAAGTTTTATCCACTGGGAGGGACTAGCTGGGTTTCTCCCAGGGGAAGGTGAATTTTCTGTTCCCGGAAGTGCCAGGTTGGGATACAGATTCCAGCCTTGTCATGGGCCCAACTCAGACCCTGCACCATCCACTGGAGATTTCACAGCAGGAGATTAGGTGCAGCAATAGCAAGGAGCCGGGCAGCAGGGAGGGGCACAATTTATTCTTTTCAGTGTTGAACAAACCTGATGATGAGTTCACGTTGGTTCAACTTCCCCCCTCCCTTCTTCTCCTCCTCCACCACAAGCAGCAGCTCCTTGGTTTGGTGGTGAGACCCTGACCTAGCCAGCCAAAGGTTCAGCCTTCTGCTCCCATCCCTGCTGTGCCAGCGGATCTGGCAATAAGCAAAGCATGGCCTTTTTCTAAACGATCTCCTCTAGTGCCAACAGGAATTAGTTCAGGGAAGTCCTCTGGGCCGTGCTATACGGGAGGCCACAGGCTAGATGGCCACAGTGGTTCCTTCTGGCGTTATCATCTACGAACAAAAGCCCAGTGCAGTGAGACCCCCATGGGAACCGTGAGGCAGTGATTCATGCTCCACAGCTGGCTGGAACGGCTTCTGGGCTGATTGAAAACATCCTCCTTCGCCCACCCAGCCCCACGTGCACGTTCTCCTCTGAGTGGAACCCTCCCTGCACGGAAACAGAGTGACACGTTCCCTTGAACAACAAGAGGATGTGTCTCACTTCCCCATCTGACTGTGTCACTGTGATTCTGAGCACTGCTGTCCCACACCTGACAGTAATAATCAGCCTCGTCCTGCACCTGGACGCCAGTGATGGTTAACGTGGCCGTGTTACCGGGGTTGGCCCCAGAGAATCGATCAGGGATTCCGGAGGGTCTGCTGCTACTACCATATGTAACACATAGTGGGGCACTGCCAGGTTTCTGTTGGAACCACTGCACATCCTTGCTACCAATGTTGTTCCCTGAGCAGGTGAGTTGAGCATTTTGCCCTGGAGACACAGACACTGCCGGCGGCTGAGACAGCACGTACTGGGCCAGAGAACCTGAAACAGGAGGAGAAAACACCTGGATAGAATTTAACTCCAAGATAACACAGATTGGGGGCATCCCAGGTAACCAATGGGATAATGCAGCAGATATGCAAAGTTCCTTTTTATTAAGAAACAGAGGGGGGGAAAAACAGCCACTTGTATCACCTGAGCAGTAAGTGAGCAGCGCGAGGAGCAAAGGCGACCCGGCCATGGTGGGAATCCAGATGAGCTCGGCTCCCTGACACAAATGGGTCTCTGGCTGGAAACCAGCAATCGCTCTTAAAGTCTCAGCACATGGGAATGGCTCCTTTATCCAAACAGGAGCACGGCCACTCCGGAATGGCTGATTTGCATCTGTGCGCAACCATGGCGTCGACCCTTCCCTGTACACGTGGGCAGGGCCGGCTCTAGTTTTTTTGCTGCCCCCAAGAAAAAAAAGAAAACCTCAGAGAGCTGCCCCTGGAATGCCGCCATGCTGCCTCTGCAGTTGTGCCGCCCCAAGTGCGTGCTTGGTTTGCTGGTGCCTAGAGCCAGCCCTGCACGTGAGAACAGTGACCAGGCAGCTGAGTGACACGTGTGGGGAGTGAGAGAGTCTGGGGGGTGCTTCAGCTGACCACAAACCTACCCGGCTGTTGCACAGAAGGAGACTGAGGGGATTTCTCTCGCTCTTATGGAACAGGGGGTTGTGCCAGGCTGGGGCTTGGAGGAAATGGACATTTCTGAGGTTAAAAAAAAGAAACACAGAAGCACTGTGGGCACTGAGATGAGAATGAGCCTGAAGGGGGGAGAGATGGGGGGAGGTATCAAATTTAGGAAGCTGAGGTGGGGGCTCATCATCCAGTCTGTGCTGCCAGGTGAGAGGCTCCGTCATTCACAAGAGGGGAGAGATCGGAGCAATAACACAGAACCAGCAGTCAGGAAGGGCTTTGCTGATCCCTTTCTGGGGAGACTGTTGGCCTCTGAATCCTCCCTCGTCCCAGGGGGATGCAATGAACTCCCGGAGCCAGACCCTCAGTGGGTGTAGCTCAGTGTAGTGGCACTGAAGACAACAGAGGAGGCTGATTTCCACCGGTTGGGAATGTGGCCCCTGCACTGTGACCGGGGAGCGGTGTCCACAGGGACAGCGAGGTGTCATGTGTTGATCCAAAATTGGCTGGGAAGATCCTGGCCTGTTTAAAAATGAAACTTCCACCCCACTCCTGTGAATGAGCCCCGCAATGGTGAGAGGGAAAAATGCAAGAACAAAGAAAACACAGTCTGATGTTCCCCTGTGGTAGGTTTGTGTCTCACTTCCCCGTCTGTCTGTGTCACCGTGAGGCTGATCACTGCTGCTGTCGTACACCTGAGCACTGCTGTCCCTCACCTGACAGTAATAATCAGCCTCGTCCTGCGCCTGGACTCCAGTGATGGTTAACGTGGCCGTGTTACCGGAGTTGTCACCAGAGAATCGATCCGGGATTCCGGAGGGTCTGCTGCTACTACCATATGTAACACATAGTGGGGCACTGCCAGGTTTCTGTTGGAACCACTGCACATCCTTGCTACCAATGTTGTTCCCTGAGCAGGTGAGTTGAGCATTTTGCCCTGGAGACACAGACACTGCCGGCGGCTGAGACAGCACGTACTGGGCCAGAGAACCTGAAACAGGAGGAGAAAACACCTGGATAGAATTTAACTCCAAGATAACACAGATTGGGGGCATCCCAGGTAACCAATGGGATAATGCAGCAGATATGCAAAGTTCCTTTTTATTAAGAAACAGAGGGGGGGAAAAACAGCCACTTGTATCACCTGAGCAGTAAGTGAGCAGCGCGAGGAGCAAAGGCGACCCGGCCATGGTGGGAATCCAGATGAGCTCGGCTCCCTGACACAAATGGGTCTCTGGCTGGAAACCAGCAATCGCTCTTAAAGTCTCAGCACATGGGAATGGCTCCTTTATCCAAACAGGAGCACGGCCACTCCGGAATGGCTGATTTGCATCTGTGCGCAACCATGGGGTCGACCCTTCCCTGTACACGTGGGCAGGGCCGGCTCTAGTTTTTTTGCTGCCCCCAAGAAAAAAAAGAAAACCTCAGAGAGCTGCCCCTGGAATGCCGCCAGGCTGCCTCTGCAGTTGTGCCGCCCCAAGTGCGTGCTTGGTTTGCTGGTGCCTAGAGCCAGCCCTGCACGTGAGGACAGTGACCAGGCAGCTGAGCAACATGTGTGGGGAGTGAGAGAGTCTGGGGGGTGCTTCAGCTGACCACAAACCTACCCGGCTTTTGCACAGAAGGAGACTGAGGGGATTTCTCTCGCTCTTATGGAACAGGGGGTTGTGCCAGGCTGGGGCTTGGAGGAAATGGACATTTCTGAGGTTAAAAAAAAGAAACACAGAAGCACTGTGGGCACTGAGATGAGAATGAGCCTGAAGGGGGGAGAGATGGGGGGAGGTATCAAATTTAGGAAGCTGAGGTGGGGGCTCATCATCCAGTCTGTGCTGCCAGGTGAGAGGCTCCGTCATTCACAAGAGGGGAGAGATCGGAGCAATAACACAGAACCAGCAGTCAGGAAGGGCTTTGCTGATCCCTTTCTGGGGAGACTGTTGGCCTCTGAATCCTCCCTCGTCCCAGGGGGATGCAATGAACTCCCGGAGCCAGACCCTCAGTGGGTGTAGCTCAGTGTAGTGGCACTGAAGTCAACAGAGGAGGCTGATTTCCACCAGCTGGGAATGTGACTCCTGCACTGTGACCAGGGAGCGGTGTCCACAGGGACAGCGAGGTGTCATGTGTTGATCCAAAATTGGCTGGGAAGATCCTGGCTTGTTTAAAAATGAAACTTCCACCCCACTCCTGTGAATGAGCCCCGCAATGGTGAGAGGGAAAAATGCAAGAACAAAGAAAACACAGTCTGATGTTCCCCTGTGGTAGGTTTGTGTCTCACTTCCCCGTCTGTCTGTGTCACCGTGAGGCTGATCACTGCTGCTGTCGTACACCTGAGCACTGCTGTCCCTCACCTGACAGTAATAATCAGCCTCGTCCTGCGCCTGGACTCCAGTGATGGTTAACGTGGCCGTGTTACCGGAGTTGTCACCAGAGAATCGATCCGGGATTCCGGAGGGTCTCCTGCTATCATTATATATAACGAGTACGGGGGCGCTGCCAGGTTTCTGTTGGTACCAGTGCACAATATTGCTACCAATGTTGTTCCCTGAGCAGGTGAGTTTTGCATTTTGCCCTGGAGACACAGACACTGAAGGCGGCTGAGTCAGCACGTACTGGGCGAGAGAACCTGAGGAAACACGGGAAGAGGATCAATAAGTGTTAATTGTTGAAATATGACATTTGCAGGTAGTTAGTGGCACGAGTGAAAGACATGACTATAAACATGCAGCCCCCTTTCAGTTAAGACCCTGTATAAAACCCTCCCCCGCGCAGCACCTGAGCAGTAAGTGAGCAGCGTGAGGAGCAGAGGGGCCCAGGCCATGGTGGATCCAGATGAGCTCGGCTTCCTGAGGCAAACGGGTTTGTGGCTGGGACCCTCTGATTCTCTTTTAAATCCCCATCGCTGCAGAACGGCCCCTTCATGCAAATCTACCCCCTGCTCACTGGCTACTGCTGGCACCTCCCTCACCCATATGAGAGGGACACAGGGACTGGAGATTCAGGCCTGATTTTTCTCCCACTGACACTCGTTAAAGTCACTGAAGATAATGGAGAGAAACTGGCACAGCTCAGGGAAGAATCAGGTCCCTCCATGTAAATGCCCATATTTAATGAAGTACAACATGGCTACTTTTCCATTTACAAGGAGAAAACAAAGAAACAAAAATCCCAGAGCCCAGGACATCCCACTGATTCCATTTAATCTCCCTGAGTCTGCCACGATAAGCATCAAAGGACCAGTATCTACATTATGGTTAGAAATGTACCCCACATGGGTGCTGACCTAGGGGGAACGGGTCTATTCCCAGTGATCAGTTAGTGCAACTTTCAATGCCGTCAGCCATGTTTCCGGTAGGAATCCCTGGGCCAATAGCAGAGGACTGTAGGGGAGGAGCCAGTACTCTGGGTGTTAACTGAAAGGGGACGGCCCCATCAGACTCCAGCCCAGCAGAGCAGCAGGGAAAGGGAAGAGCTTGTATTTCAGGGGGAAACTCTCATGGGATTCAGTTTGGACAAGGGAAGAAGACACCTGGTTAGCATCTAGCATTATTATTTATTGTTTGGATCACGGTTGGCCTGAGCGCCCCAGCCACAGCCCAGGACCCCATTGTGCTAGGCGCTGTACGAACCCAGACCAAAGAGACGGGCTGTGTCCCAAAGAGCTCACAATCCAAGTGTAAGACAAATAGCAGCAGGTGGGAAAACATCCTCACAGAACTACCAGGAAGTGTGCTCCCAAGAGGTACTTCCCAGAGCTCAGCTCATGGGAATACCTGGTGCAGAGGTTATTGTATGTACGTGTTTCCCACGGGCCTGGACATGATCGGTGTCTGACAGCACTTCCTTTCCTCCTGTTCACAACCTTCCTTCCCTCTACATTGTAAGAAACTCAGGAATTGAGAGGAATCAGAGACCCCGAAAGAGATGATGCTAATAACGACTGTTGCTGTTGTTTGGGGTAATCTCGATGGAATAACTGTGCGAGTGCCTGGTGTATAACAGAGCCCAGGATGCCACCCATACATCTGTTTGCAGCAGCTTGTAGCTACAGGTACATTACAATGGGCACTGGCCATTCTCTGGGCTTTGGCACATTATAGACAATGAGCCCCCCCTACTGGGTAGAGTTACGTCTGCAGTGAGCTCTTACCCTAACCAGCGCGATGTTCAGGGATAGGGTGACCAGACAGCAAGGGTGAAAAATTGGGACGGGGGTGGGGGGTAATAGGAGCCTATATAAGAAAAAGACCCAAAAATCGGGACTGTCCCTATAAAATTGGAACATCTGGTCACCCTATTCAGGGGTCACCCAGGACTCAAGGTGCTGCACACGCTCTGCTCTAGTCCCTGTCTGGTTCCAACAGGCTGTGCATCACACCAAGAGCTTCCCACAGCCCTGACCAGACTCTGCCTGCCAAACTCACCCCTTAAAGGCACAGTCCCTACTACCACGTCTCCCCTTCCCAGCCAAAAGTTAATTTGGACCTATATTATAACGCCAGGCAGTGTCTTCGGGGACCACTGTGTCAAAGGCATGGATAGTGTCTGTCCAATTGTGGTGTGCTCCAGGGGGAGGGTTACCACAGACTAAAAGCTCTGGGGGATGCTTACCCCTAGCACTGCAAACAACTCCAGAGCACCCACCACCGCCGGGGTGGTTTGCATCTACGGGGTCAGGCTGGGTTTTCCGCAGAGCAGGAAGCAAAGAACGGGCTTTTGTTATCAAAGGATGAGCTTGAACTGACACAGGCTCTTTTTCATTCAACAAATGGCCAAGACCTTGGGTCTTAGGGGAACCCCAACCTTCACCTAACGTTGGAAAGACTTTATTCTCCTAGGGTCCCATAACACTGATGCGGGGGTAGTCAATTTTTTTGTCAAGGTCCAAATTTCTTAGTCAAGGTATATTCAAGGTCCAGACTCCAGAGAGAATGATAAAAAATAACAATAATTATAATAGTAAGTAAATAGAAAGATTTCAGAGTCCGTTCAAAAGCATCAGGCACTCCAGATTTGGCCCACAGTCCAGCTATTGACTATCCCTGCACTGACGGGGGGTTCCGGGTATGTGTAGTGTGCGTTTAAATCTGCTTATTATTATATGTTTTCTCTGTGATGGTTTTGTGCTTTGAATCAATATGAGTGATTAGAAAGAGCTGTTTGGGCTACTGGTAAATGTCACCTGTCATAGCTCCCGGAGAGATAGCAGGGCACAGGAGCTGGCTAGTATCAGGGGGTAGCCGTGTTAGTCTGTATCTACAAAAACAACAAGGAGTCTGGTGGCACCTTAAAGACTAACAGATTTATTTGGGCATAAGCTTTCGTGAGTAAAAACCTGGCTGTTAGGCCTGGTTTGCTGGGGATATCACTGTGTATGGCAGGGGGCAGTGCACCCTTAACACCTCCCCCTCTACCCCCCCGTCAAAAGGGAGCAGGACATGTGTCCCTGCTCGGCTGCTCGGCGACAGGTGACGGCTGGAGGCCTGAGACCTTCCTGGGCATCCCTGGAGCAGACCACGGAGGGGAGCTACAGGTGCAGTTACACTGTGACATTGATAACAATAACACTTACAAACAGCACACTGTCACACACAGCGAGAACCAGCCTAATAACGCAACTTACGAACATTGTCCAAGGTGGGTGAGGGAATATAAGAGATATTACTTCACCCACTTTGTTTCACTAATACCCGGGGACTGATAAAGCTACACCAACACTGCACGTAACACTCCCTTCACACACCGTCTCCTCCACAGAAGAAAGCTCTCGTCAGGTCATGGGACATGTTTTCTTTGACAACAGTAGGTTTATGTCTCACTTCCCCGTCTGTCTGTGTCACCGTGATTCTGATCACTGCTGCTGTCCCACACCTTACAGTAATAATCAGCCTCGTCCTGCGCCTGGACTCCAGTGATGGTTAACGTGGCCGTGTTACCGGAGTTGGCACCAGAGAATCGATCCGGGATTCCGGAGGGTCTGTTGCTATTCTCATATATAACAAGTAGGGGGGCGCTGCCAGGTTTCTGTTGGTACCAGTGCACGTACTTGCTACCAATGTTGTTCCCTGAGCAGGTCAGTTGAGCATTTTGTCCTGGAGACACAGACACTGAAGGCGGCTGAGTCAGCACGTACTGGGCGAGAGAACCTGCAACAGGAGGAGAAAATTCATGAATAAAATGACCCAGCATTGACTTTATCCCTAGTTAACATAGTTATCCCTAGTTTGCAGGCAGCCAGGGGGGAAAGCAAACATCATGTATCACCTGAGACGTAAGTGAGCAGTGTGAGGAGCAGAGGGGCCCAGGCCATGGTGGATCCAGACGAGCTCAGCTTCCTGAGGCAAACGGGACTCTGGCTGGGACCCTCCGATTCTCTCTTAAACCCCCAGCGCTGGAGAACGGCCCCTTCATGCAAATCTGCTCCTTGCTTGCTAGCTACTAAAGCCTCCTCATTCACCCGTATGAGAGGGGCAAGACACAGGCCAGGGGAAAGATTCTGGGACCAAGTCTTCCCTGCCCTACACTGGTATAAATCCCAGGTAACTCCACTGAACTTTACCTTGTTGTAAAAGTGAAGTAACTGAAAGGAGAATCAGCCCCTTTGTGTATAAACTCAAATATTTAATGATGTAGAGCAGGTATTGTTGAGCCCAGGCTGCCCTGCTGAGGCATACTGAGCATGCACCTCAAAAGCATAAAAGGATCATTAAACATTGTGGTTAGACATATCGTATCAGTGTTGGCACTGCTCTGGGGAAGGGTTATATTTCTGGGGACCATCCATTGCAGGTTCAAAGCTTTGCTCAGTTTCTGATCGGAATCTCCTCTTGTAAAGCTTTGGGAATGGAAAAGTGGATGAGGTGTGTGGTTGCTGGCGATGTATATGCAGAGCAGATTGGGAGGTGGGAAAGCAAATGGCTCAGCCTGGAAGAGATTGTCCTGCACACTGAGAGGGGCTCGCACCATCAGATCTTAGGGCAGAGTGGGAGCCACAGAGGGGAAGGGGGGTAGTTCAGGGGATAGTTTGTGTGTGTTCAATTTGGACAGGTTTCTGCTCAGTGCTGGTTCTTGGACAGGCACCTGCTTAGTCTGTATCAGTAGGGAGCAAATGTCGTCAGAGAACTAACTACCAAGAAAGCATCCCCTTGAGACACATTCCTGACAGACTGAGGAATAACACGTGGACAGTGTGTATGTCCTATGGGCTCCTCGTATGGTGATGTCTGATGCACCTGCTCTCCTCCAGTTCCCACCCGTTTCACCTGCCCCTCTCTGCCCACAAGGAAA
The DNA here is from genome assembly GCF_011386835.1 of Chrysemys picta bellii. Classification (NCBI taxonomy): domain Eukaryota; kingdom Metazoa; phylum Chordata; order Testudines; family Emydidae; genus Chrysemys; species Chrysemys picta. The sequence continues at coordinate 15,057,151 of NC_088805.1, read as the reverse complement.
GGAGGGAAAAGGGGGAACCTGGGAGGTAGGAGGAAAAAAGCATCACTGTTATTATTATTGTAGCCCCCCATAGTATCCCTCCCCAGCAGCATGCGGCCAAATGATTCATTACAAACAATGGCCAGTGTCTCCGGTTAGGCATGTTCTAGCTGAAGAGCTCCCTCTAATGGCCAGCGCTACACTTGCAGAAGTGATCTCTTGCCCCAGCTGACAGTTTTACCAACATTTCCTATTCTAATTCCTGCTCCCCAGGCCAGCTCGGGACCTTGGTTCCTATTCTGCAGCCCAGATTTAGATCCTGGCAGAATTTTTAAAGTCACAAGAAGTTGCTCTGCTTCTTAGTAATCTTTGCATTAGCCCAGCCATTCCTGCTGACCTCCAAACGCTGCAGCTGGCCCTGGGCACCTCAGACAGCCCATAGGGATGCCAAGCTGGAAGGGGAGTTAGAAATAAGGTGGGGACTGCTGGGGACAGGGCAGGCTGGAAGCAGTGGGGAGCTGTGTGCTTGAATGTTTGAGGCTTTCGGGCATGCTAGGGTCATGTTTTCAATATCTTCTCAGAAATCCCGAGGGCTAGAAATTTCCTTACCTAGTCACTGAAAGCTGAGGTGCTCATGGAATCACTGGACTCCAGAATCTGGGGCTTTCAGCAAACCCCCTATTTAGCACTGGACTCGCTATAAAACTGCAAGAGATGGTGACTCTGATGAAGGGCAATGAAGATGGGAAGTTAAAGGTTGAATTTGGCCTCTGTTCAATGGGAAACCAGTGCAGAGAGTGGTGCCTGGGGATGATGGGCTCTCAGACACCTGGGGTGCTGAGAAATTGGGCTGGATTTCCCCTACCTCCCTGGCTCCTCTGTCAGCATCTTTTTTGTCAGCTCCTCCTCCTTCCCCACTCCCGTTCACTGTGGGAGTCCCACAGTCCTCTCTCCTTTTCTCTCTCTGAACCTTATCCTTCAGTATCTCCGTCTGCTCACATGGGGTCATTATCACCTCTGTGCTGGTACATTTCTCCACTCTAGCTGTGACAGGTTGGACCCCCCCATCTGGGATGCCACCCAAGGTGCTGGGATCTCACTGAGCCCGCCCTTTCCAGCTGCCTGGGCTTTCACACCCTGTTCTTGCTGTGCTAGGCTCTCAAGCCCTCTATAGCGCGCGTGCACACACACACACACAGGTAAGGCCACACCCAGCTGCAGACACAGATGGGCTCTATGGGTAGTGATCAATGGCTCCATGTCTAGTTGGCAGCCAGTATCAAGCAGAATGCCTCAGGGGTCGATCCTAGTACTGGTTTTGTTCAATTTTTTTATTAATGATCTGGATGATGGGATTAATTGCACCCTCAGCAAATTCACAGATTACACTAAGGTATGGGGGTGAGGTCGATACGCTAGAGGGTAGGGATAGGTTCCAGAGTGACCTAGACAAATTGGAGGATTGGGCCAAAAGAAATCCGACGAGGTTCAACAAGGACAAGTGCAGAGTCCTGCTCTTAGGAAGAACGAATCCCAAGCACTGCTACAGGCTGGGGACCGACTGGCTAAGCAGCAGTTCTGCAGAAAAGAACCTGGGGATTACAGTTGACAAGAAGCTAGATATGAATCAGCAGGGTGCCCTTGTTGCCAAGAAGGTTAACGGCATACTGGGCTGTATTAGTAGGAGCATTGCCAGCAGATCAAGGGAAGTGATTATTCCCCTCTATTCGACATTTGTGAGGCTACACCTGGAGTATTACATCCAGTTTTGGGCCCCCCACTACAGAAGGGATGTGGACAAATTGGAGAGAGTCCAGCGGAGGGCAACAAAAATGATCAGGGGGCTGGGGAACATGACTTACAAGGAGAGGCTGAGGGAACGGGGTTTATTTAGTCTGCAGAAGAGGTGAGGGGGGATTTGATAGCAGCCTTCAACTACCTGAAGGGAGGTTCCAAAGAGGATGGAGCTAGGCTGTTCTCAGTGATGGCAGATGACAGAACAAGAAGCAATGGTCTCAAGTTGCAGTGGGGGAGGTCTAGGTTGGATATTAGGAAACATTATTTCACAAGGAGGGTGGTGAAGCACTGGAATGGGTTACCTAGGGAGGTAGTGGAATCTCCATCCTTAGAGGTTTTTAAGGCCTGGCTTGACAAAGCCTTGGCTGGGATGATTTAGTTGGTGTTGGTCCTGCTTTGAGCAGAGGATTGGACTAGATGACCTCCTGAGGTCTCTTCCAACCCTAATAGTCTATGATTCCATGAAGTCAGCTCTGTGTGAGAGAATTCACCCAGCACTCGTGTGCACACCCCCTTTGGGGAGTAAACCCAAAGTAATATTGTCTTGAGCTGTATAGAAAGATCTGCACAGCGCAAGCTCATAAAAATTCTCCCTCTCCTTCAATGTGAGGAGAAATATGCACAGCTTCTTGGTCCCCCAGTTAATAATTGCACAAACTGGGTTTAATAATAATAAACAAAAACAAGTTTATTAACTATAAAAGGCAGATTTTAAGTGATTATAAGGGATAGCAAACAGAACAAGGCAGATTACTAAGCAAATAAAAAAAAACACGCATACTAAGCTTAAGATCTTAAAGAGACAGATTTCAAGAAATAATTTCTCACCCTAAGTGTTGTTTAGGCAAGTTGCAGACTCTCTATAGCTTAGAGTTCCAGTTAGTTCTCTTGACAGACTAGACTCCTGTCTTAGTCTGGACTCAGCCCTAGCCTGTCCTACCGCTCAGTTCCTTTGTCTCTTCAGGTACTTTCAGCAGTCTTTCTTCTTGGGCAGGAAGGCAATGGAGAAGAGTCTTGTTTGCCTTACTCCTCAGCCTTAAATAAGATTTACACAAGGCAGGAATCTTTAGTTTCCCAGTCTTGACCTCCCGCCCTCCTTTTAGTGGAAAATTACTAGAAATCCAAGATGGTGTTTAGTGCCAGGTGACAGGACCACCTGACCTAGTAGTGTCACAGCTAGGTCCCAGGTTGCCTCTCAGATAAATTACTTTTTGTAGTTCTAACAAGGCCAATTCAATCATGGTGGATGTGGCCAATTCCAAACAGTTGACAAGAAGGGGTGAGTATCAACAGAGGGAAAATTATTTTTTGTAGTAACCCAGCCACTCCCAGTCTTTATTCAGGCCTAATTTGATGGTGACAAGTTTGCAAATTAATTCCAGTTCCACAGTAATTTTCCCTCTGTTGCTATTCACCTCTGTTGGGAATCCACCCTAATTGAATTGGCCTCGTTAGCACTGACCCCCCCGCCCCCACTTGGTAAGGCAACTCCCATCTTTTCATGTGCTGTATATTTATACCTGCCTAGTTTTTTTCACTCCATGCATCTGATGAAATAAGTGCCACAAGGACTCCTCCTTGTATTATCTTCAAAGTCTTATTCTTTCTTTGTAATGGTCCATCAAGGCTAATGGCCTGTTGTCTGATGGATGTCTCCCAAATACACACACAGCTGTAATTGTTACATAGTCAATATTCCTAACTTTAGATAGAGAAATTGGATAATCCCATTAAGTCAATTGTAATCTTTCCAATGATATCTTATAAGACCCATCTGGCATAAAATATATCTCAGTTATGCCATGTCCATCTGATAAGCATATTTCCATAAAGAATATAGGGTGTAATGTCACACCGGCCCTGTCTCCTGCTGCTCATTCTTGCATCTGGCATGTTCTCGCCGATATCCCGCCCTTTAATGGCTCATCTGGTGTCAAGCTCACAGTGCCCAAAACTGAGCTCAGAAATCTGCCCTGCCAACCTCTCTCAGCCAGTGATGCCACCTGAATAGCTTTTGGTTTCCTTATGTCTCGTGCCTCATGCCCCATTCCCCTCTATACCCATCCACCCCTCTGCCTCTGATGTGTTTCTGCATCAGAAATCTCAGGGCCTGACTCCATTGTCTTTGTGGAGTCCTTGGGGAAGATCTGAGAAGGAATTAAATTGTGCTGACACTTACGGCTGTGATAGGAGAGGGGATGCTCTGCTCCCCACTCTGATAGCAGAGGGGATGCTGACTCTTAGGGAGAAGAAGGTGATAGTCCCCATCCTGCAGAAGGAGAATGAGGAGGGAGCCGGAAATAGCTGTATGGACTGAATTTCCTGGTCACAAACAGCTGTGTGATTTGTCACAGCCAGAGACAAAACTGAGAAACTGGTGAACTTTGCACACAGGGCCCAGGCCGGGGGAGAGGAGGGAAGGGTGTTTTTGTCTCACTTCCCCATGTGTCTGTGTCACTGTGTAGAACACCAGTGCCACTCTTCCACACAGCACAGTAATAATCAGCCTCATCCTCTGCCAGTGCCCCGGAGATGGTCAGATAGCCGGCGTTACTGGACGTGTCTTTGGAACCAGAGAAGCGAGCAGGGACCCCCGAGCCCTGACCCTTGCTGGAATCCGAATAGTAATACAGCAGGTATCGGGGAGAATTCCCAGGATTCTGCTGGTACCAGTACACATAGTAGCCACTGATGCTGGTCCCACTGCTCATGGTGCAGGAGAGTTTCACAGTGTTTCCTGGGGACACTGACACTGAGGGCGGCTGAGTCACCACAGTCTGCGAGCTGGAACCTGGAAAAAATGGTGGAAATCTATCAACCCCTCCCCGTTCGTGCCCAGCCACTGGTGAACCTGGCTGTGCATTGGCTTCAGCAGCAACTTATTTAACCCACTGCCCCCTGTTCTCACCTGTGCACCACGTCCCCAGTAGGACGATGAGGGGAGCCCAGAGCATGGTGAGGAGATTTCGGGCCCTTGGGAGAAAACAGCCAGATCCACTGAGAAGGCCTGACAGTCACTGCCCCTTATATTGATCCTCCTGGGGGAGGAGCAGCTAAGCTCCACCTTTATTCTAGTTTGTTCTTATCTGATTGGGTCCTATGATCACAGAGAGCTGGGCATGTGGGAGGAGAGACCATCCCTTAGGGAGGAGCTCCTGCTCTATAAGGTCACTAGCTCAGCTCCACTCCAGCAATGACCGTCTGCCAGTATCAAGGTTTCATTTGAACGCTCGCAGTGGAGGCTGCTGGAGTTCAGACTGTGCGACAGGTTCCATTCTAACCCCTTGTTTTCAGGTATTTGTAACTTTCCCAATCCTCCCCCTGTCGGCCGGTCATTTCCCTGCTTTGCCTGAGGGTTCCTTGATCACTCACACTGATCAGAAACCAACTCAGCGGTTTCTGAGAAGGAGGAGAGGGCAATAAATACACTTTGCCCAGGATTAGCCATTTCCGGAGACAACTAGGGCAGAGCTAAGGAGGAAATGGGGGGATGCTGCAAAGTTCCATTCTCCCATGTAAGGGCCCACACTAGAGGATCTGGGTTTTGTGTCGAGGAACCGCTCTTTGCTCACTGGGATAATTTATTTCCATCATCTCCAGGCCGCCCAGCAGGGCTACATGAGCTTCTGTTTATTCATGAGCAGTTTTTATTGGACAGAAAATGGAATTCAGAGAACTGGGCGGTGACTCTGCCGCCCCTTGTGCTGAGAGCTAGGAATGAAAATCCCACTGAAGAAATAAGTGTCAATAAAAGAAAAAAGCATCACTGTTATTATTGTTGTAGCCCCCCATAGTATCCCTCCCCAGCAGCATGCGGCCAAATTATTCATTAGAATCAATGACCGGTGTCTCCTGTTTGGCATATTTTACTTGAAGAACTCCCTCTAATGGCCAGCGCTACACTTGCAGAAGTGATCTCTTGCCCTAGCTGACAGTTTTACCAAAATTTCCTTTGCTAATTCCATCTCCCCAGACCAGCTCGGGACCTTGGTTCCTATTCCCCAGCCCACATTTGCCTCCTGGCCGAATTTTTAAACTCATGAGAAGTTGCTCTGTTTCTTAGCAACCTTTGCATTAGCCCAGTCATTCCTGCTGACCTCCAAACGCTGCAGCCGGCCCTGGGCACCTCAGACAGCCCATAGGGATGCGAAGCTGGGAGGAGAGTTAGAAAGAAGATGGGGACTGCTGGGGACAGGGCAGGCTGGAAGCAGAGGGGAGCTGACTCACAGAGGCCAAATGGGGAGTTGTAGCCCCAGGGTCATGGAGCTCTGCTGAGCTCTACTAGGTCCCTTAACCCGTCACTCCCCATGGCTGCTAGTACTGCATGCAGGCTTCTGGCAGCCTCCGCAGGTGACTTGGGCCAGTGCCATGAAGCAAACAGCCAGCTCCTAGAGTTCTGAACTTCTGAGTCAGGCCGCTGGAAATAATGAAATGAATAAATATACACACGGGGGCACCATACTATGTGTCTTTGAGTGTTTGAGCCTTTCGGGCATGCTAGGGTCACTATTTCAATATCTTCTCTGTGATCCCAAGGGCTGGAAACTTTCTTACCTAGTCACTGAAATCCGAGGTGCTCATGCAATCACCAGACTTCAGAATCTGGGGCTTTCAGTAAAAGCTCTAATGAGCGCTGGACTCACTATAAAAACCTCAAGAGATGGTGACTTTGATGAAGGGCAATGAAGATGGGAAGTTAAAGGTTGAATTTGGCCCCTGTTCAATGGGAAACCAGTGCAGAGAGCGGTTCCCGGGGATGATGGGCTCTCGGAAACCTGGGGTGCTCAGTAATTGGGCTGGATTTCCCCTACCTTCCTGGCTGCTCTGTCAGTATCTCTTTTGTCAGCACCACCTCCTTCCCCATTCCCCTTCTCTGTGGGAGTCCCACAGGGCTCCCTGCTTGTCCTCTCTTTTTCTCTCTCTGAGCCTTATCCTTCAATATCTCCATGGGCTCACCTGGGGTTAGTCTCACTTCTGTGCTGACGACTCCCCAACACACTTCTCCACTCTGGCCCTGTCTCCTGCTGTTCATTCTCCCATCTGGCATGGTCTCTCCGGTATCCTGCCCTTCGATGGCTCATCTGGTGTCAAGCTCACATTGTCCAAAATTGAGCTCACAAATCTTCCCTGCCAACCCCTCTCAGCCTGTCATGCCAGCCTGAAAAGCCCTTGGTTTCCTTATCTGTGGTGACTCATGCCCCATTCCCCTCTATACACATCCACCCTCTGCCTCTGATGTGTTTCTGCATCAGAAATCTCAGGACCTGACTCCATTGACTTTGCTGCAGGCCTTGGGGAAGATCTGAGAAGGAATTAAATTGTGCTGACACTTAAGGCTGTGTTGTCAGGAGATTTGTCTCTGCTCCCCACTCTGATAGCAGAAGGGATGCTGACTTTTAGGGAGAAGAAGGTGATAGTCCCCATCCTGCATAAGGACAATGAGGAGGGAGCCGGAAATACCTTGTTAGTCTCTAAAGTGCCACAACTACTCCTCGTTCTTTTTGCTGATACAGATTAATATGGCTACCACTCTGAAACCTGTCAGAAATACCTCTGTGGACTGAATTTTCTTGTCATAAACAGCTGTGTGATTTGTCACAGTCAGAGGCAAAACTGTGCAACTGGTGAACTTTGCACACAGGTCCGAGGCCGGGGGAGAGGAGGGAAGGGTGTTTTTGTCTCTCTTCCCAGTGTGAGAGAAAGAGAAGGGGGCCTCTCGGATATACGGTAAAAGGTGCAATGCAATAAAAACAGGGCTGTCATTTGCCTCTGTCAATAAATATCCATCCTCCTCCTTTGAAATGCACCTTCCTACTCTCAAAAGCAAGAGACCAATGCTGGATGCCAGGGTCATCCAGGAGCTACCCTTATAAATTGCTACAGCCCCCTCCAATAGAGGAGCAAGACAGCACCTCAAAACAGGAGCTCAGCCATTCCACAATGGCTGGTCTTCTTCTGTGTGCAACCAAGGGATCAATCCTTCCCCTGCTAGTAGTGCTGGAATACTTTAATAGTGGGGGTGCTGAAAGCCAGCCCCCTTACCCTTGTCCATGCCCCTTCCCCCCAGAGCTGGGGCCAGGAGCAGGGCTGTATCTCTGGGAGCGGGGAACCCAGACAGGGGTAAGGGGGCTGAAGCTGGGACCACAGCTTGGGGCAGGCGCGGGCCGGCAGCTGGGACCCCGGGTTTGGGGCTGGCAGTGGAGCCCTGGGCACGGGAGTGGAGCCCCGCGTAAAGCCTGGGGGTCCTGCAGCCCCCCCACACCCCTAGTTTCCGTGCCTATGTCACATGTTTACGGGGGCAGTGACCAGGCAGCTGAGCAACATGCATGAGAGAGCGCCTGGGGGATGCTTCAGGTGACCAGACCTACCCGGCTACTGCACAGAAGGAGACTGAGGAGATTCATCTTGTTCTTATGGAACAGAGGGTTATGCCAAGCTAGGGCTTGGAAGACACAGACATTCCTGAGGTAAAAAAAAAAAGGAGGGGTACACAGAAGGACTCTGGGCACTGAGATGAGAATGAGCCTGCAAGGGAGAGGGAGGTTATCAAATGTAGGAAGCTGAGTGCAGGGCCAGCTCTAGGCACCAACAAAACAAGCTGGTGCTTGGGGCGGCACATATTTAGGGGCTGCATTCTGGCGCGGGCCATGCCTCCCCTAAAAATGTGCCCCAGCCGCCCTAACTCACCTCCGCTGCTGCCGCTCGCGCACCACTGCTCGCCCTCCCTCCCAGGCTCTCAAACCCGGGAGGGAGGGGGAGATCCCGAGTGGCCGCGGCGCGCGAAACAGCTGATTCGCGCGCCACAGCCGCTCGGGATCTCCCCCTCCCTCCCGGGTTTGAGAGCCTGGGAGGGAGGGTGAGCAGTGGCGCGCGAATCAGCTGTTTCGCGCGCCGCGACCACTTGGGATCTCTCCCTCCCTCCCGGGTTTGAGAGCCTGGGAGGGAGGGTGAGCAGTGGCGCGCGAATCAGCTGTTTCGCGCGCCGCGACCACTTGGGATCTCTCCCTCCCTCCCGGGTTTGAGAGCCTGGGAGGGAGGGGGAGACCCTGAGTGGCCAAGGCGCACGCGCTGCTTCTCCCTCTCCCTCCCTCCCTCCCTCCTAGGCTTCAGAGCCTGGCGGGAGGAGGCAGGGCTGGGGATTTGGGGAAGGGGCGGAGTTGAGGCAGGGCCGGGGGTGGGGTAAGAAAAAAACGGGGGGGGGGAGGAGGCGGCCAAAATTATTTTCGCTTGGGGCGGCAAAAATCCTAGAGCCGGCCCTGGCTGAGTGTGATGTTGTCTGATTAAAATATGATTTTGCAAACCATAGTTGCTACCACTGCTACATAATTGCAGCAAATCTTACACAAAATATAACTCATGGCCAGAAAGGGTTAAACGGCATGCAGGCTGGATGACCCAAAGCCGACCTTTAAAGACATGTTAGAAATGGTAATTAGGGGCCATTCTATGGCCAGGTAGGCTAGAACTTTGAAATGCAAACCTATATTGTTAGCAGTGCTACTACTTGTGTGTATCTTTGATGCTTGCATGTAAACAGACAGTTCCTGCCTGTCACTATAACTATTAATTCAGAGATCAAAAGGGAATAATAGCATTTAGATGAATCTTGGGTAAAATAATGTCATTGTCTCTATGTCTCGTTGAAGTTTGTAATAGACTGCCTAATGGATACATTGCCCTATGTTAATTTGTGTAACTAATTACTGATGGTGTTTAGAAAGCAAAAAGTTACACCAAAAGCCTATTGTTTAACCAGGACTGTGTGGTCAAGTGGATGCTAGAACATTGTATGAAAAGACCCCTGAGTCCTGATCCTGTTCATCTCAGATCTGCTTGAGGTTTCATGCAGGGGAAGCCTAAGCCACAAGGACTGAGATCCCGGTTCTAACTGGATCGCCCTGAAATATAAACATGGGACTATAACCTATGGACTATTTCTGAAAGAACTCTTTGCAACTACGAAGTTCACCATCGCTGCTATGAGTCTGATCCTTAACAACTGAACTCACGTCTCTATGGATATTGATCTTTTAACGATTCTCTCTCTCTTTTGTTTTTTAATAAATTGTAGTTTAGTGAATAAGAATTGGCTGTGGTGTGTATTTGGATAAGATCTGAAACATTCATTTTCCTGGGAGGTAATGTGTCTGACCCTTTGGGATTGGTAGAACCTTTTCTTTTATGTGATGATATCAGATTTTTAGAAATCTTCATCATATTTGACTTAGGTACCTGGATGGAGGCCTGAGGCTGGATCACTTCAAGGGAACTGTGCCGTTTGGACTTTTGAGTAACCAGGAAGGTAATAAAGAAGCAGTTTTATGCTCGCTTGGTAAATCTAAGTATTGGAATATCCACCAGCTTTTGGGGGATTGCCTGCCCCATTCTTTGCAGTTCACCCTAATTGAGTGATCACAGCTGGTCCCCGCTGGGACCCTGGTCACATTGAGGTGGGGGCTCATCATCCAGTCTGTGCTGCCAGGTGAGAGGCTCCGTCATTCACAACAGGGGAGAGATCGGAGCAATAACACAGAACCAGCAGCCACGAAGGGCTTTGCTGATCCCTTTCTGGGGAGACTGTTGGCCTCTGAATCCTCCCTCGTCCCAGGGGGATGCAATGAACTCCCGGAGCCAGATCCTCAGTGGGTGTAGCTCAGTGCAATGGCACTGAAGACAACAGAGGAGGCTGATTTCCACCAGCTGGGAATGTGGCTCCTGCACTGTGATCAGGGAGGGGATGTCCACGGGGACAGGGAGGTGTCATGTGTTGAGCCAAAGTTGGCTGGGAAGATCCTGGCCTGTTTAAAAATGAAACCTCCACCGCACTGCTCTGAATGAGCCCCACAATGGTAAGAGGGAGCAACGGAAGAAGTCTAATGTTCCCCTGTGGCAGGTTTGTGTCTCACTTCCCCGTCTCACTGTGTCTCTGTGCTACTGATCACTGCCGCTGTCCCACGCCTGACAATAATAATCAGCCTCGTCCTCCGCCCGGACTCCAGTGATGGTTAACGTGGCCGTGTTACCGGAGCTGGCCCCAGAGAATCGCGCAGGGATTCCGGAGCGTCTGTTGCTACTGTGATAGATAAGCAGTAGGGGGGCGGTGCCAGGTTTCTGTTGGTACCACTGCACATGGTAGCTCCCAATGTTATTCCCTGAGCAGGTGAGTTGAGCATTTTTCCCTGGAGACGCAGACACTGATGGCGGCTGAGTCAGCAGGTACTGGGCCAGAGAACCTGAAACAGAAAGAGAAAACATGGATAAATTCACTGTTTCATTACTGTATTGAGCGAGAACTCACTCTGCTAGGGTGACCAGATCTCCCAATTTTATAGAGACAGTCCCTATTTTTGGGTCTTTTCCTTATATAGTCTCCTATTACCCTCCACCCCATGTCCCAATTTTTCACACTTGCTGTCTGGTCACCCTGACTCTGCAGGAAGCCAGCACAGGGAGCTGGAGAAGGGAAAATATTTTTGGATGAAGAAAATGAAAGAACCCCTCCCCTTGTCGCACCTGATCAGTAAGTGAGCAGCGTGAGGAGCAGAGGGGCCCAGGCCATGGTGGGAATCCAGATGCACTCGGCTTCCTGAGGCAAACGGGTCTGTGGCTGGGACCCTCCGATTCTCTCTTAACCCCCCAGGGCTGGAGAACGGCCCCTCCATGCAAATCTGCTCTCTGCCGATTGGCTGCCAATACTTATGACCACCACCCCCTTTGGGAGGAGAGTAACACAGGGAGAGTTTGTCTATATAAATCCCCATTGTAACTGAGATAGGGAAGAATTCTTTTGTTTTCTGTTTGCCAGGGGACAATAGGGAGAATCCTGGAGCTGAGGAGCTCCCAGTCTGCACAACCTGCTCTGCCAATTAGCTCATGGAGCAGAGACTCTCTGACTGTCTGCACCTGGGGCAACAAAACCAGCTGAGATTTGTTGTCATGGCCCCAACCCACAATCCCTTTCAGTCACATACCACCAGGCTTTGGGTCACAACCAGAAACATGGCTAGATTCTGGGTGATCACTGGTGAGATGCTGCCTGGAGTGAGGGCTGCTGAGTGGGGCCATAGTTTGGGGGTCGCTGGCTGGGGGAGGTGGATCCGCTGAGCAGGGAGCAGTGGGGTGCTGGGGGGCTGGTAGAGGGCTAGGATGGTGCTTCCAGCTGCTTCCTTTTCACCTGCTCTTTAACTCAGGGCAGCACCATTTGAAGATGGTGAGGAGCCCGTTGGTCACTGTGAGTCGTGGGGCCTGCAGGTGGCCAGGGGCCAGCTCATCACCACCTCTACACATGGGTCCCTGGGGCAGAGCACGGAGTGACTGGGGGGAGGGAGGAAGCAGGAGGGGCTGCAGGCGTAGGCAGCCCCAGTGCTTCTCCCCCTCTGCCCTCAGGGTTTGGGGATTTCATCATGTCCTGGGGGGGAGCCCCTGCCCTAGAGATCTGGAGCAGGGAGGGCAGACGGGGCTGGATGAGAAGCTCGTCCCCCAGAGCTGAAGGCCCCTAGGGGAGCTCATATGTACCATGGATCTAAGAGCCGTTAGGGTATGAAAAGCCCCTGAGCCCAGAGGCGACTCTACCGCAGCAGCTGGTGGCTGGTCACTGTGACCTGCACACCCCATTCCGCACCCTTCTGCAGCTTGTGGCTGATCAGCTCCCCCTAGTGGTCAATGTCACACACGCCAGGATCCTGTTCCTCTGCAGGGCAGTGGCATTGCAGCACACAGGCTGTTCCTTCGCAGCTCCTTCTTCTGTGTGTGACCCGGCTGATCTCGCCATCGACTTCCTCCCATCTCTGGGGAGATCAGTCATTTTATCAGACAACTTCAATTGCCTTGAGGAGGTTTCCTCCCAGTTTGTGTCAAAGCCAAAAGTCCTGCGGGAACAGAGCATCTTCCAACCAGCATATTTAGATTCATAAAAATATTCCCCAAGAGCAGCTTTTGCTTTTTGCATGCTCCAGTCTGTGCACAACGGGGCTCTCAGCAAAACCTCCTTCTGGGGCGTGAGCCCCCCTAGAGGGCTCTGTCCTGCTCATTGCACATTTCAAATCAGGATGCCCGTTGGCAATGCTTGGGGTTCTTGGAGTAGTTACTCTGATCCCCAGTGGGTCTGGCTCAGAAGGAAGAACTGCAGCCATTGTGGAAGCTGCCAGGGGGGAAGGAGGGGGAAGGGGCAAGTGGGTGGCCCCTCTCCCTCCCGTCCAGATTCCTGGGGGCTCTCAGTCAGGACTGTCATTCCTTTACTTTCTGATCCATCACCCGCCCATGGGCTTGTTGTTTCAGAAATGTCAGGATCTTGCAGCCCCCTCTTTGCTGCAGGCCCCTGGCAAGATCTCTGGAGCCCTGACTAGGGATGTCACAGGCGGCTGTAACTTGAGATTGAGCAGGGTGAAGGGCAGAGGTGTCCGGCAAACCACAGCAGTGACAGTCTGAGGAGGGAAAGAGCAAGGGCCATAGAGAGCTGTGTCTGTTAGAGCCAGATGAAGACATTTAGAGGCTCTACATGCCTGCCTAGCACAGCCCCCTTGTGTCCTGGCCTTGCCCCCACACCATGGCCCTTCTGCTCCTTGGCTTGTCAGGGCCAGGGGTCATCCGCACAAGAGCGAGCGCTGCCAGTGACTCCATTTTGTGCAGCAGGGGCTTCCCCACTCTCTGGAACCATTTCCTCTGTCACCAGGTCTCCGGCACAGCAGGGAGAGGCATCAGCACTCACCCAGGCAGGCTGGGGACTCCTTGTGGGGTTGTCTGCTGACACATCCCCAGCAGAGCTATGATGGAACAGCATCAGTAAAGACCCCCTCAAACAGCTAGGGTGGTGTTGTTAGGAGCCCCCTGAGCTGCATGTTTCACAGTTGAGGTAAATAAGGCAAATCACACTTTCCTGTTGCTATTGTTTCAGGCTCTCTGCACATTCAGGCAGCCGCTGGTTACAAATCACATTTCCAAGTTTTTCTTCACAGTCATAAGGGTTAGGGTTTTTGTTTTAAAGAAAGATGAGATTCTGATCTCCTCATTGTACTCAGGAGGGGACGGGTGGCAGGTTTTTGTCTCACTTCCACTTCTGTCTGTGTCACTGTGAGGATCGCTCCCACCCTTCCACGCAGCACAGTAATATTCAGCCTCATCCTCTGTCAGGGCCCCGGAGATGGTCAAATAGCCAGTGTTACTGGACGTGTCTTTGGACCCAGAGAAGCGAGCAGGGACCCCAGAGCCCTGGTGCTTGTCAGAATCTGACTTGTGTCTCAGCAGGTATCGTGGAGAATTCCCAGGTTGCTGCTGGTACCAGGACACATGGTAGCCACTGATGCTGGTCCCACTGCTCATGGTGCAGGAGAGTTTCACGGTGTTTCCTGGAGACACTGACACTGAGGGCGGCTGAGTCAGCACAGTCTGCGAGCTGGAACCTGGAAAATATGGTAAAAACCTGTCAAACCCTCCCTGTCCGTCCCCGGCCCCTAGTGACGCGGTTTCTGAATTGGCTTCAGACGTAACTTTAATATATATTTAATCCATTCCCTGTGTTCTCACCTGTGCACCATGTCCCCAGCAGGACAATGAGGGGAGCCCAGAGCATGGTGAGGGGATTTCAGGCCCTTGGGAGAAAAACAGCCAGAGTCACTGAGAATCCCCCACAGCACCTGCCCCTTATATTGAGCCTCCTGAGTGAGGAGCATCCAAGTTTTGCCTCTATGCTAATGTGCTCTCATTTGATTGGTCTCTATGATCACAGGGAGGTGGTCATGTGGGAGGGGAGACCATCCCTTGGTGATGAGCTCCAGTGTGGAAGGTCACTCACCAGCTAAGTGCTACGCCCACAGTGACCTCTCTGCTAGACTCTCCTTCTCAGCAGCGAGTCCTCAGGGTTAGGCTACAGGAAGGGTTTCATTTTAACCCTTTGTTTTCCATTGTTGGTAACTATTCAAATCCTTCCCTGTTCGGCCTTCTACTTCCCAGCCTTGCGTGCAGGTCCATTGTTCATTCTCAGCTGCAGCAAACACAACTCAGTAGGTTTTGCAAATGGGGAGAGTGAAGTAAATACACCTGGCCCATGAGCTAAACACTCCAAAGCCAGAGCAGAGCTAAGGGGGAAACAGAGCAAAAGTAATAACCCCCGCATCTCGGGGAGCATCTTGCTGGATGCATGTGGCTTTGTACTTGGCAACATTGTGACTAACAGCGACCGTGTCTCCCGGCTGCAGAGGAGGCTGCCAAGGATTTCGCTTATTCATTAGGAATTTGTCTAGGGGTGTCCGGGTACTTAGCAGAGCTGGGCCATGGCAGGGCAGCCCTGCTCCGAGAGCCAGGGGCGAAAAGCTCGATATCAGAGCTAAGTATGTTGGTGATTATTTATTGTGGAAGAAGAATAAGACACTCACACTCTGATGGGCTGCTCCCAGGGAATCCCTAGGACCCTTGTTCCTGGCATAGGGAACGGACCTTCCCCATCAGCCACTGAAATCCTCGCAGTGCATTGGCAGCGCTGGGGAAGACCAAAACCGAATCATCAAGTAGTCACGTCTAATGGGTTAACTTGTTCCACTATTGGCCTTGAGAGGGAGGGCTCAGTCTGCAAGTAGGTGACCAGATGTCCCGATTTTATAGGGACAGTCCTGATTTTTGGGACTTTTTCTTATATAGGCTCCTATTACGCCCACCCCCTTTCCTGATTTTTTACACTTGCTGTCTGGTCACCCTATCTGCAAGAGATTGTCCTGCACACGGAGAGGGGCGTGCACCTTCAGATCCTAGGGCAGAGTTGGAGCCACAGAGGGGAAGATCTGTACTTCAGGGGATAGTTTGTGTGTGTTCAATTTGGACAGGTTTCTGCTCAGGTCTGTTTCTTGGACAGTGTAGATAAATCTCTGATAATTTTCATATGACTTTACATTGTGCCTCTTCATATAACTTTGTGGTGGGTCTACCCACGTGTGACCTCTGTTTTCATGGAACTTTGTATCAAAGCCTCATTTAGAAACTTTGCATTGCCCTTGGTATAATATTATAGCCCCTAAGGATAGAATAAGATAGAAGAAAAATTTCTGTTTGCTAGCAGTAGAACAAGAGCTCTCTCTTCCCCCCCCCCCCACATTCTTAATCAATTGCCCTGTTGAATGAATGAGGTGTGGATGAGCAAGGCATGGAAGGCAGCACCTCCAGACAGCCTCAACTGTTGGAGAGGGGCTGGGAGCCAGACCCAAGGACAATAAAACGTGTCAAGTGGGCTCATTAAAGACAAGCAGACATACCGACGGCCTCGGGGGTTAGAAGTAAGCACCTTCTTTTGGAAACACCCTCTTTGCAGCATTGGGACAACACTCAAAAGAAAGCAGCACAAAGGACCAATGTACACAGACACAGAGTTTGAATCTGGTATAGATTTGCATAAGAGGAAAGCTGCTATAAAAGTGAGGTGTCTTGCAGAGGACCCCGGGTCTCGTCTTGTCAACATGGGAGCATCGATCCGGATCGGCAGAAGCCCGGCTCCACCCCCTCCCCCATCTAACTCACCTGGCCAGTGAAGTTAAGGGGAGCAACTAATTTAGGGTTACCATACGTCCGGATTTCCCCGGACATGTCCTCCTTTTGTGTGCTAAAAATAGCGTCCGGGGGGAATTTGTAAAGCACTCACAATGTCCGGGATTAGCAGAGAGTGGCTGGGAGGGCTGCAGGGAAGTCCCGGGCTGGACTCAGGAGCAGCTGTAGAGGAGCCGGATCCGCCCTGCATTCTGAGCCAGCAGCTCCCTTGCAGCCCAGTCCGGCAGCACTGTGCAGGGCCAGACCGGGTTTTGTTGTGCAGGGCCAGACCGGGTTTTGTTGTGCAGGGGAGCTCAGCCACGTGTCCGGCTCGGCTGCACAGAGCCCAACACTCTGTTCTGAGCAGCAGGGTAAGGAGGTCAGGGGGCAGGAAGGTTCTGGAGGTGGAGGTCAAGAAACGGGGGGGGCTTTTTGGGGGGAGTGGAGAAAGTTTTGGGCAGTCAGGGTACAGGTAGGGGGTAGGGTCCTGGGGGGCAGTTGGGGGGGGTCTTAGGAGGGGGCAGTTAGGGGACAAGGAGCGGGGGGGGGGTAGGGGGCTGGGAGTTCTGGGGGGGAGCTGTCAGGGGCAGGAGTGGAGAGAGGGATCGGAGCAGTCAGGGGACAGGGAGCAGAGGGGTTTAGATGGGTTGGGAGTTCTGGGGGGGGCTGTCAGGGGGCAGGAGTGCGGAGAGGGATCGGAGCAGTCAGGGGACAGGGAGCAGAGGGGTTTAGATGGGTTGGGAGTTCTGGGGGGGGCTGTCAGGGGGCAGGAGTGTGGAGAGGGATCGGAGCAGTCAGGGGACAAGGAGCAGGGGGGGAGTGTTTGGGAGTTCTGGGGGGGCTGTCAGGGGGCAGGAGTGCGGAGAGGGATCGGAGCAGTCAGGGGACAGGGAGCAGAGGGGTTTAGATGGGTTGGGAGTTCTGGGGGGGGCTGTCAGTGGGTGGGGAGTGGTTGGATGGGGCGTGGGAGTCCCAGGGGTCTGTCTGGGGTGGGGGTGTGGATAAAGGTTGGGGCAGTCAGGGGACAAGAGGCAGGGAGGCTTAGATAGTCCTGGGGGGCAGTTAGGGGCAGGGGTCCCAGGAGGGGGTAGTCAGGGGACAAGGAACGGGGGGAGGGTTGGGAGGTCGGGGGGGGGGCGGGAAGTGGGAGGGGCAGGGGCGGGGCTAGGGCGGGGCTCCTCCCGTCCTCTTTTTTGCTCGCTGAAATATGGTAACCCTAAACTAATTGGTAACAACAAGACGGAGTGTGTTTGTGTGTGTGTGTGTGTGAGTGTAAGTGTAATATATTATATGCATATAATACAGTGTTAATAAATACATGTATTACTAATAAATGTGGCGTTCTGCCTTATTCCCCCTAAAAAGATCCTGTGCAGTACTTTAAGTACAACAACAGGCACCTGCTTAGTCTGTATCAGCAGGGAGCAAATGTCATCAGAGAATTACCGAGAAAGCATCCCCTTGAGACACACTCCTGAGAGACTGAGGAATGACATGTGGAGAGTGTGTATGTCCTATGGGCTCCTCCTATGGTGATGTCTGATGGCACCTGCTCTCCTCCACTTCCCACCCGCTTCACCTGCCCCTCTCTGCCCACAAGGAAAGAAGGAAAAAGGGGGAACCTGGGAGGTAGCAGGAAAAAAGCATCACTGTTATTGTTGTAGCCCCCCCATAGTATCCCTCCCCAGCAGCATGTGGCCAAATGATTCATGACAAACAATGGCCAATGTCTCCTGTTAGGCATGTTCTGGCTGAAGAGCTCCCTCTAATGGCCAGCGCTACACTTGCAGAAGTGATCTCTTGCCCTAGCTGACAGTTTTACCAACATTTCCTATTCTAATTCCAGCTCCCCAGGCCAGCTCGGGACCTTGGTTCCTATTCCCCAGCCCAGATTTGCCTCCTGGCAGAATTTTTAAAGTCGTGAGAAGTTGCTCTGCTTCTTAGTAACCTTTGCATTAGCCCAGCCGTTCCTGCTGACCCCCAAACGCTGCAGCCGGCCCCGTTCACCTCAGACAGCCCATAGGGATGCCAAGCTGGGAGGAGAGTTAGAACTAAGGTGGGGACTGCTGGGGACAGGGCAGGCTGGCAGCAGAGGGGAGCTGACTCACAGAAGCCAAATGGGGAGTTGTAGCCCCAGGGTCATGGAGCACTGCTCATCTCCACTGGGTCCCTTAACCCTTCGCTCCCCATGGCTGCTAGTACTGCATGCAGGCTTCTGGGAGCCTCCGCAGGTGACTTGGGCCAGTGCCGTGAAGCAAACAGCCAGCTCCTAGAGTTCTCAAATTCTGAGTCAGGCCGCTGAAATAATGAAATGAATAAATATGCACACGGTGGCACCATACTACTTGTCTTTTAGTGTTTGAGAATTTCGAGCATGCTAGGGTCAGTTTTTCAATATCTTCTCTGCAATCCCGAGGGCTGGAAACTTCCTTACCTAGTCACTGAAAGCTGAGGTGCTCATGGAATCACTGGACTCCAGAATCTGGGGCTTTTAGCAAAACTCCTAATTAGCCCTGGACTTGCTATAAAACCGCAAGAGATGGTGACTCTGATGAAGGGCAATGAAGATGGGAAGTTAAAGGTTGAATTTGGCCTGTGTTCAATGGGAAACCAGTGCAGAAAGCGGTGTCTGGGGATGATGGACTGTTGGATGCCTGGTGTGCTGAGTAATTGGGCTGGATTTCCCCTACCTCCCTAGCTGCTCTGTCAGCATCTCTTTTGTCAGCTCCTTCTCCTTCCCCATTCCCCTTGTCTGTGCGAGTCCCACAGGGCTCCCTCCTTGTCCTCTCCTTTCCTCTCTCTGAGCCTTATCCTTCAGGATCTCCATCTGCACACATGGGGTCAGTACCACCTCTGTTCTGATAAATTTTCCACTCTGGCTGTAACAGGTTGGACCCCCTCACCACATGAGGTGCTGGGGTCTCACTGAGCCCACCCTTTCCAGCAGCCTGGGTTTTCACATCCTGTTTTTATTGTGCTAGGCTCTCAAGCCCTCTATAGCATGCACATACACACACATGCGCGCGCGCACACACACACAGACACAGTTAGGGCCACACACAGATGCAGACACAGACTGAAGTCAGGTCTGTGTGAAAGGATTCACCAGCACTCATGTGCACACCCCCTTTGGGGAGTAAACCCAAAATAATATTCTCTTGCGCTGTATAGAAAGATCTGCACAGCGCAAGCTCATAAAAATTCTCCCTCTCCCTCAGTGTGAGGAGAGATATGCACAGCTTCTTGCCCCCCCCGATAATAATTGCACAAAATGGGTTTAAGAATTTAAAAAACCAAGTTTATTAACTATAAAAGGCAGATACTGGTAGATACTGGCACTAGAAAAGGTTCAGAGAAGGACAACTAAAATGATAAGGGGTTTGGAAAGGGTCCCATATGAGGAGAGATTAAAGAGGCTAGAACTTTTCAGCTTGGAAAAGAGGAGACTAAGGGGGGATATGATAGAGGTATATAAAATTATGAGTGATGTGGAGAAAGTGGATAAGGAAAAGTTATTTACTTATTCCCATAATACAAGAACTAGGGGTCACCAAATGAAATTAATAGCAGCAAGTTTAAAACAAATAAAAGGAAGTTCTTCTTCACACAGCACACAGTCAACTTGTGGAACTCCTTACCTGAGGAGGTTGTGAAGGCTAGGACTATAACAGCGTTTAAAAGAGAACTGGATAAATTCATGGAGGTTAAGTCCATTAATGGCTATTAGCCAGGATGGGTAAGGATTGGTGTCCCTAGACTCTGTTTGTCAGAGTGTGAAGATGGATGGCAGGAGAGAGATCACTTGATCATTACCTGTTAGGTTCACTCCCCCTGGGGCACCTGGCATTGGCCACTGTCGGTAGACAGGATACTGGGCTAAATGGACCTTTGGTCTGACCCAGTACGGCCGTTCTTATGTTCTTATGTAGATTTTAAGTGATTATAAGGGGGATAGCAAAGAGAACAAGGCAGATTACTAAGAAAATAAAACAAAACACGCATACTAAGTTTAAAATCTTAAAGAGACTGGTTTCAAGAAATATTTTCTCATCCTAAGTGCTGTTTAGACAAGTTGCAGAGTTTCTATAGCTTAGAGTTCCAGCTATTTCTCTTTGCAGACTAGATTCCTGTCTTAGTCTGGACTCAGCCCTAGCCTGTCCTACCGCTCAGTTCCTTTGTCTCTTTGGGTACTTTCAGCAGTCTTTCTTCTTGGGCAGGAAGGCAATGGAGATGAGTCTTGTTTGCCTTACTCCTCAGCCTTAAATAAGATTTACATAAGGCGGGAATCTTTTGTTTCTCAGTCTTATCCTCACCCCCTTCTTTTAGTGGAAAATTACTAGAAGTCCAAGATGGTGTTTAGTACCAGGTGACAGGACCACCTGACCTAGTAGTCAAGTATCAGAGGGGTAGCCGTGTTAGTCTGAATCTGTAAAAAGCAACAGAGGGTCCCGTGGCACCTTTAAGTCTAACAGAAGTATCGGGAGCATAAGCTTTCGTGGGTAAGAACCTCACTTCTTCTGAGGTTCTTACCCACGAAAGCTTATGCTCCCAATACTTCTGTTAGTCTTAAAGATGCCACAGGACCCTCTGTTGCTTTTGACCTAGTAGTGTCACACCTAGGTCCCAGGACGCCTCTCAGGAAGGAGTGAAATGACTATCTTCAAAGTCATAGAAATTGGATAATCACATTCAGTCAATTGTAACCTTTCCAATGATACCTTAAAAGACCCATCTGGCATTAAATATATCTCAGTTATACCATATCCATATTATAAGCATATTTCCATAAAGAATATGGGGTGTAATGTCACACCGGCCCTGTCTCCTGCTGCTCATTCTCCCATCTGGCATGGTTTCTCTGGCATCCCGCCCTTTGATGGCTCATCTGGTGTCAAGCTCACAGTGCCCAAACTGAGATCAGAAATCTTCCCTGCCAACCCCTCTCAGCCAGTGATGCCACCTGAATAGCCCTTGGTTTCCTTATGTCTCGTGCTTCATGCCCCATTCCCCTCTATACCCATCCACCCTCTGCCTCTGATGTGTTTCTGCATCAGAAATCTCAGGGCCTGACTCCATTGTCTTTGCTGGAGGCCTTGGGGAAGGTCTGAGAAGGAATTAAATTGTGCTGACACTTACGGCTGTGATAGGAGTATTGTCTCCCGCTCCCCACTCTGATAGCAGAGGGGATGCTGACTCTTAGGGAGAAGAAGGTCATAGTCCCCATCCTGCAGAAGGAGAATGAGGAGGGAGCGGAAAATAGCTGTGAATTTCCTGGTCATAAACAGTTGTGAGATTTGTCACACCCAGAGACAAAACTGTGAAACTGGTGAAGTTTGCACATAGGGCCCAGGCCGGGGCAGAAGAGAGAAGGATGTTTTTGTCTCACTTCCCCATCTGTCTGTGTCACTGTGTGGAACACCAGTGCCACTCTTTATCACAGCACAGTAATAATCAGCCTCATCCTCTGTCAGGGCCCCGGAGATGGTCAGATAGCCGGCGTTACTGGACGTGTCTTTGGAACCAGAGAAGCGAGCAGGGACCCCAGAGCCCTGGCCCTTGCTGGAATCCGTATAGTAATACAGCAGGTATCGTGGGGAATTCCCAGATTTCTGCTGGTACCAGGACACATAGTAGTCAACGATGCTGGTCCCACTGCTCAAGGCGCAGGAGAGTTTCACAGTGTTTCCTGGGGACACTGACACTGAGGGCGGCTGAGTCACCACAGTCTGCGAGCTGGAACCTGGAAAATATGGTGGAAATTTATCAAGACCTCCCTGTCCGTGCCCAGCCACTAGTGAATCTGGGGGTGCATTAGATTCAACAGCAACTTATTTAACCCACTGCCCCCTGTTCTCACCTGTGCACCACGTTCCTAGTAGGACGATGAGGGGAGCCCAGAGCATGGTGAGGAGCTTTCAGGCCTTTAGGAGAAAACAGCCAGATCCACTGAGAAGGCCTGACAGTCTCTGCCACTTATATTGATCCTACTGGGGGAAGCAACATCTAAGCTCCACCTTTATTCTAGTTTGTTCTTATCTGATTGGGTCCTATGATCACAGGGAGCTGGGCACGTGGGAGGAGAGACCGTCCCTTAGGGAGGAGCTCCTGCTCTATAAGGTCACTAGCTCAGCTCCACTCCAGCAATGACCGTCTGCCAGGATCAAGGTTTCATTTGAACGCTCGCAGTGGAGGCTGCTGGAGTTCAGACTGTGCGACAGGTTCCATTCTAACCCCTCGTTTTCAGTTATTTGTAACTTTCCCAATCCTTCCCCTGTCGGCCGGTCATTTCCCACCTTCAGGGTTAGGAGGGGGACGTACTCCTCG
Source organism: Chrysemys picta bellii (assembly GCF_011386835.1). Lineage (NCBI taxonomy): Eukaryota > Metazoa > Chordata > Testudines > Emydidae > Chrysemys > Chrysemys picta. The sequence continues at coordinate 15,034,543 of NC_088805.1, read as the reverse complement.
TCTCAGGACACTCATCTGAGAGGGGGCAGATCCCGGTTCAGATCCCTTCTCTTCATTAGGCAGAGAGCGGAAACGGAACCAGGCTCTATCCTGGGTAAATACCCGAATTATTGAGCTACATGTTATAAGGGAGGCTGTCTCCTCCCCAGTCGCCTTGTGTGGAGTTCGGTGGTCTCTGAGCACGTCCACCAGATCCAGTCCCACGGGCACGGTAGGCAGGGCAGTTTGAGAATCACGCTGGGGCTTAGGCATGAGCTAGGTGTCGGGTGTCTAGAGGGAGGAAGCAGCGCACGTGCTCAGAGGCAGAAAGACAGGTGCCCAGGGAACTTTTAGAGCAAAAACTTAGCTGCCTAGTGAGTTTGGGCACCTACAGGGTTGGGCGACAGCCGAGCAGGGATTTTGTGGGTCGCAGTGGTGCCTACAACTGGACCTTAGGCACCCACGTCCCGTTGTGGATCTGGCTTGGTGTGGACAGAGTTTGCCCATTCTTAGCTCCCCTGAAGTCTGGGTCGTGGGCCTGGGGCATGTATGGAGCACACTCCTTCTCCGTTCTCCCCCCAGCTCAGCACGGCATGTCTGTTGCGTCAGTGCTGTCTGCACCACTAACTAAAACGCCGCTAGAGTCCCCTGGGCAGTTTGCCTCATTTTAAAAACAGGGCGGGGGGAAGGGGAGGCTCTGTTCACCAAATGACCCCCAAATTGTATCCAAGACACTTTTCCGGGTCTTTCAGAGCCACTAAAATTAAACACAGGTCATTGGCCGGGAGGGGAAGGGCTGTCACGAGTAAATTTTGAAGGTAGGTAACCGCAGCCCAATCCAGCTGCAGCTTTTTCAGAGTCAGCAGCCCACGTCTCACTGGTATCTTTCCTGTGCTGTGGGAAGAAGCCAGCAACTCTGGCTAACGCGCGCTAGGAGCTGTTTGCTAAGAACAACAAAACAAATGAGAAACTGCCACCAGCAATGGCCTCTTTCAGGCAGCAGCTGAAATGTGCAAATTACCAGTCACGTATAAAGAATCCTGCAACAGTTCAGCATCTTCAGGTGTCCCCTGTCAACAACGGATAGGAGATAGCACAGCCCCGGGACATCCTGTTCCTAAAGCAATGATGCTGCCACCTGCTCCAGAACCAGTCTCACCTTTGTACCTACTCTGCCCACATGGCATCAGTGTCACCGCTACACTGACAATCGCTGGCACACCTCTGCACTCCAGCCCTGGCTCCTGAGCTCACTCCCACCTTGCACAGACTCTCGCCCCTGCATCTCAGCTCTTTGTGGCTCCTGGCTTCAAAGGCTCCCCTTGGGCACCACCGAGCTCAGAGATCCTCCCTCCCAGTCGCTCTCCTGTCCCCAGTCTCCAATTCTCCCACAATGCATTCTGTTTATAAATATCATAGTAACGCTGGCACTGCCCGGGGGAAAGGTTATGTTCCTGAGGACTCTCCACTGTAGTTTCGAAGCTCCCTACAGTGTTTCCAGTAGGACTTTCCTAATGTTAAGCTCTGAAGCTGTAGACGGGAACCAGGTGTGTGGTTGGTGGCGATGTATATGCAGAGCAGAATAGGAGTTGGGAAAGCAAAGGGCACAGTCTGCAAGAGATCGTCCTGCACACGGAGAGGGCCTCGCACCATCAGATCCTAGGGTAGAGTTGGAGCCACGGAGGGGACGGGGGGTAGTTTGTGTGTGTTCAATTTGGACAGGTTTCTGCTCAATGCTGGTTCTTAGACAGGCACCTGCTTAGTCTGTATCAGCAGGGAGCAAATGTCATCAGAGAACTACTAAGAAAGCGTCCCCTTGAGACACACTCCTTACAGACTGAGGAATGACACGTGGAGAGTGTGTATGTCCTATGGGCTCCTCGTATGGTGATGTTTGATGGCACCTGCTCTCCTCCACTTCCCACTTGCTTCACCTGCCCCTCTCTGCTCACAAGGAAAGAAGGAAAAGGGGGGAACCTGGGAGGTAGCTGGAAAAAAGCATCACTGTTATTGTTGTAATCCTCCATAATATCCCTCCCCAGCAGCATGTGGCCAAATGATTCATTACAAACAATGGCCAGTGTCTCCTGTTTATCATGTTCAAGCTGAAGAGCTCCCTCTAATGGCCAGCGCTACACTTGCAGAAGTGATCTCTTGCCCTAGCTGACAGCTTTACCAACATTTCCTATTCTAATTCCAGCTCCCCAGGCCAGCTCGGGACCTTGGTTCCTATTTCCCAGCCCACATTTGCCTCCTGGCAGAATTTTTAAAGTCACGAGATGTTGCTCTGCTTCTTAGTAACCTTTGCATTAGCCCAGCCGTTCCTGCTGACCCCCAAACGCTGCAGCCGGCCCTGGGCAGTTCAGACAGTCCACAGGAACGCAAAGCTGGGAGGGGAGTTAGAACTAAGGAGGGGACTGCTGGGGACAGGGCAGGCTGGAAGCAGAGGGGAGCTGACTCACAGAGGCCAAACGGGGAGTTGAAGCCCCACGGTCATGGAGCACTGCTCAGCTCCACTAGGTCCCTTCACTGCCAATGGCTGCTAGTACTGCATGCAGGCTTCTGGCAGCCTCCGCAGGTGAGTTGGGCCAGTGCCATGAAGCAAACAGCCAGCTCCTAGCGTTCTGAAATACTGAGTCAGGCTGCTGGAAATAATGAAATGAATAAATATGCACACAGGGGCACCATTCTCTGTGTCTTTGAGTGTTTGAGCCGCTCGGGCATGCTAGGGTCACTTTTTCAATCTAAGAGCTATAAACTTCCTTACTTAGTCACTTTAAGCCAAGGTGCTCCTGGAATCACTGGACTCCAGAATCTGGGGCTTTCAGCAAAAGCCCTAATGAGCACTGGACTCGCTATAAAACCGCAAGAGATGGTGACTCTGATGAAGGGCAATAAAGATGGGAAGTTAAATTTAAGGGGACTGTTGTCCCCTTACTAACACTTAGTGGGGGTGTTTTGGTTGGTTAGCTCCCAGCACTAAAAGGGGAAGGGTCGATGGGAAACCAGGACCCTGAGACTGACAGCCAAGGGTCCTTGCAGGCCAGACTGGGAGGGGGATCTTAACCCGACATGGGGCTGATGCTGGGAAGAAGGGTCCCACCACCCAAAGCCCGGAGGTGTGTGGCCACCACCATTGCAAGTGTCCAACCCGCAGCATCCCTGCAGCACAACCAGGGCCTGAGAAGGAGCCTGGGACCTACAAGGAACAGACTGTGAACTGCCCGGACGTTCCAGAGACACTGTTTGTAACGTTCCCTGCCACAGAGCGGGGTGACACGTTTCGTTTAACCTTTCCCATTTTTCCTTATTCTTTTTCTAACTAATTGCTGATTAAATGAATTGTATTTGCTTTAAATTGTATGTAATGATCAGTGGGTCAGGGAGGTGCCCAGTGCAGAGAGGGTACCCCGGAGTGGGGACACCCTAGCCCGTGTCCTAGGTGACCACAGCAGGGTTGGGGGTTGAGCCCCCCAGGACTCCTGGGCCCAGCCCTGTCGGGGTTACGAGGACTCTGCCAGACAGGAGAGTGCAAAGGGAGCCCTCGAGGGCAGGGAGGCCTCTGGGTAAAGGAAGTGAGAGGGAGGACTCAGATTCTTTCGCTAGCCCACTTCACCGGGGTAGTGCAGAAGCCAGGAAAGCTCCCCACAATAGCGGGACCTTCCCCCGCTTACATAATGGTTGAATTTGGCCTCTGTTCAATGGGAAACCAGTGCAGAGAGCAGTGCCCGGGGATGATGGGCTCTGGGACACCTGGGGTGCTAAATAATTGGGCTGGATTTCCCCTACCTCCCTGGCTCCTCTGTCAGCATCTCTTTTGTCAGCACCACCTCCTTCCCCATCCCCTTCTCTGTGGGAGTCCCACAGGGCTCCCTGCTTGTCCTCTCCTTTTCTCTCTCTGAGCCTTATCCTTCAGTATCTCCATCTGCTCACATGGGGTCAGTATCACCTCTGTGCTGACTACTCCCGAATACACTTCGCCACTCCAGCCCTGTCTCCTGCTGTTCATTCTCCCATCTGGCATGGTCTCTCCGGTGTCCTGCCCTTCGATGGCTCCTCTGGTGTCAAGCTCACATTGGCCAAAACTGAGCTCAGAAATCTCCCCTGCCAACCCTCTCAGCCAGTCATGCCAGCCTGAATAGCCCTTGGTTTCCTTATCTGTGGTGCCCCATTCCTCTCTATACCCATCCACCCTCTGCCTCTGATGTGTTTCTGCATCAGAAATCTCAGGGCCTGACTCCATTGTGTTTGCTGGAGGCCTTGGGGAAGATCTGAGAAGGAATTAAATTGGGCTGACACTTACGGCTGTGATAGGAGTGTTGTCTCTTGCTCCCCACTCTGATAGCAGAGGGGATGCTGACTCTTAGGGAGAAGAAGGTCATAGTCCCCATCCTGCAGAAGGAGAATGAGGAGGGAGCCGGAAATAGCTGTGTGGACTGAATTTCCTGGTCACAAACAGCTGTGTGATTTGTCACAGCCAGAGACAAAACTGTGCAACTGGTGAACTGTGCACACAGGGCCCAGGCTGGGGAGAGGAGGGAAGGGTGTTTTTGTCTCACTTCCCCATCTGTCTGTGTCACTGTGTGGAACAGCACTGCCACTCTTCCTCACCGCACAGTAATAATCAGCCTCATCCTCTGTCAGGGCCCCGGAGATGGTCAGATAGCCGGCGTTACTGGCCGTGTCTTTGGAACCAGAGAAGCGAGCAGGGACCCCAGAGCCCTGGTGCTTGTCAGAATCTGAATAGTAATACAGCAGGTATCGTGGGGAATTCCCAGGTTTCTGCTGGTACCAATACACATCATAGCCACTGATGCTGGTCCCACTGCTCAAGGTGCAGGAGAGTTTCACGGTGTTTCCTGGGGACACTGACACTGAGGGCGGCTGAGTCACCACAGGCTGCGAGCTGGAACCTGGAAAATATGGTGGAAATTTATCAACCCCTCCCTGTCCGTGCCCAGCCGCTACTGAATCTGGTTGTGCATTGGCTTCAGCAGCAACTTATTTAACCCGCTGCCCCCTGTTCTCACCTGTGCACCACGTCCCCAGCAGGAGGATGAGGGGAACCCAGAGCATGGTGAGGAGATTTCGGGCCTTTAGGAGAAAACAGCCAGATCCACTGAGAAGGCCTGACAGTCACTGCCCCTTATATTGATCCTACTGGGGGAAGCAGCAGCTAAGCTCCACCTTTATTCTAGTTTGTTCTTATCTGATTGGGTCCTATGATCACAGAGAGCTGGGCACGTGGGAGGAGAGACCGTCCCTTAGGGAGGAGCTCCTGCTCTATAAGGTCACTAGCTCAGCTCCACTCCAGCAATGACCGTCTGCCAGGATCAAGGTTTCATTTGAACGCTCGCAGTGGAGGCTGCTGGAGTTCAGACTGTGCGACAGTTTCCATTCTAACCCCTTGTTTTCAGTTATTTGTAACTTTCCCAATCCTTCCCCTGTCAGCCGGTCATTTCCCTGCTTCAGGGTTAGGAGGGGGACGTACTCCTCGTCTCAGGACACTCATCTGAGAGGTGGCAGATCCCGGTTCAGATCCCTTCTCTTCATCAGGCAGAGAGCGGAAATGGAACCAGGCTCTATCCTGGGTGAATACCCGAATTATTGAGCTACATGTTATAAGGGAGGCTGTCTCCTCCCCAGTCGCCTTGTGTGGAGTTCGGTGGTCTCTGAGCACACCCACCAGATCCAGTCCCACGGGCACGGTAGGCAGGGCAGTTTGAGAATCACGCTGGGGCTTAGGCATGAGCTAGGTGTCGGGTGTCTAGAGGGAGGAAGCAGTGCACGTGCTCAGAGGCAGAAAGACAGGTGCCCAGGGAACTTTTAGAGCAAAAACTTAGCTGCCTAGTGAGTTTGGGCACCTACAGGGTTGGACGGGAGCTGAGCAGGGATTTTGTGGGTCGCAGTGGTGCCTACAACTGGACCTTAGGCACCCACGTCCCGTTGTGGATCTGGCTTGATGTGGACAGAGTTTGCCCATTCTTAGCTCCCCTGAAGTCTGGGTTGTGGGCCTGGGGCATGTATGGAGCACACTCCTTCTCCGTTCTCCCCCCAGCTCAGCACAGTATGTCTGCTGTGTCAGTGCTGTCTGCACCACTAACTAAAACGCCGCTAGAGTCCCCTGGGCAGTTTGCCTCATTTTAAAAACAGGGCGGGGGGAAGGGGAGGCTCTGTTCACCAAATGACCCCCAAATTGTATCCAAGACACTTTTCCGGGCCTTTCAGAGCCACTAAAATTAAACACAGGTCATTGGCCGGGAGGGGAAGGGCTGTCACGAGTAAATTTTGAAGGTAGGTAACCGCAGCCCAATCCAGGTGCAGCTTTTTCAGAGTCAGCAGCCCACGTCTCACTGGTATCTTTCCTGTGCTGTGGGAAGAAGCCAGCAACTCTGGCTAACGCGCGCTAGGAGCTGTTTGCTAAGAACAACAAAACAAATGAGAAACTGCCACCAGCAATGGCCTCTTTCAGACAGCAGCTGAAAAGTGCAAGTTACCTGTCACATATAAAGAATCCTGCAACAGTTCAGCATCTTCAGGTGTCCCCTGTCAACAACGGATAGGAGATAGCACAGCCCCGGGACATCCTGTTCCTAAAGCAATGGTGCTGCCACCTGCTCCAGAACCACCCTCACGTTTGTACCTACTCTGCCCACATGGCATCAGTGTCACCGCTACACTGACAATCGCTGGCACACCTCTGCACTCCAGACCTGACTCCTGAGCTCACTCCCACCTTGCACAGAATCTCGCCCCTGCATCTCAGCTCTTTGTGGCTCCTGGCTTCAAAGGCTCACCTTGGGCACCACCGAGCTCAGAGATCCTCCCTCCCAGTCGCTCTCCTGTCCCCAGTCTCCAATCCTCCCACAATGCATTCTGTTTATAAATATCATAGTAACGCTGGCACTGCCCGGGGGAAAGGTTATGTTCCTGAGGACTCTCCACTGTAGTTTCGAAGCTCCCTACAGTGTTTCCAGTAGGAATTTCCTAATGTTAAGCTCTGAAGCTGTAGACGGGAACCAAGTGTGTGGTTGGTGGCGATGTATATGCAGAGCAGAATGGGAGTTGGGAAAGCAAAGGGCTCAGTCTGCAAGAGATCGTCCTGCACACGGAGAGGGGCTCGCACCATCGGATCCTAGGGTAGAGTTGGAGCTACGGAAGGGACGGGGGGTAGTTTGTGTGTGTTCAATTTGGACAGGTTTCTGCTCAGTGCTGGTTCTTAGACAGGCACCTGCTTAGTCTGTATCAGCAGGGAGCAAATGTCGTCAGAGAACTACCAAGAAAGCGTCCCCTTGAGACACACTCCTTACAGACTGAGGAATGACACGTGGAGAGTGTGTATGTCCTATGGGCTCCTTGTATGGTGATGTTTGATGGCACCTGCTCTCCTCCACTTCCCACCCGCTTCACCTACCCCTCTCTGCCCACAAGGAAAGAAGGAAAAGGGGGAACCTGGGAGGTAGCAGGAAAAAAGCATCACTGTTATTGTTGTAGCCCCCCATAATATCCCTCCCCAGCAGCATGCGGCCAAATGATTCGTGACAAACAATGGCCAGTGTCTCCTGTTTATCATGTTCAAGCTGAAGAGCTCCCTCTAATGGCCAGCGCTACACTTGCAGAAGTGATCTCTTGCCCTAGCTAACAGTTTTACCAACATTTCCTATTCTAATTCCAGCTCCCCAGGCCAGCTCGGGACCTTGGTTCCTATTCCCCAGCCCACATTTGCCTCCTGGCAGAATTTTTAAAGTCACGAGATGTTGCTCTGCTTCTTAGTAACCTTTGCATTAGCCCAGCCGTTCCTGCTGACCCCCAAACGCTGCAGCTGGCCCTGGGCAGTTCAGACAGTCCACAGGAACGCAAAGCTGGGAGGGGAGTTAGAAAGAAGGTGGGGACTGCTGGGGACAGGGTAGGCTGGCAGCAGAGGGGAGCTGACTCACAGAGGCCAAACGGGGAGTTGAAGCCCCACGGTCATGGAGCACTGCTCAGCTCCACTAGGTCCCTTAACCCGTCGCTGCCCATGGCTGCTAGTACTGCATGCAGGCTTCTGGCAGCCTCCGCAGGTGAGTTGGGCCAGTGCCATGAAGCAAACAGCCAGCTCCTAGAGTTCTGAACTTCTGAGTCAGGCTGCTGGAAATAATGAAATGAATAAATATGCACACAGGGGCACCATTCTCTGTGTCTTTGAGTGTTTGAGCCGCTCGGGCATGCTAGGGTCACTTTTTCAATCTAAGAGCTATAAACTTCCTTACTTAGTCACTTTAAGCCAAGGTGCTCCTGGAATCACTGGACTCCAGAATCTGGGGCTTTCAGCAAAAGCCCTAATGAACACTGGACTTGCTATAAAACCGCAGGAGATGGTGACGCTGATGAAGGGCAATGAAGATGGGAAGTTAAATTTAAGGGGACTGTTGTCCTCTTACTAACACTCAGTGGGGGTGTTTTGGTTGGTTAGCTCCCAGCACTAAAAGGGGAAGGGTCGATGGGAAACCAGGACCCTGAGACTGACAGTCCCCAGGAACAATTGGGAGAGGCCAATGCTCCAGATCAGCCTGATTGACAGGGTGGGCAGCTAATCAGGAAGTCAGGAGGCCAGGGGGGTCCCATCCTCACTGTCAGGGCCAGCTTTTATCCGATTCGCCCGATTCCCAGGAATCGGGCCCCGCGCCCAAGAGGGCCCCGTGCACTCACCCCGGCGGTGGTCGTCTTTGGCATCCCCGCTCCCCTGGCCAGAGCGCTGGCCGGAGTGCGGCAAGCCCCGCGGCCCCACTCCCCGGTTGGAGCTCCGGCAGAGCACAGCAGCCCTGCAGCCCCGCAACCCCGGCCGGGAATTGGAAGTGCCGCCCCAGGAATCGGGCCCCGCACTTGCTGAAGCCGGCCCTGCTCACTCTGAGCTGGAATTGCCTGGGTCAGACAGGGTGGGGCTGAGCGAAGAGCAGGGGCCCGAGCTGTGCCGGGGAGCAGAGCTGGGCCAGATCCAGAGGGCCCAGAGAAGCGGCTCAGGAAACAGGTCAGAGCTGGGAGCAGAGTCCCAGAAGCAGACCACAGAGCAGACCTGTCCTGGGGGGAGAGCTGCAGCAACCAGAGCCGGGGGGGCGGGGGGACAGAGAAGCAGCCCAGGGAGCTGGAGGCAGAGCAGCAGCAGCAGCCGTGCTGAGGCAGAGTGGAGCCGGAGCTGGGGCTGGAGCAGTCTGGAGCCGGGTGCAGTGAGCAACTGGGGCCAGCCAAGGGGGCACCTTGGGCAAAGGGCCCAGCGCAGAAAGACACGCCCAGCCAAGGCTCCTTGCAGGTAGGGTGACCAGATCACCAAAGACAAATATCGGGACGCGGGGGAGGGGGGTGACGTGGGGGGGGGCGTGGCGGGGGGCGGGGCGGGGCCAAAAAAAAAAAAAAAAACTTCCTCCGCAAGTGCTGGAGGGAGGCCCGGGAGACTCAGGGGAAGCGCGGGGCCGGGGTGAGTAAGAGTCCGGCCTGGTCCCGAGCAGGCAGGACTCAGTCGGGTGGTAAGGAGAGGAGGGGGGCGGCCCGCGGGGCCAGGCGGCGGCTGTTGTTGTCCCCCCGGGCAGCGGGACTCGGGAGCAGCCGCTGCTGCAGCTCCTACTGCCGCGGGGGAGGAAGCGGCCATGGCGCTCGGCGGCTGCGGCGCCTCCGAACCCCCCGTGCCCGGGGCCTGCTGCGGGGACCCAGCAGTGCGCATGCTGCGCCCAGCCCCTGGCCAGCGTCTGGGCTGCTGCCCAGCTGGTGCTATCCCGCGGCGGCCCCGGAGTGGGGGCAGCAGGCCCCAGCCCCCCCGTCCCGCAGGGGAACGAACGGGGCTGGGCTGCCGATGCCTCCGCCCCGGGGCCACCGCGCGATAGCACTAGCTGGGCAGCCCAGACGTGCCTAGCCAGGGGCTGGGCCCAGCGTACGCGCTGCTGCAGGCCCCGGCTCGGGGGGTTCGGGGGCGCCAGAGCCGCCGAGCACCATGGCCGCTTCCTCCCCCGTCGCCTGGCCCCGCGGGTCGCCCCCCTCCTCTCCCAACCACCCGAGTCCTGCCTGCACTGGGACAGGCCGGACTGTTACTCACCCCGGCCCCCCGCTGCCTCTGAGTCTCCCGGGCCTCCCTCCAGCACTTGCGGAGGGAGGGGGAATGGTGAGCCCGGGGAAGAGGCGGGGATTCGGGGAGGGAGCCAATCGGGGGAGGAGGGGGCGGAGTCGGAGCAGGGGGGGGGCGCGAGCACTTCCGGGCTCGAGGCTCGGGGCATTTCCTTGTTTGTCCGGTTGTCCCGACCGCACGTCGGTCGGGACGCGGGACAAACAAGGAAATATCGGGACGGTCCCGATAAAATCGGGACGTCTGGTCACCCTACTTGCAGGCCAGACTGGGAGGGGGATCTTAACCCGACATGGGGCTGATGCTGGGAAGAAGGGTCCCACCACCCAAAGCCCGGAGGTGTGTGGCCACCACCATTGCAAGTGTCCAACCCGCAGCATCCCTGCAGCACAACCAGGGCCTGAGAAGGAGGCCTGGGACCTACAAGGAACAGACTGTGAACTGCCCGGACGTTCCAGAGACACTGTTTGTAATGTTCCCTGCCACAGAGCGGGGTGACATGTTTCCTTTAACCTTTCCCATTTTTCCTTATTCTTTTTCTAACTAACTGCTGATTAAATAAATTGTATTTGCTTTAAATTGTATGTAATGATCAGTGGGTCAGGGAGGTGCCCAGTGCAGAGAGGGTACCCCGGAGTGGGGACACCCTAGCCCGTGTCTTAGGTGACCACAGCAGGGTTGGGGGTCGAGCCCCCCAGGACTCCTGGGCCCAGCCTTGTTGGGGTTACGAGGACTCTGCCAGACAGGAGAGTGCAAAGGGAGCCCTCGAGGGCAGGGAGGCCTCTGGGTAAAGGAAGTGAGAGCGAGGACTCAGATTCTTTCGCTAGCCCACTTCACCGGGGTAGTGCAGAAGCCAGGAAAGCTCCCCACAATAGCGGGACCTTCCCCCGCTTACATAATGGTTGAATTTGGCCTCTGTTCAATGGGAAACCAGTGCAGAGAGCGGTGCCTGGGGATGATGGGCTCTGGGACACCTGGGGTGCTAAGTAATTGGGCTGGATTTCCCCTACCTCCCTGGCTCCTCTGTCAGCGTCTCTTTTGTCAGCACCACCTCCTTCCCCCGTCCCCTTCTCTGTGGGAGTCCCACAGGGCTCCCTGCTTGTCCTCTCCTTTCCTCTCTCTGAGCCTTATCCTTCAATATCTCCATGGGCTCACATGGGGTCAGTATCACCTCTGTGCTGACTACTCCCCAATACACTTTGCCACTCCAGCCCTGTCTCCTGCTGTTCATTCTCCCATCTGGCATGGTCTCTCCGGTGTCCTGCCCTTCGATGGCTCCTCTGGTGTCAAGCTCACATTGGCCAAAACTGAGCTCAGAAATCTCCCCTGCCAACCCTCTCAGCCAGTCATGCCAGCCTGAATAGCCCTTGGTTTCCTTATCTGTGGTGCCTCATGCCCCATTCCCCTCTATACCCATCTACCCCTCTGCCACTGATGTGTTTCTGCATCAAAAATCTCAGGGCCTGATTCCATTATCTTTGCTGCGGGTCTTGGGGAAGATCTGAGAAGGCATTAAATTGTGCTGACACTTACGGCTGTGATAGGAGTGTTGTCTCTTGCTCCCCACTCTGATAGCAGAGGGGATGCTGACTCTTAGGCCTGGTCTACACTACGACTTTAATTCGGATTTAGCAGCGTTAATTCGAATAACTCTGCACCCGTCCACACAACAACGCCATTTAATTCGAAATAAAGGGCTCTTTAAATCGATTTCTGTACTCCACCCCGACGAGCGGAGTAGCGCCAAAATCGATTTTAACATGTCGAATTAAGGATAGTGTGGCCGCAATGCGATGGTATTGGCCTCCGGGAGCTATCCCACAGTGCACCATTGTGACCGCTCTGGACAGCAATCTGAACTCGGATGCACTGGCCAGGTAGACAGGAAAAGCCCCGCGAACGTTTGAATTTCATTTCCTGTTTGCCCAGCGTGGAGAGCACAGGTGACCACAGATAGCTCATCAGCACAGGTAACCATGCAGGCTGATAATCGAAAAAGAGCACCAGCATGGACCGTAAGGGAGGTACTGGATCTGATCGCTATATGGGGGAGAGGATTCAGTGCTAGCAGAGCTTTGTTCTAAAAGACGAAATGCCAAAACTTTTGAAAAAATCTCCAAGGGCATGATGGAGAGAGGCCACAATAGGGGCTCAGATCAGTGCCGCGTGAAAGTCAAGGAGCTCAGACAAGCCTATCAAAAAACAAAGGAGGCAAACGGTCGCTCCGGGTCAGAGCCGTGGACATGCCGCTTCTACGCCGAGCTGCATGCAATTCTAGTGGGGGCCGCCACCACTACCCCACCTCTGACCGTGGATTCCGGGTCGGGGATAATCTCATCAGGTACACCTGAGGATTCTGCGGATGGGGAAGAGGAGGAGGAGGACGAGCTTGCGGAGAGCGCACAGCACTCCGTTCTCCCCAACAGCCAGGATCTTTTTCTCAGCCTGACTGAAGTACCCTCCCAACCCTCCCAAGCCAGTATCCAAGACCATGACCCCATGGAAGGGACCTCAGGTGAGTTTACCTTTTAAAATATAAAACTTGTTTTAAAAGCAAGCGTTTTTTAATGATTACTTTGCCCTGAGGACTTGGGATGCATTCGCGGCCAGTACAGCTACTGGAAAAGTCTGTTAACGTGTCTGGGGATGGAGCGGAAATCCTCCAGGGACATCTCCATGAAGCTCTCCTGGAGGTACTCCAAAAGCCTTGCCACAAGGTTTCTGGGCAGTGCAGCCTTATTCCGTCCTCCATGGTAGGACACTTGACCACGCCATGCCTGCAGCAAGTAATCTGGTATCATTGCCTGACAAAGCCTGGCAGCGTATGGTCCCGGTGTTTGCTGGCATTCAAGCAACATCCGTTCTTTATCTTGCTGTGTAATCCTCAGGAGAGTGATATCGCTCATGGTAACCTGGTTGAAATACGGGAACTTAATTAAGGGGACAGAGGTGGCCGTTCCTACTGGGCTGTTTGCCTGTGGCTGAAAAGAAATCCTTTCCTGCAGTTAGCCAAGCGCGGGGGGAGGGGGGAATTGGTCCTGAGCTTTTCGCGTTTGGCTAGCAGGGATCTCCCCTGATACCAGCCACGCGGTGGGGGGAGGGGTACAGCGATCATCCCAGAGAATTCATGGCGGGAGGGGGGGTGGGGGGGTTAGTTTGGTTCCTGCAGGTATCTTCCCTGATACCAGCCACGTGGTGGGGGGAGGGGTACAGCGATCATCCCAGAGAATTCATGGCGGGAGGGAGGGCGGGGGGGTTAGTTTGGTTCCTGCAGGGATCTTCCCTGATACCAGCCACACGGTGGGGGGAGGGATGAAGCGATCATCCAGAGAATTGGATGGGGGGGAGTGGTTAGTTTGTTTTCTGCTGCTGCTGAATGTTAACAGGAAAACCGCAGCACTCAACGGGCTTTGCTTGGTATGTGGGAAAGGAGGGCACAGAAGCCGAAAGACAATGGCTTACCATGGCCGCATGCAAGCCGAATTCTGTTGCCCGGACCTGTGATCTCTAGCAGCAAAGCCACAGGCACTCAATATTAAGAGGCAAAATGCGACCTTGCACAGAAATCACATGTGCTATGTAATGTGAATAGTGCTGGTCACCATGAAAGAGTATAAGCATTGTTCTGCAAAATGTATCTTTTTAAAAAATTCTCTCTTTTTTTCCCTCCCTACAGCAGCTGCAAATTCTTCAAGCCTCCCTCCTCCGTCCCGAAGGCTATCACAGGTAAGGCATCGGAAAAAGAAGACGCGAGACGAGATGTTTGCAGAAATCATAGAATCCACCCGCAGTGACAGAGCTCATCTGAATGAGTGGAAGGACACGATTTCAAAGTATAGGAAAGAAGCCAGTGAACGTGAGGATAGAGGGGACCAACGTGAGGACATGAGGGACCAACGTGAGGACAGGAGGGACCAACGTGAGGACAGGAGGGACGCTCGAGATGAGAGGTGGCGGCAGGAAGATCAGAGGAGGCAGGATGCAACGCTGGGGCTGCTGCGTGAGCAAACAGACATGCTCCGGCGTCTGGTGGAGCTTCAGAAATGGCAGCAGGAAAACAGAGTGCCGCTACAGCACCTGTATAACCCCCCTCCCCATGTTCCATATCCTCACCCAGACGTGTAAGAACGCGGGGGGGGGAGGCTCCGTACACCTTCCCATTCCACCCCAGTGGACAGCCCAAGCAAAAGGCTGTCATTTTTTTAACCTTTTTTTAGTGGCCTTTTCCTTCCCACCGATCCTCCTCCCAAACCCCACCCGGGTTCCCTCCCTCTTTTTATAATCTATTAATAAAGAATACATGATTTTTAAACGATAGTGACTTTATTTGGTTTGAAAGCAAGCTGGGGGAAGGGAGAGGCTGGGTTCCTTACAGAGAATGAGTCAATAAAGGGGGCGGGTTTTCATGAAGGAGAAACAAACAGATATTTCACACTGTAGCCTGGCCACTCATGAAACTGGTTTTCAAAGCTTCTCTGATGCACAGCACTTCCTGGTGTGCTCTTCTAATCGCCCTGGTGTCTGGCTGCACGTAATCGGCAGCCAGGCAATTTGCCTCAGCCTCCCACCCCGCCATAAAGGTCTCCCCCTTATTTTCACAGAGATTGTGGAGCACACAGCAAGCAGAAATAACAATGGGGAGATTGGTTTGGCTGAGGTCTGAGCGAGTCAATAACGATCGCCAGTGACATTTTAATTGGCCAAATGCACATTCTACCACCATTCTGCACTTGCTCAGCCTGTAGTTGAACAGCTCCTGACTCCTGTCCAGGCTGCCTGTGTATGGCTTCATGAGCCATGGCATTAAGGGGTAGGCTGGGTCCCCAAGAATAACTATTGGCATTTCAACATCCCCAACGGTTGTTTTCTGGTCCGGAAAGTAAGTCCCTTGCTGCAGCCCTTTAAACAGAGTAGTGTTCCTGAAGACGCGAGCGTCATGAACCCTTCCCGCCCAGCCCACGTTGATGTTGGTGAAACGTCCCTTGTGATCCACAAGTGCTTGCAGCACCATTGAAAAGTACCCCTTGCGGTTTATGTACTCGGTGGCTTGGTGCTCCGGTGCCAAGATAGGGATATGGGTTCCATCTATCGCCCCACCACAGTTAGGGAATCCCATTGCAGCAAAGCCATCCACTATGACCTGCACATTTCCCAGAGTCACTAGCTTTTGTAGCAGCACCTGAGTGATTGCTTTGGCTACTTGCATCACAGCAGCCCCCACAGTAGATTTGCCCACTCTAAATTGATTCCCGACTGACCGGTAGTGGCCAGCGTTGCAAGCTTCCACAGGGCTATTGCCACGCGCTTCTCAACTGTGAGGGCTGCTCTCATCTTGGTATTCTGGCGTTTCAGGGCAGGGGAAAGCAAGTCACAAAGTTCCATGAAAGTGCCCTTACGCATGCGAAAGTTCCGCAACCACTGGGAATCATCCCACACCTGTAACACTATACGGTCCCACCAGTCTGTGCTTGTTTCCCTTGCCCAGAATCGGCGTTCCATGGATACAACCTGCCCCATTAACAACATGATCTCCAAAGTACCGGGGCCCGCAGTTTCACAGAATTCTGTGTCCATGTCCATGTCCATGTCCTCATCATGCTTGTCGCTGCGCTGCCGCCGCCGCTGCCTCCTTGCCTCGTTTTTCTGGTCCTGGCTCAGCATAAACTCCACGAGAACGTGCGAGGTGTTTACAATGTTCATGACTGCTGTTTTGAGCTCAGCGGGCTCCATGCTTGCCGTGGTATGGAGTCTGCAGTGTTCACCCAGGAAAAAAGGCGCGAAATGGTTGTCTGCCGTCCGTTGCTTTCATGCAGGGAGGGAGGGAGGGGTGAGGCTGTACCCAGAACCACCTACGACAATGTTTTTTGTCCCATCAGGCACTGGGATCTCAACCCAGAATTCCAATGGGCGCGGGAGACTGCGGGAACTATGGGATAGCTATGGGATAGCTACCCACAGTGCAACGCTCCAGAAATCGATGCTAGCCCCGGTACTTGGACGCACACCGCCGAATTAATGTGCTTAGTGTGGCCGCATACATTCGACTTTATACAATCTGTTTCCCAAATTCGAATTATATAAATTCGGATTAATCCCGTAGTGTAGACATACCCTTAGGGAGAAGAAGGTGATAGTCCCCATCCTGCAGAAGGAGAATGAGGAGGGAGCCGGAAATAACTGTGTGGACTGAATTTCCTGGTCATAAACTGCTGTGTGATTTGTCACAGCCAGAGACAAAACTGTGCAACTGGTGAAGTTTGCACACAGGGCCCAGGCCGGGGGAGAGGAGGGAAGGGTGTTTTTGTCTCACTTCCCCATCTGTCTGTGTCACTGTGTGGAACAGCAGTGCCACTCTTTATCACAGCACAGTAATAATCAGCCTCATCCTCTGCCAGTGCCCCGGAGATGGTCAGATAGCCGGCGTTACTGGCCGTGTCTTTGGACCCAGAGAAGCGAGCAGGGACCCCAGAGCCCTGGCCCTTGTAGGACTCTGAATAGTAATACAGCAGGTATCGTGGGGAATTCCCAGGTTTCTGTTGGTACCAGTACACATAATAGTCACCGATGCTGGTCCCACTGCTCAAGGTGCAGGAGAGTTTCACGGTGTTTCCTGGGGACACTGACACTGAGGGCGGCTGAGTCACCACAGGCTGTGAGCTGGAACCTGGAAAATATGGTGGAAATTTATCAACCCCTCCCTGTCCGTCCCCAGACGCTACTGAATCTGGTTGTGCATTAGATTCAGCAGCAACTTCTTTAACCCACTGCCCCCTGTTCTCACCTGTGCACCACGTCCCCAGCAGGAGGATGAGGGGAACCCAGAGCATGGTGAGGAGATTTCGGGCCTTTAGGAGAAAACAGCCAGATCCACTGAGAAGGCCTGACAGTCTCTGCCCCTTATATTGATCCTACTGGGGGAAGCAGCATCTAAGCTCCACCTTTATTTGTTCTTATCTGATTGGGTCCTATGATCACAGAGAGGTGGGCACGTGGGAGGAGAGACCATCCCTTAGGGAGGAGCTCCTGCTCTATAAGGTCACTAGCTCAGCTCCACTCCAGCAATGACCGTCTGCCAGGATCAAGGTTTCATTTGAACGCTCGCAGTGGAGGCTGCTGGAGTTCAGACTGTGCGACAGGTTCCATTCTAACCCCTCGTTTTCAGTTATTTGTAACTTTCCCAATCCTTCCCCTGTCGGCCTGTCATTTCCCTGCTTCAGGGTTAGGAGGGGGACGTACTCCTCGTCTCAGGACACTCATCTGAGAGGGGGCAGATCCCGGTTCAGATCCCTTCTCTTCATCAGGCAGAGAGCGGAAACGGAACCAGGCTCTATCCTGGGTGAATACCCGAATTATTGAGCTACATGTTATAAGGGAGGCTGTCTCCTCCCCAGTCGCCGTGTGTGGAGTTCGGTGGCCTCTGAGCACGTCCACCAGATCCAGTCCCACAGGCACGGTAGGCAGGGCAGTTTGAGAATCATGCTGGGGCTTAGGCATGAGCTAGGTGTCGGGTGTCTAGAGGGAGGAAGCAGCGCGCGTGCTCAGAGGCAGAAAGACAGGTGCCCAGGGAACTTTTAGAGCAAAAATGTAGCTGCCTAGTGAGTTTAGGCACCTACAGGGTTGGGCGACAGCCGAGCAGGGATTTTGTGGGTTGCAGTGGTGCCTACAACTGGACCTTAGGCACCTATGTCCCATTGTGGATCTGGCTTGATGTGGACAGAGTGTGCCCATTCTTAGCTCCCCTGAAGTCTGGGTGGTGGGCCTGGGGCATGTATGGAGCACACTCCTTCTCCGTTCTCTCCCCAGCTCAGCACGGCATGTCTGCTGTGTCAGTGCTGTCTGCACCACTAACTAAAACGCCGCTGGAGTGCCCTGGGCAGTTTTCCTCATTGTAAAAACAGGGCAGGGGGAAGGGGAGGCTCTCTTCACCAAATGACCTCCAAATTGTAGCCTAGATGCTATTCCGGGCCTTTCAGAGCCACTAAAATTAAACACAGGTCATTGGCCAGGAGGGGAAGGGCTGTATCTCAGGAGCCCTCCGACCATGACCCCAAATGGTACCCGAGGCCGTCTCCCAAGATACCAACTTCCAAGCCAATGTGACTCTGTCTGGGAACTGTAGAGCACTTTGAAAGTTCCCTTTTAAACAGAAAAGCTACTGCCGTGTGTCTCGCGTGACTGTTGGCATTCCATGTCTTGCTCACAGCCACACCACTTTGTAGAACCAAAGTGACAGTCTAACAATGGTTGGATTTTGGGGGTTTCGGGCTGGGTGTTGGTAAGGTCAGGGGAAGGCTAGTGAGATATGATCTATGTGAATGCTGCTCATTTCCCCCCCCCCCCATAGCTTTGTGCAAAAGAAAAGTGATTTCTTCCCATCCCACGAACAAGCATGAGATATCGGCTGTGGCGTGTCAGTGACTTAAGTGCCTGCTCTCATTGCTAGGCCTGCTCCCATTACCTACAGCGTGAGCCGTGTGGAGGGCAAAGAGCAGAAACACTCAGACAAGGTTACACATCAAGATGATACGACAGTCTAGGAAGTAGCTACGCCTTTGCTTGTTGATGGCTTTATAAATTAGGAGTCTTACTTTGAATTCAGGGCATGGACAGGCCTGACCTAAGCACAGAGTTAATGAAGAACCAAGCAGCAGCTGAATCATGTAGTCCTTGCTCGGTGTCACCAACAAATTTTGAAGGTAGGTAACTGCAGCCCAACTCAACTGCAGCTTTTTCAGAGTCAGCAGCCCCTACGTCTCCCTGGTATCTTTCCTGTACTGTGGGAAGAAGCCAGCATCTCCGGATAACGCGCGCTAGGAGCTGTTTGTTAAGAACAAATGAGAAACTGCCACCAGCAATGGCCTCTTTCAGACAGCAGCTGAAATGTGCAAATTACCAGTCACATATAAAGAATCCTGCAACAGTTCAGCATCTTAAGGTGTCCCCTGTCAACAACGGATAGGTGATAGCACAGGGACATCCTGTTCCTCAAACAATGGTGCTGCCACCTGCTCCAGAACCATCCTCACCTTTGTGCCCTGCGGCTGTGAGAGTACCCGTGCAACAAGGAAATGCAAAGGCCGCAGGGAAGATTTCATGTTTTCTGATGCATGCAACTGTGTCAGCGATGAGTGTAGCAACAGAGTAGTGAACACGTCAGACACAGATTCTGAGGGGGAGTTGAAATGTTTGAACTATCTGCAAAGCACAGTGACTATTTTTGTGAGTAAAAATATAGCTAGGAGAGGTGTTGCATTAGACATTCAGTAGCTGGTAGTTATATGTACAGGTTACATAAGAGAACGTGGTTATACTTTGTTATTCACATGATATATCCATATGAAGACATTCTACAACCCTTCTACTAAGAATCATAACTGTTATATAAGGAGTTTACATGTACTGTCATTGTATTCAGTGAGAGTAAGAAGATAATTACAGTTGTAGCATGTGTCTTTTAGTCTTATGTCTCCGGCCGAGCAGTTAGCATCAAAAATATGTTTTATCAGTAAGGGTGGGGATCTTATTATCTGCATAACCTCATAAAAATAGGAGACAGCAACGCTTTTCTTAAATCAGTCCATTCTATAAATAATGACAATTGTGTTGCATTACACGGTACAAACAAGCTCATGCTGTCATGTAACTACAGATTTTTGCTTTAATTGAAGGCAAAAAATTACAGGAAAATGCATAAAATATTTTACCTGGTGCTAAATATTTCCTAAACTTTCCAAACCAGTACTAGTTTGAGTCCATATTTGCATTATCAATTGTATTTAGAAGCTTTCTGCCAATTTTGGTCAAAATTAAAATATGTTTCTACAAGTTATGGCCCTTTTGGGGATTTATGATTTTTCCAGATTGGATGCCCGATAACGTCTAAATATTACGTGATATAGAAAAATGGCACCACTTTCAGCATCTACATCAACCCTAGTGATGACCACCAGATACGTGCCTAACATGTAATAGCAATAAAGGTTTTCTAGCTACTGGGTTACACATTAGTGACCAAAATGGGTTTGGGCGGGTAATAGATACACCTCTACCCCGATATAACGCGAATTCGGATATAACGCGGTAAAGCAGCGCTCCGGGGGGGTGGGGATGTACGCTCTGGCGGATCAAAGCAAGTTCGATATAACACGGTTTCACCTATAAGCGGTAAGATTTCTAGTAGTTATAAATGGGAGATTTCTTACTATAGATGAAATGCCCCTGTAATCTAGACACACTTCTGTATCTCAGCCGCTTGTAGCAGAAAGGGTCCTTAGAAGGAGCTATGGATAGTCTCTTATCTTTGACATGTTATAGATCATGAGCTCCTCCTAGTGGTTACATTTCTATGTCATTGCTATTCCGAATGTTATTACTTAACAGGCAGCCGTGATCCCTGCAGGGCATGTGAGGAGGCGGACGGGGGACACAAGAAGAGCTTTTCTCTTGCAGGCTGGGCAGGAACTGAAACACAAACACAAGAGACTCTCACCTGCTCTGGGGCTGCTTTACAAGCTACAAACAAAGTCTGTGAAACCTCAGAACAACCCTGGGCCGGTTAATGGGTTGACGGTGAAATCACTGCAGACTCAGGGTGTCCAGACAAAACCAGCTGGAGCCCAGTGGCTGGGACTCAGATTCACGTTCAGAGTTTGGGAGTTCACTTGACACCGAACCGCGAAGGAAGAGATGGAAAGACCTGATGACACCAGCACCAGACCCAACAAACTCCTGATTCCCTGCACAGGGACACAGTGAGTGTCACGCAGTCAAATCTCTGGTATCGACAGACGATGTCACAGCCAGACCCCACCCTCTGCAGCCAGCGCAGCTGCCGGCTCAGACCCTGGCCGGGGAGGATGCGATTTGCTCAGGGGATGTTTCTGTCTCACTTCCCCATGTGGGTGTATCACTGTGAGACACTCCCCGCTGTCATACCGCACAGCACAGTAATAATCAGCCTCGTCCTCTGCCTGGACATTGGTGATGGTCAAATACCAAACGTTGCTGGAGCTCTCCTTGGACCCTGAGAATCGGTCGGGGACCCCAGAGCCCCTGCTCATGCTGCTATAGTAATAGAGCAGGTATCGCGGAGGGCTGCCAGGCATCTGTTGCAGCCAGTTTTGGGGATAGCTCTGCACAGTGACCCCACTGCTCATGGAACAGGAGATTTTGACTGTCTGTCCAGGAGATGCGGTCATGGAGGGCGGCTGAGTCAGGACAGGCTGGGCACTGGAGGCTGGGGATACAATGGTAAAAGGTGTTAGCTCTCAGGGAGATCTGACCCTGGTACCTCACCTTGCAGGGGACGAGTTCTGCAGAGTGGGGAATGGGAATCTTTTAATCTTCTCCCCTTCCCCCATTCTCACCTGTGCACCACGTCCCCAGCAGGACGATGAGAGGAGCCCAGAGCATGGTGAGGAGATTTCAGGCTGTTGGAAGAGTCACAGCCAGATACACTGAACATGCACTACAGTGTCTTGGCCTTATATTAACCTGCCAGGGTGAGGGAGCTTCCAAGCTCCACCCTTTATGCTAATCCGCTGTCTTCCGCTGGTCTGTGTCCCCACCGGGAGATGGCCATGGGGGAGGGGACTGACCTTCCATGAGAAGCTCCGGGCTTATAAAAGTGCTTTCAGTTGTGCTCCAGTAGTAACCACAGCTGACTCAAGCATCCGATGGAAGCAGTCTAGACATTTCCATGAGGAGCTATCAAACCCCAGCGCTCTGCTCAAAGTTAAACCTACAGCACTGAAGGGGCTATAGGTAGGGTGGGAAACCAGGTATATTCGGGTTAAATGATCTGCATGAACAAAGAATGTCACAGAACGGAGTCCAGCTGATGCAGAAGGAAAAGACAAGTTGAGGCTTCCCCACAGGAGATTGGCTTATTGCAATATCTAGATCAGAGTCACCCCACAAGGGGTATTTCCCCCAGAGATTAAAAAGAAAGGTGAGAAGTTGTTCTCCAGGGGTCCAAGACAGTCACATTGGTGCCACCAAGGAGGCAGAAAGAGCTGGAGACACGTCATATAGAAGGGATATCATGTCGGAAAAGGAATAGTCCACCCACAAACTGCTTTGGAACCAAGGACACCCACCTTCCCCCGCAACTACCATCATGGAGCTTTGAGACTTGTCCTGCCCACAAACTTGAGGTTGGGGAAACTATTAATTGAATTTTACTCTTTTCCTTCTTCGCAAATTAGCCAGAAACCTATTTTGATTGTTATAACATTGGTTGTTATTTAGAATTGTTTAACAGACACTTCCCGTGAGTTTGTTTCGTTACTAGATGGTCATACACTATTCACTTTGATTCATGATATCTGACTGCTCCCCTCAGTCACATGGTCTTATTTCTGCCTTTCCACTGATTGGCTGAACCATTTATTGGCAGGTGGAGACATCAAAGAGAGTCTAGAATGGCTGAGTGAACACTTCTGACATGAATCACTGAGCCAAGACATTCACGTGTGTTTTTGTGACACTTTTTCTTTCCCCCTAAAAGAATGTTCCAGGACAAGATATAAAAAGATGTGTCCATCCCAGGCATCAGTGCACCTGCGTGGGGGTTCAGTCAAGTGGAGGTTTATGAATAGTGAACCGGAATATCTGTGCAGCGCTACTCGAGACCGCTGTTCTGTGGGGCATGGTTTCATTACACTTCCTCAGCAAGGCTTCAGAAGGCATTAAGGGTCTGACCCAAAGCCTGCTGGAGTCAGGTGGGTTCTGGGGGTCTTTCTGTTGATTTCTGTGGGCTCAGGATCAGGGCTAAGAGAGGGCTAAGGTGCCATTGCCCCCTGGACTTAGAAAGAGCACAAGTGATGAAGCTGGAATCTGGATCAAAGTTTGCACTCAGCTCGGTGTGGGTGGGGTGGGTAGGGAGATGGAGGAATGTCTCTGCTCTGGCCTGGTCTGGCCCCGTTATGCTCCCTACACACAAAGAGGGGAGTCTCTCAGTTCCCTTCACAAGCACCCAGGTTGCTAGCCCTCCGGTAGCCTCCTGGGGCTGCCGCCATGAGGCACTACTGCCAACCCCGAGTGCTCAATCATCAGGAGTCTGCTGCCCCAGAAGCAAGAGAGTGGCTTAAAATGTCTGTGATTTGATAGGAGAGCTCTCTCCTCGCCCCCCCCCCCCCTTTTCTCCCTTTGCATCTGACCCTGGGGTGACCTACTGCGCCCACATGGGATCAGTGTCACCACTGCGCTGACAATCGCTGACACACCTCTGCACTCCAGACCTGGCTCCTGAGCTCACTCCCACCTTGCACAGACTCTCGCTCCTGCGTCTCAGCTCTTTGTGGCTCCTGGCTTCAAAGGCTCACCTTGAGCACCACCGAGCGCAGAGATCTTCCCTCCCAGTCGCTCTCCTGTCCCGATTCTCCAATCCTCCCACAATGCATTCTGTTTATAAATATCATAGTAACGCTGGCACTGCCCGGGGGAAAGGTTATATTCCTGAGGACTCTCCACTGTAGTTTCAAAGCTCCCTACAGTGTTTCCAGTAGGAATTTCCTAACGTTAAGCTCTGAAGCTGTAGACGGGAACCAGGTGTGTGGTTGCTGGCGATGTATATGCAGAGCAGAATGGGAGTTGGGAAAGCAAAGGGCTCAGTCTGCAAGAGATCGTCCTGCACACGGAGAGGGGCTCGCACCATCAGATCCTACGGTAGAGCTGGAGCCACGGGGGGTAGTTTGTGTGTGTTCAATTTGGACAGGTTTCTGCTCAGTGCTGGTTCTTGGACAGGCACCTGCTTAGTCTGTATCAGCAGGGAGCAAATGTCATCAGAGAATTGCCGAGAAAGTGTCCCCTGGAGACACACTCCTGAGAGACTGAGGAATGACACGTGGAGAGTGTGTATGTCCTATGGGCTCCTTGTATGGTGACGTCTGACGGCACCTGCTCTCCTCCAGTTCCCACCTGCTTCACCTGCCCCTCTCTGCCCACAAGGAAAGAAGGAAAAAAGGGGGGAACCTGGGAGGTAGCAGGAAAAAAGAATCACTGTTATTATTGTTGTAGCCCCCCATAGTATCCCTCCCCTGCAGCATGTGTCCCAAATTATTTATTACAAACAATGGCCAGTGTCTCCTGTTTGGCATGTTCTAGCTCAGTGGTTCCCAAACTGGGGTTCGTGAACCCTTGGGGGTTCGTGAAATGTTACGGGGGTTCTCGGTAAAAAATTCCCTAATGACGGACAGAGCTGTCCTTAGGGACCCTGGACTTCCAAGAGCTAAGCAGATCAAAGCAAGCATATCTATCACACTGAGGAGATTTAAACTTCAAGACTCATTATATGAAATGCAAAGAGAGGTGGATTTTTTTGCTGTTTTTAAAATTAAATAGGCAGCTAGTATTGTTTTTAAAATTATTATGAAGAACAAGTTTAAGCTTTGTTGTAACATGCGTTGTTTGCTTGAACTGCTCAAGACCTGAATGCATGTATAAGAGGAACTCTTTCAGTTACACATAGTTACCTTCATACTGTTTCACATCTGATACTTCTTGATGAAACACAGGAGCCTTGTCTTATAACAGGCTTATTCAAAGTGATACAAGCTACGAAAGTGAGATCTTGGAAGAGTGTTGCCATTTTCATAATGTAATAAAATACTGTAATGATTAATAATAATTAATAATAAATAGTGTGTCATAAGCATGTCACAAAAACAAATTTTATATTTCCAAGATCACTGCTTTTATAATTTATACTTAGGTAAAGGAGAAAATCCCTGGAAATATTCTTTTTTAGGAGGGGGTTCATGAGACTTGACATTTTGGTGAAAGGGGTTCACAGGTTGTTAAAGTTTGGGAATCACTGTTCTAGCTGAAGAGCTCCCTCTAATGGCCAGCGCTACACTTGCAGAGGTGATCTCTTGCCCTAGCTGACAGTTTTACCAACATTTCCTATTCTAATTCCAGCTCCCCAGGCCAGCTCGGGACCTTGGTTCCTATTCCCCAGCCCAGATTTGCCTCCTGGCAGAATTTTTAAAGTCGTGAGAAGTTGCTCTGCTTCTTAGTAACCGTTGCATTAGCCCAGCCATTCCTGCTGACCCCCAAACGCTGCAGCCGGCCCTGGGCAGTTCAGACAGTCCACAGGAACGCAAAGCTGGGAGGGGAGTTAGAACTAAGGTGGGGACTGCTGGGGACAGGGCAGGCTGGCAGAAGAGGGGATCAGACTCACAGAGACCAAATGGGGAGTTGTAGCCCCAGGGTAATGGAGCAATGTTCATCTCCACTGGGTCCCTTAACCCTTCGCTGCCAATGGCTGCTAGTACTGCATGCAGGCTTCTGGCAGCCTCCGCAGGTGAGTTGGGCCAGTGCCATGAAGCAAACAGCCAGCTCATAGCATTCTCAAATTCTGAGTCAGGCCGCTGGAAATAATGAAATGAATAAATATGCACACGGGGGCACCGTTCTACGTGTCTTTGAGTGTTTGAGCCTTTCGGGCATGCTAGGGTCACTTTTTCAATATCTTCTTTGCAATCCTGAGGGCTGAAAACTTCCTTACCTAGTCACTGAAAGCCGAGGTGCTCACGGAATCACTGGACTCCAGAATCTGGGGCTTTCAGCAAAACCCCTATTTAGCGCTGGACTCGCTATAAAACCGCAAGAGATGGTGACTCTGGTGAAGGGCAATGAAGCTGGGAACTTAAAGGTTAAATTTGGCCCCTGTGCAGAGAGTGGTGTCTGGGGATGATGGACTCTTGGATGCCTGGGGTGCTGAGTAATTGGGCTGGATTTCCCCTACCTCCCTGGCTGCTCGGTCAGCATCTCTTTTGTCAGCTCCTTCTCCTTCTCCGTTCCCCTTGTCTGTGCGAGTCCCACAGGCCTCCCTCCTTGTCCTCTCCTTTCCTCTCTCTGAGCCTTATCCTTCAGTATCTCCATCTGCTCACATGGGGTCTGTATCACCTCTGTGCTGATACATTTCTCCTCTCCAGCTGTGACAGGTTGGATCCCCCTCCCCCATCCAGGATGCCACCTGAGGTGCTCGGATCACACTGAGCCCGCCCTTTCTAGCAGCCTGGGTTTTCACACCCTGTTTGTGCTGTGCTAGACTCTCAAGCCCTCTATAGCATACACACACACACACACACACACACACACACACACACACATAGTAAAGGCTCCAACTTAACAAGCAGGTGCTTGGGGCGGCCAAGGGAGGGGGCGGCACGTGCGGCAATTTGGTGGCGGCAGGTCCCTCACTCCCTCTAGGAGCGAATTGCTGCCGCCGATCCCGATCGCGGCTTTCCCCCCCGAATTGCCACCTCCGATCGCGGCTTTTTTGGGGGGGGGGGCAGAAATGCTGGAGCTGGCACTGGTCTGGACCCAGCCCTAGCCTGTCCTACCGCTCAGTTCCTTTGTCTCTTCAGGTACTTTCAGCAGTCTTTCTTCTTGGGCAGGAAGGCAATGGAGACGAGTCCTGTTTGCCTTACTCCTTAGCCTTAAATAAGATTTAGACAAGGCAGGAATCTTTTGTTTCCCAGTCTTGACCTCCCTCTCCTTTTCGTGGAAAATTACTAGAAGTCCAAGATGGTGTTTAGTACCATGTGACAGGACCACCTGACCTAGTAGTGTCACAGGTAGGTCACAGGACACCTCTCAGGAAGGAGTGAAATGACGATCTTCAAAGTCTTATTCTTTTTTCCTAATGGGCCATCAAGGCTAATGGACTGTTGTCTGATGTGTGTCTCCCAAATACACACACAGCTATAATTGTTACATAGTCGATATTCCTAACTTTAGACACAGAAATTATACATGCATAGAAATTGGATAATCACATTCAGTCAATTGTAACATTTTGAATGATACCTTACAAGACCCATCTGGCATAAAATATATCTCAGTTATGCCATGTCCATATGATAAGCATATTTCCATAAAGAATATAGGGTGTAAAGTCACACCGGCCCTGTCTCCTGCTGCTCATTCTTGCATCTGGCATGTTCTCACCGGTATCCCGCCCTTTGATGGCTCATCTGGTGTCAAGCTCACAATGCGCAAAACTGAGCTCAGAAATCTTCCCTGCCAACCCCTCTCAGCCAGTGATGCCACCTGAATAGCTCTTGGTTTCCTTATGTCTGGTGCCTCATGCCCCATTCCCCTCTAAACACATCCACCCCTCTGCCTCTGATGTGTTTCTGCATCAGAAATTTCAAGGCCTGACTCCATTGTCTTTGCTGCAGGCCTTGGGGAAGATCTGAGAAGTAATTAAATTGTGCTGACACTTACGGCTGTGATAGGAGTATTGTCTCCCGCTCCCCACTCTGATAGCAGAGGGGATGCTGACTCTTAGGGAGAAGAAGGTCATAGTCCCCATCCTGCAGAAGGAGAATGAGGAGGGAGCCGGAAATAGCTGTATGGAGTGAATTTCCTGGTCATAAACAGCTGTGTGATTTGTCACAGCCAGAGACAAAACTGAGAAACTGGTGAACTTTGCACACAGGGCCCAGGCTGGGGAGAGGAGGGAAGGGTGTTTTTGTCTCACTTCCCCATGTGTCTGTGTCACTGTGTAGAACAGCAGTGCCACTCTTTATCACAGAACAGTAATAATCAGCCTCATCTTCTGCCAGTGCCCCGGAGATGGTCAGATAGCCGGCGTTACTGGACGTGTCTTTGGAACCAGAGAAGCGAGCAGGGACCCCAGAGCCCTGGTGCTTGCTGGAATCCGAATAGTAATACAGCAGGTATCGTGGGGAATTCCCAGGTTTCTGCTGGTACCAGGACACATAGTAGTCACTGATGCTGGTCCCACTGCTCAAGGTGCAGGAGAGTTTCACGGTGTTTCCTGGGGACACTGACACTGAAGGCAGCTGAGTCACCACAGTCTGCGAGCTGGAACCTGGAAAATATGGTGGAAATTTATTAACCCCTCCCTGTCTGTCCCCAGCCGCTACTGAATCTGGTTGTGCATCGGCTTCAGCAGCAACTTATTTAACCCACTGCCCCCTGTTCTCACCTGTGCACCACGTTCCCAGTAGGACGATGAGGGAAGCCCAGAGCATGGTGAGGAGATTTCGAGCCCTTAGGAGAAAACAGCCAGATCCACTGAGAAGGCCTGACTGTCACTGCCCCTTATATTGATCCTACTGGGGGAAAGCATCTAAGCTCCACCTTTATTCTAGTTTGTTCTTATCTGATTGGGTCCTTTGATCACAGGGAGCTGGGCACGTGGGAGGAGAGACCGTCCCTTAGGGAGGAGCTCCTGCTCTATAAGGTCACTAGCTCAGCTCCACTCCAGCAATGACCGTCTGCCAGGATCAAGGTTTCATTTGAACGCTCGCAGTGGAGGCTGCTGGAGTTCAGACTGTGCGACAGTTTCCATTCTAACCCCTTGTTTTCAGTTATTTGTAACTTTTCCAATCCTCCCCCTGTTGGCCTGTCATTTCCCTGCTTCAGGGTTAGGAGGGGGACGTACTCCTCGTCTCAGGACACTCATCTGAGAGGGGGCAGATCCCGGTTCAGATCCCTTCTCTTCATCAGGCAGAGAGCGGAAACGGAACCAGGCTCTATCCTGGGTGAATACCTGAACTATTGAGCTACATGTTATAAGGGAGGCTGTCTCCTCCCCAGTCGCCGTGTGTGGAGTTCGGTGGCCTCTGAGCACGCCCACCAGATCCAGTCCCACGGGCACGGTAGGCAGGGCAGTTTGAGAATCATGCTGGGGCAGAAACACAGGTGCCCAGGGAACTTTTAGAGCAAAAACGTAGCTACCTAGTGAGTTTAGGGGCCTACAGGGTTGGGTGACAGCCAAGCAGGGATTTTGTGGGTCGCAGTGGTGCCTACAACTGGACCTTAGGCACCCACGTCCCTTTGTGGATCTGGCTTGGTGTGGACAGAGTGTGCCCCTGAACTCTGAGTGGTGGGCCTGGGGCATGTATGGAGCACACTCCTTCTCCATTCTCTTCCCGGCTCAGCATGGCATGTCTGCTGTGTCAGTGCTGTCTGCACCACCAACTAAAACGCCGCTAGAGTCCCCTGGGCAGTTTTCCTCATTGTAAAAACAGGGCAGGGGGAAGGGGAGGCTCTGTTCACCCAATGACCCCCAAATTGTATCCCAGACATTATTCCGGGTCTTTCAGAGCACCTAAAATTAAACACAGGTCATTGGCCAGGAGGGGAAGGGCTGTATCTCAGGAGCCCTCCGACCATGACCCCAAATGGTACCCAAGGCCATCTCCCAAGATACCAACTTCCAAGCCAATGTGACTCTGTCTGGGAACTGTAGAGCACTTTGAAAGTTCACTTTTAAACAGAAAAGCTACTGCCGCTTTTGTGTGTCTCACGTGCCTGTTGGCATTCCATGTCTTGACCAAAGCCGCACCACTTCCTACAACCAAAGTGACAGTCTAACAATGGTTTGATTTGGGGGGCTTGGGGCTCGGTGTTGGTCAGGTCAGGGGAAGCCTAGTGAGATATGATCTATGTGAATGCTGCTTATTTCCCCCCCCCCCATTGCTTTGTTCAAAAGAAAAGTGATTTCTTCCCATCCCAAGAACAAGCGTGAGATATCGGCTGTGGCGTGTCAGTAACTTAAGTGCCTGCTGTCATTGCTAGGCCTCCTGCCATTACCTACAGCATGAGCCGTGTGGAGGCAAAGAGCAGAAACACTCAGACAAGGTCACACATCAAAGATGATACAACAGTCTAGGAAGTAGCTACGCCTTTGCTTGTTGATGGCTTTATAAATTAGGAGCATTACTTTGAATTCAGGGCATGGACAGGCCTGACTGAAGCACAGAGTTAATGAAGAACCAAGCAGCAGCTGAATCATGTAGTCCTTGCTCAGTGTCACGAGCAAATTTTGAAGGTAGGTAACTGCAGCCCAACCCAACCACAGCTTTTTCAGAGTCAGCAGCCCACGTCTCCCTGGTATCTTTCCTGTACTGTGGGAAGAAGCCAGCATCTCTGGCTAACGCGTGCTAGGAGCTGTTTGCTAAGAACAACAAAACAAATGAGAAACTGCCACCAGCAAAGGCCTCTTTCAGCCAGCACCTGAAATGTGCAAATTACCAGTCACGTATAAAGAATCCTGCAACAGTTCAGCATCTTCAGGTGTCCCCTGTCAACAACGGATAGGAGATAGCACAGCCCCGGGACATCCTGTTCCTAAAGCAATGGTGCTGCCACCTGCTCCAGAACCATCCTCACCTTTGTGCCCTGCGGCTGTGAGAGTATCTGCAACAAGGAAATGCAAAGGCCACAGGGAAGATTTCATATATTCTGATGCATGCAACTGTGTCAGCGATGAGTGTAGCAACAGAGTAGTGAACACGCCAGACACAAATTCTGAGGGGGAGTTGAAATGTTTGAACTATCTGCAAATCACGGTGACTATATTTGTGAGTAAATATAGCTTGGAGAGGTGTTGCATTAGCCATTCTGTAGCTGGTAGTTATATGTTCGGGTTACATAAGAATACGTGGTTATACTTTGTTATTCACATGATATATTCGTATGAAGACATGCTACAATACTTCTACTAAGAATCGTTACTGTTATATAAGTAGTTCACATGTACTGTCATTGTATTCAGTGATAGTAAGACGATAATTACAGTTGTAGCATGTGTGCTTTAGACTTGTGTCTCCGGCCAAGCAGTTAACATCAAAAATATATTTTATAAATAAGGGTTGGTGATCTTATGATCTGAATAACCTCATAAAAATAGCAAAAAGAATAGGAGTACTTGTGGCACCTTAGAGACTAACAAATTTATTAGAGCATAAGCTTTCGTGGACTACAGCCCACTCGTACAGAGAAGTGGGTTGTAGTCCACGAAAGCTTATGCTCTAATAAATTTGTTAGTCTCTAAGGTGCCACAAGTACTCCTATTCTTTTTGCAGATACAGACTAACACGGCTGCTACTCTGAAACCTATAAAAATAGCAGACAGCAAAGATTTTCTTAAATCAGTCCATTCTATAAATGATGACAATTTTGTTGTATTACATGGTACAAACAAGCTCACGCTGTCGTGTAACTACAGACTTTTGCTTTAATTGAAGGCAAAAAATTACAGGAAAATGCATAAAATATTTCACCTGGTGCTAAATATTCCCCAAACTTTCCAAACCAGTACTATTTTGAGTCCATATTTGCATTATCAATTGTATTTAGAAGCTTTCTGCCAATTTTGGTCAAAATTAAAATATGTTTCTACAAGTTATGGCCCTTTTGGGAATTTTATGATTTTTCCAGATTGGATGCCCGATAACATCTAAATATTACGTGTTATAGAAAAATGGCACCACTTTCAGCATCTACATCAACCCTAGTGATGACCACCAGATACGTGCCTAACGTATAATAGCAATGAAGGTTTTCTAGCTGCTGGGTTACGCATTAGTAACCAAAATGGGTCTGGGCAGTAATAAATACTGATAAATTACCAGGAAATGCTGAACAAAATAAAAACTAAAGGGAAGGGCCTTGAGTATATTATAAATGAAGATCTCCCTCTAGTGATGACAGGAGCACTTGCAGCAATGATGGCTTCTTAACAGCTAATTAACAGCTTTACCATCATTTCTTATTCTAATTCCAGCTCCCCCAGTTCCGGGACCTCAAGTCGTGCTTCCTGGCTCAGATTTTCCTCCTTGCAGACCTTTTAAAGTCCCCAGAAGTTGCTGTGCACCATTGTTACATTTGTTTTCTGCCAGCAGTTCCTCCTGATCTTCAAACTCTGCAGCAGGGCGTGCATACCTCAGAAACTCGGTAGGGATGCAAAGCTGTGGGGAGGGGGTCAAAAATTCGGTGAGGGCTTCGGGGACAGGGAAGGCTGAGAGCAGTGGGGAGCTCACTCACTATGGCTGCCTGAAGAGTTGTGGCCCAGGGTTATGGACGGCTCCTCAGCTCCATCGGGCCCCATGTTCTCTGACTCCCCAAGGTCCCCAGTGGTGTACATGGGCTTCTGGTAGCTTCCTCGGGTGACTTAGGCCACTGCCATGAGGGACTATTGCCAGCCAACCCCAAGTGTTCAAACCTCATGGGTCAGGCTCCCCAGAGTCCTGGGACTGGCTTAGAACCCCTGAGATTTGTTACGAGCTCTCTCCTCGGCTCCCTCCTTTTCTCCTTCTGCAGCTGATCCCTGGGTGACCTGTTGTGAGCGCAGTACCACATCTACTCTAACAACTCTCCAATATCCTTCTCCCCTGCAGAGCGGTCTCCTGTAGTCCCCCTGGCATCTCAGCTGGTCATGTCTCCTCTCATCTCAAGCACACCATGGCCAAAGCTGAGCTCAGAGATCTTCCCCCCGAACCCCTCTACTCTATGCCCATCTCTAATCCTCCCTGACAGCCAGACTCACACGCAGGGGGTGTCTCCACTCCTCCCTCTCTACCCCTCAGCAAATCCTCTCACTTTTTCCTTCATAGCATTTAAAAACGTTGACCCCTCCGATTCTTTCCCAGTGGCTGCATCAGTTGCTTCCGCCTATTCATCTACCACGAATACTGCTACCTCCAACGTAGTCCTCTCTGGCCCAGCTTGACCCCAGGGGAGGCTCTACGTCTTTTGCCGCCCCAAGCATGGGCAGTTGCCGGTGCTGCAGTTTCGGCGGCATGCCTGTGGGAGGTCTGCCGGTCCCGCAGCTTCGGTGTACCCGCCGCCGAATTGCCACCACCGTGTTACTGGACATGTCTTTGGAACCAGAGAAGCGAGCAGGGACCCCAGAGCCCTGGTGCTTGTCAGAATCTGACTTGTATCTCAGCAGGTATTGTGGAGAATTCCCAGGTTTCTGCTGGTACCAGTACACAGTGTAGGCACTGATGCTGGTCCCACTGCTCATGGTGCAGGAGAGTTTCACAGTGTTTCCTAGGGACACTGACACTGAGGGCGGCTGCGTCACCACAGACTGTGAGCTGGAACCTGAAAAGTATTGTAGAGACCTGTCAATCCCTCACTGTTCATCCCCAGTCACTAATGACACAGTTTGCACATTGGCTTCAGCAGTAATGTCCATGTGTATTTAATCCACTCCCCCTGTTCTCACCTGTGCACCACGTCCCCAGCAGGAGGATGAGGAGAGCCCAGAGCATGGTGAGGAGATTTCAGGCCCACAGGAGAAAACCAGCGAAATCCACTGAGAATCCCCCACAGTATCTGCCCCTTATATTGATCCTCCTGCAGGAGGAGCCTCCATGCTCTGCCTTTATGCTAATCTGCTGTCATCT
This sequence comes from Chrysemys picta bellii, assembly GCF_011386835.1. NCBI lineage: Eukaryota > Metazoa > Chordata > Testudines > Emydidae > Chrysemys > Chrysemys picta. Next base: position 15,001,297 of record NC_088805.1, on the reverse strand, counting down.
GATTGGTCCCTATGATCACACAGAGGGAGCCATATGGGAGAGGAGAACAATCTGTTGGGGAGAAGCTCCTGTTGTATAAGTCACTGGTTCAGTTGCATTTCCACAGGACTGACTCTGTAAGGCTGTATTTGAGCACTCACAGGGGCGGCTGTTGGAGATTAGACTGTGGGATGGTTTCCATTCTAAACACTTGTTTTCAGTTGTTTGTAACTTTCCCAACCCTTCCTCTTTTGACCTGACAGTTCCCAGGTTTGCATGAGGGCTGACACTTGATTCACAGGTTGAGCAAACACAACTCGTGAGTGTCTGGGAATGAGGAGAGTGAAATGGATACACTCTGCCCATGATTGACAAGTCAAAAGCAAAGCTAGGGGAGTGGGAAGGGGAAATTGTAGGGCGCAGGGAGTCAGCAGATGATACGGGAGGGTGATGTTTCTGTGGCTGGGGATGCATGTGCTTAGTAGCTGTTCTTTGCCAGCAGCCACGGTTTCTCTGCTCTCCAGGCCACACGGCAGGGCTGCAGGTGTTTTGGCTTCTTCATTGGGGATCTTTATGGGGTGATAATCCACGTGGGAGACTTGGGACTAATGAGGAACCTTGTCCTCTGTCTGGGGGCAGTGGAAGGGCATGGGGATTCTGTGTGATGGGAATCTACCTGCCACATTGCCCACCAACTCACACCTGAGATACAGGACAGCCCTGAAGTACCTGCTGATCGGTGAAAAAATGCTAATAGCTGTCCTGAGGAGGGATGCTTTCCTGGAGTCTGTATATTTCATATGGGGTCCTGATATGATCCATGTCTGCCTGCACTGACCATCCTCCTATTCACAACCCTCTCTCGTTGTCCCTAGTCACCCATAAAGAAACTGGGGAATGAGGAGGTACCAGGAACAGGGACAGACTGCAGACGGGAGGTGGGGGCGCTGGAACTCCAGAGCAGACTATTTGAGAGGAAGCAGGAGCTGTAGGTTAGAAGAGTGCTCTGGGACTCAGGCGATACATACTATAGATGAAATGCCCCTGTAATCTAGACACACTTTGCTTGTCTGATAAAGGATGGAGCAGTAAATCAGCAAAGTATCTGTTATGTATTCAGAGCTGCTGATCCAACAAAAAATTCCACTACTGTGCAATGAAAGGAATCTTCTGTATCTCAGCCGCTTGTAGCGGAAAGGGTCCCTAGAAGGAGCTATGGATAGTCTCTTATCTTTGACATGTTATAGATCACGAGCTCCTCCTAGTGGTTACATTTCTATGTCATTTCTATTACGAATGTTATTACTTAACAGGCAGCCGTGATCCCTGCAGGGCACGTGAGGAGGAGGCGGATGGGGGACAAAGATGCTTGTCAGGCTGAAATGTCTTTTATTGAGGTGAGGTTAAATAATAAAGCAAGTAGGAGAAAAATGAAGAGTCTCTGTGGACAGTCCAGAGTGGGGGTCTCGCACTGCCACAGCTACCAGTGTGATCTGCCCCCCCCTCCCGCCATTGACCAGCATAGACTCCTTGGGTTTAAAGAGCCAGAGCGCAGAACAGCAAATGGAGAAGTTTCCCCTGCTGGGACAGACTCTATTGATGGCTACGGGAACCCATGAAGGAAATGAGGATTTCTCTGGTTGGGGACACTGGGATTTGGGGCTCTGTATCCTGAGTCTAATGATACGAGGGAAGAGCCTGTCTCATTCCACGGCCGTACCACAGCAGGTGGGAGATCAGAGAAAGAACACGAACCAAGCAGCAGGCAGGGCACAATTTGTCCCTGTCAGACTCAACAAGAATAAACCTGAGCTCCCTTGGTCTCTGCCTTACCATCCCCAGGCCAAGGGGAGGATTGGTAAACTCCTGATGGAGGGAGATGAGAGATGGTTTCCATAGAGATAAGACCTAGACAGGTGCTGAACCTAGGATGGCTGGGAAGATTTGGAGGCTTCTTAAAAATGAAATGGGTCTGTGACTGGAATTGCTCTTAAATCCCCAGCGCTGGAGAATGGCCCCTTCAAGCAAATCAGCTCCCTGCTCACTGGCTGCTACTGGTACCTACCTTCCATCCTCCCTCACCCAGCAGAGCCCTGAGACAGGGGAGGGTCTCAATCATGACTAATTAGGAGACGGTTATTTTGACCACAACTGGTGAGGAAAAGCCAGAGAAATGGCAGAGCTGAGGGGCGCTGACTGCGCAGTCACTGTATTCTACTAAATTCATTTCTGTGGAGGGGAATCGGTGTCAATTATGGGGTTAAGGATCCAGAACTCTAAAGAGAACAGAAGTATTGCGTCTGATGAAGTGGGCATTCACCCACGAAAGCTTATGCTCCAATACTTGTTAGTCTTAAAGATGCCACAGGACCCTTTGTTGCTTTTTACAGATTCAGACTAACACGGCTACTCCTCTGTTTCTAAAGAGAACGTTTTCTGTGTCACTGTCTTCACAGCCCATTGCTGGAATGTCTTAGCACAACTCCACGCTGCTGAACCCCGAACTTCAGTCCCCAGCAGCCTGCAGCCTCACCTGTGTGCACACTGCTGCACAGCCGGCATTGTCTCACACTCCACTACTAGAGATAACAAGTTCCCCCTAGTGGCTAAAGTCACCAGGTTGTGACTGCTACCTGGACTGAAATCATCCTGATTCGTTTCTAACACAGACTCTTTCTTGAGAGGTTTCACTAGTGAAATCACTGGCTCCTTTTGCTAGATATGAAACGTGTGAGAGAGTCAGAGGAGTCCTCTCTGATGAGCAGTTACCTGGTGCAATGCAATAAAACATGGATGTAATTTGCCTCCATTAATAAACATCTATCCCCTGGCTTTGAAATGCATCTTCCCACACTGAAAAGGGTTAGAACAATGCGAGATGCCAGCATGGCCTCTCAGCTATTCTTGTGTTGCAGGCCCCGCCGGTAACGGTCAAAGTTGTGGAGGGCAGCTCCGCGAGTGCGGCTGATCTGCTTTGCTGTGCAACCATGGGATCAACCATGGGGGCAGTGACCAGACTACGGAGCAACGTACCTGGGCTGTCAGAGCGCCTGGGGGATGCTTTAGGTGACCACAAACCTACCCGGCTGTTGCGCAGAAAGCGAGTGACACTATTTCTCTAGCTTATTGAATAGGGAGTTGTGCCAAGCTGGGACAGGGAAAAACAGACATTCCTGGGGTCAAAAGAAAGGAAACCCAGAAGGATTCTGGGGCCTGCGATCGGACTGATTCTAGAGGCCTCACATGCGGGAGAAGCTCTGCCCTGTGACAGAATCTCTGCAGGGCAACGAGAGGCCTGCACGGAGGGCGGGTTTATCCAGTTTGGGAGGCTGAGGTTTGGGGATCATGGCCAGTCCGTGCTGCCAAGTGAGGGACTCCTTCACTCAGACCAGGAGACAGTTCAGAGCAATAACAGAACCAGCAGCCGGGAAGGGCAGCCTGTACCCCTTTCTGCGGAGAACCCGGACCTCTGAATCCTCCTCCCTCTTTCCACGGGAGGGGCAATAGGCTCCCTGAGCCACCAGAGATCTTTGTTTCCTTTGCTTTCTCGCTTCGTGCCCCTCCTCATTCCAGTAGCCCTTCATCTCCCCCTCCCCCCCAACTGATTTTCCTACATCAGAGATCTCAGGTGCTAGCTACCTGCTCTTTGCTGGGGCAAGATCTTAGGAGCACCTGAGTAGTGATGTAACTTGAGGCTGTAAAGTGAGCTGCCATCTCTCCTTCACCGCACTGACCCTTAGGTAGACTAAGCCGGCAGCCCGGCATCCTGCCGGAGGAGAATGAGCAGGGAGCAGAAAATAGCTGTGACGCATGAATTTCCTTGTGATGAACAGCGCTATCGTATGTTAGACTGGAGAGAAAACTCTACAGTCAGTGAAGTTTTGCAGGGCCCAGGCTGGGGGAGGGGAGGTTTTTGTCTCACTTCCCCATCTGTCTGTGTCACTGTGACAAGCATTGTTATGCCACACAGCACAGTAATAATCAGCTTCGTCCTCTGCCAGGGCCCCGGAGATGGTCAGATAGCCGGCGTTACTGGACGTGTCTTTAGAACCAGAGAAGCGAGCAGGGACCCCAGAGCCCTGGCCCTTGTTAGATTCTGAATAGTAATACAGCAGGTATCGTGGAGAATTCCCAGGTTTCTGTTGGTACCAGTTCACATAATAGCCACTGATGCTGGTCCCACTGCTCATGGTGCAGGAGAGTTTCACGGTGTTTCCTGGGGACACTGACACTGAGGGTGGCTGAGTCACCACAGGCTGTGAGATGGAACCTGGAAAAATAATGGAGAAGTCGGTGAACCCCACGGTGTCCATCCCCGGCCACTAGTGACACAGTTTGTGCATTGACTCCAGCAGCAACTTTAATGTGTATTGAACCCACTCCCCCTCTTCTCACCTGTGCACCACGTCCCCAGCAGGAGGATGAGGGGAGCCCAGAGCATGGTGAGGAGATTTCAGGCCCTTTCTGGATAAAAAGCCAGATCCAATGAGAGTGCCCCACAGAATCGGCCCCTTATATTGATCCTCCTGAGTGCGCAGCATCCAAGCTCCACCCTTTATGCTAATTTGCCCTTATATGATTTGCTCCTCTGACTAGAGAGATGGGTACAAGTCAGGGGAAACTATCCCTGGGTGATGAGCTCCAGCTGGAGCCGTGTCAAATGCAGGGTCATGGCAGACTGCTCCGTGGGGGAGGGGAGTCTCTCAGTTCCCTTCACGAGCACCCAGGTTGCTAGCCCTCCTTGGGCCGCTGCCATGAGGCACTACTGCTATCCCCGAGTGCTGAAACATCACAAATCTGCTGCCCCAGAAGCAAGAGAGTGGCTTAAAATGTCTGTGATTTGATAGGAGAACTCTCTCCTCACCCCCCCCCTTTTCTCCTGCCGCACCTCACCCTGGGGTGACCTACTGCGCCCACATGGGATCAGTGTCACCACTGCGCTGACAATCGCTGGCACACCTCTGCACTCCAGACCTGGCTCCTGAGCTCACTCCCACCTTGCACAGAATTTTGCTCCTGCGTCTCAGCTCTTTGTGGCTTCTGGCTTCAAAGGCTCATCTTGGGCACCACCGAGCACAGAGATCTTCCCTCCCAGTCGCTCTCCTGTCCCCAGTCTCCAATCCTCCCACAATGCATTCTGTTTATAAATATCATAGTAACGCTGGCACTGCCCGGGGGAAAGGTTATGTTCCTGAGGACTCTCCACTGTAGTTTCGAAGCTCCCTACAGTGTTTCCAGTAGGAATTTCCTAATGTTAAGCTCTGAAGCTGTAGACGGGAACCAGGTGTGTGGTTGCTGGCGATGTATATGCAGAGCAGATTGGGAGTTGGGAAAGCAAAAGGCTCAGTCTGCAAGAGATCGTCCTGCACACGGAGAGGGGCTCACACCATCGGATCCTAGGGCCCAGGTGAAGCCATGGAGGGGAAGGGCCGTACTTCAGGGGAAATTTTGTTGGTATTTACTTTGGGCTGGTTTCTCCTCAGAGCGGTTTCTTTTATAGGCACCTGCTTGGCCTGTATCAGCAGGGAGCAAATGTCATCAGAGAATTACCAAGAAAGCGTCCCCTTGAGACACACTCCTGAGAGCTCAGTGAATGAAATTGGAGTGTGTGTGTTGTATACGGGCTCCTTGTTTGGTGATGTCTGACTGCACCTGCTCCCCTCCAGTTCCCAGCCCACTCCAACTAGCCCTCGCTGCCCGCAGAGAAAGAAGGAAAACGGCGGGAACTGTTGTTGTGACTTTAAATCCAACCGAGTCTGTGCCCCACCCTAGCAGCTGTAGTCTGAAAGTTACTTACTGTCTCCTGTTTGGTGTATTCTAGATGAAGATTTCCCCCTCATGGTTAGAGCTACACGGTCACTTGCACTTACCCCAACTAGCACCTTTACCATCATTTCCAGTTCTACTTCCTGCTCCCCCCGTTCCAGGACCTTGGCTCAGACTTCGTGGCCCAGATTTTCCTCCCTGCGCAGGCTTTTGAAAGTCCCCAGAAGTTGCTGCGCATCCACTCAGCCGGTGTGTGAGCCTGACGTGCCCTTTGTTTTCCTATCGCGCTCACCTCATGCCCCTTCTTCCCGTTTTCATAGCCATTAACTCCCTTCCCATCCCCCCTGGACATTCCTACATTAGAAATCAGAGGTTCTTCTGACCTCCTTCTCTTTGCGGGAGGCCACGGCAAGATCTTTGAACGGACCTGGGCCCTGATGTGACTTGAGTCTGTAACTTTAGCTGAATCTCTCCCGCTCCCCATTGATGAGAGTAGCGATGTTATCTTATCTCGAGGAAGCTGACAGCTCCTCTGCTGCAGAAGTGTAATGAGGAGGGAGCAGTTATGAGGAAGTGGATTTTCTTGGGAGGAGCAGTTATTTAGGTGAAGTGTTACACTACACACCAAACTCTGCACCGTGTGACTTCTGTCTGGTGCTCCACAGAGCCTGATCTGTGGAATGAGAGGGCAGGTTTTTGTCTCACTTCCCCATCTGTCTGTGTCACAGTGAGGAGGAGCACTGCTACTCCCACTCCACACAGCACAGTAATAATCAGCCTCATCCTCTGCCAGTGCCCCGGAGATGGTCAGATAGCCGGCGTTACTGGACGTGTCTTTGGAACCAGAGAAGCGAGCAGGGACCCCAGAGCCCTGGCCCTTGTCAGAATCTGCCTAATTTCATTCTGCTTTAGCTATTCAATCTATACCATTGCATGCAGACACAAAATGACTGTCCTCTTCCTTTCTCTCTTTCTCCCCCCCTCAACCTTTTTTAATTTGAAATATATATAAACATCCCTGGGATAATCTTCCTTTTGTTTCTCCAAACCCAGTTCACCTGGCACAATGGACACAACTGACAAATAGCGAGAGGCAATTTTGAAGATTCCCTCCCATATGCCCTTGTGTCTTTGTATCGTGACGTGGAAGGAAATCTCTGGAGAACAAATTTGGTTTGATAAACCGAACCTGTCAAAACTTGATTACTAAAGAGTTACTTGTTTCCATATTGGTTTGGGGAGGGTGGAGCTAGACTCTATCCCATAATGCTCAGAGTCCCTACCTCCCAGGGGGCCCCCAGGGTTTCAGTGGGTTCTGTGCAGTCTCGTAAGCCACATGATGAAGCCAGTCCTGGGCTGGATAAAGGAGTTTGCTGATCTCCCACACTGGGTGCTGTGGCAGACTGGCCTGAGGCCAGTGTGTGGCGGGGGACTCTCAGATCCTTTCCCCGGTGTCCAGACTGCAGCAGGGTGGGGAGGGAATCAGAGCAGGACGTTACTGCCTACCGGCAAATATTTACCCCCAGTTTACTTCTGCGATGTTCACAGTTTCAAATCTGACTCTGCTCTCACCTGGAGGCTGGAGCTCGCCCCAGCGGCTCCTTGTCGGGGGCTGGTCCCCTCATGGCAGCAGGCAGGAGAGCTCTCCAGCATCACAGTGCACTTTTCAGGATGTTCCACATTTCAGCTGGACCCTGTTCTGTCATTTGGTCAAGCCAGGCATGTTTGGCAGTCCCCGGAGCGTCCATTAGCCGCAGGGACAGGACCCAGCTCCAGGAGCCCAGGAGTTCTAACCTCCCATCCACTTGTCGCTCCGTAGAGCTCTGTGCATGTCACAACCCTTATCAGTGACCATTGCTAATAGGACAGAGACAGACCCCAGTTTCAGTCATACTGCCCTTCATAGGAGGGGGGCTGTGTGTGGTCAGCATGTGAGAGGAATAGGACAGTCCTCCCACCAGCAGAGCTCCAAGCTCCTGGGTTGGGAATGGGGCTAATTCCACTGTCCTGCCTCTCTGAGGAAGGTTTATTTTGTGGGACAGACTGTATAACTTCTCTGTCGGGCCCTGAGGCAAAAGAGGGGTGATCTGTGTATGGAAGTGAATGTTTGGGCAATAGGTCCCAGCCATGTCCTTTTGCCAGGGGAGAGCTGACATCACCAGGGAGATATCTGAGCAGGCAGTTGGTGGGGCAATAACACAGAGCCAGACAGCAGGGAGGGGCACCAGGTTTTCCTTTCAGTGTTTATAAAGCCCGTAGATGAGGGTACAGTGCTTACAAAAACATCCCTCCTCCCAGCCCCCCCCGTCCTAAATACTGTCTGGATAAAAGCCCTGCAGTGTAGGGAGCTCTCCATGGGGACAGCGAGGAGGTGACTTGTACTCCAGAGCTGGCAGGAAAGGTTTCTGGGTTGACCGGAAACAATCTCCTTTCATGCTCCTTCCCCACCTCGGACAGACGCACTCAGTAAAGAAAATAACGTGACATGTTCCCTCTGAAACGGGAGGTTTGTGTCTCACTTCCCCGTCTGGCTGTGTCACTGTGAGCAGTGCTACTGTCACTATCCCACACCTGACAGTAATAATCAGCCTCGTCCTGCGCCTGGACTCCAGTGATGGTTAACGTGGCCGTGTTACCGGAGTTGGCACCAGAGAATCGATCGGGGATTCCGGAGGGTCTGCTGCTATCATTATATATAACGAGTACGGGGGCGCTGCCAGGTTTCTGTTGGTACCAGTGCACACCATAGTCTTCAATGTTGTTCCCTGAGCAGGTGAGTTTTGCATTTTGCCCTGGAGACACAGACACTGAAGGCGGCTGAGTCAGTACGTACTGGGCTAGAGAACCTGAGACAGGAGGAAAAAACACTAGGTTAAAATAACTCACCAACATTGACTTTATTCCCAGTTAACATGATCTGCAGGCAGCTAGGGGGAATTCTCCCCTTTGTAGTACCTGAGCAGTAAGTGAGCAGCGTGAGGAGCAGAGGGGCCCAGGCCATGGTGGGAATCCAGACGCGCTCGGCTTCCTGAGGCAAACGGGTCTTTGGCTGGGACCCTCCGATTCTCTCTTAAACCCCCGGAGCTGGAGAACGGCTCCTTCATGCAAATCAGCTCCCTGCTCATTGGCTGCTCAAGCATCTTCATTCACACATATGAGAGGGGCAGACCCAGGGGCCAATCTCTAGACCAATTCTTCTCTGTTTTTCACCAGTGTAAATCCGGGGTGACTCCGCTGAAGTTCATGCAGCCGAACTGTTTACAAACGGTGTAAGTGAGAGGAGAATCAGGGCCTCTCTGCGTAAATTCAAACATTTAACGAAGTATAAATATCATCCAGAGCCAAAGGCATCCTGCTGAGTCACTGAACCATACAGAGCCCATTGTTCATAGCCAGAAAAGGATCCTTTACACATTAGGGTTAGAAATATCCTATCCACACCGGCACTGCGTTGGGAGGCACTTTTATATACCTGGGGACCATCCACTGCCCCTTACAAAGTCTTCTGCCGTGTTAGCGAAGGAAGCTGCCGGTCTAATTGTACAGCAGGATAATAACCCATAATCTGTTGGATAGTTACACCCAGGGCAGTTCTGGACGCAAAGGGCTGAGTCCGATAGCGAGAGACCTGCACTCAGAGAGGGGATTTATGCCATTGGATTGTGGGCTAGAAGAGGAAAGGGAGGACTTTAGTTCCAGGGGAGCTCTGGTGGATTTCACTCTGGGCAGGTTTTTGCTCAATGCCCAAGTCCATATCCATGCTTAGCCTCTCTCAGCAGGTGGGAAAACGTATCAGGGAACCACCAACGAAGTATCCTCCCGAGAGATCACTGCACTGAAGGTATTTCTGTAGTGTTTACGGCGTCTGTATAAAGATGCAAGGGAATGAGGAGGTGCCAGCAGAAGGGACAGATCGTAGACAGGAAAGAGGAGGTGTGGGTGGTGGAACTCCAAAGCAGACTATTTCAGAGGGAGCCTGGCCTGCAGGTTGCAAGAGTGCTCTGGCAGTCAGGAGACAAAGGCTGGATTAGCAGCTCTGCCACAGACGTGATGAATGACGCTGGCCAAAGTCTAAACATCCCTGAGCCTAGATTTCCCCATCTATAAAATGAGGATCTTATCTTAGGGGTTCAAAGTGCCTCCCATCACCATCGTATCTGGGCTCTTTCCACAGAAAGTCCCCAGTGGCCAGCAGGGCCTTCCTTCCATTTTGGGGTAAAAACTATGCTTGGGGTAGGGTTTGCGGGTTTGGTTATTTTTAGAATTTATTAATTTTCTTTTCGTAGTTGGCTGCTTGGTTAATTTTTGTTTCATGTTAATTTGTTTCAGGGGATTATTTTTTACTTTTTATTTTTTGGTCAGCTGGGTTTTGTGAGGTAGAAGGAGTGTGTCGTGAGTGTCATTCGTCCTGCAGAAAGGCCTTCATAATACCTCGCATGGGTGTTGGGAAACTTAAATCATTGATAACTGTAAAGATCTTGAGGTTCCTAGTGGGAAAGTGCTCTATAATGAAGACCATTCGTATTCTAGTAATAGGATAAGCTTCAGGGGGAGTACTTGAAGCTATCAGGGTGAGATTTCTTAGGACGGATGAAAAGCCCTTGTAATCCAGACCCACTTCTGTATCTCAGCAGCTTGTAGTAGAAAGGGATTTTCTCACATCTTTCATACATTGTAGATGAAGAGCTCCCTCTAGTGGTTAACTTTAGAGTGCTCACATATCTGCTCTGACTGTTATCTCTTAACAGACAGTGAGGATCCCGGGACAGGGCCGGCTCCAGGGTTTTTGCCACCCCAAGCAGGCAAAAATTAAAAAAAAAAAAAAAGCCACGATCGTGATCGCGATCCGTGGCGGCAATTCGGCGGGAGGTCCTTTGCTCCGAGTGGGAGTGAGGGACCCTCCGCCGAATTGCCGCAGAATAGCTGGACGTGCCGCCCCTCTCTGGAGTGGCCACCCCAGGCACCTGCTTGGTAAGCTGGTGCCTGGAGCCGGCCCTACCCTGTGGGTATGGTAGGGGAGAGAGACCAAGAAGAGCTGTTTCCTTGCAGGCTGGGGAGGAACTGAAATACAAACACAAGAGACTCTCACCTGCTCTGGGGCTGCTTTACAAACTCAGAGCAGGGTCATGGAAAAGTCTGTGAAACCTCAGAACAACCCTGGGCCGGTTAATGGGTTGACGGTGAAATCACGGCAGACTCAGGGTGTCCAGACAAAACCAGCTGGAGCCCAGTGGCTGGGACTCAGATTCACTTTCAGAGTTTGGGAGTTCACTTGACACCGAACCGCGAAGGAAAAGGTGGAAGAACCTGACGCCACCAGCACCAGACCCAACAAACTCCTGACTCCCTGCACAGGGACACAGTGAGCGTCACGCAGTCAAGTCTCTGGTATCGACAGACGATGTCACAGCCAGACCCCACCCTCTGCAGCCAGCGCAGCTGAGAGCTCAGACCCAGGCCAGAGAGGATGCGATTTGCTCAGGGGATGTTTCTGTCTCACTTCCCCATGTGGGTGTATCACTGTGAGACACTCCCCCGCTGCTATACCACACAGCACAGTAATAATCAGCCTCGTCCTCTGCCTGGACATTGGTGATGGTCAAATACCAAACGTTGCTGGAGCTCTCCTTGGACCCTGAGAATCGGTCGGGGACCCCAGAGCCCCTGCTCATGCTGCTATAGTAATAGAGCAGGTATCGCGGAGGGCTGCCAGGCGTCTGTTGCTGCCAGGTCTGCTCATAGCTCTGCACAGTGACCCCACTGCTCATGGAACAGGAGATTTTGACTGTCTGTCCAGGGGATGCGGTCATGGAGGGCGGCTGAGTCAGGACAGGCTGGGCACTGGAGGCTGGGGATACAACGGTAAAAGGTGTTAGTGCCCAGTAAGGCCGGCAGATTGGATCTCTACTTGCAAGTTCTGCAAAATGAGAAACAGGAGTCTTTTAGCCATCTCCCCTTCACCTGTTCTCACCTGTGCACCACGTCCCCAGCAGGACGATGAGAGGAGCCCAGAGCATGGTGAGGAGATTTCAGGCTGTTGGAAGACTTGCAGCCAGGTACACTGAACATATAATACAGTATCTTGGCCTTATATTAACCCCCGTGAGTGATGAGCTTCCAAGCTCCACCTTTTATGTTAATCTGCTCTCTTCCAGTGGTCTATGTCACCACAGGGAGATGACCATGGGGGAGGAACAGTCTGTCAGCGACAAGCTTCTGGCTTATAAAAGCACTTTCAGTTGTGCTCCAGTAGTAACCACGGTGTCCCAGCCCTGCGACGGAAGCAATGTCAGCAGCTATTTTAATGATGAGACATAAAAATACGGAGCTCTGGACTTCACACTGATGATGCTTTAGGTAGGATGAGAGCCCTGATATTTTGGTGTCACATGATGTGCATGACCCAAAAAATGTAGCAGAACTGAGCCAAGCTGCCACAAAGGAAAAAGTCGGGGAGAGGCTGCCCCATGGAAGATTCCCTCATTACAATATCTAGAGCAGAATCACCCCATAAGTGTGTATTTCACCCCAGAGATTAAAATTAAACAAACAAACACCACCAGCAGAAGTTGTTCCCCAGGGATTCCAGACAGCCACATTTGTGATGTGTGATTGGTTGTCTAAGTCAGATGGTATTATTTCTGCTCTTTGACTGGATGGTTAAAATGTTATAACCAAGTGGACAGAAGTCAGAAAGATTCCAGGATGGCCGGGTGAACTCTTCTGCTGTGACTTGCCAGGCTAAGACAGTCACAGAAGAGTTTGCAGGGAGAGTCCATATAAGAAAAAGTGTCACAAACAGATGTTCATGGAGAGGAAATAAAAAGGTGTGTGAATCCCATATAGCACACATTGATGTCCATGAATAGTGAACTGCGCTATCCGTCCAATAGTACTAAAAGCAGCACTTCTACAGAGAAGGGTTGATTGGCCCCCGAATCAGTAACAGAGAGTGAATGTACGTGATTGTGAATTAACAGATGGGCAAGAGAACCTAATCAAGAGAAGAAAACACAGGGATAAAATGACTTAACATTGGCTTTATTGTCAGTGCAGGCTACCATTAGAAAAAACGAACCCTTCGAGTAGTCGTTTTCAATCTTTTTTCATTTGCACACCCCTAAAAAATTTTGAATGGCAGTGCAGACCCCTTCAGAAATCTTAGACATAGTCTGCAGACCCCCTCCCCCTGCCCTCCCAGGTCTGCGGACCACAGGTTGAAAACCACTGCCTTAAAGCACCCGAGCAGTAAGTGAGCAGCGCGAGGAGCAGAGGGGCCCAGGCCATGGTGGGGAATCCAGATGCGCTCGGCTTCCTGAGGCAAACGGGTCTGTGGCTGGGACCCTCCGATTCTCTCTTAAACCCCCAGAGCTGGAGAATGGCCCCTTCATGAAAATCTGCTCCCTGCTCACTGGCTGCTGCTGGCATCTCACTCAGCCTTCTGACAGGGACACAGGCAAAGGGGAGAGACTTTGGGTCTAGTTCTCATCCCACGGACACTGGTATAAATCTAAGGCCAGTGAAGCTATTGGAGAGAAATGGGTACAAGTGAGGAAACTCCCATATTGAATGAAGCAGAAAACGTTGCCTACTTTTCATTTACAAGGAGAAAATAAAAATAATCCCAGCACCCAGGATGTCCTGCTGGGTCACCTAATCACCCAGAGCCTGCCCCCGATAGGCACAAAACCAGCATTTATACATTATGGTTAGAAATAGCGGAGCCCCGCATTGGTGCTGAGCTAAGGGAAAAGTTTATATTCCTGGGGACCACCTGGTGCAGCCTTCAGAGCCTTCTGCAGCATCTCCAGCTACCAATCTCCCGGGCCAATGGGACAGGACAGAGGTAAACGGATTGCTGGAAATTTACATATTGGGAATGGGAGAAATAAAGGCCTCAGTGCAGAGGAGACAGAGCAGTAAACATAGAGGCGGCTGACAGCATCAGCCTGGAGGGAAGAAGCGGAGCAGGGAAAAGGGAGGCTGTTGGTCAGGGGAAATTCTCTTTCTGGACAGGATTTAGCTTGGAGCACAAGCCCCCAGACGGGCAGGTGCTTAGCCTCTATCAGCCGGCGAGAAAATGTCCTCAGAGAAATATCAAAAAGCATCTTCCTGAGAGAGGAAATAACGGCTTGTCGAGTTACTCGGGGGAGGAAAGGTTCTCCCTGGTTGAGGCACTGAGCAGGGATGTGTGAAACCAGGTTCAATTCCCCGCTCTGCCACCAACTTTCTGTGTGACTTTGGCCAGGTCACTTAGCGTCTGTGTGCCTCAGTGCCCCCGTCTGTGAAATGGGGGTGACAATGTTTCCCTACCTCACAGGGGTCCCCAGGAGGAGATGGGCACTGCCAGGGTAAAAGCACTATTGAAACATCATGAAAATCATGCCCCTATGGTCGCGTGGGTCCTGGGATACATATTGTTTACTGGCGTATGTGTGTTTCATAGGGGCCCTGACATGACCCGTGTCTGGCTGCACTTACTTTACCAGGGACAAGGAGAGAGAGTTGTTCATAGAAGGAAAGTAACTAGGAAACAGGGACACTGAGAGGCACCAGGAAAAAGGAGTTGTTATTATTTAGGGTCAGTTTTGTTATAAATCTGAGCTTCCTGAGGATACAGAAGGCTCCTAAATCTCCAACAGATTTCTGCATCCCCGAGCAGCTTCTAACCGAACGGGCCATTGCAACAGGCAATGGACGGTGGCTCCTCTCTGGCACGTCACAGACGACGAGCTCTCCCAGTATTTAGGGCTGCACTGGCAATACTCACTTACCCTACCTAACAGCTGTTCCACCACAGCCAATACCTCCCGCTGGCCCAGTTCTGCCCCTTGACTCTTGCTCCCAGGCCCAGATATTTCTCCCCGCAGACTTTCAAGCCCCCAGGAGCCACTCTGGACCTTAGCAGAACTCCACATTAAACCAACAGTTCCTGCTAAGCTCCTAAGGCCTGCGGCAGGCCCTGTGCACTTCAGAGATCCCAGAGAGAGACGGAGCTGGGACGGGGATGAGGATCGAGGTGTTGGGCGTTGGGCACCAGGGAAGGCTGGGAGCAGTGGAGACTCACTGAGGCTGGCTGGAGAGCGGTGGACCAGGTCCATGATCCCCGGCTCCCCATGATTCCCAGTGCCGCACGCAGCGCCCTCGAGTCCCCTCAGGTGACTTGAGCCAGGTCCATGGAGGAGTTGAAGATTGTGGCTGAATCCTTGAATTTTCTCCAGTCTTCAGCAGGAAACCAGCGCAGAGAGCAGTGCCCTGGGCTGGTGAGTAACTGGGCTGGATTTGTAGCCCCTGGACATTTGTGTGTGAGGAGACAGCACTACACCAGATTTGCCGTGAGGAAATGTCGGGATGGGGAGAAGCACCCTGCCCTTTCCTGAGGACGCCCTGGACTCCCATAGAAACATGCTCATATGAGCTGCTCCCAGCCCGCTGAATTGTAAAATAAGCAGCCACATCAGGGACCTTCTCCCCACTTGGCTTTCATGAGACCCCGCATGCTTAGATCCTACCTCCCGGGCCACTCTGTCAGCATCTCCTCTGGCAGCTCCTCCTCCTCCCTAGTCCCCTTCCCTTTGGGCATCCCACATTGCTCTCTGCTCCATCCTGTTCTCTCCTCCCTCAGCGCCTTCTCCCTGGGTAACCCTGTCCCCTCCCATGGGATCAGTATCACCTCAGCATTGACAACTCTCATCGAACACGCATCTCCACCCCAGACTTAGCTCCTGCAGCCCGCTCTTACATCTCACACGCGCTCTCTGGTCTCCCAGCCTGGCCTGGTTCCTGGCACCTCAAGCTCACCTTGGGCCAAACTGACTCACAGATTGTCCCTCCCAAACTCTCTCTTCTAGTCCCATTCTCCAGTCCTCCCTGGCATCCAGGCTCACGCTCAGGGGGCATTTTCCTTCCTAGCCTTCAGAACATCCAGTCATTGACCCCATCCAATCCCTCCCAGACCCTGCACAGCTCTGGGCACTATCTGACGTTCTCATCTTACATATACCCCTCAGCCAGTGATAGCAGCCTCACTGGTACTTCAGAGCCCTCCTCTACAACCCCAATCCCCTAACCATTACACACTCGCTCAGCTTCCTGCCCTTCCGGCCCTACTCCATTACAAATCTCAGCTCATAGATCCTTCTCTTTGCTGCTTGCCTTTGGTGAGATCTTTGAAGGACATGACCGGTGATGTCACTTGAGTCTATGGGAGAGGAGGGTGCAGGTCTCCCTCTCCCCTTTGAGGGGCTGCTCATTCCTAGGTAAGTTAAAGGCACAGAGCCCCCTCCTGCAGCAGGAGAAGGAAGAGGGAGCTGGGAATTGCTATGAGGCAGCGAATTTCCTTTGGATGAACAGCTGTATGATGTGTTATAGATCAAACTCTGCTGTCTATAGAGCTCCCCACAGAGCCCAGGCTGGGGGAGAGGAGGAGAAGGATGTTTTTGTCTCATTTCCCCATCTGTCTGTGTCGCTGTGACAAGCATTGTTGTGCCACACAGCACAGTAATAATCAGCCTCGTCCTCTGCCAGGGCCCCGGAGATGGTCAGATAGCCGGCGTTACTGGATGTGTCTTTGGAACCAGAGAAGCGAGCAGGGACCCCAGAGCCCTGGTGCTTGTCAGAATCTGATTTGTACCTCAGCAGGTATCGTGGAGAATTATCAGGTTTCTGTTGGTACCAGTGCACACGGTGGTCACTGATGCTGGTCCCACTGCTCAGGGTGCAGGAGAGTTTCACGGTGTTTCCTGGGGACACTGACACTGAGGGCGGCTGAGTCATCACAGGCTGCGAGCTGGAACCTGGGAAAAATATGTTGGAGACCTGTCAGACCCTCCCTGTCCATCCCTGGCCACTAGTGACACAGTTTGCACATTGGCTTCAGCAGCAACTCTAATGTGTATTGACCCCACTCCCCCCGTTCTCACCTGTGCACCACGTCCCCAGCAGGACGATGAGGGGAGCCCAGAGCATGGTGAGGAGATTTCAGGCCCTTGGGAGAAACACAGCGAGATCCACTGAGACTGCCTGACAGTATCTGCCCTTTATATTGAGCCTCTTGGGGAGGAGCCTCCAAACACCTCCTTTATGTTAATCTGCTCTCACCTGATTGGTCCCTATGATCCCAGGGAAATGGGCCTGTGAGCAGGAGACCATCCTTGGCGATGAGCTCCTGCTGTATCAGGTCACTAGTTCATCTTCATTCCAACAGTGACCACTCTGATCAGATAAATGTATCCTAATGTTCGCAGTCGCTTTTTGTGGTGTTTAGGCTGCATAAGAGTTTCCATTCTAACCCCTCATTTTCATTTGTTAGTAACTTCTGAAATCCTTCCCCTTTCAACCTGACATTTCCCCGCTTTGCCCGAACTCTATTATTCATTCACGATTTGAGCAAACACAGCTCAGGAGGTTTTTACAGACAAGGAGAGTGAAATGAATATACTTTGGGTATGATTAAAAAATTCAAAGTAATTGACCCCACCAAAGCAAAGGGAGCTAAAGAGGAAACGGGGGAATCCTGCAAAGTTATGAGCTCTCATCTTGAGAACCATATTGGAGGCTTTGGCTTTTCATGCTGGGGAACCCACCCGGTGAGTAGCGTTTTCTCGCTAGCAGTGATGATTTCTCCGATTTCCAGGCCCCACAGCAGGCTGCGTCCTTCAGTGTATTCCTTAGGAGTTTTTATTGGGGTAATGTGGCACCGCAGCCCCTTGTTGCTTGAGATCTATCGATGGAAAGTGCTTCATCGGTGTTAAGGGTTACTGTTAATGGTTAATAGTAAAGAGGAATGAGCCACCTCCCACCCAGCCTGTGGTGGGAAGGCATGGGGCAGAGAGAGTCTTCTTGGGGATACTCCGCCTCTTTCTCCCAGGGAAATGGGAACGTACCCACAAACACAGAGCAGCAACAGCCATCGAAAAGACCAAAATAATCTACTAGAAATAATCAACCCTGGCAGAGAGAGGCTAGCTGTTCTTCTGTTCACATGGCAGGTACACCTTGGAATATACATCTGATAGGGAAGAAATCACCAGGGCCAGGAACAGGAACAGATCAAGAATATTTATACACCCTGGCAGCATGAGGGACCATGTCCTAGACTTTATTTAGATGTGATAAAAATACAAATAGCTGATCAGTGGGGATCAGAGAAATGGAGGCTGGGTAGCTACCCTGATACCTCCAGTAACCTTAGCAAGCGCCTGGCTGGCATTGCTCATCTAAATATGGGGAGCTACCACCTCTTACAGAAAAGGGGGTTGTGCCTTGATGGGATCAGAGAGGAAGTGGAGGTTTCTGAGGTCAGAAAGCCAAAGGCCATTCCTTCCTCACCCAACACCCTGTGCAGTGAGATCCCCATGGGGACAATAACGAGGTGATGTGGATGCCACATTTTGAATGGGAACAAAAACAAAGAGTTTCAAAGTTTCCCACAAATTTCCCCATAAAATCTGGTTTGGGATCAAACGGTCTTGTTTCCATTTTGATTTTTTTCGTTTTAGATTATCATGCAAAATGCTTCACTTTGATCTTTAAAAAAAAAAACAGACACATTTTTGTTGACCTTTAGACACTGCTGTGGAAAGTTTCCATTTCAATGAAACGCGACTTTGTGACAGAAAAACAGGACATTTTGGTCCCGCTCTAATTGTGAGATTTTATTCACCAAGGTTTGTAAAGGGCTTTGGGGAAGGAAAGGGCTACAAAATGCAGAGCATTTGAATAATCATTATGATTCCACAGGATACTTTCTTAATGTTGTCAATATGAGCTATCTTAGTGTATATATAAAAGCCCCTATAACCCAGAAAGAGTTTGGTATCCTAGCAGGGTTAGTGTCTTACAATGGACAACGAGCACGTTCTCATCTTGGGCACATTATAGGCGGAGAGCTCTCCCTAGTGGTTAAAGTTACATTTGCAGTGATCATTTTTTCTGCCATCATTTCATTTTGACTATGAATATTGTATCTTAACCCATGGAGCTGCTGCCCTGCAGGGTGTGTCGGGGTAGCAGGTATAGCTCTTCCTCTACGTAACAGTGATGAGAGGAAATTCTCAATGAACTCCAGTGTGACTTTGCACTCCATAGCTTTTATGGAAATATGTTAATGAGTGTGAAGATAATAACAAGGAGTCCTTGTGGCACCTTAGAGACTAACAAATTTATTTGGGCATAAGCTTTCGTGGGCTAGAACCCACTTCATCGGATGCATGGAGTGAAAATACAGGCGCAGGTATAAATACATGAAAGGATGGGCGTTGTTTTGTCAAGTGTGAGGTCAGTCTAACGAGATAAATCAATTAACAGCAGGATACCAAGGGAGGAAAAATAACTTTTGAAGTGGTAAGAGAGTGGCCCATTACAGATAGCTGACAAGAAGGTGTGAGTAACAGTAGGGATAAATTAGTATTGGGGAAATTAAGTTTAGGTTTTGTAATGACCCAGCCACTCCCAGTCTCTATTCAGGCATAATCTGATGGTATCCAGTTTGCAAATTAATTCCAGTTCGGCAGCTTCACGTTGGAGTCTGTTTTTGAAGTTTTTTTATTGAAGAATTGCCACTTGTAGGTCTGTTATTGAGTGACCAGAGAGACTGAAGTGTTCTCCTGTTTTCAGTTAAGTTTGCAGCTTTGGGGGCGTGGTTCAGACCCGGGGTCTGTGTTGCAGCAGGCTTGTGTGTCTGGCTCAACAAGACAGGGTTCTGGAGTCCCAAGCTGACAAAGAAAACGGGTTCAGAGGTAGTTTCAGCACATCAGGTGATAGTCCCAAGGGGGTCTCTGTGACCGAACCCGTCACATCAGAATGTGTGAACTGTCTGCATGGAACCCCACAAGCAGGAGAGACTCTCATCTTCCCTGGGGTTGGACTTACAAACTCAGAGCAGGTTTATCAAAAGGCTGTGAAACTTCAGAGGAGCCCTGGATTGGATTGAGGGTTTACAGTGAACTCACAGGAGATTTGTGGTTTCCAAACAAAACCAGTTGAAACCCAGTGTGTGTGACTCAGCTTCACTTTTAGATGTTATGAGTTCATTTGACACTGAACCACAGAGCAAAAGTAGAAGGGCCTGACACCACCAGCATCAAAACCAGTGAAAACCTTTGCAGGACCCCTTGCAAAGGGACCAGTGAGTGGTAAGCAGTAAAACCTGTGATATAAAGGAGCAATGTTGTAACCATGCCCACACTTTACCCGGGGCAGCTGCCAGCTCAGACCCAGGCCAGGGAGGATGCGATTTGCTCAGGGGATGTTTCTGTCTCACTTCCCCATGTGGGTGTATCACTGTGAGACACTCCCCCGCTGACATACCACACAGCACAGTAATAATCAGCCTCGTCCTCTGCCTGGACATTGGTGATGGTCAAATACCAAACGTTGCTGGAGCTCTCCTTGGACCCTGAGAATCGGTCGGGGACCCCAGAGCCCCTGCTCATGCTGTTATAGTAATAGAGCAGGTATCGCGGAGGGCTGCCAGGCGTCTGTTGCTGCCAGGTCTGCTCATAGCTCTGCACAGTGACCCCACTGCTCATGGAACAGGAGATTTTGACTGTCTGTCCAGGAGATGCGGTCATGGAGGGTGGCTGAGTCAGGACAGGCTGGGCACTGGAGGCTGGGGATACAACGGTAAAAGGTGTTAGCTCTCAGACAGACCCGATCCTGGTACCTCACCTTGCAGGGGACTGAACAGGATTCTTTTAGCCATCTCCCCTTTGCCTGTTCTCACCTGTGCACCACGTCCCCAGCAGGACGATGAGGGGAGCCCAGAGCATGGTGTGGTGATTTCAGTCTCCCGCAAGAAACAAAGGTGGTCACACTGAGAATGCCTGGCAGTATCTGCCCCTTGTACTGAACCCGCTAAATAAGCAGTATGCAAGCCCCACCCCTTATGCTAATTGCCTCTCCTCTGAGCAGCCATGTGACCACCCGGAGCTGGCCCCATGGGAGGAGACACTGAGTTTTAGTGACAAGCTCCTGGCTTATAAAGGCAGACCCCACAGCTGGCCCAGCTGTGTAGTAGAAGACTCATGCAGAGATACCTTAATGAACCATATAATCATGTAGCTCTTTTCTTAATTAGCCCCACAGCTCTGATGATGCTTTAGATACCATTAGCACCCTGATGTACTCTTGTCACATGGTGTGTGATCCAAAGAACATAGCAGAACTGAGCTAGGCTGATGCACAGGGAAAACCCAGGGAGAAGCACCCACAATGGAGATTCACTCGTCACAATACCTAGACTCCCAGTCGCCCCACAGAGGATATATTGCCCCAGAGAGTCAAAAGAAAAACCTCAAGGATGCCAGACTGTCACATCGGTGACACTAAGGAGGCAGAGAAAAGCAGGAGAAATAGCACAGAGAAGGACTCTACTGTACAGAAACACAAATAATTATCAACCCATAAACTTCTACAGAGAAACCTGTTCGTTCAGTGCATTTATCCCCTTTTTCTCTTCAAAAATCATCCACCCAACTGTGGTTCCGATTTGTGTAACAAACACATTCTGTGACTGTGTCGCATCCCACAGGTCGCTCCTGAACGACGGGCTTTGCCTATTCCTTATTTGATTTGTTGTCTGTCTGGTCACCTGGTTTTACTTTTGCTCTTTGACAGAATGGCTGGACATTTAATAACTAGGAGGGGAGAAATCAAAGAGTTCAACACAACTCTGTGCAGAGTTGTACCCTGGACCATCGTGCCAATGCATTCGCAGGAGTGTTTGCGCCATTTCTTTCTTCCAAGCCCCCGTCCCTCTCTCCCTTCCCACTAGAGATGTTCATGGAGAAGAAATTGAAAGGCGAATGAATCCCATCCAAGCGCATAGATGGGGTTTGAGCCCAATGGAAGTTAATGAACATCGAAATACAACATTTGCCCATTGCTTCCAGAAACAACGTATGGAGCAGGGCAACACACACCACACCAGCAGTGCTCTAGGGACCACGGAGGTCAATGGGCGGGTTTCTATTGACGTCAGTGGGTGCTGGGTCAGGGCCGAGGAGAGCTCTACGGTGCCATGGCCTCTTGGATTTAGTAGGGAGTACAAGTGCTGAAGCCCTATGATGGGCCACAATCTAAATCCCCCCAAATTGATGTGAGAGAGAGAGGAGGGAGTGGGGCACGGTCTCCATCCGTTCTGGTTCAGGCCCTGGGATACTCCCCGCACACAAAAATCCTTTTCGGGCTCAAATGACTTTTATTCAGATGAGGGGAAATGATAAAACGAGGATGAGAAGCACGAAGAGTCTCCTGGGAGAGCGGCTATCATGACTAGGGCTGCGATTCTGTACAGAGGTCACGGATTCTGTGACTTTCCGCGACCTCCGTGACTTTCGCAGCTGCAATGGCTGGTGTGACTGATCCCAGGGCCACCAGAGCAGCCACCCTCGGGACCAGCTGCTCGGACGCTGTGACGTTGTGCAGTCTATATGGTTTTATAAAAACTTGATAATAAGTCAATATAATGTAACTGAGATGGTTTTAGAGAAAATACGGTAATAAGTGAATGTAAGTAACTGGGATATGCCTCACGCAAAAGGTCTCTTGTAAGGTATCATTACAAAGCTTATAATCTACTGAGTGTGATCATCTGATTTGTATAAATGTATCACTCTTGTATCTAAAACTAGAAATATAAAATGTAACTCTGAGGGCCTATTGTAATTGTGTAAAGTGTGGACCATTAATGATGGTTTGGAATCTTGATGACTCCCATTGTCTGCAGATGGCTGTATTTACCTGTGAGTCTTCCTGTATATGTGTGTGCTGGCAAGTGAGTAATGAAGTCTTGCAGTGACATGTGATCATGTCACCTGAACTGGAATCCATCTTTAACCTGGTGCTTTTCCAGTGAGGGGGGTGGGGGTGGAAACCCAGAGAGACAAAGAGTTCCCGCCTTATGCAAAAGATATATAAAGGGGGGAAGAGAACAGAGAGGGAGAGGAGAAGCCATCATGAAGAATCCCCTAGCTACCACCTGAGCTGCAACAAGAGCTGTACCAGGGGAAAGAATTGTGCCCAGGCCTGGAAGGTGTCCAGTCTGAGAAAAACTTACTGAAACATCTCTGAGGGTGAGATTATCTGTATTCAGTTTGATTAGGCATAGATTTGCGCATTTTATTTTATTTTGCTTGGTGACTTACTTTGTTCTGTCTGTTACTACTTTGAACCACTTAAATCCTACTGTCTGTATTTAATAAAATCACTTTTTATTTAGTAATTTACTCAGAGTATGTATTAATACCTGGGGGAGCAAACAACTGTGCATATCTCTCTATCAGTGTTATAGAGGGCGAACAATTTATGAGTTTGCCTTGCATAAGCTTTATGCGGGGTAAAACGGATTTATTTGGGTTTAGACCCCATTGGGAGTTGGGCATCTGAGTGCTAAAGACAAGCACACTATTCAGGTAAACTTGCAGCTTTGGGACAAGTGATTCAGACCCTGGGTCTGTGTTGGAGCAGATGAGAGTGTCTGGCTCAGCAAGACAGGGTGCTGGAGTCCTGAGCTGGCAGGGAAAACCGGAGCAGGGGTAGTCTTTGCACATCGGGTGGCAGCTCCCAAGGGGGTTTCTGTGATCCAACCCGTCACAGCCTCATGGCCAGCTGCACCGGGGGCTGCTGGAGCGGCCCCATGGCCAGCCTACCGGCCATTGCTCAGGCGGTCCCGGGGTGGTTGGCCCTGGGGAGCACCCGAGCAGTGGTCCTGGGGCTGCCCTGGGCCCAGCTGCACCAGCCACAGCTCGTGCGGCTGGCCCAGAGGGACAAATCCCTCTTGTCAGTCCTGGGGTGGCTGGCCCCGAGGAGCGCCCAAGCAGCAGTCCCAGGAGTGGCCCCGGGGAGCACCCAAGCAGCTGTCCCTGGGGCCTCGGAGCAGGGGAGTCTGAGGGCAACCAGCCCCCGTGGCCAGTGCAGGGGCTAGCCATTGGCCCCTGGTCCCCCACAACAGCAGTGTCCTGTGGCCCCCCAGAGCAGCAGCGCCCGGGGCCCCAGGAGCTGCTAAGTTTTGGTCAGAGGTATTTATATAGTAAAAGTCATGGACCGGTCATGGGCCGTGAATTTTTCTTTATTGCCCATGCCCGGTCCATGACTTTTACTAAAAATACCCGTGACTAAATCTTAGCCTCCATGAGCTGCCCCACAGTGCCCAGCACAGAGACGCCTGGCGTTTAGAGAGCCAGTGCGCAGAACGGTGAACGGGGAGGGGTCTCTCGCAGGGACTGATTCCGCTGATTGCTCTAGGAACCCATGGAAGGGGTAAGGTGGTTTCTATGGTTTCAAAGGCTGTGTCTAATGTTACCAGGGAATTGCCTGCTTCATTCCACGGCCGTACCACAGCAGGTGGGAGATCAGAGAAAGAACAAGAACCAAGCAGCAGGCAGGGCACAATTTGTCCCTGTCAGGGCTCAACAAGAATAAACCTGAGCTGCCTTTGATCTGTGAATTACCCGCCCTACTCCACAGAGAAGTTTGGTAAACAACTGGTGGAGAGAGATGAAAGCTGGTTTCCATGGGGATAAAATCTAGACAGGCGTGGGAAGATTTGGGGGCTCCACCCCACATCCTCTGACAGATGCCATGTGCCATGCAGGAATGAGGAGCACCCTCACTTCTAGAGGCTCCCGGCACTTGACGGTTGTTTGTGTCTCACTCCCCCATCTGGTTGTGTCACCATAGTCTTCAGTGCTGTTCCCTGAGCAGGTGAGTCGAGCGTTTTGCTCTGGAGACACTGAAGGCGGCGGAGTCAGCACATACTGGGTGAGAGAACCTGAGACAGGAGGAGAAAACACTGGGTAAAATGGACTCAACATTGACTTTATCCCCAGTTAACATGATCTGCAGGGAGCCAGGGGAAAAACCAAACCCCTCAGAGCACCTGAGCAGTAAGTGAGCAGCGTGAGGAGCAGAGGGGCCCAGGCCATGGTGGGAATCCAGACGAGCTCGGCTTCCTGAGGCAAACAGGTCTCTGGGTGGGACCGTCTGATTCTCTCTTAAACCCCCACTGCTGGAGAATGGCCCCTTCATACTCTCTCCTGGGGGGAGTGAATGGGCAGTGCGTGGAGCAGCGCCCCCCACTGATAGCAAGGGGTGGCTGAAATGTGTAAGGAGGAGCAGTCATTGTCTCATCGATTGCAGGCAGGAACCAAACTGTGCAGCCAGTGCCGAGCACAGGCTGGAGCAGGGGATGAAGACAGGGGAGGTTTTTGTCTCAGTTCCCCATCTGGCGGGATCACTGTGATTCACACTACCAGGCCACACAGCACAGTAATAGTCAGCCTCATCCTCTGCCTGGACCCCGGTGATGGTCAGGGCAGCGTTGTTGCCGGATATGGACCCAGAGAACCGGGCAGGGATCCCGGAGGGTCTGCTATTGGTGTAGTATATAAGCTGCCGAGGAGCAGAGCCTGGTTTCTGCTGGAACCAGGCTGGATAGTTGCCAGTGCTGATGGCTCCAGAGCTCAGACTGCAGGACAGAGTGACAGCCCCTCCTGGGGTCACCGACATCGAGGGCTCCTGAGTCACCACGGGCTGCGAACTGACCCCTGAAATCAACATTACAAACACACTCAGCACAAGGACTCCGGATCCTCACAGACAAACCTCCTCACCTGCAAGTGTCCTTCATATTTTTGTCACTGAATCAAACAATTCCCTCACCTGAGCAGTAAGTGAGCAGCGCAAGAAGCAGAGGGGCCCACACCATGGTGGGAAATCCAGACGAGCTCGGCTTCCTGAGGCAAACGGGTCTCTGGCTGGGACCCTCTGATTCTCTCTTAAACCCCCAGCGCTGGAGAACGGCCCCTTCATGCAAATCTGCCTGATGCTGGTGGTTTCTCATATCGAAGCTGAGCCCTGCAGATTGCCTGGGCAGAATCGCTCTCTAAGGTCCCATGTGACAGAAGGAAGAAAGGCCCCTCTGCTTTATCCTTTGCTCAGGGGAAGCCAATGTGATCCCAGTGCGGAGAGCTCCGACCGGGAAATGTGCTGTCGTCACTCATTTACCTGTACGAAGTACATGGATTATGATGGGATTTCATAATCACCCCCTCCCCCACATGCACACACACTGGCACTGCATTACCAGGGAGCGTTTCTGGTCCCAGTAACCCTGGGTAAAGCGTCACATCCCTCTCCTGCGTGTCCTGTGGGGATTCCCTGGACTGACTGGTTCAGGCTCTAGGGCACCGGATACAGCTCTGGTGACTGACACCTGGGGCAGGAGGTGGAGATGGGATGGGAGGAGGGAAGTTGGTGGGGTCCCATCTGGAAAATCTCTTGCTGGGAGCTCGTGTTCCTGCTCTGATCTCTGTTCAGATCCCAGCAGAGGGACAGGTCAGTGTCACCCCCGAGAATGACAAGTGCTGGGTCCCAGGAGAACTTTGAATTAAACTGTTGCTGCAAAAGTCACTTGGCTTTTAGCTTCGTACCCGCTCTGGGCACATGCCCCATCTGCACCCGCTTGCCTGCTGCTCACCCCTGTCTTCCCCTTTCCCCCAACCAGGAAGGAGGTGAGGGGGGTGCCTGGAATCCGAAGCAGGTTGGGGAGGGGACGGACCCTGGAGTGCAGAGGGCAGGGGGGGATGCCTGAGGCCGTTTTCACTCTATTGCAAATGGGAGATTTCTTTGTATAGATAAAAAACACACCCGAGAACCCCAGAGAGGCCTGTGTATCCCAGCTGTTGGTAGCCTTATGCTCCTCTGGCCTGGACAATGGACATTATGGATGAAGAGCTCCCCCTGGTGGGGAAGGTCACATTTACAGCAGTTCCAAGCAGTCACTCTAAGCTGCAGAACTCAGCGCTTTATAAGAATTGTCTCTAGCCCCAACGCTGCGTTGTGTGACCAGGATCTCTCGTCCCCTGGGATCTGGGCTCCTGGCAATTTATAACCCCACTTGGGGAGCACACGCCGGTGCTCAGGGCCTGACAGCTGCCCTCACTGCCGAGCTTTGGCATGGGAAGAAGGACAATTCTGCCTGATTCTACAATGATCAGCCGGGGAACCCAAGGGCTGAAGCAGCTGATGGCACCATTCCCTTCCCTCCAGAACTCCTTCCTTCCTGGTGAAACCTGCATTCTACTGGGCTCTGGGCCTCCCTCCACACTGCACAGCAGACAGCCAGGGGCGCTTTCAAAGGGGGTTTGGGCCCTGCTTTGCTTCTTCCTGCTGGATAACGTGGGGCTGAAAGGTTTGCAGCTAAGCCCAGACCCGACTCCCTGAGCTACGGGAGAATGGATCTGTGTTAGGACCGCGGGGCCTGTGAGACAGCGGGA
The DNA here is from genome assembly GCF_011386835.1 of Chrysemys picta bellii. Taxonomy (NCBI): domain Eukaryota; kingdom Metazoa; phylum Chordata; order Testudines; family Emydidae; genus Chrysemys; species Chrysemys picta. The sequence continues at coordinate 14,974,274 of NC_088805.1, read as the reverse complement.
AAGTTAGCTGGGAAATTCCCAGGTCTCACGGGCAGCGTTTGTGCCACCAAGGTTAGGAGTGGGGGTCTGTGACCCGAGATGGTCTTGACCTGTGTCCTCAGCTTTCTTATGCCCTGCTGCCCTCGTGTGTGTGTCTCTGAGGGCTGGGCCAGGACTGGGGGCCAGAGACCCTGATCAGTTCCCAGAATCCCTGGTTCTCCCTTTTGGCAAAGAACAAATGGGATTTTGACATAATCTATTATCTGATACATCCTATAACTGGACACTTTATCCAGGAATGGAAACAGCAACACACTAAGGGCTTGTCTATACTTACCGCGCTGGTTCGGCGACAGGCAATCGAACTTCTGGGTTCGATTTATTGCGTCTAGTCTGGACGCGATAAATCGAACTCAGAAGTGCTCCCCGTTGACTCCGGTAATCCTGCTCGCCACGAGGAGTACGCGGAGTCGACGGGGGAGCCTGCCTGCCGGGTCTGGACGGCGTTAAGTTCGAACTAAGGTATGTCGACTTCAGCTACGTTATTCACGTAGCTGAAGTTGTGTACCTTAGTTCGATTTGGGGGTTTAGTGTAGACCAAGCCTAAGTCATCTGATAGGTCTTTCTTTTATCTTCCAGGCCATTCAAGGTGTGTCCAGCAGGTGGGGTAACACAGGGGAACTGGGTTAGGGGAGACGTGTCTCTTTACTGAAGGAGCATGTGGCCGTCTGCTCCCAGTTTGACCAGGTAGTGGTGGCTCTGTAACACTGGGATCAATAGGGCAGCAAAAGCTGCTCCTGCTAGAAAGATGGAGCAGAGAGCATAACAGTGGCTGACATCTCCCCCAGGGCGAGTAAATGGGGAGTGGTGGAGCAGCGTCCCCTGCTGATGGCAATGGGTGGTTGAAATTCATAAGAAGGAGCAATTAGTGTCTCATGTATTGAAGGGAGGAATCAAACTATGCAGCCATTGCAGAGGCCAGGCTGGAGGGGATGACAGGGGAAGACAGGGGAGGTTTTTGTCTCAGTTCCCCATCTGGCTGGATCACTGTGATTCACATTACCAGTATGTACAACACAGTAATAGTCAGCCTCATCCTCTGCCTGGACACCGGTGATGGTCAGGGCAGCGTTGTTACCGGATATGGACCCAGAGAACCGGGCAGGGATCCCGGAGGGTCTGCTATTGGTGTTGTATATAAGCTGCCGAGGAGCAGAGCCTGGTTTCTGCTGGTACCAGGAGGGATAGTTGCTGGTGGTGATGGCTCCAGTGCTCAGGCTGCAGGACAGAGTGACAGCCCCTCCTGGGGTCACCGACATCGAGGGCTCCTGAGTCACCACGGGCTGCGAACTGACCCCTGAAATCAACATTACAAACACACTCAGCACAAGGACTCCGGATCCTCACAGACAAACCTCCTCACCTGCAAGTTCCTTTAATGTTCTTGTCACTGAATCAAACAATTCCCTCACCTGAGCAGTACGTGAGCAGCGTGAGGAGCAGAGGGGCCCAGGCCATGGTGTGGAATCCAGATGCGCTCGGCTTCCTGAGGCAAACGGGTCTCTGGGTGGGACCCTCCGATTCTCTCTTAAACCCCCAGCGCTGGAGAACGGCCCCTTCATGCAAATCTGCCTGAGCCTGGTTATATCATATTGAAGCTGAGCCCTGCAGATTTGCTGGGCAGAATCGCTCTCTAAGGTCCCATGTGACAGAAGGAAGAAAGGCCCCTCTGCTTTATCATTTGCTCCGAGGAAGCCAATGTGATCCCAGTGCTGAGCTCCGACTGGGAAATGTGCCGTCACTCATTTATCTGCACGGAGCACATGGATTATGATGGAATTTCATAACTCCCTGCCCCCCCCCCCCCCACACACACATGCTCACTGGCACTGAATCAGCAGGGAGCGTTTGTGGTTCCATTAACCCTGGCTAAAGCCGTTGTGGCCCCACACTCCTATTCTTCATTGTAATATTATTATGATACAAGTATGGCATAATTATGATGTATTTTGTGCAAGATAAGGCATATGCGATATCATTGAAAGGGTTCAAGTATCAGGGGGTAGCCGTGTTAGTCTGTATCTACAAAAACAACAAGGAGTCTGGTGGCACCTTAAAGACTAACAGGAATATTGGCTATATATCTGTATTACAAATATGTTTACACCTGGGGAATGCCCACTAGGATAAATGTAATCAGTCTCGATAGCTGGCTTGGAAGGGCCATTAGGGAGAACAGTAGCTGATTGCTCACTGGGGAACCTTCCTGAGGACACTAAACAGCCTCTGACTCATGGCCGCTATGACACTATGGGGTCATGTGACTAAGTCACCTGGTACTGGACTCCATCTTGGAATACCAGTGTTTGTCCACTGCAAGGTGTGGGAACTAAAGTTGGAGACAAAGGATTCCTGCCACATTCAAAAGCTATTCAAGGCAGGGGAGTGACATCATTGTGATTCTTCTCTGACTCCCCACCCAAGGAGACTGCTGGAAACACCGGAGGAACAGAGCCTGGACTAGGGGAGAAGGGCTGAACCCAGGCTAGAGGGATTTCTAGCCTATGAAAGGAATATCTGGGATTTGAAGCTGCAAGCAAGTGCAGCTTGCCCTCACAAATCTCTGCAAACTGCCTAAATCAACAGTTAGGGTGAGAATTTGCTACTCAGATACAATCTCTTTAGTATATTAAGCTTAGATTGTGTGTTTGTTTTACTTGCTAGGTAATCTGCTTTGATCTGTTTGCTATCTCTCAATCACTTAAAATCTCTCTTTTGTAGTTAATAAATTTATTTTTGCTTTGTCTAAAACCAGTGTGTGGAAATTATAACTTGAGGCAGAAAGCTGCTGCAGATCTCTCTCCACATTGAGGGAGGGGGGATTTCATGAGCTTATGCTGTACAGTTCTCTGAGCAACGCAAGACAGTATAATTTTGGGTTTACCCTCCAAAGGGGGGTGTGCACTTGAGTAACTGGGCAGTTCCTTAGCTGAGCCTTCCCATGCAGAGCTGATCTCAGCAGCTGTGTGTAGCTGAAGCGGGGTGTGTCTCTACCTGTATGTGTGCTGGAGGGGGCTTGAGAGCCTGTCACACCAGTACAGTGTAAAGGGAGCCCAGGCTGGGGGGTCAGGCTGGCTCAGTGGTACCCCAGTTGCAGGTGGCCCCCGGGGGGAACCTGTCACATCCTTCTCCCGCATGCCCTGGACTGACTGGTGCAGACTCTAGGGCACAGGATATAGCTCTGATGACTGACACCTGGGGAAGGAGGTGGAGATGGGATGGGAGGAGGGAAGTTGGTGGGGTCCCAGCTGGAAAATCTCTTGCTGGGAGCTCATGTTCCTGCTCTGATCTCTGTTCAGATCCCAGCAGAGGGACAGGTCAGTGTCACCTCCGAGAATGACACGTGCTGGGTCCCAGGAGAACTTTGAATTAAACTGTTCCTGCAAAGGTCACTTGGCTTTTAGCTTTGTACCCGCTCTGGGCACATGCCCCATCTACACTGGCCTGCCTGCTGCTCACCCCCATCTGCCCCTTTCCCCAAACCAGGAAGGAGGGAGGTTGCCCAGAATCTGAAGCAGGTTGGGGAGGGGACAGATGCTGGAGTGCAGAGGGTAGGGGGGATGAGTGAGGCTGGTTTCACACTATTGCAAAGAGGAGATTTTTTTGTATAGGACACAGGTGAACATGCCTGAGAAGCCCAGAGAGGCCTCTGTATCCCAGCTATTGGTAGCCTTGTGCTCCTCGGGCCTGGACAATGGACATTGTAGATGAAGAGCTCCCCCTGGTGGGGAAGGTCACATTTACAGCAGTCCCCAGCGTTCACTCTAAGCTGCAGAACTCAGCACTTTGTAAGAATGGTCTCTAACCCCAATGCTGCGTTGTGTGACCAGGACCTCTAGTCCCCTGGGATCTGGGCTCCTGGCAATTTATAACCCTGCTTGGGGAGCACAGGCCTGGTAACTGCCCTCACTGCTGAGCCTTGGCATGGGAAGAAGGAAAATTCTGCCTGATTCTACAATGAGCAGCCGGGGAACCCAAGGGCTGAAGCAGCTGATGGCACCATTCCCTTCCCTCCAGAACTCCTCCCTTCCTGGTGAAACCTGCATTCTACTGGGCTCTGCGCCTCCCTCCACACTGCACATCAGACAGCGAGGGGCGCCTTCAAAGGGGGTTTGGGCCCTGCTTTGCTTCTTCCTGCTGGTTAACACAGGGCTGAAAGGTTTGCAGCTAAGCCCAGGCCCGATTCCCTGAGCTACGGGAGAATGGATCTGTGTTAGTACTGAATGGCCTGTGACACAGCGGGAAAGTTAGCGGGAAATTCCCAGGTCTCACAGGCAATGTTTGTGCCACCAGGGTTAAGAGTGGGGGTCTGTGACCCGAGATAGTCTTGAACTGTGTCCTCAGCTTCCTTATGGCCTGCTGCCCCCGTGTGTGTGTCTCTGAGGGCTGGTCCAGGACTGGGGGCCAGAGACCCTGAACAGTCCCCAGAGTCCCTTGGTGTAACTTTTGGCTAAGAATAAATAAGATTTTGCTGTATTCTATTGTCTGATATGTACTACACCTCTACCTCGATATAAAACTGCCCGCGTGAGCCAAAAAATCTTACCGCATTATAGGTGAAACCGTGTTATAACGAACTTGCTTTGATCCGCCAGAGTGCGCAGTCCCGCCCCCTCCGGAGCGCTCCTTTACCGCGTTATATCCAAATTCATGTTCTATCGGGTCGCGTTATATCGAGGTAGCGGTGTATAACTGGACACTTCATCCAGGCATAGGAATGGGGATGCACTAAATGATCTCATCGGTCTTTCCTCTCACTTTCAGACCATTCAAGGTATTCTCTGGCTGGTGGGGTGACAAGTAAACTGGGTTAGGGGAGACATGTCCCTTTACCCAAGGAGCATGTGGCCGTCTGCTCCCAGCTTGACCCAGGCAGTGGTGGGTCTGTGACACACGGATCTATAAGGCAGAAAAGCTGCCCCTGCTAGACAGATGGAGCAAAGAGCATAAGAGTGGCTGATCTCTCCCCCAGGGGGAGTGAATGGGGAGTGGTGGAGCAGCGCCCCCTGCTGATGACACAAGGGGTGGCTGAAATTCCTAAGGAGGAGCAATTCTTGTCTCATATTTAGGGCACTACCACATTCACAGTCATGGGATTTTAAAAATCATAAATTCACTTATTTGAATCTGAAATGTCACAGTGTTGTAATTGTAGGAGTCCCGCCCCAAAAAGGAGTTGTGTGGAAGGAGGGTTTGGAAGGTTATCGTAGAGCGGGTTGCGATACTGCTACCCTTACTTCTGCCCTGCGGCTGGTGGCGGTGCTGCCTTCAGAGCTGGGCAGTAGGAGAGCGGCGGCTGTTGCCCGGGAGCCCATCTCTGAAGACGGAGCCGCTGCCACCAGCAGCAGAAGGAAGGATGGCCTAGTATGGTATTGCCACCCTTACTTCTGCGCTGCTGCCTGCAGAGGTGGGCCCTCAGCCAGCATCTGTCACTCTCCGGCCACCCGGCTCTGAAAGCAGCAGCACAGAAGTGAGGGTGGCATGGGATGGAATTGCCACCTATGCTTCTGCACTGCTGGGGGTAGGGTGCTTCTTTCAGCGCTGGGCGCCCGGCCAACAGCTGCTGCTCTCCGGCCACTCAGCTCTGAAGGCAGCGCAGAAGTAAGAGTGGCAATACCCCGACCCCCCCAAAGTAACCTTGTGAGCCCCCCTGCATCTCCCTTTTGAGTCAGGACCCCCAGTGTGAGAAACGCTGGTCTCCCCTGTGAAATCTGTATAGTATAAGGTAAAAGCACACAAAAGACCAGATTTCATGGGGGCAAGACCAGATTTTCACAGTCCACGATCCGTTTTTCATGGCCGTCAATTTAGTAGGGCCCTACTCATATTGCAGGCAGGAACCAAACTGTGCAGCCAGTACAGAAGCCAGGCAGAAGGAGATGACGGGGGAAGACAGGGGAGGTTTTTGTCTCAGTTCCCCATCTGGCTGGATCACTGTGAGTCCAACTACTACTGCTACCGATATACACAGCACAGTAATAGTCAGCCTCATCCTCTGCCTGGACACCGGTGATGGTCAGGGCAGCGTTGTTACCGGATATGGACCCAGAGAACCGGGCAGGGATCCCGGAGGGTCTGGTATTGGTGTTGTATATAAGCAGCCGAGGAGCAGAGCCTGGTTTCTGCTGGAACCAGGCTGGATAGTTGCTGGTGGTGATGGCTCCAGTGCTCAGACTGCAGGACAGAGTGACAGCCCCTCCTGGGGTCACCGACATCGAGGGCTCCTGAGTCACCACGGGCTGCGAACTGACCCCTGAAATCAACATTACAAACACACTCAGCACAAGGACTCCGGATCCTCACAGACAAACCTCCTCACCTGCAAGTCTCCTTCATATTTTTGCACTGAAGAAACAATTCCCTCACCTGAGCAGTAAGTGAGCAGCATGAGGAGCAGAGGGGCCCAGGCCATGGTGGGAATCCAGACGAGTTCGGCTTCCTGAGGCAAACGGGTCTGTGGCTGGGACCCTCCGATTCTCTCTTAACCCCCCAGCGCTGGAGAACGGCCCCTTCATGCAAATCTGCTCCCTGCTCACTAGCTGCTTCTGCCAGCACCTCCCTCCCTCCTTGGAGTCGGCCTCACTGGGCCAAATCCAGCGGGGGGCGGAAGGGGATGTCAGTTCCATGGGGGTACAGCTAGGGGTGCTCAGCTCTGAATTTGGCCTTTACTCTGTGAACGGCCGTTACGGGGCTGCTGGGAGGAGTCGTTAGCGTAACGTTAGCGCAGCACGTCTGACGTGTAGAGAGCATTGGACGAGCTTTGCATCGCTGGGCACACAGATATTTTCTATCACGTGCAGATGGAGAGGGGTCACTGCCGCCACCACTGCAGTGCAGCCGGGCCAGCGTCCCCCATGCTGCCCCTCACGCGTGGACACGCACCCTGGGAAAACCCCCAGAACTAACTCATTCCCCTCCTGCCACCCTCCCTCCAGCTCCCCTTTGCCGTGATGCCTAGAAACAAACTGACAGCAGTAAGGCCATGGATGTGCTGAGACCCTTCCCATCCCGCTGCCAGGATTGTCTCATTGCTGTCTTCTGCCATCCATAGGCCCGTCTCTGTGTTTCTACAGAGCCCAACACAACGGGGACCTGGGCCATGACCTGTCCTCCCAAGGCGCTACAGAAATACAGATACATAATAATCACAGTGATGCAGCTGCCTCTAATGGACATTCCTGGGCCAGATTTTGCAGAGATGTTCAGCATTGAATGTAATCTCTGTTAAATTACATACAAGTAAAAAAACACTTTGCAAATACACATCCAGCAATTACAAGGAGAAATAGTTCATAATTCTGCCACCTAAATCAGTACAATTGGGTGCCTCGGACCTCTTGTTTCTCCTCCTCCCCCATCACTCGGTCTGAATGAGGGATCTGAAAGGACGCAGCTGTTCAGACACCACGGTCTGTGCACCAGGCTCTTGAAGACAAATGTGTGTTAAATCGTTACTTTAATCCCTAGAAACTATTCACAATACAGACTGGTGCCCAGTCAGAACTGAACCACAGCACCCATCTGCAGAAGAGTACATGGGGAATATCCAGGTGCATCTCAAATCACATTTTATTCTCTCCAGTCTCTGGAGTTTAAGGAGAGATTCATTCCAGTTCCCAGCTGCACGCAGCTCAGGGTTACCCTTATGAACGTGTCTGCCTTCAGACTCCCCTTGTGTTCTAATATTTTGCATCAAGGGACATCAAGGGCCCAGGCACCCCCTGTAGCTCATCAGACAAGTACAGGGCAGGGTCCGGGGAGGGAGGGGGTGTGCAGAGGAAGGTTCTTTCTACTCAGTGGGTCTCAGTGAGGCTTTGGTCTCCGTTAACACAACCATTGGCAGGCTCACGCTTTCCTAACGTGGCCTGGACCTTGTTATTTCAAAAGAAACTGAACCACGTTTGCTTCAGGTGTAAAAGGCTCCTCTCAACCCCAGACACCATGTGCTGCCTTGCTCTGCCTTTGATATTTGTAAGGGGCTTTTCCCCATGGGATCTAAGGCTATCTGAACTCTGGCATGTATGGTTCATACCCCCACACTTAGTAGCTCTGTATTGGCTGAGGGGTGAATTAACACCCTTGTGCCTTGTTTAATTTGATCATTCAACAGGCTCACCCCTTCCTAATTTCACCAATTCTTGACATGCTGATGGAACGGTTGTTTCCAGACTTGTCTGGGTTTACGTGTATATATAAATCCCGCCTTTACACTGAGAAGGGGTTCATCAATCTACAACATAAGTCAATACATCTGCGTTCCGTCAGCCCTCTGTCTCATCCCTCCCCCACCCAGTGTGTCTGTAGGAGGGGTTTGAACAGATGCAGCTCTCTGATCACCACAGCCTGTTGCACACACCCTGGGAGGTAAATGTGTATTAAACAGTTACTGTATTTCATTACCAACAGTTCAAAAGTGCAGGGAGACAGCGCCCTCTTGTGCCCAGAGTCATAGCTGCACCATGTTGCTATACTGCCCTACAGCACTTGGGGAAAATCCAGCTGCTTCTCACATCCCATTGAATTCTCTCCAATCTCTGGAGTTGAAGGAGAGATTCATGACAGGTCCTAGCTACATTCAGCCCAGTTTGCCATTTGTGAGTGTGGCTCTGTGTTACTGTGTCCCTCCAACTCACCCCCTGGGCTAAACTTTACATGTAGGAGTAGCTAGGACTTGGGAACCCCTGTGACTCCTCAGATACACGTACAGCAGGCCTGGGGCGAGTGGTGGGGTTGATCTCAATGTGGCTTCTGTGATTTGTTTCACCTGGTCATTTTGCAGGCTCAGCGTTTCCTACCGGGGCAGATTGTATCATGGCCAGATCCGTCCCTTTCCTACCCTGGCTCTGCTTGTGTGTGAGATGCCTGGGCTCTGGGATCACCCCCACCCCCTGCAGACTCTGAGTTTCACTGAAGAATGAGCTGGTATTTAATAGACACAAACTACCTCCTCTCACAGCATGGATCTGGGAACTGGATTTTGGAACGTTTCCTTTAGTATTATAACTGAATCTCATTGCTGCAGGAGCACTGTATTGCCGGGCTCAAATACTGGTTCCATTGAAAGAAATGAGACAAAGACTTATGTATTATGGACACTCACTGATATTATGCTTTAAAGCCTGTGACTATAAGGTGTTTAAAGCAGACATGGCAGGAGCGGTTGATAAACAGGGTATCTCCAAACAGAGGAAAGAGACCAACAAACCAACCAGGTGTGGCCAGATTCAAGAGGCTATCCATTTGTATCAGAGGTTTGCAGGAAGAGACATTTTGCATTCTAAAAGTCACTAGTGGCGGGGTTAGGGGAGGCAGCATGCAGCCTGCACCAGATGGCTCCGTGTCCATACCCAGCAGGGAACAGGAACTTTATCTGGGATACATGTCAGACTCCAGCCCTGGCAAAGAAAAGTGCAGCAGGAATTCCACACTCTAGTGCTGAGGCACCACCTAGCGCCTGGGCTCCCAGGGACCTTCTTGGGAAACTTTCATTTGCTCCTTCTTTAGAATCCCTGTCAAATACAGGAGCCCCAGGGACACAATTCTCTCCTTTACCCCCAGGGAACCTGTCATCAGGCCAGGCTACTTCCCACACTCCAAAGCAGGCGCTGCCACACCCAGCCCTTGGCAAGGAGGGTTATTTTCCTTAGCAGAAGTTAACAAACAAACAGAAAAACAGTCTTTTAACTCATTCCCTAGCCTCAGGCTTCAGGGCCCCCTGCCAGGGCCTCTGACTCTCCTGTTCCGAGCAGCTTCCTCAGTTCACTCAGCTCTGCTGCCTTCCAGGAGCAGCTGCCCCAGAGCTGCTTCTCTGAGCCCAGGCCCCCTGCTCCAGGCACTCATCACAGGCACTAGCTCTACACCACAGTGACTTTCCCTTCTCCCCAGCACAGCCTGTCTCAGCTCATTACCCACTGACAGCCCTTTATAGGCCCAGCTGTAGCCCAGCCCTCTTTGATTGGCTGGATTGGCCCCACCTGCTCTGAGTAAACTGGAGCTGAGACAAGAGCAGTGTGTTCAAGCAGTGTCAGTCCCTGGCTTTGGTGGGAATCAGGGTCATTTTCCAACATGACCGTCACTTTTGTGAGTCTAAAACTCCCATCTTGGTGGGATCTAGGTGGTCCCACATAACACTCCGACCCCTCACCAAAAAACTGAACCCCCAAACAAACCCAGTAGTGTCCTGTCTGCTCCGTGCACTCCCTTCCCCATGTTAACAGCCCTGGTGATTAGCAAATCACCCATGGGTCTTACACCAGGGGGGTCTGCTGGGGCAGTTACCTTGTGGGTTGGGTAGATGGGAGACACGTGTGTCCTTACTTCTGAGGCAGCCATAGAACCAGCAGCCCTGTTCTGAGCCGTGAGCAAATTTGAGAGTAAATTTGTACAGCACGTATGACGCCATTCAGGTGATAGCTGGTAGATTTCCCCCAGGTCTTTCCCTGAGGGATAGAATGGAGGGGACAGTCCATGAGTGTCTGTTCAGCACAAACTCTGACCCCAGGGGAAAGTCTGAACAGAAACAGAGCCTCGGAACCAATTCATAGCATCAGTTTTTACAATTTCCTGGGTAACGCTGAAGTGAATCCTTTTTTAAATGTTGGACATTCTGGTGTTTCTCAGTTTGAATGTGCTGCAAAGAAGTGTTTATCCCGTGTTTTTGTTGCCTTCAACTGAGGAATCCGAGGGGGACCTGGAAGAGGAGAATAACTAGGCAATATTGACTGTTCAGGGTTGGGTGTTTTTATGTGTTGAACACAATGCTTGGAATGGCTGCTTTCAGAATAAATAAAAAAAACCAAACTAAATAAATATCCTGGGTATGTGTGGTGAGTTTCTATAATTTCTTGGGGTTCCACATTACTGTCCAAGTGATGCCTCAGAGAAAACTTCATTAGACAAAGGACAGAGGCAAACCCACAAGAAATGAGGTGAGTTTCTGGTTTAAAAATGAAACAACTTAAAATGTGTATTTAAAATGGAACCTGTTGGACAGTGGGAGTGTTGTCAAGTGGTTAAAACAGGTGGCTGCGAGCAAGGGCTCCTTGGTTCTGTTCGAAGCTTTGCCGTTGACTCATTGCAGGACCCCGAATGAATCAAAACTCCTCCATGACTCACTCTCCCATCTGTGAGGTGGGGGTGATGGGTTTTAGGGATGGGTGAGCTTCATGGAGTTCAAAGATTTGCAAACTACAGACAGACACCTTATTAGGGTTCACAAACGAGTCTGAGTTTGGGAATCTTTCCCCCTGATGGAATCTTATTCCCAGGGTATTTCCAGCTGTTTTCCAATGCTTTCATGCACAGAAGGCAGCCTGTGCAATGAATTAGGGACAGAAGAAACCCCTAACCACTAGCCTGGAACTGTGACTACCCAGTACTCTGTATAGACCATTCATTCAGTCATTAGACATTTCTTCTCCATCTCTCCGCTCTTCCCCTCACAGTTCCTCCCCTACAGGGCATTAACACTGTCATTTTATGGAAGGGGCCAAATTTTCAAGCTTGTGATATTTGAGTAGGTTAAAATTACAGCACTTGTGCTTGCCCGTCTCTCGTATTTACCCTTCGCCCCAGGGGGCTGGGAGGCCGCACTGATGTTTGTCAAGTGCATTGAGACACTAGAGTGACAGATGCTGCGGAAGGGCAGATGTGCCTGTGAGTGAACAGGGACTGGGGAAGAGTTGTTCCTCCTGCTGAAAGACAGGGAGGATGGATGGGGGAGGGAAGGGCTTTCCTTCGCTCAGCAGCCGAAATTCCCAGCAAAGAGAGATCACTTGTGTAATTTGCTCCAGAAGACCCCAGGTTCTGCAACCTGAACACTCCTTAACAGGGCACAGGCTGAGGATTTTGTCTCAATTCCCCATCTCCCTGCATCACTGTGGTTCCTGCCAGGTGCTACCACTGCCAAAACCTCCAGCACAGTAATAATCAGCCTCGTCCTCTGCCTGGAACCCGGAGATGGTTAAGTAGCCGGTTGTATTAGAGGCGTCTTTAGAACCAACAAAGTGACTGGAGACCCCAGAGCCTTGGTACTTGTCGGAGTCAGTGTTGCACCTCAGAAGGTACCTAGGGCTGTTCCCATCTTTCTGCTGGTACCCGGCGACACTTCCAAATGTGGATCCACTGCTAAGGGCGCAGGAGAGTTTAACTGTGTTGCCAATGGACACTGACACTGAGGGCAGCTGAGTCAGAGTAACCTGGGAGAGGGAACCTGGAAAGAAAGAGCAACTGCTGCATGATCGTCATGGCTTGGAGTTAACGCCTGCACATTTCCTGCTGAGCCAGGGGTCTGGGAATCAGGAATATGGAGAAATTCAGTGAAACGCTCCCCCTTACCAGAGCAGTAAGTGAGCAGCGTGAGGAGCAGAGGGGCCAAGGCCATGGTGGATCTAGACGAGCTCGGCTTCCTGAGGTAAGCGGGTCTCTGGCTGGGACCCTCTGATTCTCTCTTAAACCCCCAGCGCTGGAGAACGGCCCCTTTATGCAAATCTGCTACCTGCTCACTGGCTGCTGCTGTAGAGTTTGTGTGCCCCAGGGGGGTTCTCATTCGCGTTCTCAGCCTCCGCACTGCAAACACCTCCTGATCTGAGCGTTTCCTTCCTCCTATTGGTCACTGCTGGCTAGTTACCTTCTGTTAAGCCCCTTTGAGTCCTGGGTTCTTTTCAGCCCTCTCCCTTTTGTGTTTTGGGCTAATATTTTGTAGACCCCAATAAACTGGGGCTTGAACACTTCAAATAGGATGGGGCCAAACACAATGACTGACAGGGACAGTCTCTAAAGGGACGACTCCTGTTGCTAATTTGCTCAGGTTTGTATCAGGTCTGTATCAAGCCAGCTTGGCATTTTTCCTATAAGTTCCCATGGGTGTGGATTCCTTGTTCTCCAGCCCCTCAGCAGCGACAGGACAGTGACTGTAGCTCCCCCGGCTAGGGAAGAGAGAGAACGTTTATGTGGTAACAGTTAGGGGTGAAAGGTCCCGGGGCGGTCGGGGTTTGTTCTGAATTCAGTGCTGCCGGCTGCCGGCTGGGAGAACAAAACCCAGGGGATGAGGCTGCAGAGGAGCTGCGCGGCCCAGCTGAAGGGCGGGAGGATTGTGACGTGTGACGCACGGGGGAGGGGGGGGGCTGGGAGGAGTGTGACACTGGAGGCGGGTGTCAGGGGGGTTCTTGGGACCCAGAAGGTGCTACAATCTACAAGACCTAGTAGCTGCAGCTCAGCGCCTGTCTCTGAGTCGTGGGCCACCTGGCTCCCATGTGCTGTCCCAGGAAAAGGGTTGGTTCTCACAGTGCTCCAGCCACCCCAGCAGGGGGCGACAATTACACTCGATTTACCTACAGAGAGTGACCTGTAGAACCTGCTCTTCAGCAATCAGACTGTCCTGGGTTAGCTCTGGGCAGGGGCGGCTCCAGGCACCAGCGCACCAAGCGCACGCTGGGGGCGGCCTGCTGGTCGCTGTGAGGACGGCAGTCAGGCTGCTGTGGGAGGTCCGCCGGTCCCGCGGTTTCAGCGGCAGTTTGGCGTCAGGTACGCCGAAGTTGCGGGACCGACGGACCTCCTGCGGGCAAGCCGCCGAATCCACGTTACCAGCGGACCTCTCGCAGGCGCTCCGCCGAAGGCTGCCTGACTGCCGTGCTTGGGGTGGCAAAATACATAGAGCAGCCGCTGACTTTGGGTCACAGGGGAGTTCAGTTTTTACGGCCATTTAACTGATACCAGTGGTGGTGTTATTAGAGTTATTATCCTATCCCAGCGAGTGGTACAAGTTCTGTTGAACTGACTGTTAGATCTCAGCCTGGTTCTTTTGTAGCAGCTGATCATATACCAGAAAAAACCTGTTCACTTCTTAGTGTCTGTAGAGCAAGACAGAAGAGCTCAGCATTATTACACAGAGACATTTTATACTAGCTATAAATGGGCAGGATTACTGCACCCACCACTGCAGTGCAGCCACCTCTGCAGAACATTCCTGGGCAACTTTTTGTTGCACAGTTGGACGTTAAATGTACATGTTAAAAAAAATCTTTATAAATCAGTGTCCAGCAGCTACACCAGAGCAGTTATTTATAAATCTCCAACTTAACTCAATGCATTGGGGTTCCTTCAATGCTCTGTCTCACCAATCTGTCTGCACCAGGGATTGGACAGGAAGCAGCTGTTTGAACACCACAGTCTGGCACACACACAGGTGAAGATAAATATGTGTCAGTTACTTAATTCCATTGTAGACAGTTCACAGTGCAAATGCAGGGAGACGTTGCCCTCTGGTGCCCAGTCATAACTGATCCCCGTCACTGAGCTGCAGAAGAGTAGATGGGAAAATCGAAGTACCTCCCAAATCCCATTTTTTTTCTTTCCATCTCTGGAGTTTAAGGAGAGATTCATTGTAGTTTCCAGCTACAGACAGCCCAGTTTGTCCTATGAATGTGGCTATGTGTTAATGTGTCCCTTCAACTCCCCTCCTGTGCTACTATTTCAGATGCAGAGATAGCCCGGAGTTGGGAACACCCGGTGACATGTCAGGTACGTGGATAGCGGGACTGAGGAGTGAAAGTGCTGGGGGGGCTTTACTACTCAGTTGCTCTCAATGTGGCTTCTGTGTGTGGTGTAGCTTGATCACTTTGCAGACTCGGCCTTTAGTAATGGTTCTGTTCTTATTAGGGCCCAGGGTCTGTTCTTTTCCTGCCCTAGCTTTGTTTGTGTGAAATGCCTGGACTCTGGAACAAGGGTTTTGTCTAAGTTCTCTGTCTGGCTGCATTACTGTGCAGCATCCCACTCCCTGTGCCACAGAAACAAACAGCCTCATCGTCTGCTTGGTCGTCGGTGATGGTTGGGTTGCTGGTTATATTAGTCGCATCTTTAGAACCGGAAAAGCGACTGGGGACCCCAGTGTCCTTGTGTTTGGCAGCATTGGATTTGTACCACAGAAGATATTTTGGAGTATTTCCAATTTTCGGCTTGTGCCAGGTGGCGTGTGGGATCGGGTACCCACTGCTGATGGTGCAGGAGAGTTGAACAGTGCCGCTAGTTCCCGCTCGAGTTGCTGACAACAGTCATTTTCGTACCAGGTCTCGTCTTGTCTGAATCAGTTCTCGCTTTGGCTTTACAGCCTCCTCCATTATTGTCTGTCATGAGGCTTTCACCTCCCCCAGCTGTAACATTTTGCCTCCTGTAACTGTGTCTCCAGGGCCTGTAGTCATTGGCGTCTCTTGCCCAACTCTCTGGACCCACTGCCCCAGGCTGTCCAGTCCACACACCTCAGTCTAGCCTCTGGCCCAAGAGCCCATGTCAAAGTGAGGATCGTCCTATGGCCAGCTCGTCCAAGCAGTACCCGTCTTGTAACAGGGCTGGGACATCACTTTAGGCCAGTCTCTGCCTACAAACAGGCCAGGGAGGTCTCTTAGTAGCAGGGCTGGCTCCAGGCACCAGCTTAACAAGCAGGTGCTTGGGGCAGACAAGGGAGAGGGGCGGCACGTGCGGCAATTCGGGGGCGGCAGGTCTCTCACACCCTCTGGAGCCGATCGTGGCTTTTTTTCTTTTTTTTTTCCAATTGCCGCCGCCGATCGTGGCTTTTTTTTTTTGCTTGGGGCGGCAGAAATGCTGGAGCCGGCCCTGCTTAGTAGGCTGACCCTGCGCTTGTTCATCTGACCTTGTATTTCAATGTCTAGCTCCACTGCTGGGCACACTCCTGTCTCTCCATGGAGAGCAGGGGGGGATTTGGGACACAGCCACCAACACTCCTGCTTTGGCTAGGACAGCCCCGGCCTGCCCTGCAGCGGGACGCTGACTCTGCAGCCAGCAGATGAACTTTTCTATTGAGATTCTTATGCTGGACCCATCACTATGGTACCTGAGCACCAAGACTGGCCCACAGGGAACTGGACATGGCCACGGGCCAGTGGCTTGCTGGATTGCAGGGGCCAGGAGGAACAGAGACCATGGAGAAACTAATGAACTTCTGGAGAGGACCAGGGAAGCTGCAAAGCAGCTGGGATGAGGCCAGGGAGGATATCATATGTTATCTGATAAACACTGTATCTGGACACTTCATCTAGCCCTGGCAACTGGAATGGACTAAGGGATCTGATAGGTCCTTCCTAAGTTACCTCTAACTTCCAGGACACTCAGGGTGTTGTCCAGCCGGTGAGGTAACACAGGGGAACTGGTTAGGGGAGACATGTCTGTTTACCCAAGGAGCATGTGGCCGTCTGATCCCAGTTTGACCCAGATAGTGGTGGGTCTGTAACTAGGGTGACCAAATGTCCCGATTTTATAGGGACAGTCCGATTTATGGAGCTTTTTCTTACATAGGCACCTATTATTCCCTACCCCTTGTCCCGATTTTTCACACTTGCAGTTTGGTCACCCTATCTGTAACACGGGGATCTATAAGGCAGGAATGGTTGTTCCTGCTAGACCAGAGGTTCCCAAAGTGGGCAATACCACCCCCTGGGGGGCGCTGGAACGATCCAGGGGGGCAGTAGTAGCCTCGGGTGCAATTGGGGGGCATTGAATAAAAATAAGGGGGCGGTGGAAGCATAAAGAAGAGAATATAAGAAAATTTTGAAAAACCGTTCGTACATGTTTCATCTGTTGTGTAACATAGAGTTAAAGTTGTACTGATTACTTTATTTTCCAAATAAATTCACAAATTATAACCGATCAGGTGTCAAGTCCGCCAACAGCTCTTAACAAGCAAGTGTTGGCAGGCGAGCGTAGGGTGACCAGATCACCAAAGACAAATATCGGGACGCCGGGGGGGCGGGGGGGTGACGTGGGGGGGGGGCGTGGCGGGGGGGGTGGTGACGTGGGCGGGGGGCGGGGCCAAAAAAAAAAAAAAAAAAAAACTTCCTCCGCAAGTGCTGGAGGGAGGCCCGGGAGACTCAGGGGAAGCGCGGGGCCGGGGTGAGTAACAGTCCGGCCTGGTCCCGAGCAGGCAGGACTCAGTCGGGTGGTAGGGAGAGGAGGGGGGCGGCCCGGGGGGCCAGGCGGCGGCTGTTCTCCCCCCCGGGCAGCGGGACTCGGGAGCAGCCGCTGCTGCAGCTCCCACTGCCGCGGGGGAGGAAGCGGCCATGGCGCTTGGCGCCCGCGGCTCTGGCGCCCCCGAACCCCCCGAGCCGGGGCCTGCTGCGGGGACCCAGCAGCGCGTACGCTGGGCCCAGCCCCTGGCCAGTCGCGTCTGGGCTGCTGCCCAGCTGGTGCTATCGCGCGGCGGCCCCGGAGTGGGGGCAGCAGGCCCCAGCCCCCCCGTCCCGCAGGGGAACGAACGGGGCTGGGCTGCCGATGCCTCCACCCCGGGGCCACCGCGCGATAGCACCAGCTGGGCAGCCCAGACGTGCCTAGCCAGGGGCTGGGCCCAGCGTACGCGCTGCTGCAGGCCCCGGCTCGGGGGGTTCGGGGGCGCCAGAGCCGCCGAGCGCCATGGCCGCTTCCTCCCCCGTCGCCTGGCCCCGCGGGTCGCCCCCCTCCTCTCCCAACCACCCGAGTCCTGCCTGCAAGGGACCAGGCCGGACTGTTACTCACCCCGGCCCCGCGCTGCCTCTGAGTCTCCCGGGCCTCCCTCCAGCACTTGCGGAGGGAGGGGGAATGGTGAGCCCGGGGAAGAGGCGGGGATTCGGGGAGGGAGCCAATCGGGGGAGGAGGGGGCGGAGTCGGGGCAGGGGGGGGGGCGCGAGCACTTCCGGGCTCGAGGCTCGGGGCATTTCCTTGTTTGTCCGGTTGTCCCGACCGCACGTCGGTCGGGACGCGGGACAAACAAGGAAATATCGGGACGGTCCCGATAAAATCGGGACGTCTGGTCACCCTAGGCGAGCGTGTCGCGCATTGTCGGGAAGTCCAGCATGCATCGGCAGGAATATGTGCGTGTAATGACTTGTTTACAATATGATACTATAAATAGGCGACATGTATGAAATCTAATTTAGATTGTTTCTGAGTTGTGTAAAAAGCAGTTAACAATAGTGCAATAAGTATTTAAAATTTTTTATTCATATTCAATACCTTCGATCTTTACGGATTACGGATCACATACAAAGCAAATTGTATTATTGTTGTTTCAATAAAACAGCAATTTACACGTGAGTATTTTTATACATTTTCTTACATATCTACCGTACGTTTCTGTGTCTCTAGTGCTTACTAATAATAAAATCGTAGCAGGCTTGTGGCGGTACAGTACTATTTGAAGTGTACAGTCAATATATTTGTCATATTTTTTATTACAATATTAACAAAAATGGGAATGAAATCGTAAAAAAACTGTTAACTATTAACATTTATTTATATCTATCGAATCATCTGTGTTAATTGGTAAATAAGGCGTGTGTTAATAAGGAACAATTATTTAAATAAGGGCAAACTAAATTAAAACTATTAACTGATTTTTAATTGCATATTGATTATTTTTTAAATTAATTATTTCTTGATAAATTTAGTTTGATATTTGACAATTTAATATCAAATACATATATCTAATGCTGAGCAAAGAACAAAACCCAGTTTATTAGTTTCATTAGTATTTTAGTTTGGTTGTCTTTTGCCGTCTTACGCAAAAACCACTGTATACCTGATGTCGTGGGCGATATTCTAATAACACATCTTTCTTTACTATATTGTAGGACGTAGGTAGAAATATAGATACATAAAAGAATGCAAATTTGTCACTGCATCTTTCTGTTTGTTCGCTTAAAGAAGGTAGATTTCCAGGGGGCCGCTGAGTAATTTTATTCTGAAAAGGGGGGCGCTGAGTAATTTTTTTTCTGAAAAGGGGGCAGTAGGCCAAATAAGTTTGGGAACCTCTGTGCTAGACAGACCAAGCAATGAGCATAACAGTGGCTGACATCCCCCCCAGACAGAGTGAATGGAGAGTGGGTGGAGCAGCGCCCCCTGCTGACAGCAAACGGCTGAAATTTTTAAAAACGAGCAATGAGTGTCTGATGTATTGAAGGGAGGAAACAAACTGTGCAGCCAGTGCAGAGGCCAGGCTGGAGGAGATGACGGGGGGAAGACAGGGGAGGTTTTTGTCTCAGTTCCCCATCTGGCTGGATCACTGTGATTCGCATTACCCGTATGTATAACACAGTAATAGTCAGCCTCATCCTCTGCCTGGACGCCGGTGATGGTCAGGGCAGCGTTGTTACCGGATATGGACCCAGAGAACCGGGCAGGGATCCCGGAGGGTCTGCTATTGGTGTTGTATATAAGCTGCCGAGGAGCAGTGCCAGGTTTCTGCTGGTACCAGGCTGGATAGTTGCCGGTGGTGACGGCTCCAGTGCTCAGGCTGCAGGACAGAGTGACAGCCCCTCCTGGGGTCACCGACATCGAGGGCTCCTGAGTCACCACGGGCTGCGAACTGACCCCTGAAATCAACATTACAAACACACTCAGCACAAGGACTCTGGATCCTCACAGACAAACCTCCCCACCTGCAAGTTCCTTTAATGTTCTTGTCACTGAAGGAAACAATTCCCTCACCTGAGCAGTACGTGAGCAGCGCGAGGAGCAGAGGGGCCCAGGCCATGGTGGGGAATCCACACGAGCTCGGCTTCCTGAGGCAAACGGGTCTCTGGCTGGGACCCTCCGATTCTCTCTTAAACCCCCAGCGCTGGAGAACGGCCCCTTCATGCAAATCTGCCTGATGCTGGTGGTTTCTCATATCGAAGCTGAGCCCTGCAGATTGCCTGGGCAGAATCGCTCTCTAAGGTCCCATGTGACAGAAGGAAGAAAGGCCCCTCTGCTTTATCATTTGCTCGGGGGAAGCCAATGTGATCCCAGTGCGGAGAGCTCCGACCGGGAAATGTGCTGTCGTCACTCATTTACCTGTACAAAGTACATGGATTATGATGGGTTTTCATAACCACCCCCTCCCGCACACACACACACTGGCACTGAATTAGCAGGGAGCGATTCTGGTCCCAGTAACTCTGGGTAAAGTGTCACATCCCTCTCCTGCATGTCCTGTGGGGATGCCCTGGACTGACTGGTTCAGGCTCTAGGGCACAGGATACAGCTCTGGTGACTGACACCTGGGGAAGGAGGTGGAGATGGGACGGGAGGAGGGAAGTTGGTGGGGTCCCAGCTGGAAAATCTCTTGCTGGGAGCTCGTGTTCCTGCTCTGATCTCTGTTCAGATCCCAGCAGAGGGATAGGTCAGTGTCACCCCCGAGAATGACACGTGCTGGGTCCCAGGAGAACTTTGAATTAAACTGTTGCTGCAAAAGTCGCTTGGCTTTTAGCTTCATACCCGCTCTGGGCACATGCCCCATCTGCACCGGCCTGCCTGCTGCTCACCCCTGTCTGCCCCTTTCCCCCAAACCGGGAAACAGTGGGGTGCCTGGAATCTGAAGCAGTTTGGTGAGGGGACGGACCCTGGAGTGCAGAGGGTGGGGGGGATGCCTGTGGCTGGTTTCACACTATTGCAAATCGGAGATTTCTTTGTATAGATAAACACGCCTGAGAAGCCCAGAGAGGCTTCTGTATCCCAGCTGTTGGTAGCCTTATGCTCCTCTGGCCTGGACACTGGACATTGTAGATGAAGATCTCCCCCCGGTGGGGAAGGTCACATTTACAGCGGTTCCCAGCAGTTACTCTAAGGCCTGGTCTACACTACGACTTTAATTCGGATTTATCCGCTTTAATTCGAATTAACCCTGTAACCGTCCACACAACAACGCTATTTAATTCGATTTAAAGTGCCCTTTAAATCGATTTCTGTACTCCACCCCAACGAGCGGAGTAGTGCCAAAATCGATTTTAGCAATTCGAATTAGGGTTAGTGTGGCCGCAATTCGATGGTATTGGCCTCCGGGAGCTATCCCACAGTGCATCATTGTGACCGCTCTGGACAGCAATCTGAACTCGGATGCACTGGCCAGGTAGACAGGAAAAGCCCCGCGAACATTTGAACTTCATTTCCTGTTTGCCCAGCGTGGAGAGCACAGGTGACCACAGATACCTCATCAGCACAGGTAACCATGCAGGCTGATAATCGAAAAAGAGCACCAGCATGGACCGTGAGGGAGGTACTGGATCTGATCGCTGTATGGGGAGAGGATTCAGTGCTTGCAGAACTTCG
The DNA here is from genome assembly GCF_011386835.1 of Chrysemys picta bellii. Taxonomy (NCBI): domain Eukaryota; kingdom Metazoa; phylum Chordata; order Testudines; family Emydidae; genus Chrysemys; species Chrysemys picta. The sequence goes on along the minus strand of NC_088805.1, from coordinate 14,953,166 downwards.
TTCTAAAAGACGAAATGCAAAAACTTTTGAAAAAATCTCCAAGGGCATGATGGAGAGAGGCCACAATAGGGACTCTGAGCAGTGCCGCGTGAAAGTCAAGGAGCTCAGACAAGCCTATCAGAAAACAAAGGAGGCAAACGGTCGCTCCGGGTCAGAGCCGCGGACATGCCGCTACTACGCCGAGCTGCATGCAATTCTAGGGGGGGCTGCCACCACTACCCCACCTTTGTTCATGGATTCTGGGTCGGGGATAGTCTCGACGCCTGAGGATTCTGCCGATGGGGTAGAGGAGGAGGAGGAGGAGGAGGAGGATGAGCTTGCAGAGAGCACACAGCACTCCCTTCTCCCCAACAGCCAGGATCTTTTTATCACCCTGACTGAAGTACCCTCCCAAGCCTCCCAAGCCAGTACCCAAGACTCTGACCCCATGGAAGGGACCTCAGGTGAGTTTACCTTTTAAAATATAAAACTTGTTTTAAAAGCAAACGGTTTTTAATGATTACTTTGCCTGACTTTGCATTCGCGGTCAGTTCAGCTACTGGAAAAGTCTGCAGCTACTGGAAAAGTCTGTTAACGTGTCTGGGGATGGAGCGGAAATCCTCCAGGGACATCTCAATGAAGCTCTCCTGGAGGTACTCCGAAAGCCTTGCCAGAAGGTTTCTGGGCAGTGCATATTTATTCCCTCCTCCATGGTAGGACACTTGACCACGCCATGCTTGCAGCAAGTAATCTGGTATCATTGCCTGACAAAGCCTGGCAGCGTATGGTCCCGGTGTTTGCTGGCATTCAAGCAACATCCGTTCTTTATCTTGTTGTGTAATCCTCAGGAGAGTGATATCACTCCTGGTAACCTGGTTGAAATACGGGAACTTAATTAAGGGGACAGAGGTGGCCGTTCCTACTGGGCTGTTTGCCTGTGGCGGAAAATAAATCCTTCCCTGCAGTTAGCCAAGCGCAGATGGGAAATTGGCCCTGAGTTTTTCGCGTTTGGCTAGCAGGGATCTTCCCTGTTACCAGCCACGCGGTGGGGGGAGGGTACCGTGATCATCCCAGAGAATTCATGGCAAGGGGGGGGGCGGCGGCGGGGGGGGGGGTAGTTTGGTGCCTGCAGGGATCTTCCCTGATACCAGCCACGCGGTGGGGGGAGGGTACCGTGATCATCCCAGAGAATTCATGGCAAGGGGGGGGGGCGGCGGCGGGGGGGGGGTAGTTTGGTGCCTGCAGGGATCTTCCCTGATACCAGCCACGCGGTGGGGGGGAGGAGTACAGCGATCATCCCAGAGAATTCATGGCGAGAGGGGGGGGTTAGTTTGTTTTCTGGTGCTGCTGAATGTTAACAGAAAAACCGCAGCACTCTACTTGCCTGAAGGGGCCCAGACAAGCCCCACCACACTGCCCCCCCCCCCCAACTGGCTGAGATTGGCCAGGCTTCTGCAGCACTCTACAAGCTATGCTTGGTATGTGGGAAAGGACGGCGCAGAAGCTTACCATGGCCGCATGCAAGCCGAATTCTGTTGCCCAGACCTGTGATCTCTAGCAGCAAAGCCACAGGAACTCAGCATTAAGAGGCAAAATGCGACCTTGCACAGAAATCACATGTGCTATGTAATGTGAACAGTGTTGGTCACCGTGAAAGAGTATAAGCATTGTTCTGCAAAATGTAGCTTTTAAAACAATTCTCTCTTTTTTCCCCTCCCTACAGCAGCTGCAAATTCCTCAAGCCTCCCTCCTCCATCCCGAAGGTTATCAAAGATAAGGCGTCGTAAGAAGAAGACGCGAGACGAGATGTTTTCTGAAATTATGCAATCCAGCAGGAGTGACAGAGCTCATCTGAATGAGTGGAAGGAAACAGTTTCAAAGTATAGGAAAGAAGTCAGTGAACGTGAGGACAGGAGGGACCAACGTGAGGAGAGGAGGGACCAACGTGAGGAGAGGAGAGACGATCGAGATGAGAGATGGCGGCAGGAAGACCAGAGGATGAAGGATGCAACGCTGGGGCTGCTCCGGCGTCTGGTGGAGGTTCAGGAACGGCTGCTGGAAAACAGACTGCCGCTTCAGCCCCTGTTCCACCCTCCCCCCTCCCCATGTTCCGTATCCTCCTCACCCAGACGTGTAAGAACGCGGGGGGGGGGAGGCTCCGTACACCTTCCCATTCCACCCCAGTAGACAGCCCAAGCAAAAGGCTGTCATTTTTTTAACCTTTTCTTTGTGGCTTTTTCCTTCCCAGCAATCCTCCTCCCAAATACCACCCGGGTTCCCTCCCTCTTTTTCTAATCTATTAATAAAGAATAAATGATTTTTAAATGATAGTGACTTTATTTGGTTTGAAAGAAAGCTGGGGGAAGGGGCAGGGTGGGTTCCTTACAGAAAATCAGTCAGTAAACGGGGAGGGTTTTCATGAAGGAGAAACAAACAGATATTTCACACGGTAGCCTGGCCAGCCATGAAACTGGTTTTCAAAGCTTCTCTGATGCACAGCGCTTCATGGTGTGATCTTCTAATCGCCCTGGTGTCTGGCTGCGCGTAATCAGCAGCCAGGCGATTTGCCTCAGCCTCCCACCCCGCCATAAAGGTCTCCCCCTTACTTTCACAGAGATTGTGGAGCACACAGCAAGCAGAAATAACAATGGGGAGATTTCTTTGGCTGAGGTCAGAGCGAGTCAATAATGAACGCCAGCGACCTTTTAAACGGCCAAATGCACATTCTACCACCATTCTGCACTTGCTTAGCCTGTAGTTAAACAGCTCCTGACTCCTGTCCAGGCTGCCTGTGTATGGCTTCATAAGCCATGGCATTAAGGGGTAGGCTGGGTCCCCAAGAATAACTATGGGCATTTCAACATCCCCAACGGTTATTTTCTGGTCCGGAAAGTAAGTCCCTTGCTGCAGCCCTTTAAACAGAGTAGTGTTCCTGAAGACGCGAGCGTCATGAACCCTTCCCGCCCAGCCCGCGTTGATGTTGGTGAAACGTCCCTTGTGATCCACAAGTGCTTGCAGCACCATTGAAAAGTACCCCTTGCGGTTTATGTACTGGGTACCCTGGTGCTCCGGTGCCAAGATAGGGATATGGGTTCCATCTATCGCCCCACCACAGTTAGGGAATCCCATTGCAGCAAAACCATCCACTATAGCCTGCACATTTCCCAGAGTCACTAACTTTCGTAGCAGCACCTGAGTGATTGCTTTGGCTACTTGCATCACAGCAGCCCCCACAGTAGATTTGCCCACTCCAAATTGATTCCCGACTGACCGGTAGCTGTCTGGCGTTGCAAGCTTCCACAGGGCTATCGCCACGCGCTTCTCAACTGTGAGGGCTGCTCTCATCTTGGTATTCTGGCGTTTCAGGGCAGGGGACAGCAAGTCACAAAGTTCCATGAAAGTGCCCTTACGCATGCGAAAGTTCCGCAGCCACTGGGAATCGTCCCAGACCTGCAACACTATGCGGTCCCACCAGTCTGTGCTTGTTTCCCTTGCCCAGAATCGGCGTTCCATGGATAGAATCTGCCCCATTAACAACATGATCTCCAAAGCACCGGGGCCTGTGGTTTCACTGAATTCTGTGTCCGTGTCCATGTCCTCATCATGCTTGTCGCTGCGCTGCCACCGCCGCTGCCTCCTCTCCTCGTTTTTCTGGTCCTGGCTGAGCATAAACTCCACGAGAACGCGCGAGGTGTTTACAATATTCATGAGTGCTGTCTTGACCTCAGCGGGCTCCATGCTTGCCGTGGTATGGAGTCTGCAGTGTTCACCCACCCAGGAAAAAAGGCGCGAAAATGGTTGTCTGCCGTCCGTTGCTTTCATGCAGGGAGGGAGGGAGGGAGGAAGTGAGGCTGTACCCAGAACCACCTGCGACGATGTTTTTTGTCCCATCAGGCACTGGGATCTTAACCCACAATCCCAATGGGCACGGGAGACTGCGGGAACTATGGGATAGCTATGGAATTGCTACCCACAGTGCAACGCTGCAGAAATCGACGCTAGCCCCGGTACTCGGACGCACACCACCGAATTACTGTGCTAGTGTGGCCGCACTCATTTCGACTTTATACAACCTGTTTCTCAAATCCGAATTATCTAAATTCGGATTAATCCCGTAGTGTAGACATACCCTGAGTGGAAAACACAGGAGTAGCTGACATCTCCCCCAGGGAGAGTGAATGGGCAGTGCATGGAGCAGCGCCCCCTGCTGACAGGAAGTTGCTTAAATTCCAAAGAAGGAACAATCAGCGTCTGATGTATTGAAGGGAGGAAGCAAATTGTGCAGCCAGTGCAGAGCCCAGGCTGGAGGAGATGAAGACAGGGGAGGTTTTTGTCTCAGTTCCCCATCTGGCTGGATCACTGTGGTTCACACTACTAGCCCACACAATACAGTAATAGTCAGCCTCATCCTCTGCCTGGACACCGGTGATGGTCAGGGCAGCGTTGTTACCGGATATGGACCCAGAGAACCGGGCAGGGATCCCGGAGGGTCTGCTATTGGTGCTGTATATAAGCTGCCGAGGAGCAGAGCCTGGTTTCTGCTGGTACCAGCCTGGAGCATTGCTGCTGGTGATGGCTCCAGAGCTCAGGCTGCAGGACAGAGTGACAGCCCCTCCTGGGGTCACCGACATCGAGGGCTCCTGAGTCACCACGGGCTGCGAACTGACCCCTGAAATCAACATTACAAACACACTCAGCACAAGGACTCTGGATCCTCACAGACAAACCTCCTCACCTGCAAGTGTCCTTCATATTTTTGTCACTATAGCAAACAATTCCCTCACCTGAGCAGTACGTGAGCAGCGTGAGGAGCAGAGGGGCCCAGGCCATGGTGGGAATCGAGACGAGTTCGGCGTCCTGAGGCAAACAGGTCTGTGGCTGGTACCCTCCGATTCTCTCTTAACCCCCCAGTGCTGGAGAACGGCCCCTTCATGCAAATCCACTCCCTGTACATTGGCTGCAGGTTTTTAAAAAATCTTAATCCTCAGTTTTAACAACAAAGACACTCACATTTCAAATACAACTTCCAGATTAGGCTTTATTTTAAATAAGATTTGTTATTTTTTTTAAAAAGTACCTCCCTATAAATTTGTACATTTTCAATTATTATGTCAAGTTCAAATTGAAACAGGTTTTGCTAGTATTATTTATTGTAAGGGGTCCTTACTTTAACCTACTCCTTAAATAATATTTAACACAACCAGATGGTGGCATCACACAGACTCACAAGTTCTTTGTAACTGCCTGTGCAGGGAGCTGGATCTCAGAGAAATGTTTATTGTTAGTTATTGGGAAACACACTTTTAAAAGCTGCGCATGTAGCAGAGAAAATCTGATCACTACTTAGACTCTCTGACCAATTTCTTAGTCTGTAGGCAGCAGTTGCAACTACCTGCATGGATGCAAACATCAATATTACCTGGTGCCAAACACTCTGTAGTGACTGATAGCTAGATCATCCCCTGAGATCGAACAGGAGCGCTGTAGGGCTGAACAGGAGCATCTATATCTTGAGCCAAAGGACTAAGGGGCAGATTTTTAAAGGTCCCTAGTTAAATCTTTATGCGTCTAAATCCCTTTACAAATCGGGTTCTAAGTCCTGTCCTTGGTATCTGCGCCATGTTCTGGACAGACGGGGAAGCGCGAGCCACCCTGAATGGAGGGTGATGCTACAGCACCTCCCTGTGCCCCCTTGTCCCTGGCTTTTCTAGCTACTCCCCTGTCCTCCTGGCCCCTCACAGTGACAGTGAAACAAACTTGGATCATTCCCGCGGAGTCAGCCTCACTGGGCCAAATCCAGCGGGGGCGGAAGGGGATGTCAGTTCCATGTGGGTACAGCTAGGGGTGCTCAGCTCTGAATTTGGCCTTTGGTCTATGAACGGCCGTTACGGGGCTGCTGGGAGGGGTCGTTAGCGTAACGTTAGCGCAGCACGTCTGACGTGTAGAGAGCAATGGACGAGCTTTGCATCGCTGGGCACACAGATATTTTCTATTACGTGCACATGGAGAGGGGTCACTGCCGCCACCACTGCAGTGCAGCCGGGCCAGCGTCCCCCATGCTGCCCCTCACACGTGGACACGTGCCCTGGACACCCCCAGAACTAACTCATTCCCCTCCTGCCAGCCTCCTTCCAGCTCCCCTTTGCCGTGATGCCTACAAACATATTGCCAGCAGTCAGGCCATGGGTGTGCTAAGACTCTTCCCATCCCGCTGCCAGGATTGTCTCATTGCTGCCTTCTGCCACCCACAGGCCGGTCTGTCGCCCCGTGTTGTCTGTTGTCTCATACTGAGATTGTTCCCTCCTTAGCCATGACCATCTCTGTGTTCTGTGTTTGTACAGAGCCCAGCACAACCGGGACCTGGGCTGTGACCTGTCCTCCCAGGGGCTACAGAAATACAGATACGCAATAATCACAGTGATGCAGCCACCTCTGAAGGACATTCCAGGGCAACATTTTGCAGAGATGTTCAGCATTAAATGTAACGTTGGTTAAATTGCATGTAATGAAAAAAACACTTTGCAAAGAAATACCCAGCAACGCCATTGAGAAGTGGTTCATGAACCTAAATCAGTAAATTTGGGTGCCCCCGATTTTGTCTCACTCCTCCCCCACCACTCGGTCTGAATGAGGGATCTGAAAGGACGCAGCTGTTCAAACACCAGGGTCTGTGCGCCAGACTCTTGAAGACAAATTTGTATTGAAAAGTTACTTTTTTCAATTAGAAACAGTTCAGGATACAAGTGTAAGGAGACAGCGCCCCCTGGTGCCCAGTCGTAACTGAATCATGTCGCCCATCTGCAGAACAGTAGATGGGGAAAATCCAGGTGCGTCTCAAATCACATTTTATTCTCTCCAGTCTCTGGTGCCAAGAGTCAGAGCTGCACCACATCACTATCCTGCCCCACAGCAGCTCGGGAAATCCAGCTGCTTCTCGCATCCCATTGAATTCTCTCCAATCTCTGGAGTTGAAGGAGAGATTCATGACAGGTCCCAGCTACATCCAGCCCAGTTTGCCATTTGTGAGTATGGCTGCGTGTTATTGTGTCCCTCCAACTCACCTCCTGGGCTCATATTTGCATGTAGGAATAGCTAGGACTGGGGAACCCTTGTGACTCCTCAGATACACGTACAGCAGGACTGGGGCGAGTGGTGGGGTCTTTACTGGGAGGTGGCTCTCAATGTGGCTTCTGAGTCTTGTTTCGCCTGGTCATTTGGCAGGTTAACCCTTTCCTACCGGTTAGATTGTATCATGGCCAGATCCGTCCCTTTCCTACCCTGGCTCGGCTTGTGTGTGCAATGCCTGGGCTCTGGGATCTAACACCCTGCTCCGCAGACTCTGAGTTTCACTGAAGAATGAGCTGGTATTTAATAGACACAAACTACCTCCTCTCACAGCATGGATCTGTGAACTGGATTTTAGAATGTTTTCTTTAGGATTATAACTGAATCTCATTGCTGCAGCCAGACTGCACTGGTGGGGAGTGGGGGGGGGGAGGGAGGATGTGGGGAGGTGTCAAATCCTGGTCCCACTGAAGGTGATGATAAAACTGCTGTTCAGTTCAGTGGGACAAACATTTTGCCTTAAATTTCCAGAACAAGTTAGTGAGCTGTAGTGTGACCAGATGAACCTATTTTATAGGGACAGTCTCCATATTTGGGTCTTTTTTCTTCTACAGGTGCCTATTACCCCCCATCCCCTGTCCCAATTTTTCACCCTTACTGTCTGGTCACCCTAGTGAGCTGCCATCACAGGGGACTGGGGCAGAGCATGGGGACACCTCAGTGCTTTCAGACTGGGTGAATGATCATAACTTAGCGCTGACACATGATGAACTCATACAGCATTGAAGGAGGAAGGGGAAGGTTTGTGTCTGAGTTCCCCATCTGGCTGTGTCACTGTGCAGCACTCCCAGACCACGCAGTACAGTAATAATCAGCCTCATCCTCTGCTTGGACGCTGGTGATGGTTAAGTAGCAGGTTGTATTAGAGGCGTCTTTGGAACCAGCAAAACGACTGGGGACCCCTGAGCCTTGGTGTTTGTCTGACTCTTTGTTGTACCTCAGAAGGTATCTTGGGCTGTTCCCATCTTTCTGTTGGTACCAGGGGACACCTCCAAATGTGGATCCACTGCTGAGGGCACAGGAGAGTTTAACTGTGTTTCCAATGGACACTGACACTGAGGGCGGCTGAGTCAGAGTAAACTGGGAGAGGGAACCTGGAAAGAAAGAGAAACTGCTGCATGATCGTCATGGCTTGGAGTTAACGCCTGCACATTTCCTGCTGAGCCAGGGGTCTGGGAATCAGGAATATGGAGAAATTCAGTGAAAAGTCACTTTAAATTAAATTGAGACCAGAAACCCTCCCCTTTACCAGAGCAGTAAGTGAGCAGCGTGAGGAGCAGAGGGGCCCAGGCCATGGTGGATCCAGACGAGCTCGGCTTCCTGAGGTAAGCGGGTCTGTGGCTGGGACCCTCTGATTCTCTCTTAAACCCCCAGAGCTAGAGAACGGCCCCTTCATGCAAATCTGCCCCCTGCTCACTGGCTGCTGCTGTAGAGTTTGTGTGCACCAGGGGGGTTCTCATTTGCGTTCTCAGCCTCCGCACTGCAAACACCTCCTGATCCGAGTGTGTCCTTCCTCCTATTGGTCACTGATGGCTAGTTACCTTCTGTTAAGGCCTTTTGAGTCCTGGGTTCTTTTCAGCCCTCTCCCTTTTGTGTTTTGGGCTAATATTTTGTAGACCCCAATAAACTGGGGCTTGAACACTTCAAATAGGATGGGGCCAAACACAATGACTGACAGGGACAGTCTCTAAAGGGACGACTCCTGTTGATAATTTGCTCAGGTTTGTATCAGGTCTGTATCAAGCCAGCTTGGCATTTTTCCTATAAGTTCCCATGGGTGTGGATTCCTTATTTCCCAGCCCCTCAGCAGCGGTGGGACAGTGACTGTAGCTCCCCCGGCTAGGGAAGAGAGAGAACATTTATGTGGTAACAGTTAGGGGTGAAAGGGCCCAGGGCGGTCGGGGGTTGTTCTGAATTCAGTGCTGCCGGCTGCCAGCTGGGAGAACAAACCCCAGGGGATGAGTCTGCTGAGCAGCCGCGGGGCCCAGCTGAAGGGCGGGAGGTTCCATGGCAGACGGGCGGGAGGTTTGTGACGTATGATGCACGGGGGCTGGTGGGGGGGCTGGGAGGAGTGTGACACTGGAGGCGGGTGTCAGGGGAGTTCTTGGGACCCACCAGGTGCTACAATCTACAAGACCTAGTAGCTGCAGCTCAGCGCCTGTCTCTGAGTCGTGGGCCACCTGGCTCCCATGTGCTGTCCCGGGAAAAGGGTTGGTTCTTACAGTGCTCCAGCCAACCCAGCAGGGGGCGACAATTACACTCGATTTACCTACAGAGAGTGACCTGTAGAACCTGCTCTTCAGCCATCAGACTGTCCTGGGTTAGCTCTGGGCAGGGGCGGTTCCAGGCACCAGCGCACCAAGTGTACGCTGGGGGCGGCCTGCTGGTTGCTGTGAGGGCGGCAGTCAGGCTGCCTTCGGCGGCTTGTCTGTGGGAGGTCCGCCGGTCCCGCAGTTTCGGCGGCAATTTGGTGTCAGGTACGCCGAAGTTGTGGGACCGACGGACCTCCCGCGGGCAAGCCGCTGAATCCACGTTACCAGCGGACCTCTCGCAGGCGCGCCGCCGAAGGCTGCCTGACTGCCGTGCTTGGGGCGGCAAAATACATAGAGCAGCCGCTGACTCTGGGTCACAGGGGAGTTCAGTTTTTACGGCCATTTAACTGATACCAGTGGTGGTGTTATTAGAGTTATTATCCTATCCCAGCGAGTGGTACAAGTTCTGTTGAACTGACTGTTAGATCTCAGCCTGGTTCTTTTGTAGCAGCTGATCATATACCAGAAAAAATCTGTTCACTTCTTAGTCTCTGTAGTGCAAGACAGAAGAGCTCAGCATTATTATATTACACAGAGACATTTTATAATAGCTATAAATGGTCAGGATTACTGCACCCACCACTGCAGTGCAGCCACCTCTGCAGAACATTCCTGGGCAACTTTTTGTTGCACAGTTGGACGTTAAATGTACATATTAAAAAAAATCTTTAAAAATCAGTGTCCAGCAGCTACACCAAAGCAGTTCTTTATATATCTCCAACCTAACTCAATGCATTGGGGTGTCTTCAATGCTCTGTCTCACCAATCTGTCTGCACCAGGGATTGGACAGGAAGCAGCTGTTTGAACACCACAGTCTGGCGCACACACAGGTGAAGATAAATATGTGTCAGTTACTTAATTCCATTGTAGACAGTTCACAGTGCAAATGCAGGGAGACGTTGCCCTCTGGTGCCCAGTCATAACTGATCCCCGTCACTGAGCTGCAGAAGAGTAGATGGGAAAATCGAAGTACCTCCCAAATCCCATTTTTTTTCTTTCCATCTCTGGAGTTTAAGGCGAGATTCATTGTAGTTCCCAGCTACAGACAGCCCAGTTTGTCCTATGAATGTGGCTATGTGTTAATATGTCCCTTCAACTCCCCTCCTGTGCTACTATTTCAGATGCAGAGATAGCCCGGAGTTGGGAACACCCGGTGACGTGTCAGGTACGTGGATAGCAGGACTGAGGAGTGAAAGTGCTGGGGGGGCTTTACTACTCATTTGCTCTCAATGTGGCTTCTGTGTGTTGTGTAGCTTGATCATTTTGCAGACTCGGCCTTTAGTAATGGTGCTGTTCTCATTAGGGCCCAGGGTCTGTTCTTTTCCTGCCCTGGCTTTGTTTGTGTGAAATGCCTGGACTCTGGAACAAGGGTTTTGTCTAAGTTCTCTGTCTGGCTGCATTACTGTGCAGCATCCCACTCCCTGTGCCACAGAAACAACCAGCCTCATCGTCTGCTTGGTCGTCGTTGGGTTGCTGGTTGTATTAGCCGCATCTTTAGAACCGGAAAAGCGACTGGGGACCCCAGTGTCCTTGTGCTTGCCAGCTTTGGATTTGTACCACAGAAGATATTTTGGAGTATTTCCAATTTTCGGCTGGTGCCAGGTGGCGTGTGGGATCGGGTACCCACTGCTGATGGTGCAGGAGAGTTGAACAGTGCAGCTAGTTCCCGCTCGAGTTGCTGACAACAGTCATTTTCGTACCAGGTCTCGTCTTGTCTGAATCAGTTCTCGCTTTGGTTTTACAGCCTCCTCCATTATTGTCTGTCATGAGGCTTTCACCTCCCCCAGCTGTAACATTTTGCCTCCTGTAACTGTGTCTCCAGAGCCTGTAGTCATTGGCGTCTCTTGCCCAACTCTCTGGACCCACTGCCCCAGGCTGTCCAGTCCACACACCTCAGTCTAGCCTCTGGCCCAAGAGCCCATGTCAAAGCGAGGATCGTCCTATGGCCAGCTCGTCCAAGCAGTACCCGTCTTGTAACAGGGCTGGGACATCACTTTAGGCCAGTCTCTGCCAACAAACAGGCCAGGGAGGTCTCTTAGTAGCAGGGCCGGCTCCAGGCACCAGCTTAACAAGCACGTGCTTGGGGCGGCCAAGAGAGAGGGGCGGCACGTGCGGCAATTCGGGGGCGGCAGGTCTCTCACTCCCTCTGGAGCCGATCGTGGCTTTTTTTTTTTTTGCTTGGGGCGGCAGTAATGCTGGAGCCGGTCCTGCTTAGTAGGCTGACCCTGCGCTTGTTCATCTGACCTTGTATTTCAATGTCTACCTCCACTGCTGGGCACACTCCTGTCTCTCCATGGAGAGCAGGGGGAGCTTTGGGACACAGCCACCAACACTCCTGCTTTGGCTAGGACAGCCCCGGCCTTTCCTGCAGCGGGACACTGACTCTGCAGCCAGCAGATGAACTTTTCTATTGAGGTTCTTATGCTGGACCCATCACTATGGTACCTGAGCACCGAGACTGGCCCACAGGGAACTGGACATGGCCACAGGCCAATGGCTTGCTGGATTGCAGGGGCCAGGAGGAACAGAGACCATGGAGAAACTAATGAACTTCTGGAGAGGACCAGGGAAGCTGCAAAGCAGCTGGGATGAGGCCAGGGAGGATATCATATGTTATCTGATAAACACTGTATCTGGACACTTCATCTAGCCCTGGCAACTGGAATGGACTAAGGGATCTGATAGGTCCTTCCTAAGTTACCTCTAACTTCCAGGACACTCAGGGTGTTGTCCAGCCGGTGAGGTAACACAGGGGAACTGGTTAGGGGAGACGTGTCTGTTTACCCAAGGAGCATGTGGCCGTCTGATCCCAGTTTGACCCAGGTAGTGGTGGGTCTGTAACTAAGGTGACCAAATGTCCCGATTTTATAGGGACAGTCCGATTTATGGAGCTTTTTCTTACATAGGCACCTATTATTCCCTACCCCTTGTCCCGATTTTTCACACTTGCAGTTTGGTCACCCTATCTGTAACACGGGGATCTATAAGGCAGGAATGGTTGTTCCTGCTAGACAGACCAAGCAATGAGCATAACAGTGGCTGACATCGCCCCCAGAGGGAGAGAATGGGGAGTGGGTGGAGCAGCGCCCCCTGCTGACAGCAAAAGCTGAAATTTTTAAAAACGAGGAATGAGTGTCTGATGTATTGAAGGGAGGAAACAAACTGTGCAGCCAGTGCAGAGGCCAGGCTGGAGGAGATGACGGGGGGAAGACAGGGGAGGTTTTTGTCTCAGTTCCCCATCTGGCTGGATCACTGTGATACGCATTACCAGTATGTACAACACAGTAATAGTCAGCCTCATCCTCTGCCTGGACGCCGGTGATGGTCAGGGCAGCGTTGTTACCGGATATGGACCCAGAGAACCGGGCAGGGATCCCGGAGGGTCTGCTATTGGTGTTGTATATAAGCTGCCGAGGAGCAGTGCCAGGTTTCTGCTGGTACCAGCCTGGATAGTTGCCGGTGGTGATGGCTCCAGTGCTCAGGCTGCAGGACAGAGTGACAGCCCCTCCTGGGGTCACCGACATCGAGGGCTCCTGAGTCACCACGGGCTGCGAACTGACCCCTGAAATCAACATTACAAACACACTCAGCAGAAGGACTCCAGATCCTCACAGACAAACCTCCTCACCTGCAAGTTCCTTTAATGTTCTTGTCACTGAAGGAAACAATTCCCTCACCTGAGCAGTACGTGAGCAGCGTGAGGAGCAGAGGGGCCCAGGCCATGGTGGGAATCCAGACGAGCTCGGCTTCCTGAGGCAAACGGGTCTGTGGCTGGGACCCTCCGATTCTCTCTTAAACCCCCAGTGCTGGAGAACGGCCCCTTCATGCAAATCTGCCTGATGCTGGTGGTTTCTCATATCGGAGCTGAGCCCTGCAGATTGTCTGGGCAGAATCGCTCTCTAAGGTCCCATGTGACAGAAGGAAGAAAGGCCCCTCTGCTTTATCATTTGCTCGGGGGAAGCCAATGTGATCCCAGTGCGGAGAACTCCGACCGGGAAATGTGCTGTCGTCACTCATTTACCTGTACAAAGTACATGGATTATGATGGGTTTTCATAACCACCCCCTCCCGCACACACACACACTGGCACTGAATTAGCAGGGAGCGATTCTGGTCCCAGTAACTCTGGGTAAAGTGTCACATCCCTCTCCTGCGTGTCCTGTGGGGATGCCCTGGACTGACTGGTTCAGGCTCTAGGGCACAGGATACAGCTCTGATGACTGACACCTGGGGAAGGAGGTGGAGATGGGACGGGAGGAGGGAAGTTGGTGGGGTCCCAGCTGGAAAATCTCTTGCTGGGAGCTCGTGTTCCTGCTCTGATCTCTGTTCAGATCCCAGCAGAGGGACAGGTCAGTGTCACCCCCAAGAATGACATGTGCTGGGTCCCAGGAGAACTTTGAATTAAACTGTTGCTGCAAAAGTCGCTTGGCTTTTAGCTTCAAACCTGCTCTGGGCACATGCTCCATCTGCACCGGCCTGCCTGCTGCTCACCCCTGTCTGCCACTTTCCCCCAAACCAGGAAACAGTGGGGTGCCTGGAATCTGAAGCAGTTTGGTGAGGGGACGGACCCTGGAGTGCACAGGGTGGGGGGGATGCCTGTGGCTGGTTTCACACTATTGCAAATCGGAGATTTCTTTGTATAGATAAACACGCCCGAGAAGCCCAGAGAGGCTTCTGTATCCCAGCTGTTGGTAGCCTTTTGCTCCTCTGGCCTGGACACTGGACATTGTAGATGAAGATCTCCCCCCGGTGGGGAAGGTCACATTTACAGCGGTTCCCAGCAGTTACTCTAAGCTGCAGAACTCAGTGCTTTATAAGAATTGTCTCTAACTCCACGGCTGCGTTGTGTGACCAGGATCTCTCGTCCCTTGGGATCTGGGCTCCTTGCAATTTATAACCCTGCTTATAACCCTGCCGGTGCTCAGGGCCTGACAGCTGCCCTCACTGCCGAGCTTTGGCATGGGAAGAAGGACAATTCTGCCTGATTCTACAATGATCAGCCGGGGAACCCAAGGGCTGAAGCAGCTGATGGCACCATTCCCTTCCCTCCAGAACTCCTTCCTTCCTGGTGAAACCTGCATTCTACTGTGCTCTGCGCCTCCCTCCACACTGCACAGCAGACAGCCAGGGGCGCTTTCAAAGGGGCGCTTCTTCCTGCTGGATAACATGGGGCTGAAAGGTTTGCAGCTAAGCCCAGACCCGACTCCCTGAGCTACGGGAGAATGGATCTGTGTTAGCACCGCGGGGCCTGTGAGACAGCGGGAAAGTTAGCTGGGAAATTCCCAGGTCTCACGGGCAGCGTTTGTGCCACCAGGGTTAGGAGCAGGGCCGCCCAGAGGATTCAGGGTGTCTGAGGCAAAGCAATTTCAGGGGCTCCTTCCATAAAAAAAAGTTGCAATACTATAGTAACATGTATTTGGAAATGTAAAAAATAACCAGTGAAATACATTCAAAATAATTTTTAATAACATTATTTAAGAACATTAAATGGTTTAATGGTATGTATACATAAGCAATTACATAATGGGCTGTCGCTGGGTAATGGTGATGGTTGGTGCCAATGGGCTGTCGCTGCCTTGGGGTGGCGCAGCTGTTGCCCAGGGCTGGGTGGGGAGCTGGGCTCTGGGTTGGGGGGTTCCCGGCTTACAGGGGCTGGGCTCAGAGCTAGGGGTCAGGGCAGTGGGGGGCTGGGGTCAGGGGGTTCCCATCTCAGAGGGGCTGGGCTCAGAGCTGGGGGTCAGGGCTGTGGGGGGATGGGGCTGGGGGGTGCCCACCTCAGAGGGGCTGGGCTCAGAGCTGGGGATCAGGGCTGTGGGGGGATGGGGCCAGGGGGTGCCCAACTCAGAGGGGCTGGGCTCAGAGCTGGTGGTCAGGGCTGTGGGGGGATAGGGTCGGGTGGTGGGGTCCAGTTCAGAGGGGCTGGGCTTGGAGCTGGTGGTCAGGGCTGTGGGGGGATGGGGTTGGGTCAGAGGGTCCGGCTCAGAGGGGCTGGGCTCGGAGCTGGGGGTCAGGGCTGTGGGGGGATGGGGTCAGGGGTGCCCACCTCAGAGGGGCTGGGCTTGGAGCTGGGGGTCAGGGCTGTGGGGGGATGGGGATGGGGTCGGGTAGGGGGGTCCGGCTCAGAGGGGCTGGGCTTGGAGCTGGGGGTCAGGGCTGTGGGAATATGGGGTCGGGTGGCGGGTCCGGCTCAGAGGGGCTGGGCTCGGAGCTGGGGGTCAGGGCTGTGGGAATATGGGGTCGGGTGGCGGGGTCCAGCTCAGAGGGGCTGGGCTCGGAGCTGGGTGTCAGGGCTGTGGGGGTCCGGCTCAGAGGGGCTGGGCTCGGAGCTGGGGGTGGGGGGTGTCCGGCTCAGAGGGGCTTACCATGCCACTTCTTACCCCCACCTCCTCCATCTCCCGGAGCCCAGGGAGCTGCGTCCAGGCACAGCCCTGGACAGCGCTGCTGCGGTGTAACTCCAGCAGAGCCTGAGCTCCCGCCGCTCGGCCGCAGCTCGCAGCCCCGTCCCCTCACCCCGCGGCTCCGAGCACTGGGAGCTCAGGACCTGCTGGAGCTACGCCGCGGCAGCGCTGTCCAGAGCCGTGCCTAGACACGGCTCGCTGGGCTCCGGGAGAGGGGGGAAGGTGGAGGCAGACGGGAGCCTCCGACATTCTAGTGGGGGCCCCTGCGAGGCCTGAGGCAAATTGCCCCACTTGCTCCCCCCCCCCCCCCACTGGGCGGCCCTGGTTAGGAGTGGGGGGTCTGTGACCCGAGATGGTCTTGAACTGTGTCCTCAGCTTTCTCAAGCTCTGCTGCCCCCATGTGTGTCTAAGGTTGCCAACTTTCTACTCACACAAAACCGAACACTCTCGCCCCACCCCCTGCCCTTTCCCTCTTCTGAGGCCCCACCCCCGCTCACTCCCTGCCCCCCTCCATCTCTTGATCGCTCTCCCCACCGTCACTCACTCACTCATGTTCACTGGGCTGGCTCAGGGGGTTGGGGTGCAGGAGGGCGTGTGGACTCCCGAGTGTTGCCAGAAATGAGGAGTTCAGGGTGTGGAAGGGGACTCAAGGCTGAGACAGTGGGTTGGGATGTGAGAGGGGGTGAGGGCTCCGGCTGGGGTGGGGCCAGAAATGAGGGGTTCAGGGTGTGGGTGGGGGCTCTGAGGTGTGGCTGAGGATTAGAGGTTTGGGGTGTAGGAGGGTGCTCCGGGCTGGGACTGAAGGGTTCAGAGGGCAGGAGGGGGATCAGGGCTGGGGCACAGGGTTGGGGCGCAGGAGAGGGTCAGTAGTACAGGTGCTTACCTCTAGCGGCTCCTGGAAGCAGCAGCATGTCCCCCCCTCTGGCTTCTACGTGGATGCATGGCCAGGCGGCCCTTCATGCTGCCCCGTCCGCAGGCGCCGTCCCCGCAGCTCCCATTGGCCACCAATCCCAGCCAATGGGAGTTGCAGAGCTGGTGTTTCGGGCGGGGGGCAGCGTGGGGAGCCCCCTGGCTGCCCCTATGCATTGGAGCCAGAGGGGGGGACATGCCGCTGCTTCCGGGAGCCATGCGGAGCCACGGCAGGTAGGGAGCCTGCCTTAGCCCCACTTAGCTGTCAAAACCTGGACACCTGGCAGCCCTGTGTGTGTTGCTCCAATGGCTGGGACAGGGCTGCAGGTCTGTGGCCCTGGGCAATCCCCAAAGCTCCTGGGTCTAACTTTTGGCTAAGAACAAATGGGATTGTGATATAATCTATTTTCTGATACATCCTATAACTGGACACTTCATCCAGGCATGGGAACGGGGACCCATAAAGTGATCTCCTACATCTTTCCTCTCACTTTCAGGCCATTCCAGGTATTATTCAGTTGATGGGGTAACATAGGGGAACTGTGTTAGCGGAGAGGTGTCTCTTTACCCAAAGAACATGTGGCCATCTGCTCCTAGTTTGAACTAGGTAGTGATGGATCTGTAACACAGGGATCTATAACGCAGCAAAAGCAGTGGATGCTAGACAGACCAAGCAGAGAGCATAAGAGCGGCTGACATGTCCTTCAGAGAGAGTGAATGGGGAGGGGTGGAGCAGCGCCCCCTGCTGATTTCAAGGGCTGGTGGCAGAAATTCCTAAGGAGGAGCAATCAGTGTCTCATCTCTTGCAGGCAGGAACCAAACTGTGCAGCCAGTGCAGAGCCCAGGCTGGAAGGGATCAGGGGAGAAGACAGGGGAGGTTTTTGTCTCAGTTCCCCATCTGGCTGGATCACTGTGATATGTATTACTACTGCTACCGGTATACACAACACAGTAATAGTCAGCCTCATCCTCTGCCTGGACACCGGTGATGGTCAGGGCAGCGTTGTTACCGGATATGGACCCAGAGAACCGGGCAGGGATCCCGGAGGGTCTGCTATTGGTGCTGTATATAAGTGTCCGAGGAGCAGAGCCTGGTTTCTGCTGGAACCAGCCTGGATAGTTGCCGGTGGTGATGGCTCCAGTGCTCAGGCTGCAGGACAGAGTGACAGCCCCTCCTGGGGTCACCGACATCGAGGGCTCCTGAGTCACCACGGGCTGCGAACTGACCCCTGAAATCAACATTACAAACACACTCAGCACAAGGACTCCGGATCCTCACAGACAAACCTCCTCATCTGCAAGTGTCCTTCATATTTTTGTCACTGAAGAAACAATTCCCTCACCTGAGCAGTACGTGAGCAGCGCGAGGAGCAGAGGGGCCCAGGCCATGGTGGATCCACACGAGCTCGGCTTCCTGAGGCAAACAGGTCTGTGGCTGGGACCCTCCGATTCTCTCTTAAACCCCCAGCGCTGGAGAACGGCCCCTTCATGCAAATCTGCTCCCTGTTCATTGGCTGCGGGTCTTTTGAAAATCTAAATCCTATTAAAAAGTACATAGACACTCAAGTTTCAAATTTAACCTCAAATTCATTTTAAATAATGTTTTTTCTTAAAAAAAAGTAACTCCCCATAAAACTGTACATTTTCATGTATTATTTCAAGTTCAAGTTGAAACAGGGTTTTGCTGTTATTAATTTAATACAAGGGGCTTTACTTAAATCTACTTCCTGAATAATATTTAGAACAAGTAGGTGGTGCTAGCACACAGACTGACCAGTTCTGTCTAACTGCCTGTGCAGGGAGCTGGATCTAGGAGAAATGTTTATTTTTAGTTATGGGGAATCACATGTTTACAAGCTACACATATAGCAGAGTAAATTGTGGTCACGACTTCGTCTCTCTGACCAAATAATTTCTTAGCTGCAGCTGCTGCTTACAGCCTATCTACATGGAAGCAAACATATAAATGTTTCATGGTGCCAAACACGCTGTAACGATTGTCGTCTAGATTATCACCAGGGACTGAACAGGAGAACGCGAGAGCTAAAGCAGGAGCATCAATATCTTGAGCCAAAGGAGAACGGGGCAGATTTATAAAGGTGCCGAGCTACATCTTTGTGCATCTAAATCCCTTTACGCGGGCGGAAGGGGATGTCAGTTCCATGTGGGTACAGCTAGGGGTGCTCAGCTCTGAATTTGGCCTTAGTCTGTGAACGGCCGTTACGGGGCTGCTGGGAGGGGTCGTTAGCGTAACGTTAGCGCAGCACGTCTGACGTGTAGAGATCAATGGACGAGCTTTGCATCGCTGGGCACACAGATATTTTCTATCACATGCACATGGAGAGGGGTCACTGCCACCCCCACTGCAGTGCAGCCGGGCCAGCGTCCCCCATGCTGCCCCTCACGCGTGGACACGTGCCCTGGGAACACCCCAGAACTAACTCATTCCCCTCCTGCCACCCTCCTTCCAGCTCCCCTTTGTCGTGATGCCTACAAACAAACTGACAGCAGTGAGGCCATGGGTGTGCGGTGACCCTTCCCATCCTGCTGCCAGGATTGTCTCATTGCTTCCTTCTGCCACCCACAGGCCGGTCTGTCGCCCCCTGTTGTCTCTTGTCTCATACTGAGATTGTTCCCTCCAACTAAATCAGTACATTTGGGTGCCTCTGATTTTGTGTCTCACTCCTCCCCCCCACTCGGTCTCAATGAGGGATCTGAAAGGACGCAGCTGTTCAAACACCACGGTCTGTGCACCAGGCTCTTTAAAAGTGTGTATTGAACAGTTACTTTATTCCATTGTAAACAATTCATGATAGAAATGCAGGGAGACAACGCCCCCTACTGCCCAGTCCTAACTGAACTATGTCACCCATCTGCAGAAGAGTAAACGGGGAAAATCCAGGTGTATCCCAAATCCCATTTTATTCTTTTCAGCCCTTGGCTACACTTGCGAGTTGCAGCGCTGTAAAGCCGCCCCCAGCGCTGTAACTCACTCCCTGTCCACACTGGCAAGGCATTTGCAGCGCTGTATCTCCGTGGCTGCAGCGTTGCATGTACTCCACGTCCCCGAGAGGAATAGCGAGTATTGCGCTGCCGCTGCAGTGCTGTGGTGCCAGTGTGGCCGCCCTATGCATTGTGACTGGCCTCCAGAAGTATTCGGCAGTATCCCACAATGCCTGTTCTAGCCACTCTGGTCATCAGTTCAAACTCCACTGCCCTGGCCTCAGGTAACCAACCATGTGACCCACCCTTTACATTCCCCGGGAATTTTAAAAATCCCCTTCCTGTTTGCTCAGCCCGGCGTGGGGTGGAGTGCTATCAGTGAATCTTTCCAGGTGACCATACCTTCATGCACCAAGTGAGCCCCAGCATGGAGCAATGGCGAGTTGCTGGACCTCATCAGTGTTTGGGGGGGGAGGAAGCTGTCCAGTCCCCGCTGCGCTCCAGCCATAGGAATTACGATACCTTCGGGAAGGTATTAAAGGACATGATGGAAAGGGGCCATGACCGGGACGCCCTGCAGTGCAGGATTAAAGTGAAGGAGCTGCGGAGTGCCTACCGCAAAGCCCGCGATGCAAACGGCTGCTCGGGTGCTCCCCCCACGACCTGCCGATTCTACAAAGAGCTGGATGCGATACTTGGGGTTAACCCCACCTCCACTCTGAGCACCACCATGGACACTTCAGAGCCGGTGTGGGGGGGGAGGAGGAAGAGGAAGAGGAGGAGGAAAACGGGAGTGAGGGTGGTGGGCCAGATGGAGACACCCCGGAATCCCTGGAGCCATGCAGCCAGGAGCTCTTCTCGAGCCAGGAGGAAGGTAGCCAGTCAGAGCGACTGGTACTTGGTGGAAGACAAACAGAAGAGCAGGTTCCTGGTAAGTGCTTTTTTTTTGGGAAGGAATTTTTTCGGTGCGGGCTCTTTGGGAGAGGAGGGTTAGGCATGCATGCCTAGATGCAAAATAGTGCATTGATGTGGTTTATCACATCGCGGTAATGGGACTCGGTAATCTCCTCGAATGTCTCATCCAGAACGTGTGCAATGCGCTTGCGCAGGTTTATCGGGAGAGCCACTGTGGTCCTTGTCCCAGCCAGGCTAACGTGTCCGCGCCACTGTGCCGCGAGGGGACCATTGCTGCACACAGGCAAGCTGCATATGGGCCAGGGCAGAAGCCGCATTGCAGTAGAAGACCCTCCCTTGCTTCCCAAGTCACCCTCAGCAGCGAGATATCGTCCAGGACGAACTCCTGTGAAAAATATTGGGACAGTGTTCAGTGTAGGTGCCCCCTGAAGCTGTTGGCTCTCCCCAAGGCACAGAAACCCAGAGGACAGTGCAGCCCTGAAACAATCAGTCCCCCTTAATCACCATTTTGAGGCTCCCGTGGGATGTGCGCACTCTGTTTCGGACGGGAAAATTATGCTATTGTGTAGACCCTGTGTGTTTTCTACTCCTTAAGTGCGGGGGAATCATTACTCTGTCTGGTATAAACAATGCTGCCTCTGTTAAATGTTGCATTTTGCCTATACAGCTGCATCAACCTTGAGACATCAGCCGTCCCTCTTATCGCCTGTTCAGAGACTGCAAAGACTCAGGAAGAGACCGCGAAAAAGCAAAGAAGACATGCTGCAAGAAGTGATGCGCCAATCTATTAAAGAGAATGAGAAAGCACAGAACTGGAGGAAGAGAGAAAGCAGGATCCGCCAGGAAAACGCAGCGCAGGGGCGGCGAAGCACGAAGCACCTGCAGCAAAGCATGGATCGGCCCATAAGCATACTGGAGCGCCAAGCAGACGCTATCCAGGAGCAGTACCTCAAACGCAAACACCACCCCCCCTACAGCCCTTGTCCCAAAACTCTTTCCGTTATGCCCCACTGTCACCTCCAACCCACTTTCCCCAACTTCCGTGTTCTTCACGCCACCAGCTGCCTCCAATACCAGTATCTTCACCATCCGGCCCTGAAAACCATGACCCTTACCCTCTGCACTCAACCCCCATCACCATGCAGTATAGCTATCCTGAAGTGCAGCACTCACTGCACAGCACACCAGACAGGACATACGCGAATCTGTGATTATACTGTTCCCCACTCCAACCCCTTGTTTCTGTTCAATACATGGATTTTTTGGCTTTGAAAACATTCTTTATTATTGCATAAAGTAAAAGACTCCTTAGCCCAGGAAATAAACAGGCACAGCAAGTCTGCTTAGCAAACACTGATTCCTAAAGATTGGAACTACTGCACTTCACTCCCTTGCAGGGCACCAGATATCACTGCTGGTTTTCAGCCTCAAATTGCTCCCTCAAGGCATCCCTAATCCTTGCAGCCCCGGGCTGGGCCCCTCTAATAGCCCTGCTCTCTGGCTGTGCAAATTCAGCCTCCAGGTGTTGAACCTCAGAGGTCCATGCCTGAGTGAAGCTTTCACCCTTCCCTTCACAAATATTATGGAGGGCACAGCACGCGGATATAACCGCGGGGATGCTGTTTTCGGCCAAGTCCAACTTCCCATACAGAGATCGCCAGCGGGCCTTTAAATGGCCAAAGGCACACTCCACAATCATTCGGCACTGGCTCAGCCTGTAGCTGAACCGTTCCTTGCTGCTGTCAATGCTCCCTGTGTAGGGTTTCATGAGCCACGGCATTAACGGGTAAGCGGGGTCTCCAAGGATCACAATGGGCATTTCGACTTCCCCTACCATGATGTTCCGCTCTGGGAAAAAAGTCCCGGCCTGCATCTTCCTGAACAGCCAAGTGTTCCGAAAGATGCGTGCGTCATGCACCTTTCCGGGCCAGCCCGTGTTAATGTCAATGAAACGCCCACGGTGATCCACAAATGCCTGGAGAACCATAGAGAAATACCCCTTCCGATTAACGTACTCGGATCCTAGGTGGGGTGGTGCCAGAATAGGAATGTGCGTCCCATCTATCGCCCCTCCACAGTTAGGGAACCCCATTTGTGCAAAGCCATCCACTATGTCCTGCAGGTTACCCAGAGTCACGGTTCTTCTGAGTAGGATGCGATTAATGGCCCTGCAAACTTGCATCAACACGATTCCAACGGTCGACTTTCCCACTCCAAACTGGTTTGCGACCAACCGGTAGCTGTCTGGAGTTGCTAGCTTCCAGATTGCAATAGCCACCCGCTTCTCCACTGGCAGGGCAGCTCTCAATCTCGTGTCCTTGCGCCGCAGGGTGGGGGCGAGCTCCTCACACAGTCCCAAGAAAGTGGCTTTTCTCATCCGAAAGTTCTGCAGCCACTGCTCCTCATCCCAGACTTCCATGACGATGTGAACCCACCACTCGGTGCTTGTTTCCCGAGCCCAAAAGCGGCGTTCCACGGTGCTGAGCATGTCCGTGAATGCCACAAGCAATTTCATGTCGTACGTGTTACGCGTCTCGATAGCATCGTCGGACTCCTCACTCTCAGTGTCACTTTGGATCTTAAGGAATAGTTCAACAGCCAAACGTGACGTGCTGGCGAGATAAGTCAGCATACGCCTCAGCAGTTCGGGCTCCATTTCCCGCAGACAGATCGCATTGCAAAGAAACTGTTGAAAGATGGTGCCAAAGTTGGACGGAAACAAAGAGATTTCTGGGATGCGAAGCGATGCAACACGGGGTGTTGGGACAGGATCCAGAATGCCCCGCACCCACGCCCCCTTCCCGCAACTCACAGCGCCAGAATGGGAAGAGGTGCTCTGTGGGATAGCTCCCCATAATGCACCACTCCCAATGGCGTAGCAAATGCTGCAAATGTGGCCACGACTGTGCGCTGGGCAGCTGTCAGTGTGGACAGACTGCAGAGCTTTCCCTATTCAGCTGTACGAAGTCAGGTTAAACTCACAGTGTTGTACATCTGCAAGTGTAGCCAAGGCCTCAGTCTCTGGAGTTTAAGGAGAGATTCATGACAGGTCCCAGCTACCTACAGCCCAGTTTGCCATTCATGAGTGTGGCTGCGTCTTATTGTGTCCATCCAATTGGTCCAATTGGTCCCTCTGGGCTAATATTTACTTTAGGAATAGCTAGGACTTGGGTACTCCCATGACTTGTCAGATATGCCTATAATAGGACTGGCGCGAGTGGTGGGGTCTTTACTACTTGGTTGCTCTCAATGTCCCCACCATGGGGAGCCCCTTCTGTGTCTTGTTTATCCTGGTCATTTCGCAGGCTCGGCCGTTCCTCATGGTACTGTTCATACCATGGGCAGGATCTGTTCCTTTGCTACCCTGGCTTTGTTCTTGTGTGTGAAATGCCTGGGCTCTGGGATCTAACACCCAGCTGTTCGGGCTCTGAATCTCACTGGGTTGGCACTGCAGGGTGAGCTGGAATTTAACGGACAGGAGTCTCTCCTCCCACGGCATGCATTTGGGAACGGGACATTGCAGTGTTTTGGGGGGATTATCACTGGGTCTGGGAACCACAGTGAGGCTCCATAAAGGGTCTAATCCTGGTCCCATGGACAACGAACGGCAAAATGCCAATGGGTCAAGGGACCCAAGATTTGGCCTTCAATGTCCAGACCCTGATAGTCCTTAGTAGTGCCCCTTACTGGTGATTGGAATGTGCCTAGTTAAACCCCAACACATCTGTGTGGAGGAGCGTCGCGCCCAGACACACACAGACTGGAGCCATGCGCCGTACGGGCTGCTGGAACACAAGGGTTTTGTGTAAGTTCTCAGTCTGGCTGCATCACTGTGCAGCAACCCACTCCATGTGCCACAGTAATAACCAGCCTCATCGTCTGCTTGGACATCGGTCATGGTGATGGTTGGGTTGCTAGTTGTATTAGTCGCATCTTTGGACCCAGAGAAGTGACTGGGGACCCAGTGCCCTGGTGCTTGGCAGCATTGGATTTGTACCACAGAAGATATTTTCGGCTGGTGCCAGGTGGCGTGTGGGATCGGGGACCCACTGCTGATGGTGCAGGAGAGTTGAACAGTGCAGCTTGTTCCAGCTTGAGTTGCTGCCCACAGTCCTTTTCGTACCAGGTCTGGTCTTGTGTGAATCAGTTCTCGCTTTGGTTTTGCAGCCTCCTCTATTATTGTCTGGCATGAGGCTTTCACCTCCCCCAGCGCTCGGTTTGCCGCCTGTAACTGTGTCTCCAGGGCCTGTATTCGACTTGGCGTCCCTTGCCCAACTCTCTCAACCATCTGCCCCAGGCTGTCCAGTCCACGCACCTCGGCCCTGCCTCTGAGCCCCTGGCCCAAGAGCCCGTGTCCAAGTGAGGGTCGTCCTATGGTCAGCTCGTCCATGCAGTACCCATCTTGTAATAGGGCTGGGACATCACAGTAGGCCAGTCTCTATCTATAAATACAGGCCGGGGAGGTCTCTTAGTAGATGACCCTCCGCTTGTTCATCTGACCCTGTATTTCAATGTCTAGCTCCACTGCTGGGCACACTCCTGTCTCTCCATGGAGGGGGAGGGGGAGCTTTGGGACACAGCCACCATCACTCCTGCTTTAGCTAGGACAGCCCCGGCCCTTCCTGCCGCGGGACACTGACTCTGCAGCCAGCAGATGAACTTTTCTATTGAGGTTCTTATGCCGCCCCCATCACTGCGGTACCTGAGCACTGAGACTGGCCCACAGGGAACTGGACATGGCCACGGGCCTGTGGCTTGCTGGGCTGCAGGGTCAGGAGGAGAAGGGGCCAGGGAGGCACTAATGAACTTCTGCGGAGAATCAGAGAAGCTGCAGAGCCACTGGGACATGGCCAGGGAGGAGGTCCTAGGAAGGAGGCATTTTCATATCGTATATTATCTGTATCTGAACACTTTATATCATATCATATCAAACATTCTCTGCTACACCCTGTATCTGGACACTTCATGCAACCCCGGCAACTGGAATGGACTAAGGGATCTGATAGATCTTTCCTACATTTCCTCTAACTTCCAGGACATTCAGGGTGTGGTCCAGCTGGTGGGGTAACAAAGGAGAACTGTGCTAGGGGAGATGTGTCACTTTACCCAAGGAGCATGTGGCCGTCTGCTCCCAGTTTCACCCAGGTAGTGGGTGTAACGCAGGGATCTATAAGGCAGGAATAGTTGTTCCTGCCAGACAGACCAAGCAATGAGCATAACAGTGGCTGACATCGCCCCCAGAGGGAGAGAATGGGGAGTGGGTGGAGCAGCGACCCCTGCTGACAGCAAACGGCTGTAATTTTTAAAAAGGAGCAATCAGTGTGTGATGTATTGAAGGGAGGAACCAAACTGTGCAGCCAGTGCAGAGCCCAGGCAGAAGGAGATGACGGGGGAAGACAGGGGAGGTTTTTGTCTCAGTTCCCCATCTGGCTGGATCACTGTGAGTCCAACTACCACTGCCGGTAAACACAGCACAGTAATAGTCAGCCTCATCCTCTGCCTGGACACCGGTGATGGTCAGGGCAGTGTTGTTACCGGATATGGACCCAGAGAACCGGGCAGGGATCCCGGAGGGTCTGGTATTGGTGTATATAAGTGTCCGAGGAGCAGAGCCTGGTTTCTGCTGGTACCAGGCTGGATAGTTGCCGGTGGTGACGGCTCCAGTGCTCAGGCTGCAGGACAGAGTGACAGCCCCTCCTGGGGTCACCGACATCGAGGGCTCCTGAGTCACCACGGGCTGCGAACTGACCCCTGAAATCAACATTACAAACACACTCAGCACAAGGACTCCGGATCCTCACAGACAAACCTCCTCACCTGCAAGTGTCCTTCATATTTTTGTCACTGAAGAAACAATTCCCTCACCAGAGCAGTACGTGAGCAGCGCGAGGAGCAGAGGGGCCCAGGCCATGGTGGGAATCCAGACGAGCTCGGCTCCCTGAGGCAAACGGGTCTGTAGCTGGGACCCTCTGATTCTCTCTTAAACCCCCAGCGCTGGAGAACGGCCCCTTCATGCAAATCTGCTCTATGTTCATTGGCTGCAGGTCTTTTGAAAATCTAAATCCTATTAACAAGTACATAGACACTCAAGTTTCAAATTTAACCTCAAATTCATTTTAAATAATGTTTTTTCTTAAAAAAAAGTAACTCCCCATAAAACTGTACATTTTCATGTATTATTTCAAGTTCAAATTGAAACAGGGTTTTGCTGTTATTAATTTAATACAAAGGGCTTTACTTAAATCTACTTCCTGAATAATATTTAGAACAAGTAGGTGGTGCTAGCACACAGACTGACCAGTTCTGTCTAACTGCCTGTGCAGGGAGCTAGATCTAGGAGAAATGTTTATTTTTAGTTATGGGGAATCACATGTTTACAAGCTACACATATAGCAGAGTAAATGTGGTCACTACTTCGTGTCTCTGACCAAATAATTTCTTAGCTGCAGCTGCTGCCTACAGCCTATCTACATGGAAGCAAACATATAAATGTTTCATGGTGCCAAACACGCTGTAACGATTGTCGTCTCGATTATCACCAGGGACTGAACAGGAGAACGCGAGAGCTAAAGCAGGAGCCGCAATATCTTGAGCCAAAGGAGAACGGGGCAGATTTATGAAGGTGCCGAGCTACATCTTTGTGCATCTAAATCCCTTTACGCGGACAGAAGGGGGTGTCAGTTCCATGTGGGTACAGCTAGGGGTGCTCAGCTCTGAATTTGGCCTTAGTCTGTGAACGGCCGTTACGGGGCTGCTGGGAGGGGTCGTTAGCGTAACGTTAGCGCAGAACGTCTGACGTGTAGAGAGCAATGGACGAGCTTTGCATCGCTGGGCACACAGATATTTTCTATCACATGCACATGGAGAGGAGTCACTGTCACCACCACTGCAGTGCAGCCGGGCCAGCTTCCCCCATGCTGCCCCTCACGCGTGGACACGCGCCCTGGGAACACCCCAGAACTAACTCATTCCCCTCCTGCCAGCCTCCTTCCAGCTCCCCTTTGCCGTGATGCCTACAAACAAACTGACAGCAGTGAGGCCATGGGTGTGCTGAGACCCTTCCCATCCTGCTGCCAGGATTGTCTCATTGCTTCCTTCTGCCACCCACAGGCCGATCTGTCGCCCCATGTTGTCTCTTGTCTCATACTGAGATTGTTCCCTCCAACTAAATCAGTACATTTGGGTGCCTCTAATTTTGTGTCTCAATCCTCCCCCCCACTCGGTCTGAATGAGGGATCTGAAAGGACGCAGCTGTTCAAACACCACGGTCTGTGCACCAGGCTCTTTAAAAGTGTGTATTGAACAGTTACTTTATTCCATTGTAAACAATTCATGATAGAAATGCAGGGAGACAACGCCCCCTACTGCCCAGTCCTAACTGAACTATGTCACCCATCTGCAGAAGAGTAAATGGGGAAAATCCAGGTGTATCCCAAATCCCATTTTATTCTTTTCAGCCCTTGGCTACACTTGCGAGTTATAGCACTGTAAAGCCGCCCCCAGCGCTGTAACTCACTCCCTGTCCACACTGGCAAGGCATTTGCAGCGATGTATCTCCGTGGCTGCAGCGTTGCATGTACTCCACGTCCCCGAGAGGAATAGCATGTATTGCGCTGCCGCTGCAGTGCTGTGGTGCCAGTGTGGCCGCCCTATGCATTGTGACTGGCCTCCAGAAGTATTCGGCAGTATCCCACAATGCCTGTTCTAGCCACTCTGGTCATCAGTTCAAACTCTACTGCACTGGTCTCAGGTAACCAACCATGTGACCCACCCTTTACATTCCCCGGGAATTTTAAAAATCCCCTTCCTGTTTGCTCAGCCCAGCGTGGCGTGGAGTGCTAACAGCGAATCTTTCCAGGTGACCATACCTCCACGCACCAAGCGAGCCCCAGCGTGGAGCAATGGCGAGTTGCTGGACCTCATCAGTGTTTGGGGGGAGGAAGCTGTCCAGTCCCCGCTGCGCTCCAGCCATAGGAATTATGATACCTTCGGGAAGGTATTAAAGGACATGATGGAAAGGGGCCATGACCGGGACGCCCTGCAGTGCAGGATTAAAGTGAAGGAGCTGCGGAGTGCCTACCGCAAAGCCCGCGATGCAAACGGCTGCTCGGGTGCTCCCCCCACGACCTGCCGATTCTACAAAGAGCTGGATGCGATACTTGGGGTTAACCCCACCTCCACTCTGAGCACCACCATGGACACTTCAGAGCCGGTGTGGGGGGGGGGAGGAGGAAGAGGAAGAGGAGGAGGAAAACGGGAGTGAGGGTGGTGGGCCAGATGGAGACACCCCGGAATCCCTGGAGCCATGCAGCCAGGAGCTCTTCTCGAGCCAGGAGGAAGGTAGCCAGTCAGAGCGACTGGTACTTGGTGGAAGACAAACAGAAGAGCAGGTTCCTGGTAAGTGGTTTTTTTTTGGGAAGGAATTTTTTCGGTGCGGGCTCTTTGGGAGAGGAGGGTTAGGCATGCATGCCTAGATGCAAAATAGTGCATTGATGTGGTTTATCACATCGCGGTAATGGGACTCGGTAATCTCCTCGAATGTCTCATCCAGAACGTGTGCAATGCGCTTGCGCAGGTTTATCGGGAGAGCCACTGTGGTCCTTGTCCCAGCCAGGCTAACGTGTCCGCGCCACTGTGCCGCGAGGGGACCATTGCTGCACACAGGCAAGCTGCATATGGGCCAGGGCAGAAGCCGCATTGCAGTAGAAGACCCTCCCTTGCTTCCCAAGTCACCCTCAGCAGCGAGATATCGTCCAGGACGAACTCCTGTGGAAAATATTGGGACAGTGTTCAGTGTAGGTGCCCCCTGAAGCTGTTGGCTCTCCCCAAGGCACAGAAACCCAGAGGACAGTGCAGCCCTGAAACAATCAGTCCCCCTTAATCATCATTTTGAGGCTCCCGTGGGATGTGCGCACTCTGTTTCGGACGGGAAAATTATGCTATTGTGTAGACCCTGTGTGTTTTCTACTCCTTAAGTGCGGGGGAATCATTACTCTGTCTGGTATAAACAATGCTGCCTCTGTTAAATGTTGCATTTTGCCTATACAGCTGCATCAACCTTGAGACCTCAGCCGTCCCTCTTATCGCCTGTTCAGAGACTGCAAAGACTCAGGAAGAGACCGCGAAAAAGCAAAGAAGACATGCTGCAAGAAGTGATGCGCCAATCTATTAAAGAGAATGAGAAAGCACAGAACTGGAGGAAGAGAGAAAGCAGGATCCGCCAGGAAAACGCAGCGCAGGGGCGGCGAAGCACGAAGCACCGGCAGCAAAGCATGGATCGGCCCATAAGCATACTGGAGCGCCAAGCAGACGCTATCCAGGAGCAGTACCTCAAACGCAAACGCCACCCCCCCCTACAGCCCTTGTCCCAAAACTCTTTCCGTTATGCCCCACTGTCACCTCCAACCCACTTTCCCCAACTTCCGTGTTCTTCACGCCACCAGCTGCCTCCAATACCAGTATCTTCACCATCCGGCCCTGAAAACCACGACCCTTACCCTCTTCACTCAACCCCAATCACCATGCAGTATAGCTATCCTGAAGTGCAGCACTCACTGCACAGCACACCAGACAGGACATACGCGAATCTGTGATTGCACTGTTCCCCACTCCAACCCCTTGTTTCTGTTCAATAAATGGATTTTTTGTCTTTGAAAACATTCTTTATTATTGCATAAAGTAAAAGACTCCTTAGCCCAGGAAATAAACAGGCACAGCAAGTCTGCTTGTCTGCTTAGCAAACACTGATTCCTAAAGATTGGAACTACTGCACTTCACTCCCGTGCAGGGCACCAGATATCACTGCTGGTTTGCAGCCTCAAATTGCTCCCTCAAGGCATCCCTAATCCTTGCAGCCCCGGGCTGGGCCCTCTAATAGCCCTGCTCTCTGGCTGTGCAAATTCAGCCTCCAGGTGTTGAACCTCAGAGGTCCATGCCTGAGTGAAGCTTTCACCCTTCCCTTCACAAATATTATGGAGGGCGCAGCACGCGGATATAACCGTGGGGATGCTGTTTTCGGCCAAGTCCAACTTCCCATACAGAGATCGCCAGCGGGCCTTTAAATGGCCAAAGGCACACTCCACAGTCATTCGGCACTGGCTCAGCCTGTAGCTGAACCGTTCCTTGCTGCTGTCAATGCTCCCTGTGTAGGGTTTCATGAGCCACGGCATTAACGGGTAAGCGGGGTCTCCAAGGATCACAATGGGCATTTCGACTTCCCCTACCATGATGTTCCGCTCTGGGAAAAAAGTCCCGGCCTGCATCTTCCTGAACAGCCAAGTGTTCCGAAAGATGCGTGCGTCATGCACCTTTCCGGGCCAGCCCGTGTTAATGTCAATGAAACGCCCACGGTGATCCACAAATGCCTGGAGAACCATAGAGAAATACCCCTTCCGATTAACGTACTCGGATCCTAGGTGGGGTGGTGCCAGAATAGGAATGTGCGTCCCATCTATCGCCCCTCCACAGTTAGGGAACCCCATTTGTGCAAAGCCATCCACTATGTCCTGCAGGTTACCCAGAGTCACGGTTCTTCTGAGTAGGATGCGATTAATGGCCCTGCAAACTTGCATCAACACGATTCCAACGGTCGACTTTCCCACTCCAAACTGGTTTGCAACCAACCGGTAGCTGTCTGGAGTTGCTAGCTTCCAGATTGCAATAGCCACCCGCTTCTCCACTGGCAGGGCAGCTCTCAATCTCGTGTCCTTGCGCCGCAGGGTGGGGGCGAGCTCCTCACACAGTCCCAAGAAAGTGGCTTTTCTCATCCGAAAGTTCTGCAGCCACTGCTCCTCATCCCAGACTTCCATGACGATGTCATCCCACCACTCGGTGCTTGTTTCCCAAGCCCAAAAGCGGCGTTCCACGGTGCTGAGCATGTCCGTGAATGCCACAAGCAATTTCATGTCGTACGTGTTACGCGTCTTGATAGCATCGTCGGACTCCTCACTCTCAGTGTCACTTTGGATCTTAAGGAATAGTTCAACAGCCAAACGTGACGTGCTGGCGAGATAAGTCAGCATACGCCTCAGCAGTTCAAGCTCCATTTCCCACAGACAGATCGCATTGCAAAGAAACTGTTGAAAGATGGCGCCAAAGGTGGACGGATTTCTGGGATGCGAAGCAATGCATCACAGGGCGTTGGGACAGGACCCAGAATGCCCCGCACCTACGCCCCCTTCCCACAATCCATGGCACCAGAATGAGAAGAGGTGCTCTGTGGGATAGCTGCCCATAATGCACCACTCCCAATGGCACAGCAAATGCTGCAAATGTGGCCACGACGGTGCGCTGGGCAGCTGTCAGTGTGGACAGACTGCAGCACTTTCCCTACTCAGCTGTACAAAATCAGGTTAAACTCACAGCGCTGTACATCTGCAAGTGTAGCCAAGGCCTCAGTCTCTGGAGTTTAAGGAGAGATTCATGACAGGTCCCAGCTACCTACAGCCCAGTTTGCCATTCATGAGTGTGGCTGCGTCTTATTGTGTCCATCCAATTGGTCCAATTGGTCCCTCTGGGCTAATATTTACTTTAGGAATAGCTAGGACTTGGGTACTCCCATGACTTGTCAGATATGCCTATAATAGGACTGGCGCGAGTGGTGGGGTCTTTACTACTTGGTTGCTCTCAATGTCCCCACCATGGGGAGCCCCTTCTGTGTCTTGTTTATCCTGGTCATTTCGCAGGCTCGGCCGTTCCTCATGGTACTGTTCGTACCATGGGCAGGATCTGTTCCTTTGCTACCCTGGCTTTGTTCTTGTGTGTGAAATGCCTGGGCTCTGGGATCTAACACCCAGCTGTTCGGGCTCTGAATCTCACTGGGTTGGCACTGCAGGGTGAGCTGGAATTTAACGGACAGGAGTCTCTCCTCCCACGGCATGCATTTGGGAACGGGACATTGCAGTGTTTTGGGGGGATTATCACTGGGTCTGGGAACCACAGTGAGGCTCCATGAAGGGTCTAATCCTGGTCCCATGGACAACGAACGGCAAAATGCCCAATGGGTCAAGGGACCCAAGATTTGGCCTTCAATGTCCAGACCCTGATAGTCCTTAGTAGTGCCCCTCACTGGTGATTGGAATGTGCCTAGTTAAACCCCAACACATCTGTGTGGAGGAGCGTCGCGCCCAGACACACACAGACTGGAGCCATGCGCCGTACGGGCTGCTGGAACACAAGGGTTTTGTGTAAGTTCTCAGTCTGGCTGCATCACTGTGCAGCAACCCACTCCATGTGCCACAGTAATAACCAGCCTCATCGTCTGCTTGGACATCAGTCATGGTGATGGTTGGGTTGCTAGTTGTATTAGTCGCATCTTTGGACCCAGAGAAGTGACTGGGGACCCCAGTGCCCTGGTGCTTGGCAGCATTGGATTTGTACCACAGAAGATATTTTGGAGTATTTCCAATTTTCGGCTGGTGCCAGGTGGCGTGTGGGATCGGGGACCCACTGCTGATGGTGCAGGAGAGTTGAACAGTGCAGCTTGTTCCAGCTTGAGTTGCTGCCCACAGTCCTTTTCGTACCAGGTCTGGTCTTGTGTGAATCAGTTCTCGCTTTGGTTTTGCAGCCTCCTCTATTATTGTCTGGCATGAGGCTTTCACCTCCCCCAGCGCTCGGTTTGCCGCCTGTAACTGTGTCTCCAGGGCCTGTATTCGACTTGGCGTCCCTTGCCCAACTCTCTCAACCATCTGCCCCAAGCTGTCCAGTCCATGCACCTCGGCCCTGCCTCTGAGCCCCTGGCCCAAGAGCCCGTGTCCAAGTGAGGGTCGTCCTATGGTCAGCTCGTCCATGCAGTACCCATCTTGTAACAGGGCTGGGACATCACATTAGGCCAGTCTCTATCTATAAATACAGGCCGGGGAGGTCTCTTACTAGCTGACCCTCCGCTTGTTCATCTGACCCTGTATTTCAATGTCTAGCTCCACTGCTGGGCACACTCCTGTCTCTCCATGGAGGGGAGGGGGAGCTTTGGGACACAGCCACCATCACTCCTGCTTTAGCTAGGACAGCCCCGGCCCTTCCTGCCGCGGGACACTGACTCTGCAGCCAGCAGATGAACTTTTCTATTGAGGTTCTTATGCCGCCCCCATCACTGCGGTACCTGAGCACTGAGACTGGCCCACAGGGAACTGGACATGGCCACGGGCCAGTGGCTTGCTGGGCTGCAGGGTCAGGAGGAGAAGGGGCCAGGGAGGCACTAATGAACTTCTGCGGCGAATCAGAGAAGCTGCAAAGCCACTGGGACATGGCCAGGGAGGAGGTCCTAGGAAGGAGGCATTTTCATATCGTATATTATCTGTATCTGAACACTTTATATCATATCATATCAAACATTCTCTGCTACACCCTGTATCTGGACACTTCATGCAACCCCGGCAACTGGAATGGACTAAGGGATCTGATAGATCTTTCCTACATTTCCTCTAACTTCCAGGACATTCAGGGTGTGGTCCAGCTGGTGGGGTAACAAAGGAGAACTGTGGTAGGGGAGATGTGTCACTTTACCCAAGGAGCATGTGGCCGTCTGCTCCCAGTTTCACCCAGGTAGTGGGTGTAACGCAGGGATCTATAAGGCAGGAATAGTTGTTCCTGCCAGACAGACCAAGCAATGAGCATAACAGTGGCTGACATCGCCCCCAGAGGGAGAGAATGGGGAGTGGGTGGAGCAGCGACCCCTGCTGACAGCAAACGGCTGTAATTCTTAAAAAGGAGCAATCAGTGTGTGATGTATTGAAGGGAGGAACCAAACTGTGCAGCCAGTGCAGAGCCTAGGCTGGAGGAGATGGCGGGGTGAAGACAGGGGAGGTTTTTGTCTCAGTTCCCCATCTGGCTGGATCACTGTGAGTCCAACTACCACTGCCGGTAAACACAGCACAGTAATAGTCAGCCTCATCCTCTGCCTGGACACCGGTGATGGTCAGGACAGCGTTGTTACCGGATATGGACCCAGAGAACCGGGCAGGGATCCCGGAGGGTCTGCTATTGGTGTATATAAGTGTCCGAGGAGCAGAGCCTGGTTTCTGCTGGTACCAGGCTGGATAGTTGCCGGTGGTGACGGCTCCAGTGCTCAGGCTGCAGGACAGAGTGACAGCCCCTCCTGGGGTCACCGACATCGAGGGCTCCTGAGTCACCACGGGCTGCGAACTGACCCCTGAAATCAACATTACAAACACACTCAGCACAAGGACTCCGGATCCTCACAGACAAACCTCCTCACCTGCAAGTTCCTTTAATGTTCTTGTCACTGAATCAAACAATTCCCTCACCTGAGCAGTAAGTGAGCAGCGTGAGGAGCAGAGGGGCCCAGGCCATGGTGGGAATCCAGAGGAGCTCGGCTTCCTGAGGCAAACGGGTTTCTGGCTGGGAACCTCTGATTCTCTCTTAAACCCCCAGCGCTGGGGAACGGCCCCTTCATGCAAATCTGCCTGATGCTGGTGGTTTCTCATATCGAAGCTGAGCCCTGCAGATTGCCTGGGCAGAATCGCTCTCTAAGGTCCCATGTGACAGAAGGAAGAAAGGCCCCTCTGCTTTATCATTTGCTCAGGGGAAGCCAATGTGATCCCAGTGCGGAGAGCTCCGACCGGGAAATGTGCCGTCACTCATTTACCTGCATGGCGCACATGGATTATGATGGGATTTCATAACCACCCCCTCCTGCACACACACACACTGGCACTGAATTACCAGGGAGCGTTTCTGGTCCCAGTAACCCTGGGTAAAGCCATCACATCCCTCTCCTGCGTGTCCTGTAGGGATGCCCTGGACGGACTGGTTCAGACTCTAGGGCACAGGATACAGCTCTGTCACATGCTCTGACATCTGGGGAAGGAGGTGGAGATGGGACGGGAGGAGGGAAGTTGTTGGGGTCCCAGCTGGAAAATCTCTTGCTGGGAGCTCGTGTTCCTGCTCTGATCTCTGTTCAGATCCCAGCAGAGGGACAGGTCAGTGTCACCCCCGAGAATGACACGTGTTGGGTCCCAGGAGAACTTTGAATTAAACTGTTGCTGCAAAAGTCACTTGGCTTTTAGCTTCATACCTGCTCTGTGCACATGCCCCATCTGCACCCGCTTGCCTGCTGCTCACCCCTGTCTGCCCCTTTCCCCCAAACCAGGAAACAGGGGGGTGCCTGGAATCTGAAGCAGGTTGGGGAGGGAACGGACCCTGGAGTGCACAGGGTGGGGGGGATGCCTGTGGCTGGTTTCACACTATTGCAAATCGGAGATTTCTTTGTATAGATAAACACGCCTGAGAAGCCCAGAGAGGCTTCTGTATCCCAGCTGTTGGTAGCCTTATGCTCCTCTGGCCTGGACAATGGACATTATGGATGAAGAGCTCCCCCCGGCGGGGAAGGTCACATTTACAGCGGTTCCCAGCAGTCACTCTAAGCTGCAGAACTCAGCGCTTTATAAGAATTGTCTCTAACTCCAGGGCTGCGTTGTGTGACCAGGATCTCTCGTCCCCTGGGATCTGGGCTCCTGGCAATTTATAAACCTGCTTGAGGAGCACAGGCCAGTGCTCAGGGCCTGACAGCTGCCCTCACTGCCGAGCTTTGGCATGGGAAGAAGGAAAATTCTGCCTGATTCTACAATGATCAGCCGGGGAACCCAAGGGCTGAAGCAGCTGATGGCACCATTCCCTTCCCTCCAGAACTCCTCCCTTCCTGGTGAAACCTGCATCCTACTGGGCTCTGGGCCTCCCTCCACACTGCACAGCAGACGGCCAGGGGCACTTTCAAAGGGGGTTTGGGCCCTGCTTTGCTTCTTCTGCTGGATAACGTGGGACTGAAAGGTTTGCAGCTAAGCCCAGACCCAACTCCCTGAGCTACAGGAGAATGGATCTGTGTTAGCACCACGGGGCCTGTGAGACAGCGGGAAAGTTAGCTGGGAAATTCCCAGGGCTCACGGGCAGCGTTTGTGCCACCAGGGTTAGGAGCAGGGCCGCCTAGAGGATTCAGGGTGTCTGAGGCAAAGCAATTTCAGGGGCCCCTTCCATAAAAAAAAGTTGCAATACTATAGTAACATGTATTTGGAAATGTAAAAAATAACCAGTGAAATACATTCAAAATAATTTTTAATAACATTATTTAAGAACATTAAATGCTTTAATGGTATGTATACATTTGCAATTACATAATGGGCTGTCGCTGGGTAATGGTGATGGTTGGTGCCAATGGGCTGTCGCTGCCTTGGGGTGGCGCAGCTGTTGCCCAGGGCTGGGTGGGGAGCTGGGCTCTGGGTTGGGGGGTTCCCGACTTACAGGGACTGGGCTCAGAGCTAGGGGTCAGGGCTGTGGGGGGCTGGGGTCAGGGGGTTCCCATCTCAGAGGGGCTGGGCTCAGAGCTGGGGATCAGGGCTGTGGGGGGATGGGGCCGGGGGGTGCCCACCTCAGAGGGGCTGGGCTCGGAGCTGGGGGGAGGGCTGTGGGGGGATGGGGTCGTGTGGTGGGGTCCGGATCAGAGGGGCTGGGCTCGAAGCTGGTGGTCAGGGCTGTGGGGGGACGGGGTCGGGTGGGGGGATCCGGCTCAGAGGGGCTGGGCTCGGAGCTGGGGGACAGGGCTGCGGGGGGATGGGGTCGGGGTGGGGGGATCCGGCTCAGAAGGGCTGGGCTCGGAGCTGGGGGACAGGGCTGCGGGGGGATGGGGTCGGGGGTGCCCACCTCAGAGGGGCTGGGCTCGGAGCTGGGGGTCAAGGCTGCGGGGGCTGGGGTTAGGGGGTGTCTGGCTCAGAGGGGCTGGGCTCGGAGCTGGGTGTCAGGGCTGTGGGGGGATGGGGTCGGGTGGGGGGGGTCCGGCTCAGAGGGGCTGGGGGTGGGGGGGTCCGGCTCAGAGGGGCTGGGGTCGGGGGGTGTCCGGCTCAGAGGGGCTTACCATGCCGCTTCTTACCCCCACCTCCCCCATCTCCCGGAGCCCAGGGAGCTGCGTCCAGGCACAGCCCAGGACAGCGTTGCTGCGGCGTAACTCCAGCAGGGCCTGAGCTCCCGCCGCTCGGCCGCAGCTCGCAGCCCCGTCCCCTCACCCCGCGGCTCCGAGCACTGGGAGCTCAGGCCCTGCTGGAGCTACGCCGCGGCAGCGCTGTCCAGAGCCGTGCCTAGACACGGCTCGCTGGGCTCCGGGAGAGGGGGGAAGGTGGAGGCAGGGGGGAGCCTCCGACATTCTAGTGGGGGCCCCTGCGAGGCCTGAGGCAAATTGCCCCACTTGCCCCCCCACTGGGCGGCCCTGGTTAGGAGTGGGGGGGTCTGTGACCCGAGATGGTCTTGAACTGTGTCCTCAGCTTTCTCAAGCTCTGCTGCCCCCATGTGTGTCTAAGGTTGCCAACTTTCTACTCACACAAAACCGAACACTCTCGCTCCGCCCCCTGCCCTTTCCCTCTTCTGAGGCCCCACCCCCGCTCACTGCCTGCCCCCCTCCATCTCTTGATCGCTCTCCCCACCGTCACTCACTCACTCATGTTCACTGGGCTGGCTCAGGGGGTTGGGGTGCAGAAGGGCGTGTGGACTCCAGAGTGTTGCCAGAAATGAGGAGTTCAGGGTGTGGAAGGGGACTCAAGGCTGAGACAGTGGGTTGGGATGTGAGAGGGGGTGAGGGCTCCGGCTGGGGTGGGGCCAGAAATGAGGGGTTCAGGGTGTGGGTGGGGGCTCTGAGGTGTGGCTGAGGATTAGAGGTTTGGGGTGTAGGAGGGTGCTCCGGGCTG
Organism: Chrysemys picta bellii; assembly: GCF_011386835.1. Taxonomy (NCBI): domain Eukaryota; kingdom Metazoa; phylum Chordata; order Testudines; family Emydidae; genus Chrysemys; species Chrysemys picta. The sequence goes on along the minus strand of NC_088805.1, from coordinate 14,914,897 downwards.
GGACTGAAGGGTTCAGAGGGCAGGAGGGGGATCAGGGCTGGGGCACAGGGTTGGGGCGCAGGAGAGGGTCAGTAGTACAGGTGCTTACCTCTAGTGGCTCCTGGAAGCAGCAGCATGTCCCCCCCTCTGGCTTCTACGTGGATGCATGGCCAGGCGGCCCTTCATGCTGCCCCGTCCGCAGGCGCCGTCCCCACAGCTCCCATTGGCCACCAATCCCAGCCAATGGGAGTTGCAGAGCTGGTGCTTCGGGCGGGGGCAGCGTGGGGAGCCCCCTGGCTGCCCCTATGCATTGGAGCCAGAGGGGGGGACATGCCGCTGCTTCCGGGAGCCATGCAGAGCCACGGCAGGTAGGGAGCCTGCCTTAGCCCCACTTAGCTGTCAAAACCTGGACACCTGGCAGCCCTGTGTGTGTTGCTCCAATGGCTGGGACAGGGCTGCAGGTCTGTGGCCCTGGGCAATCCCCAAAGCTCCTGGGTCTAACTTTTGGCTAAGAACAAATGGGATTGTGATATAATCTATTTTAGAATACATCCTATAACTGGACACTTCATCCAGGCATGGGAACGGGGACGCATAAAGTGATCTCCTACATCTTTCCTCTCACTTTCAGGCCATTCCAGGTATTATTCAGTTGATGGGGTAACATAGGGGAACTGTGTTAGCGGAGAGGTGTCTCTTTACCCAAAGAACATGTGGCCGTCTGCTCCTAGTTTGAACCAGGTAGTGATGGATCTGTAACACAGGGATCTATAACGCAGCAAAAGTAGTGGATGCTAGACAGACCAAGCAGAGAGCATAAGAGCGGCTGACATGTCCTTCAGAGGGAGTGAATGGGGAGGGGTGGAGCAGCGCCCCCTGCTGATTTCAAGGGCTGGTGGCTGAAATTCCTAAGGAGGAGCAATCAGTGTCTCATCTCTTGCAGGCAGGAACCAAACTGTGGGCAGAGCCCAGGCTGGAGGAAATCACATGGAGAAGACAGGGGAGGTTTTTGTCTCAGTTCCCCATCTGGCTGGATCACTGTGATATGTATTACTACTGCTACCCGTATACACAGCACAGTAATAGTCAGCCTCATCCTCTGCCTGGACACCGGTGATGGTCAGGGCAGCGTTGTTACCGGATATGGACCCAGAGAACCGGGCAGGGATCCCGGAGGGTCTCTTATTAGTTTCATATATAAGCTGTCGAAGAGCAGAGCCTGGTTTCTGCTGGAACCAGGCTGGATAGCTGCCGGTGGTGATGGCTCCAGGGCTCAGGCTGCAGGACAGAGTGACAGCCCCTCCTGGGGTCACCGACATCGAGGGCTCCTGAGTCACCACGGGCTGCGAACTGACCCCTGAAATCAACATTACAAACACACTCAGCACAAGGACTCTGGATCCTCACAGACAAACCTCCTCACCTGCAAGTGTCCTTCATATTTTTGTCACTAAAGCAAACAATTCCCTCACCTGAGCAGTAAGTGAGCAGCGCGAGGAGCAGAGGGGCCCAGGCCATGGTGGGAATCCAGACGAGCTCGGCTTCCTGAGGCAAACGGGTCTCTGGGTGGGACCCTCCGATTCTCTCTTAAACCCCCAGCGCTGGAGAACGGCCCCTTCACGCAAATCTGCTCCCTGTTCATTGGCTGCAGGTCTTTTGAAAATCTAAAGCCTGACTATTAACAAGTACATAGACACTCAAGTTTCAAAATTAACCTCAAATTTATTTTAAATAATGTTTTTTCTTAAAAAAAGTAACTCCCCATAAAACTGTACATTTTCATGTATTATTTCAAGTTCAAGTTGAAACAGGGTTTTGCTGTTATTAATTTAATACAAGGGGCTTTACTTAAACCTACTTCCTGAATAATATTTAGAACAAGTAGGTGGTGCTAGCACGCAGACTGACCAGTTCTGTCTAACTGTCTGTGCAGGGAGTTAGATCTAGGAGAAATGTTTATTTTTAGTTATAGGGAATCACACGTTTACAAGCTACACATATAGCAGAGTAAATCTGGTCACTACTTAGTCTCTCTGACCAAATAATTTCTTAGCTGCAGCTGCTGCTTACAGCCTATCTACATGGAAGCAAACATATAAATGTTACATGGGCCAAACACGCTGTAACGATTGTCGTCTAGATTATCACCAGGGACTGAACAGGAGAACGCGAGAGCTAAAGCAGGAGCATCAATATCTTGAGCCAAAGGAGAACGGGGCAGATTTATAAAGGTGCCGAGCTACATCTTTGTGCATCTAAATCCCTTTACGCGGGCAAAAGGGGGTGTCAGTTCCATGTGGATACAGCTAGGGGTGCTCAGCTCTGAATTTGGCCTTTACTCTGTGAACGGCCGTTACGGGGTGCTGGGAGGGGTCGTTAGCGTAACGTTAGCTCAGCACGTCTGACATGTAGAGAGCAATGGACGAGCTTTGCATCGCTGGGCACACAGATATTTTCTATCACATGCACATGGAGAGGGGTCACTGCCGCCACCACTACAGTGCAGCCGGGCCAGCTTCCCCCATGCTGCCCCTCACGCGTGGACACGCGCCCTGGGAACACCCCAGAACTAACTCATTCCCCTCCTGCCACCCTCCTTCCAGCTCCCCTTTGCCGTGATGCCTAGAAACAAACTGACAGCAGTGAGGCCATGGGTGTGCTGTGACCCTTCCCATCCCGCTGCCAGGATTGTCTCATTGCTGCCTTCTGCCACCCACAGGCCGGTCTATCGCCCCCTGTTGTCTCTTGTCTCATACTAAGATTGTTCCCTCCAACTAAATCAGTACATTTGGGTGTCTCTGATTTTGTGTCTCACTCCTCCCCCCCACTCGGTCTCAATGAGGGATCTGAAAGGACACAGCTGTTCAAACACCACGGTCTGTGCACCAGGCTCTTTAAAAGTGTGTATTGAACAGTTACTTTATTCCATTGTAAACAATTCATGATAGAAATGCAGGGAGACAGCGCCCCCTACTGCCCAGTCATAACTGAACTATGTCACCCATCTGCAGAAGAGTAAACGGGGAAAATCCAGGTGTATCCCAAATCCCATTTTATTCTTTTCAGCCCTTGGCTACACTTGCGAGTTACAGCGCTGTAAAGCTGCCCCCAGCGCTGTAACTCACTCTCCATCCACACTGGCAAGGCATTTGCAGCGATGTATCTCCGTGGCTGCAGCGCTGCATGTACTCCACGTCCCCGAGAGGAATAGCGTGTATTGCGCTGCCGCTGCAGCGCTGCGGTGCCAGTGTGGCCGCCCTATGCGCTGTGAATGGCCTCCAGAAGTATTCGGCAGTATCCCACAATGCCAGTTCTAGCCACTCTGGTCATCAGTTCAAACTCTACTGCACTGGCCTCAGGTAACCAACCATGTGACCCACCCTTTACATTCCCCGGGAATTTTAAAAATCCCCTTCCTGTTTGCTCAGCCCAGCGTGGCGTGGAGTGCTAACAGCGAATCTTTCCAGGTGACCATACCTCCACGCACCAAGCGAGCCCCAGCGTGGAGCAATGGCGAGTTGCTGGACCTCATCAGTGTTTGTGAGGAGGAAGCTGTCCAGTCCCCGCTGCACTCCAGCCGTAGGAATTATGATACCTTCAGGAAGGTATCAAAGGACATGATGGAAAGGGGCTATGACCGGGACGCCCTGCAGTGCAGGATTAAAGTGAAGGAGCTGCGGAGTGCCTACCGCAAAGCCCGCAACGCAAACAGCCGCTCGGGTGCTCCCCCCGTGACCTGCCGATTCTACAAAGAGCTGGATGCGATACTTGGGGTTAACCCCACCTCCACTCTGAGCACCACCATGGACACTTCAGAGCCGGTGGGGGGGGGGGAGGAGGAAGAGGAGGAGGAGGAGGAAAACGGGAGTGAGGGTGGTGGGCCGGATGGAGACACCCCGGAATCCCTGGAGCCATGCAGCCAGGAGCTCTTCTCGAGCCAGGAGGAAGGTAGCCAGTCGCAGCGGCCGGTACTTGGTGGAGGACAAACAGAAGAGCAGGTTCCCGGTAAGTGGGTTTTTTTTTCGGGAAGGAATTTTTTCAGTGCAGATTCTTTGGGAGAGGATGGTTAGGCATGCATGCCTAGATGAGGAATAGTGCATTGATGTGGTTTATCACATCGCAGTAATCGGTGTTGCTAATCTCCTCGAATGTCTCATCCAGAACGTGTGCAATGTGCTTGTGCAGGTTTATCAGGAGAGACACTGTGGTCCTTGTCCCAGCCAGGCTAACGTGTCCGCGCCACTGTGCCGCGAGGGGTGGGGGGACCATTGCTGCACACAGGCAAGCAGCATATGGGCCCGGGTGGAAACTGCATTGCAGTAGAAGACCCTCCCTTGCTTCCCAGGTCACCCTCAGCAGCGAGATATCGTCCAGGAGGAACTCCTGTGGAAAATGTTGGGACAGTGTTCAGTGTAGGTGCCCCCTGAAGCTGTTGGCTCTCCCCAAGGCACAGAAACCCAGAGGACAGTGCAGCCCTGAAACAATCAGTCCCCCTTAATCACCATTTGGAGGCTCCCGTGGGATGTGTCTGCTCTGTTTCGGACGGGAAAATTATGCAATTGTGTAGACCCTGTGTGTTTTCTACTCCTTAAGTGCGGGGGAATCATTACTCTGTCTGGTATAAACAATGCTACCTTTGTTAAATGTTGCATTTTGCCTATACAGCTGCATCAACCTTGAGACTGCAGCCGTCCCTCTTATCACCTGTTCAGAGACTGCAAAGACTCAGGAAGAGACCACGAAAAAGCAAAGAAGACATGCTGCAAGAAGTGATGCGGCAATCTATTAAAGAGAATGAGAAAGCACAGAACTGGAGGGAGAGAGAAAGCAGGATCCGCCAGGAAAACGCAGCGCACCGGCAGCAAAGCACGGAGCACCAGCAGCAAAGCATGGATCGGCCCATAAGCATCCTGGAGTGCCAAGCAGACACTATCCAGTAGCTCGTAGCCATGCAGAAGGAGCAGTACCGCAAACGCAAACGCCACCCCCCCCCACAGCCCTTGTCCCAAAACTCTTTCCGTTGTGCCCCACTGTCACCTCCAACCCACTTTCCTCAACTTCCGTGTTCTTCATGCCACCAGCTGCCTCCAATACCAGTATCTTCACCATCCAGCCCTGAAAACCATGACCCTTACCCTCTGCACTCAACCCTCATCACCATGCAGTATAGCTGTCCTGAAGTGCAGCACTCACTGCACAGCACACCAGACAGGACATACACGAATCTGTGATTGTACTGTTCTCCACTCCAAACCTTTGTTTCTGTTCAATAAATGGATTTTTTGGCTTTGAAAACATTCTTTATTATTGCATAAAGTAAAAGACTCCTTAGCCCAGGAAATAAACAGGCACTGCAAGTCTGCTTGTCTGCTTAGCAAACACTGATTCCTAAAGATTGGAACTACTGCACTTCACTCCCTTGCAGGGCACCAGATATCACTGCTGGTTTTCAGCCTCAAATTGCTCCCTCAAGGCATCCCTAATCCTTGCAGCCCTGGGCTGGGCCCCTGTAATAGCCCTGCTCTCTGGCTGTGCAAATTCAGCGTCCAGGTGTTGAACCTCAGAGGTCCATGCCTGAGTGAAGCTTTCACCCTTCCCTTCACAAATATTATGGAGGGCGCAGCACGCGGATATAATCGCGAGGATGCTGTTTTCGGCCAAGTCCAGCTTCCAATACAGAGATCGCCAGCGGGCCTTTAAACAGCCAAAGGCACACTCCACAGTCATTCGGCACTGGCTCAGCCTGTAGTTGAACCGTTCCTTGCTGCTGTCAATGCTCCCTGTGTAGGGTTTCATGAGCCACGGCATTAATGGGTAAGCAGGGTTTCCAAGGATCACAATGGGCATTTCGACTTCCCCTACCGTGATGTTCCGCTCTGGGAAAAAAGTCCCGGCCTGTATCTTCCTGAACAGCCAAGTGTTCCGAAAGATGCGTGCGTCATGCACCTTTCCGGGCCTGCCTGTTTTAATGTCAATGAAACACCCTCGGTGATCCACAAGCGCCTGGAGAACCATAGAAAAATACCCCTTCCGATTAACGTACTCGGATCCTAGGTGGGGTGGTGCCAGAATAGGAATGTGCGTCCCATCTATCACCCCTCTACAGTTAGGGAACCCCATTTGTGCAAAGCCATCCACTATGTCCTGCACGTTACTCAGAGTCACGATTCTTCTGAGTACGATGCGATTAATGGCCCTGCAAACTTGCATCAACACGATTCCAACGGTCGACTTTCCCACTCCAAACTGGTTTGCGACCAACCGGTAGCTGTCTGGAGTTGCCAGCTTCCAGATTGCAATAGCCACCCGCTTCTCCACTGGCAGGGGAGCTCTCAATCTCGTGTCCTTGCGCCGCAGGGTGGGGGAAGCTCCTCACACAGTCCCATGAAAGTGGCTTTTCTCATCCGAAAGTTCTGCAGCCACTGCTCGTCATCCCAGACTTCCATGACGATGTCATCCCACCACTCGGTGCTTGTTTCCCAAGCCCAAAAGCGGCGTTCCACGGTGCTGAGCATGTCCATGAATGCCACAAGCAATTTCGTGTCAGACACGTTACGCATCTCAATAGCATCGTCGGACTCCTCACCCTCACTCTCACTGTCACTTTGGATCTTAAGGAATAGTTTGACAGCCAAACGTGACGTGCTGGCGAGATAAGTCAGCATACGCCTGAGCAGTTCGGGCTCCATTTCCCGCAGACAGATCGCGCTGCCCAGAAACCGTTGAAAGATGGCGCCAAAGGTGGACGGATTTCTGGGATGCGAAGCGATGCATCACAGGGCGTTGGGACAGGACCCAGAATGCCCCGCACCTTCGCCCCCTTCCCACAATCCATGGCACCAGAATGAGAAGAGGTGCTCTGTGGGATAGCTGCCCATAATGCACCACTTCCAATGGCACAGCAAATGCTGCAAATGTGGCCACGACGGTGCGCTGGGCAGCTGTCAGTGTGGACAGACTGCAGCACTTTCCCTACTCAGCTGTACGAAATCAGGTTAAACTCACAGCGCTGTACATCTGCAAGTGTAGCCAAGGCCTCAGTCTCTGGAGTTGAAGGAGAGATTCATGACAGGTCCCAGCTACCTACAGCCCAGTTTGCCATTCATGAGGGTGGCTGCGTGTTATTGTGTCCATCCAATTTGTTTATCGGTGAGCAGTAAGTGAGCAGCGCGAGGAGCAGAGGGGCCCAGGCCATGGTGGGAATCCAGACGAGCTCGGCTCCCTGAGGCAAACGGGTCTCTGGCTGGGACCCTCCGATTCTCTCTTAAACCCCCAGCGCTGGAGAACGGCCCCTTCATGCAAATCTGCTCTATGTTCATTGGCTGCAGGTCTTTTGAAAATCTAAATCCTGACTATTAACAAGTACATAGACACTCAAGTTTCAAATTTAACCTCAAAGACGCTCAGATTTCAAATATAACTTCCGGTTTAGGCTTTATTTTAAATAAGATTTTTTATTTTAAAAAAAAAGCACCTCCCTATAAATTTGTACATTTTCAATTATTATTTCAAGTTCAAATTGAAACAGATTTTCCTACTATTAATTATTATAAGGGGTCCTTAGTTTAACCTACTCCTTAAATAATATTTAACACAACCAGATGGTGGCATCACACAGACTGACCAGTTCTCTCTAACTGCCTGTGCAGGGAGCTGGATCTCAGAGAAATGTTTATTGTTAGTTATGGGGAATCACATGTTTACAAGCTGCGCATGGAGCAGAGTAAATCTGATCACTACTTAGTCTCTCTGACCAAATAATTTCTTAGTCTGTAGGCAGCAGTTGCAACTACCTGCATGGATGCAAACATCAATATTACCTGGTGCCAAACACTCTGGAGTGACTGTCAGCTAGATTGGCACCAGGGATTGAACAGGAGCACTCTAGAGCTGAACAGGAGATGCTCTATCTTGAGCCAAAGGACTAAGGGGCAGATTTTTAAAGGGCCCTAGTTACATCTTGTAGGCGTCTCAATCCCTTTAGAAATCCGGTCGTAAGTCGTGTCCTTGGTATCTGCGCCATGTTCTGGACAGACGGGGAAGCATGATCCACACTGAATAGAGGGTGATGTTACAACACCTCCCTGTGGCCGCTTGTCCCTGGCTTTTCTAGCTACTCCCCTGTCCTCCTGGCCCCTCACAGTGACAGAGAAACAAACTTGGATCATTCCCGTGGAGTCAGCCTCACTGGGCCAAATCCAGCGGGGGGCGGAAGGGGATGTCAGTTCCATGTGGGTACAGCTAGGAGTGCTCAGTTCTGAATCTGGCCTTTACTCTGTGAATGGCCGTTACAGGGCTGCTGAGAGGAGTCGTTACCGTAATGTTAGCGCAGCACGTCTAACGTGTAGAGAGCAATGGACGAGCTTTGCATCGCTTGGCACACAGATATTTCCTATCACGTGCACATGGAGAGGGGTCACTGCCGCCACCTCTGCAGTGCAGCCGTGCCAGCGTCCCCCATGCTGCCCTTCACGCATGGACACGCGCCCTGGGAACACCCCCAGAACTAACTCATTCCCCTCCTGCCACCCTCCCTCCAGCTTCCCTTTGCCGTGATGCCTACGAACAAACTGACAGCAGTGAGGCCATGGGTGTGCTGAGACCCTTCCCATCCCGCTGCCAGGATTGTCTCATTGCTGCCTTCTGCCACCCACAGGCCGGTCTGTCACCCCGTTGTCTCTTGTCTCAAACTGAGATTGTTCCCTCCTTAGCCGGGACCGTCTCTGTGTTCTGTGTTTGTACAGCGCCCAGCACAATGGGGACCTGGGCCGTGACCTGTCCTCCCAGGGGCCACAGAACTACAGATACGTAATAATCACAGTGATTCAGCCACCTCTGAAGGACATTCCTGGGCAACATTTTTGTAATATAGGCATTAAATGTAATATCAGTTAATTGAATTGTAATTAAAAAAAAACCTCATTCCAAATAAATACCCAACAATTATAATGAGAAGTGGTTCATAAATCTACAACTATATCAGTACATTTGGGTGTCTCTGATTTTGTGTCTCACTCCTTCCCCACCACTCGGTCTGAATGAGGGATCTGAAAGGACGCAGCTGTTCAAACACCACGGTCTGTGCACCAGGCTCTTTAAAAATGTGTATTGAACAGTTACTTTATTCCATTGTAAACAATTCATGATACAAGTGCAGAGAGACAGCGCCCCCTGCTGCCCAGTCAAAACTGAACTATGTCACCCATCTGCAGAAGAGTAAACGGGAAAAATCCAGGTGTATCCCAAATCCCATTTTATTCTCTTCAGTCTCTGGAGTTTAAGGAGAGATCCATGACAGGTCCCAGCTACCTACAGCCCAGTTTGCCATTTATGAGTGTGGCAGTGTGTTATTGTGTCCATCCAATTAGTCCCTCTGGGCTAATATTTACTTTAAGAATAGCTAGGTCTTGGGAACTCCCATGACTTATCAGGTATGCCTACAGCAGGACTGGCGCGAGTGGTGGGGTCTTTACTACTTGGTTGCTCTCAATGTCCCCACCATGGGGAGCCCCTTCTGTGTCTTGTTTATCCTGGTCATTTTGCAGGCTCAGTTGCTCCTCGTGGTGCTGTTCATATCATGGGCAGGATCTGTTCCTTTCCTACCCTGGCTTTGTTCGTGTGTGAGAAATGCCTGGGCTCTGGGATCTAACACCCAGCTGTTCGGGCTCTGAATCTCACTGGGTTGGCACTGCAGGGTGAGCTGGCATTTAACAGATAGGTGTCTCTCCTCCCATGACATGCATTTGGGAACGGGACATTGGAGTGTTTTAGGCGGATTATCACTGGATCTGGGTACCGCAGTGAGGCTCCATAAGGGGTCTAACCCTAGTCCCATGGACAGTGAATGGCAAAATGCCCAATGGGTCAACGGGCCCAAGATTTGGCCTTCAATGTCCAGACCCTGATAATCCTTAGTAGTGCCCCTCACTGGTGACTGGAATGTGCCTAGTTAAATCCCAACACGTCTGCGTGGAGGAGCGTCACACCCAGACCCACACAGACTGGAGCCACGTGCCGTACGGGCTGCTGGAACACAAGGGTTTTGTCTAAGTTCTCCGTCTGGCTGCATCACTGTGCAGCATCCCACTCCCTGTGCCACAGAAACAACCAGCTCGTCTAAGCAGTACCCATCTTGTAACGGGGCTGGGACATGAGGCCAGTCTCTGCCTACAATTACAGGCTAGGGGAGGTCTCTTGATTGACTGACCCTCCACTTGTTCATCTCACCTTGTATTTCTATGTCTAGCTCCACGGCTGGGCACACTCCTGTCTCTCCATGTGCACAAAAAACGTGCACCAGCAAATGCCAATCTAGTCTTACAGCTGGGAGTCTGCACCCGCGAACTAGCGCCTGCCCGCACCTGGAGTCAATCAGTCCTCTCAATTCACGGCCAGCCACGTTAGCAGTGGAGTGCGCCCCCTACCGAGGGAACATCCCAAGCCACAGACTTGGCTGTGGTAGCAATGCAAATACCCAAATCCCAGGAGTGGACAGTCCTTTCTTAGCCGACCCGTCTGACCACACTGGAAACAAACAACTGTGTTCTCCTGACTGATTTCTGGGCTTGTCCCATGATAACTGAGATGCTGCTACCTCCTCCGGTTTGTTAGGTACGGGATTGCCTAAGAATTTCTCTCCCCATATGTTCCCCTCATCTGCCCTTCCTGCTGCATTCGCTACCCTCTCAAAACACCTCTGAGTTGTCACCTGCGCCTAATTTTGCCCAGCCAGGCACTGGTCTGGCAGAATTTTCTTCTCCCAAAACTACCTGGGTCCCTGAGGTCCACGTCCCTGGACATGGCAGGAAATGTTCCTGCTGAGCCTGTCGCACGTCTCACTGTTGTTGCTGCCGTGTTGGGCGGCCAGCGTGGGGACTACACCCTCCATGTTCCCCAAAGGAGAAACAGAGCCTGAGTCTGTCTGTCTGCCCCCCCCCACGAGGCAGTCTGCCCCTTCCTCAGAGGCAGGTCCCCACAACCCCATTTCTGCCACCAATATGTGGTGGGGCGCACTCATCCTTGGAGTGCCCCCTGCATTCAGGTGCAACATGCTGGTTTCTTTGGCTCCCGGGCCGCCTTCTGCCTGTTTGCCTCTGACCCAGACATGCTGTGGCTCAGGCCTCAGGCCTCCGGCCAAGTCACAAAGTTCAAACCCCTCCCGGGGTATCATGAACATGTGCAAATGAAACTGCCTAATTCCTCTGCCCCCTCAGGCTCCTTCAAAAACCCAATCTCAGGGCTGCCCCTGTAAGAGCCAACCCTGCCCCTGGAGCTGCTTCCCCCCTTTATCCTCCAGTTAAACCCTGGCTCTGGGCTTCTCCCTGCCAGAGACCTACCTCCTCTGCTGTTTCCTTTGCAACTGAGCCCCTTCAGTCTGCTTCTTATGGCTTAGCTCCACCCCCTCAGCCCGGGAGCCAATTGGCTGCTCACTTACCCAGGTGCAGAGCGTGACTCGCTGGGTGCATTCACTCACTTGCAGGTGATGGGGGTGAAACCCATCACAGTGGACATGCACTTTGCAATGCAGTGCGGTGCTGGTTTGCTATCTGACTGGGGGATGCTGCATTTGGACATGGCTGATGCTTCGTGTGAGGGACGCCAGGAGTGCTCTGGCTGAGAACACGCCCTGCATGAATTGAAGACTAGCTCTGGTCACGGGCACACTCAGATCACACCTCCCAGGGCTGAGTGTGAGAAGAAAGGTCACTTGGCAGCTTGATTTCTGGCTTCTGAGAAGGAACATGCTGTGAGTGCTCTGCTGGCCATCTCAGTGCTCAGAACATCCCGTCTGCCAGCTCCAAAGACCTTCACATCCTGTTGCCCAGGTGCTCTTCTCTGCTGCTGTGGTCTTCAGTGACCACAGCACATGCCTCTCCCCTGGTACCACTAAGATAGCTACATTCCTGCCTCCCCTCATTTACTGGGATGGGAACCAGAGCCCACCTGGACATACATGCAGGGGAAGACGTTCTCCTCTGCCTCGATTGTAAACCAGACTCTGCAGAGCATCGGTGCCAGAATGCAGGCTGAGGGAAGGGAGGTTTTTGTCTCAGTTCCCCATCTGACTCTATCACTGTGAGCTATGCTACCACTGCTGTACCACATGCTACAGTAATAATCAGCATCGTCTTCTGCTTGGGCATTGGTGATGGTTAAATAACCAACATTGCCAGAGGTGGAACCAGTGAACCGATCTGGGATCCCATCGCCTCTGTTGGTGGTACCAGACAGCACAAAGCGAGGGGCTTGCCCAGGTTTCTGTTGGATCCAGGCTATGGTGTTCATGCTACTGCTGACGGTGCAGGAGAGTTTCACGGTGTTTCCTGGAGACACTGACGCTGATGATGGTTGAGTCAGGGTGGGCTGTGAGTTGGACCCTGTAATGAGAATAAATGACTATAAATTACCTGTGCGCACAAGACCGGTTAGCTGCTACTGAAGTCCCACCGTGCTGACAATCTGAAGAGCTGTTCCTGTGCATGATTTGGAAGAAAACACCTAATGCTATTTGTTCCGAAACTTCGGAATGTAATAGTGTCTCACCGGAGCAGTAAGCGAGCAGGGCGAGGAGTAGAGGGGCCCAGGCCATGGTGGGAATCCAGACGAGCTCGGCTTCCAAACGGGTCTGTGGTTGGAACCCTCCGATTCGCTCTTAAACCCCCAGCGCTGGAGATCAGCCCCTTCATGCAAATCTGCTCCCTGGCTGCTGCTAGCACCTCCCTCCAGCTATGCGAGGGGCAGAGGCACAGGGAGAACCTCTCTGTATAAATCACCCTCTGTCCAGAAGCAGGGGGGGACTGGGTTTCTTTTTACCTGCGGCGTGGAATGCACAGAGCCCCAGAGATGAGGCGCTCTGGCTGAGCAATCAGGAACATTTACTATTTATTTATCGGTGGCAATGGGCTGGCTGCTGAACGGGTCCCGGATGCAGAGACACTCTCCCCTTCGAAGAGCCTCCCGTAAGGTTGGTCTGCACTGCACAGTGAACTCCGGGGATCTGTACTCCGGGAGCGCCTGGCTGAGAACAGACACTGCAAAGTAACACTGGACTCACTGCCAGCCTAGGCCGAGCTGCTACATCTGCCCTGGAGCTGCAGTCACTGTGTGTGGTGCTGAGACTTCTGGGGCACGTCCCAGGGGCCTTAGCGCTGCTCTGTTCATTCTATCCCAGTGCATTGTGGGAGAATTTGTCTGTCCTTTCTGGGCACGGGGTGGAAGTGGTGTGAACATGGCAAAGCATTCAGGGAAACCCCTCCTGGCTGGGCACAGACAGAGAGGGTCACGTCGCATTGGGGGACACACAGGAGCGGGTGGGAAAGGAGCTGGGAAATCATTGCATACCTAGACTGAGGGCAGCAGGGAGTCGGCTCGGAGAAAGGTGTCAGAGTTGGGGCTAGTGTCACTAGGAAACAAAAGGCGGGATGGGAGACAGGTTTGGACGTGTCGGCTGCAGCAGAGTTGGGCAGGAGCAGGTCAGCCCGGACACAAAGCTCCTGTGGGATCCCCGGGGGCAGAGGGGGCTGGTGAGAGCGTTAGAAGAGAGGAGTGACGGGGTCGTAGTCTCAGGAAGGGGAGACGAGTTCAGTATCTGCACTTTGCATCGACTCCAGGTGCGGGACGTCGGAGTCAGGGCGGCCAAAGCAGAGGATGTCACGGGAATCAGGGTGACAGCAGATCGGGGCTGGGTCCCATATTTTAGCCACTGGGCCATGTCTCATGTACCGTGTGTTGGGTAAGAACAGGAGGAGATTCCATGTCTCCAAAATTAAACCGGCTCTTCACCCAGAGAACTAGTTACAGAGACGCTGCAGCTGCTGCTGACGTTCCAATCATGTGCCCACAGACTGGCCTCCCGGTGCCTCCTCCAAACTCTTCCTCCCGCAGCCTGAGCTACCCCTCCCGCTTCCCTGCAGGTTGCTCCAGGACAGGCAGGAAGCATCTGATTGTCTATGTGCTGCGGAGTAAGAGGTGGCGACATGTGATGAGGCTGAATGAGCAGAGGAGCAGGAGGTGGTGGTGGGGAGGCAGGAGTCTGAGATGACCCCCACATGGTTGCTGGCATTTGAGAAGGCAGGAAGTGGAGGGGGCTGAGGAGTTACAATGAGAAGTTTGGGCTTGGCTGTGCGTAGCTGGAGCTGGCAATGAGCCGCCCAAGCGAAGAGTCAGAGACAGCCACGTGCGTGGTGCTGGCTGGAGGGGGGACGAGTCACACATGGGAAGGGAGATTTGTGAGTCCCGAGCACAGAAATGACGTGTGAGGCAATGGGGCCAGGTCGCACACACAGGGAATGGGGTGGGGGGTGGGGAAGAGGCAGGAACGAGGCCAGAGCCCTGTGGAGTCCCACAGAGAGGGGGAGTGGGGAGGAGACATTGCTGAGGGAGCAGAGAGAAATGGGAGGACAACTAGTCCCCTGTGTCTACGCTAATGTTCATCGGGAAATCTCCTGCCGTTACACCCCACTGGTGCTAGCAGTAATGGGAACCCTAGTGCAGACAGTGTTTTACCCCCATGTCACCTCACCCTGCTCAGAGCAGGGGGCAGGGCACTGCTGGGCAGGGCTGCCCAGACGGAGGAGCAAGTGGGGCAATTTGCCCCAGGCCCCAGACCCCGCAGGGGCTCCCACGAGAGTTTTTAGGGGCCCCCATGAGAGTTTTCGGAGGGTTTTCAGCGGTAGGTCCTTCAGTGCCGCTGAACACACCCGGATTGAGTTAAGGACCCGCTGCCGAATTCCCGGAGCTCCTTCCACTCAGACCCAGTGCGGAAGGACCTCCGCCGCCAAAGACCCCAGGCCCCCAAATCCTCTGGGCAGCCCTGCTGCTGAGGGGTTATGGAAGGTGCTAGTATCAGGCCAGGCTCTAGCGGATGGGGGTCAGGGAGGAGGGGGAGCTTTGGGACACAGCCACCAATACTCCTGCTTTGGCTAGGACAGCCCCGGCCTTTCCTGCAGCCGGACACTGACTCTGCAGCCAGCAGATGAACTTTTCTATTGAGGTTCTTATGCCGCACCCGTCACTGCGGTACCTGAACACCGAGACTGGCTCACGGGGAACTGGACATGGCCACGGGCCTATGGCTTGCAGCGGCCAGGAGGAGCAGGGGCCATGGAGGCACTAATGAACTTCTGGAGGAGACCAGGGAAGCTGCAAAGCAGCTGGGATGGGGCCAGGGAGCAGGTTCTCGGGAGGAGGGATTTTGATATAATCTATTATCTGATACACCCTGTATCTGGAGACTTCATCCAGCCCTGGCAACTAGAATAGACTAAAGGATCTGATAGATCTTTCCTACATTTCCTCTAACTTCCAGGCCATTCAGGGTGTTGTCCACCTTGTGGGGTAATACAGGGGAACTGGGTCAGGGGAGACGTGTCTCTGTACCCCAGGAGCACGTGGCCGTCTGCTCCCAGTTCGGGGATCTATAAGGCAGGAAAAGCTGCTCCTTGTAAAGAGACTGAGTGGAAAACATAGGAGTAGCTGACATCTTCCCCAGGGAGAGTGAATGGGCAGTGCATGGAGCAGCGCCCCCTGCTGACAGGAAGTTGCTTAAATTCCAAAGAAGGAACAATCAGCGTCTGATGTATTGAAGGGAGGAAGCAAATTGTGCAGCCAGTGCAGAGGCCAGGCTGGAGGAGATGAAGACAGGGGAGGTTTTTGTCTCAGTTCCCCATCTGGCTGGATCACTGTGATTCACACTACTAGCCCACACAATACAGTAATAGTCAGCCTCATCCTCTGCCTGGACACCGGTGATGGTCAGGGCAGCGTTGTTACCGGATATGGACCCAGAGAACCGGGCAGGGATCCCGGAGGGTCTGCTATTGGTGCTGTATATAAGTGTCCGAGGAGCAGAGCCTGGTTTCTGCTGGAACCAGCCTGGAGCATTGCTGCTGGTGATGGCTCCAGAGCTCAGGCTGCAGGACAGAGTGACAGCCCCTCCTGGGGTCACCGACACCGAGGGCTCCTGAGTCACCACGGGCTGCGAACTGACCCCTGAAATCAACATTACAAACACACTCAGCACAAGGACTCTGGATCCTCACAGACAAACCTCCTCACCTGCAAGTGCCCTTCATATTTTTGTCACTATAGCAAACAATTCCCTCACCTGAGCAGTAAGTGAGCAGCGTGAGGAGCAGAGGGGCCCAGGCCATGGTGGGAATCGAGACGAGTTCGGCGTCCTGAGGCAAACAGGTCTGTGGCTGGTACCCTCCGATTCTCTCTTAACCCCCCAGTGCAGGAGAACGGCCCCTTCATGCAAATCCACTCCCTGTACATTGGCTGCAGGTTTTTAAAAAACCTTAATCCTCAGTTTTAACAACAAAGACACTCACATTTCAAATACAACTTCCAGATTAGGCTTTATTTTAAATAAGATTTGTTATTTTTTTTAAAAAGTACCTCCCTATAAATTTGTACATTTTCAATTATTATGTCAAGTTCAAATTGAAACAGGTTTTGCTAGTATTATTTATTGTAAGGGGTCCTTACTTTAACCTACTCCTTAAATAATATTTAACACAACCAGATGGTGGCATCACACAGACTCACAAGTTCTTTGTAACTGCCTGTGCAGGGAGCTGGATCTCAGAGAAATGTTTATTGTTAGTTATTGGGAAACACACTTTTAAAAGCTGCGCATGTAGCAGAGAAAATCTGATCACTACTTAGACTCTCTGACCAATTTCTTAGTCTGTAGGCAGCAGTTGCAACTACCTGCATGGATGCAAACATCAATATTACCTGGTGCCAAACACTCTGTAGTGACTGATAGCTAGATCATCCCCTGAGATCGAACAGGAGCGCTGTAGGGCTGAACAGGAGCATCTATACCTTGAGCCAAAGGACTAAGGGGCAGATTTTTAAAGGTCCCTAGTTAAATCTTTATGCGTCTAAATCCCTTTACAAATCGGGTTCTAAGTCCTGTCCTTGGTATCTGCGCCATGTTCTGGACAGACGGGGAAGCGCGAGCCACCCTGAATGGAGGGTGATGCTACAGCACCTCCCTGTGCCCCCTTGTCCCTGGCTTTTCTAGCTACTCCCCTGTCCTCCTGGCCCCTCACAGTGACAGTGAAACAAACTTGGATCATTCCCGCGGAGTCAGCCTCACTGGGCCAAATCCAGCGGGGGCGGAAGGGGATGTCAGTTCCATGTGGGTACAGCTAGGGGTGCTCAGCTCTGAATTTGGCCTTTGGTCTATGAACGGCAGTTACGGGGCTGCTGGGAGGGGTCGTTAGCGTAACGTTAGCGCAGCACGTCTGACGTGTAGAGAGCAATGGACGAGCTTTGCATCGCTGGGCACACAGATATTTTCTATTACGTGCACATGGAGAGGGGTCACTGCCGCCACCACTGCAGTGCAGCCGGGCCAGCGTCCCCCATGCTGCCCCTCACACGTGGACACGTGCCCTGGACACCCCCAGAACTAACTCATTCCCCTCCTGCCAGCCTCCTTCCAGCTCCCCTTTGCCGTGATGCCTACAAACATATTGCCAGCAGTCAGGCCATGGGTGTGCTAAGACTCTTCCCATCCCGCTGCCAGGATTGTCTCATTGCTGCCTTCTGCCACCCACAGGCCGGTCTGTCGCCCCGTGTTGTCTGTTGTCTCATACTGAGATTGTTCCCTCCTTAGCCATGACCATCTCTGTGTTCTGTGTTTGTACAGAGCCCAGCACAACCGGGACCTGGGCTGTGACCTGTCCTCCCAGGGGCTACAGAAATACAGATACGCAATAATCACAGTGATGCAGCCACCTCTGAAGGACATTCCAGGGCAACATTTTGCAGAGATGTTCAGCATTAAATGTAACGTTGGTTAAATTGCATGTAATGAAAAAAACACTTTGCAAAGAAATACCCAGCAACGCCATTGAGAAGTGGTTCATGAACCTAAATCAGTAAATTTGGGTGCCCCCGATTTTGTCTCACTCCTCCCCCACCACTCGGTCTGAATGAGGGATCTGAAAGGACGCAGCTGTTCAAACACCACGGTCTGTGCGCCAGACTCTTGAAGACAAATTTGTATTGAAAAGTTACTTTTTTCAATTAGAAACAGTTCAGGATACAAGTGTAAGGAGACAGCGCCCCCTGGTGCCCAGTCGTAACTGAATCATGTCGCCCATCTGCAGAACAGTAGATGGGGAAAATCCAGGTGCGTCTCAAATCACATTTTATTCTCTCCAGTCTCTGGTGCCCAGAGTCAGAGCTGCACCACATCACTATCCTGCCCCACAGCAGCTCGGGAAATCCAGCTGCTTCTCGCATCCCATTGAATTCTCTCCAATCTCTGGAGTTGAAGGAGAGATTCATGACAGGTCCCAGCTACATCCAGCCCAGTTTGCCATTTGTGAGTATGGCTGTGTGTTATTGTGTCCCTCCAACTCACCTCCTGGGCTCATATTTGCATGTAGGAATAGCTAGGACTGGGGAACCCTTGTGACTCCTCAGATACACGTACAGCAGGACTGGGGCGAGTGGTGGGGTCTTTACTGGGAGGTGGCTCTCAATGTGGCTTCTGAGTCTTGTTTCGCCTGGTCATTTGGCAGGTTAACCCTTTCCTACCGGTTAGATTGTATCATGGCCAGATCCGTCCCTTTCCTACCCTGGCTCGGCTTGTGTGTGCAATGCCTGGGCTCTGGGATCTAACACCCCGCTCCGCAGACTCTGAGTTTCACTGAAGAATGAGCTGGTATTTAATAGACACAAACCACCTCCTCTCACAGCATGGATCTGGGAACTGGATTTTAGAATGTTTTCTTTAGGATTATAACTGAATCTCATTGCTGCAGCCAGACTGCACTGGCGGGGAGTGGGGGGGGGGAGGGAGGATGTGGGGAGGTGTCAAATCCTGGTCCCACTGAAGGTGATGATAAAACTGCTGTTCAGTTCAGTGGGACAAACATTTTGCCTTAAATTTCCAGAACAAGTTAGTGAGCTGTAGTGTGACCAGATGTCCCTATTTTATAGGGACAGTCTCCATATTTGGGTCTTTTTTCTTCTACAGGTGCCTATTACCCCCCATCCCCTGTCCCAATTTTTCACCCTTACTGTCTGGTCACCCTAGTGAGCTGCCATCACAGGGGACTGGGACAGAGCATGGGGACACCTCAGTGCTTTCAGACTGGGTGAATGATCATAACTTAGCGCTGACACATGATGAACTCATACAGCATTGAAGGAGGAAGGGGAAGGTTTGTGTCTGAGCTCCCCATCTGGCTGTGTCACTGTGCAGCACTCCCAGACCACGCAGTACAGTAATAATCAGCCTCATCCTCTGCTTGGACCCCGGTGATGGTTAAGTAGCCGGTTGTGTTAGAGGCGTCTTTGGAACCAGCAAAGCGACTGGGGACCCCTGAGCCCTGGTGTTTGTCAGACTCTTTGTTGTACCTCAGAAGGTATCTTGGACTGTTCCCATCTTTCTTCTGGTACCACATAACATCTCCAAATGTGTATCCACTGCTGAGGGCACAGGAGAGTTTAACTGTGTTGCCAATGGACACTGACACTGAGGGCGGCTGAGTCAGAGTAACCTGGGAGAGGGAACCTGGAAAGAAAGAGAAAATCCTGCATGATCGTCGTGGCTTGGAGTTAACGCCTGCACATTTCCTGCTGAGCCAGGAGTCTGGGAATCAGGAATATGCAGGAATTCAGTCAAAAGTCACTTTAAATTACCAGAAACCCTCCCCTTTACCAGAACAGTAAGTGAGCAGCGTGAGGAGCAGAGGGGCCCAGGCCATGGTGGATCCAGACGAGCTCGGCTTCCTGAGGTAAGCGGGTCTCTGGCTGGGACCCTCTGATTCTCTCTTAAACCCCCAGAGCTGGAGAACGGCCCCTTCATGCAAATCTGCCCCCTGCTCACTGGCTGCTGCTGTAGAGTTTGTGTGCACCAGGGGGGTTCTCATTTGTGTTCTCAGCCTCCGCACTGCAAACACCTCCTGATCCGAGTGTGTCCTTCCTCCTATTGGTCACTGATAGCTAGTTACCTTCTGTAAGCCCCTTTGAGTCCTGGGTTCTTTTCAGCCCTCTCCCTTTTGTGTTTTGGGCTAATATTTTGTAGACCCCAATAAACTGGGGCTTGAACACTTCAAATAGGATGGGGCCAAACACAATGACTGACAGGGACAGTCTCTAAAGGGACGACTCCTGTTGCTAATTTGCTCAGGTTTGTATCAGGTCTGTATCAAGCCAGCTTGGCATTTTTCCTATAAGTTCCCATGGGTGTGGATTCCTTATTTCCCAGCCCCTCAGCAGCGGTGGGACAGTGACTGTAGCTCCCCCGGCTAGGGAAGAGAGAGAACGTTTATGTGGTAACAGTTAGGGGTGAAAGGGCCCGGGGCGGTCGGGGGTTGTTCTGAATTCAGTGCTGCCGGCTGCCAGCTGGGAGAACAAACCCCAGGGGATGAGTCTGCTGAGCAGCCGCGGGGCCCAGATGAAGGGCGGGAGGTTCCATGGCAGACGGGCGGGAGGTTTGTGACGTGTGATGCACGGGGGCTGGTGGGGGGGCTGGGAGGACTGTGACACTGGAGGCGGGTGTCAGGGGAGTTCTTGGGACCCACCAGGTGCTACAATCTACAAGACCTAGTAGCTGCAGCTCAGCGCCTGTCTCTGAGTCGTGGGCCACCTGGCTCCCATGTGCTGTCCCGGGAAAAGGGTTGGTTCTTACAGTGCTCCAGCCAACCCAGCAGGGGGCGACAATTACACTCGATTTACCTACAGAGAGTGACCTGTAGAACCTGCTCTTCAGCCATCAGACTGTCCTGGGTTAGCTCTGGGCAGGGGCGGTTCCAGGCAGCAGCGCACCAAGTGCACACTGGGGGCGGCCTGCTGGTTGCTGTGAGGGCGGCAGTCAGGCTGCCTTCGGCGGCTTGTCTGTGGGAGGTCCGCCGGTCCCGCGGTTTCGGCGGCAATTTGGTGTCAGGTACGCCGAAGTTGTGGGACCGACGGACCTCCCGCGGGCAAGCCGCCGAATCCACCTTACCAGCGGACCTCTCGCAGGTGCGCCGCCGAAGGCTGCCTGACTGCCGTGCTTGGGGCGGCAAAATACATAGAGCAGCCGCTGACTCTGGGTCACAGGGGAGTTCAGTTTTTACGGCCATTTAACTGATACCAGTGGTGGTGGTGTTATTAGAGTTATTATCCTATCCCAGCGAGTGGTACAAGTTCTGTTGAACTGACTGTTAGATCTCAGCCTGGTTCTTTTGTAGCAGCTGATCATATACCAGAAAAAATCTGTTCACTTCTTAGGCCTGGTCTATACTACCCGCCTGAATCGGCGGGTAGAAATCGACCTCTCGGGGATCGATTTATTGCGTCCCGTCGGGACGCGACAATCGATCCCCGAATCGGCGCTCTAACTCCACCAGCGGAGGTGGTAGTAAGCGCCGCCGACAAAAAGCGGCAGAAGTCGATTTTGCCGCCGTCCTCACAACAGGGTAAGTCGGCTGTAATACGTCGAATTCAGCTACGCTATTCACGTAGCTGAATTTGCGTATCTTAAACCGACTCCCCGCTGTAGTGTAGATGTACCCTAAGTCTCTGTAGTGCAAGACAGAAGAGCTCAGCATTATTATATTACACAGAGACATTTTATAATAGCTATAAATGGTCAGGATTACTGCACCCACCACTGCAGTGCAGCCACCTCTGCAGAACATTCCTGGGCAACTTTTTGTTGCACAGTTGGACGTTAAATGTACATGTTAAAAAAAATCTTTATAAATCAGTGTCCAGCAGCTACACCAAAGCAGTTCTTTATATATCTCCAACTTAACTCAATGCATTGGGGTTCCTTCAATGCTCTGTCTCACCAATCTGTCTGCACCAGGGATTGGACAGGAAGCAGCTGTTTGAACACCACAGTCTGGCGCACACACAGGTGAAGATAAATATGTGTCAGTTACTTAATTCCATTGTAGACAGTTCACAGTGCAAATGCAGGGAGACGTCGCCCTCTGGTGCCTACTTGTAACCGATCCCCATCACTGAGCTGCAGAAGAGTTTGAGAGATTCATTGTAGTTCCCAGCTACAGACAGCCCAGTTTGTCCTATGAATGTGGCTATGTGTTAATATGTCCCTCCAATTCCACTCCTGTGCTACTATTTCAGATGCAGAGATAGCCCGGAGTTGGGAACACCCGGTGACGTGTCAGGTACGTGGATAGCGGGACTGAGGAGTGAAAGTGCCTGGGGGGGCTTTACTACTCAGTTGCTCTCGATGTGGCTTCTGTGTGTTGTGTAGCTTGATCATTTTGCAGACTCGGCCTTTAGTAATGGTGCTGTTCTTATTAGGGCCCAGGGTCTGTTCTTTTCCTGCCCTGGCTTTGTTTGTGTGAAATGCCTGGACTCTGGAACAAGGGTTTTGTCTAAGTTCTCTGTCTGGCTGCATCACTGTGCAGCATCCCACTCCCTGTGCCACAGAAACAACCAGCCTCATCGTCTGCTTGGACGTCGGTGATGGTTGGGTTGCTGGTTGTATTAGCCGCATCTTTAGAACCGGAAAAGCGACTGGGGACCCCAGTGTCCTTGTGCTTGCCAGCATTGGATTTGTACCACAGAAGATATTTTGGAGTATTTCCAATTTTCGGCTGGTGCCAGGTGGCGTGTGGGATCGGGTACCCACTGCTGATGGTGCAGGAGAGTTGAACAGTGCAGCTAGTTCCCGCTCGAGTTGCTGACAACAGTCATTTTCGTACCAGGTCTCGTCTTGTCTGAATCAGTTCTCGCTTTGGCTTTACAGCCTCCTCCATTATTGTCTGTCATGAGGCTTTCACCTCCCCCAGGTGTAACATTTTGCCTCCTGTAACTGTGTCTCCAGGGCCTGTAGTCATTGGCGTCTCTTGCCCAACTCTCTGGACCCACTGCCCCAGGCTGTCCAGTCCACACACCTCAGTCTAGCCTCTGGCCCAAGAGCCCATGTCAAAGCGAGGATCGTCCTATGGCCAGCTCGTCCAAGCAGTACCCGTCTTGTAACAGGGCTGGGACATCACTTTAGGCCAGTCTCTGCCTACAAACAGGCCAGGGAGGTCTCTTATTAGCAGGGCTGGCTCCAGGCACCAGCTTAACAAGCAGGTGCTTGGGGTGGCCAAGGGAGAGGGGCGGCACGTGCGGCAATTCGGGGGCGGCAGGTCTCTCACACCCTCTGGAGCCGATCATGGCTTTTTTTTTTTTCCAATTACCGCCGCCGATCGTGGCTTTTTTTTTTTTGCTTGGGGCGGCAGAAATGCTGGAGCCGGCCCTGCTTAGTAGGCTGATCCTGCGCTTGTTCATCTGACCTTGTATTTCAATGTCTAGCTCCACTGCTGGGCACACTCCTGTCTCTCCATGGAGAGCAGGGGGGGATTTGGGACACAGCCACCAACACTCCTGCTTTGGCTAGGACAGCCCCGGCCTTCCCTGCAGCGGGACACTGACTCTGCAGCCAGCAGATGAACTTTTCTATTGAGATTCTTATGCTGGACCCATCACTATGGTACCTGAGCACCGAGACTGGCCCACAGGGAACTGGACATGGCCACGGGCCAGTGGCTTGCTGGATTGCAGGGGCCAGGAGGAACAGAGACCATGGAGAAACTAATGAACTTCTGGAGAGGACCAGGGAAGCTGCAAAGCAGCTGGGATGAGGCCAGGGAGGATATCATATGTTATCTGATAAACACTGTATCTGGACACTTCATCTAGCCCTGGCAACTGGAATGGACTAAGGGATCTGATAGGTCCTTCCTAAGTTACCTCTAACTTCCAGGACACTCAGGGTGTTGTCCAGCCGGTGAGGTAACACAGGGGAACTGGTTAGGGGAGACATGTCTGTTTACCCAAGGAGCATGTGGCCGTCTGATCCCAGTTTGACCCAGATAGTGGTGGGTCTGTAACTAGGGTGACCAAATGTCCCGATTTTATAGGGACAGTCCGATTTATGGAGCTTTTTCTTACATAGGCACCTATTATTCCCTACCCCTTGTCCCGATTTTTCACACTTGCAGTTTGGTCACCCTATCTGTAACACGGGGATCTATAAGGCAGGAATGGTTGTTCCTGCTAGACCAGAGGTTCCCAAAGTGGGCAATACCACCCCCTGGGGGGCGCTGGAACGATCCAGGGGGGCAGTAGTAGCCTCGGGTGCAATTGGGGGGCATTGAATAAAAATAAGGGGGCGGTGGAAGCATAAAGAAGAGAATATAAGAAAATTTTGAAAAAACGTTCGTACATGTTTCATCTGTTGTGTAACATAGAGTTAAAGTTGTAGTAATTACTTTATTTTCCAAATAAATTCACAAATTATAACCGATCAGGTGTCAAGTCCGCCAAGAGCTCTTAACAAGCAAGTGTTGGCAGGCGAGCATGTCGCGCATTGTCGGGAAGTCCAGCATGCATCGGCAGGAATATGTGCGTGTAATGACTTGTTTACAATATGATACTATAAATAGGCGACATGTATGAAATCTAATTTAGATTGTTTCTGAGTTGTGTAAAAAGCAGTTAACAATAGTGCAATAAGTATTTAAAATTTTTTATTCATATTCAATACCTTTGATCTTTACGGATTACGGATCACATACAAAGCAAATTGTATTATTGTTGTTTCAATAAAACAGCAATTTACACGTGAGTATTTTTATACATTTTCTTACATATCTACCGTACGTTTCTGTGTCTCTAGTGCTTACTAATAATAAAATTGTAGCAGGCTTGTGTCGGTACAGTACTATTTGAAGTGTACAGTCAATATATTTGTCATATTTTTATTACAATATTAACAAAAACGGGAATGAAATCGTAAAAAAACTGTTAACTATTAACATTTATTTATATCTATCGAATCATCTGTGTTAATTGGTAAATAAGGCGTGTGTTAATAAGGAACAATTATTTAAATAAGGGCAAACTAAATTAAAACTATTAACTGATTTTTAATTGCATATTGATTATTTTTTAAATTAATTATTTCTTGATAAATTTAGTTTGATATTTGACAATTTAATATCAAATACATATATCTAATGCTGAGCAAAGAACAAAACCCAGTTTATTAGTTTCATTAGTATTTTAGTTTGGTTGTCTTTTGCCGTCTTACGCAAAAACCACTGTATACCTGATGTCGTGGGCGATATTCTAATAACACATCTTTCTTTACTATATTGTAGGACGTAGGTAGAAATATAGATACATAAAAGAATGCAAATTTGTCACTGCATCTTTCTGTTTGTTCGCTTAAAGAAGGTAGATTTCCAGGGGGCCGCTGAGTAATTTTATTCTGAAAAGGGGGGCGCTGAGTAATTTTTTTTCTGAAAAGGGGGCGGTAGGCCAAATAAGTTTGGGAACCTCTGTGCTAGACAGACCAAGCAATGAGCATAACAGTGGCTGACATCCCCCCCAGAGGGAGTGAATGGGGAGTGGGTGGAGCAGCGCCCCCTACTGACAGCAAACGGCTGAAATTTTTAAAAACGAGCAATGAGTGTCTGATGTATTGAAGGGAGGAAACAAACTGTGCAGCCAGTGCAGAGCCCAGGCTGGAGGAGATGACGGGGGGAAGACTGGGGAGGTTTTTGTCTCAGTTCCCCATCTGGCTGGATCACTGTGATACGCACTACCAGTATGTACAACACAGTAATAGTCAGCCTCATCCTCTGCCTGGACACCGGTGATGGTCAGGGCAGCGTTGTTACCGGATATGGACCCAGAGAACCGGGCAGGGATCCCGGAGGGTCTGCTATTGGTGTTGTATATAAGCATCCGAGGAGCAGAGCCTGGTTTCTGCTGGTACCAGGAGGGATAGTTGCCGGTGCTGATGGTTCCAGAGCTCAGGCTGCAGGACAGAGTGACAGCCCCTCCTGGGGTCACCGACATCGAGGGCTCCTGAGTCACCACGGGCTGCGAACTGACCCCTGAAATCAACATTACAAACACACTCAGCACAAGGACTCCGGATCCTCACAGACAAACCTCCTCACCTGCAAGTTCCTTTAATGTTCTTGTCACTGAAGGAAACAATTCCCTCACCTGAGCAGTACGTGAGCAGCGCGAGGAGCAGAGGGGCCCAGGCCATGGTGGGGAATCCAGACGAGCTCGGCTTCCTGAGGCAAACGGGTCTGTGCCTGGGACCCTCCGATTCTCTCTTAAACCCCCAGCGCTGGAGAACGGCCCCTTCATGCAAATCTGCCTGATGCTGGTGGTTTCTCATATCGAAGCTGAGACCTGCAGATTGCCTGGGCAGAATCGCTCTCTAAGGTCCCATGTGACAGAAGGAAGAAAGGCCCCTCTGCTTTATCATTTGCTCAGGGGAAGCCAATGTGATCCCAGTGCGGAGAACTCCGACCGGGAAATGTGCTGTCGTCACTCATTTACCTGCATGGAGCACATGGATTATGATGGGTTTTCATAACCACCCCCTCCCACACACACACACACTGGCACTGAATTAGCAGGGAGTGTTTCTGGTCCCAGTAACCCTGGGTAAAGTGTCACATCCCTCTCCTGCGTGTCCTGTGGGGATGCCCTGGACTGACTGGTGCAGACTCTAGGGCACAGGATACAGCTCTGGTGACTGACACCTGGGGAAGGAGGTGGAGATGGGACGGGAGGAGGGAAGTTGGTGGGGTCCCAGCTGGAAAATATCTTGCTGGGAGCTCGTGTTCCTGCTCTGATCTCTGTTCAGATCCCAGCAGAGGGACAGGTCAGTGTCACCCCCAAGAATGACACGTGCTGGGTCCCAGGAGAACTTTGAATTAAACTGTTGCTGCAAAAGTCGCTTGGCTTTTAGCTTCATACCTGCTCTGGGCACATGCCCCATCTGCACTGGCCTGCCTGCTGCTCACCCCTGTCTGCCCCTTTCCCCCAAACCAGGAAACAGTGGGGTGCCTGGAATCTGAAGCAGTTTGGTGAGGGGACGGACCCTGGAGTGCAGAGGGTGGGGGGGATGCCTGTGGCTGGTTTCACACTATTGCAAATCGGAGATTTCTTTGTATAGATAAATACGCCTATGAAGCCCAGAGAGGCTTCTGTATCCCAGCTGTTGGTCGCCTTATGCTCCTCTGGCCTGGACACTGGACATTGTAGATGAAGATCTCCCCCCGGTGGGGAAGGTCACATTTACAGCGGTTCCCAGCAGTTACTCTAAGCTGCAGAACTCAGTGCTTTATAAGAATTGTCTCTAACTCCACGGCTGCGTTGTGTGACCAGGATCTCTTGTCCCCTGGGATCTGGGCTCCTGGCAATTTATAACCCTGCTTATAACCCTGCCAGTGCTCAGGGCCTGACAGCTACCCTCACTGCCGAGCTTTGGCATGGGAAGAAGGACAATTCTGCCTGATTCTACAATGATCAGCCGGGGAACCCAAGGGCTGAAGCAGCTGATGGCACCATTCCCTTCCCTCCAGAACTCCTCCCTTCCTGGTGAAACCTGCATTCTACTGGGCTCTGGGCCTCCCTCCACACTGCACAGCAGACAGCCAGGGGCGCTTTCAAAGGGGGTTTGGGCCCTGCTTTGCTTCTTCCTGCTGGATAACGTGGGGCTGAAAGGTTTGCAGCTAAGCCCAGACCCGACTCCCTGAGCTACGGGAGAATGGATCTGTGTTAGCACCGCGGGGCCTGTGAGACAGCGGGAAAGTTAGCTGGGAAATTCCCAGGTCTCACGGGCAGCGTTTGTGCCACCAGGTTTAGGAGCAGGGCCACCTAGAGGATTAAGGGTGTCTGAGGGAAAGCAATTTCAGGGGCCCCTTCCATAAAAAAAAGTTGCAATACTATAGTAACATGTATTTGGAAATGTAAAAAATAACCAGTGAAATACATTCAAAATAATTTTTAATAACATTATTTAAGAACATTAAATGGTTTAATGGTATGTATACATATGCAATTACATAATGGGCTGTCGCTGGGTAATGGTGATGGTTGGTGCCAATGGGCTGTCGCTGCCTTGGGGTGGCGCAGCTGTTGCCCAGGGCTGGGTGGGGAGCTGGGCTCTGGGTTGGGGGGTTCCCGGCTTACAGGGGCTGGGCTCAGAGCTAGGGGTCAGGGCTGTGGGGGGCTAGGGTCAGGGGGTTCCCATCTCAGAGGGGCTGGGCTCAGAGCTGGTGGTCAGGGCTGTGGGGGGATGGGGTCGGGTGGTGGGGTCCAGTTCAGAGGGGCTGGGCTTGGAGCTGGTGGTCAGGGCTGTGGGGGGATGGGGTCGGGGGTGCCCACCTCAGAGGGGCTGGGCTTGGAGCTGGGGGTCAGGGCTGTGGGGGGGTGGGGATGGGGATGGGGTCGGGTAGGGGGGTCCGGCTCAGAGGGGCTGGGCTTGGAGCTGGGGGTCAGGGCTGTGGGGGGATGGGGATGGGGTTGGGTAGGGGGGTCCGGCTCAGAGGGGCTGGGCTTGGAGCTGGAGGTCAGGGCTGTGGGAATATGGGGTCGGGTGGTGGGTCCGGCTCAGGGGGGCTGGGCTCGGAGCTGGGGGTCAGGGCTGTGGGAATATGGGGTCGGGTGGCGGGGTTCAGCTCAGAGGGGCTGGGCTTGGAGCTGGGGGTCAGGGCTGTGGGGGGGTGGGGATGGGGATGGGGTCGGGTAGGGGGGTCCGGCTCAGAGGGGCTGGGCTTGGAGCTGGGGGTCAGGGCTGTGGGGGGATGGGGATGGGGTTGGGTAGGGGGGTCCGGCTCAGAGGGGCTGGGCTTGGAGCTGGAGGTCAGGGCTGTGGGAATATGGGGTCGGGTGGTGGGTCCGGCTCAGGGGGGCTGGGCTCGGAGCTGGGGGTCAGGGCTGTGGGAATATGGGGTCGGGTGGCGGGGTTCAGCTCAGAGGGGCTGGGCTCGGAGCTGGGTGTCAGGGCTGTGGGGGGATGGGGTCGGGTGGGGGGGTCTGGCTCAGAGGGGCTGGGGGTGGGGGGGTTCGGCTCAGAGGGGATGGGGATGGGGGGTGTCCGGCTAAGAGGGGCTTACCATGCCACTTCTTACCCCCGCCTCCGCCATCTCCCGGAGCCCAGGGAGCTGCGTCCAGGCACAGCCCCGGACAGCGCTGCTGCGGTGTAATTCCAGCAGGGCCTGAGCTCCCTCCGCTCGGCCGCAGCTCGCAGCCCCGTCCCCTCACCCCGCGGCTCCGAGCACCGGGAGCTCAGGACCTGCTGGAGCTACGCCGCAGCAGCGCTGTCCAGAGCCGTGCCTAGACACGGCTCGCTGGGCTCCGGGAGAGGGGGGAAGGTGGAGGCAGACGGGAGCCTCCGACATTCTAGTGGGGGCCCCTGCGAGGCCTGGGGCAAATTGCCCCACTTGCCCCCCCACTGGGCGGCCCTGGTTAGGAGTGGGGGGGTCTGTGACCCGAGATGGTCTTGAACTGTGTCCTCAGCTTTCTCAAGCTCTGCTGCCCTCATGTGTGTCTAAGGTTGCCAACTTTCTACTCACACAAAACCGAACACTCTCGCCCCGCCCCCTGCCCTTTCCCTCTTCTGAGGCCCCACCCCCGCTCACTCCCTGCCCCCCCCCCGCCCATCCCTTGATCGCTCTCCCCACCGTCACTCACTCACTCATGTTCACTGGGCTGGCTCAGGGGGTTGGGGTGCAGAAGGGCGTGAGGACTCCCTAGTGTTGCCAGAAAGGAGGAGTTCAGGGTGCGGAAGGGGACTCAAGGCTGAGACAGTGGGTTGGGATGTGAGAGGGGGTGAGGGCTGCGGCTGGGGTGGGGGCTGGGGTGGGGCCAGAAATGAGGGGTTCAGGGTGTGGGTGGGGCTCTGGGGTGCAGCTGAAGATTAGAGGTTTGGGCTGTAGGAGGGTGCTCCGGGCTGGGACCAAAGGGGTTATAGGGCAGGAGGGGGATCAGGGCTGGGGCACAGGGTTGGGGCACAGGAGAGGGTCAGTAGTACAGGTGCTTACCTCTAGCGGCTCCTGGAAGCAGCAGCATGTCCCCCCCCTCTGGCTTCTACATGGATGCATGGCCAGGCGGCCCTTCATGCTGCCCCGTCCGCAGGCGCCGTCCCCGCAGCTCCCATTGGCCACCAATCCCGGCCAATGGGAGTTGCAGAGCTGGTGCTTCGGGCGGGGGCAGCGTGGGGAGCCCCCTGGCTGCCCCTATGCATAGGAGCCAGAGGGGGGGACATGCCGCTGCTTCCGGGAGCCATGCGGAGCCACGGCAGGTAGGGAGCCTGCCTTAGCCCCACTTAGCTGTCAAAACCTGGACACCTGGCAGCCCTGTGTGTGTTGCTCCAATGGCTGGGACAGGGCTGCAAGTCTGTGGCCCTGGGCAATCCCCAAAGCTCCTGGGTCTAACTTTTGGCTAAGAACAAATGGGACTGTGATATAATCTATTTTCTGATACATCCTATAACTGGACACTTCATCCAGGCATGGGAACGGGGATGCATAAAGTGATCTCCTACATCTTTCCTCTCACTTTCAGGCCATTCCAGGTATTATTCAGTTGATGGGGTAACATAGGGGAACTGTGTTAGCGGAGATGTGTCTCTTTACCCAAAGAACATGTGGCCATCTGCTCCTAGTTTGAACCAGGTAGTGGTGGATCTGTAACACAGGGATCTATAACGCAGCATAAGTTGTGGATGCTAGACAGACCAAGCAGAGAGCATAAGAGCGGCTGACATGTCCTTCAGAGAGAGTGAATGGGGAGGGGTGGAGCAGCGCCCCCTGCTGATTTCAAGGGCTGGTGGCTGAAATTCCTAAGAAGGAGCAATCAGTGTCTCATCTATTGCAGGCAGGAACCAAACTGTGCAGCCACAGCAGAGCCCAGGCTGGAGGGGATCAGGGGAGAAGACAGGGGAGGTTTTTGTCTCAGTTCCCCATCTGGCTGGATCACTGTGATATGTATTACTACTGCTACCCGTATACACAGCACAGTAATAGTCAGCCTCATCCTCTGCCTGGACACCGGTGATGGTCAGGGCAGCGTTGTTACCGGATATGGACCCAGAGAACCGGGCAGGGATCCCGGAGGGTCTGCTATTGGTGTTGTATATAAGCAGCCGAGGAGCAGAGCCTGGTTTCTGCTGGTACCAGCCTGGATAGTTGCTGGTGGTGACGGCTCCAGTGCTCAGGCTGCAGGACAGAGTGACAGCCCCTCCTGGGGTCACCGACATCGAGGGCTCCTGAGTCACCACGGGCTGCGAACTGACCCCTGAAATCAACATTACAAACACACTCAGCACAAGGACTCCGGATCCTCACAGACAAACCTCCTCACCTGCAAGTGTCCTTCATATTTTTGTCACTGAAGAAACAATTCCTCACCTGAGCAGTACGTGAGCAGCGCGAGGAGCAGAGGGGCCCAGGCCATGGTGGGGAATCCAGACGAGCTCGGCTCCCTGAGGCAAACAGGTCTGTGGCTGGGACCCTCCGATTCTCTCTTAAACCCCCAGCGCTGGAGAACGGCCCCTTCATGCAAATCTGCTCTATGTTCATTGGCTGCAGGTCTTTTGAAAATCTAAATCCTGACTATTAACAAGTACATAGACACTCAAGTTTCAAATTTAACCTCAAAGACGCTCAGATTTCAAATATAACTTCCGGTTTAGGCTTTATTTTAAATAAGATTTTTTATTTTAAAAAAAAAGCACCTCCCTATAAATTTGTACATTTTCAATTATTATTTCAAGTTCAAATTGAAACAGATTTTCCTACTATTAATTATTATAAGGGGTCCTTAGTTTAACCTACTCCTTAAATAATATTTAACACAACCAGATGGTGGCATCACACAGACTGACCAGTTCTGTCTAACTGCCTGTGCAGGGAGCTGGATCTCGGAGAAATGTTTATTGTTAGTTATGGGGAATCACAGTTTTACAAGCTGCGCATGGAGCAGAGTAATCTGATCATTACTTAGACTCCCTGACCAAATAATTTCTTAGTCTGTAGGCAGCAGTTGCAACTACCTGCATGGATGCAAACATCAATATTACCTGGTGCCCGAAATCCCCGGAATCCCTGGAGCCATGCAGCCAGGAGCTCTTCTCGAGCCAGGAGGAAGGTAGCCAGTCACAGCGACCGGTACTTGGTGGAGGACAAACAGAAGAGCAGGTTCCCGGTAAGTGGGTTTTTTTTTCGGGAAGGAATTTTTTCAGTGCAGATTCTTTGGGAGAGGAGGGTTAGGCATGCATGCCTAGATGCGGAATAGTGCATTGATGTGGTTTATCACATCGCAGTAATCGGTGTTGCTAATCTCCTCGAATGTCTCATCCAGAACGTGTGCAATGTGCTTGTGCAGGTTTATCAGGAGAGACACTGTGGTCCTTGTCCCAGGCAGGCTAACGTGTCCGCGCCACTGTGCCGCGAGGGGCGGGGGGACCATTGCTGCACACAGGCAAGCAGCATATGGGCCCGGGTGGAAACTGCATTGCAGTAGAAGACCCTCCCTTGCTTCCCAGGTCACCCTCAGCAGCGAGATATCGTCCAGGAGGAACTCCTGTGGAAAATGTTGGGACAGTGTTCAGTGTAGGTGCCCCCTGAAGCTGTTGGCTCTCCCCAAGGCACAGAAACCTAGAGGACAGTGCAGCCCTGAAACAATCAGTCCCCCTTAATCACCATTTGGAGGCTCCCGTGGGATGTGTCTGCTCTGTTTCGGACGGGAAAATTATGCAATTGTGTAGACCCTGTGTGTTTTCTACTCCTTAAGTGCGGGGAAATCATTACTCTGTCTGGTATAAACAATGCTACCTTTGTTAAATGTTGCATTTTGCCTATACAGCTGCATCAACCTTGAGACTGCAGCCGTCCCTCTTATCACCTGCTCAGAGACTGCAAAGACTCAGGAAGAGACCACGAAAAAGCAAAGAAGACATGCTGCAAGAAGTGATGCGGCAATCTATTAAAGAGAATGAGAAAGCACAGAACTGGAGGGAGAGAGAAAGCAGGATCCGCCAGGAAAACGCAGCGCACCGGCAGCAAAGCACGGAGCACCAGCAGCAAAGCATGGATCGTTCCCATAAGCATCCTGGAGTGCCAAGCAGACACTATCCAGGAGCTCGTAGCCATGCAGAAGGAGCAGTACAGCAAATGCAAACGCCACCCTCCCCACCACAGCCCTTGTCCCAAAACTCTTTCCGTTGTGCCCCACTGTCACCTCCAACCCACTTTCCTCAACTTCCGTGTTCTTCATGCCACCCGCTGCCTCCAATACCAGTATCTTCACCATCCAGCCCTGAAAACCATGACCCTTACCCTCTGCACTCAACCCCCATCACCATGCAGTATAGCTGTCCTGAAGTGCAGCACTCACTGCACAGCACACCAGACAGGACATACGCGAATCTGTGATTGTACTGTTCCCCACTCCAACCCTTTGTTTCTGTTCAATAAATGGATTTTTTGGCTTTGAAAACATTCTTTATTATTGCATAAAGTAAAAGACTCCTTAGCCCAGGAAATAAACAGGCACTGCAAGTCTGCTTGTCTGCTTAGCAAACACTGATTCCTAAAGATTGGAACTACTGCACTTCACTCCCTTGCAGGGCACCAGATATCACTGCTGGTTTTCAGCCTCAAATTGCTCCCTCAAGGCATCCCTAATCCTTGCAGCCCTGGGCTGGGCCCCTGTAATAGCCCTGCTCTCTGGCTGTGCAAATTCAGCGTCCAGGTGTTGAACCTCAGAGGTCCATGCCTGAGTGAAGCTTTCACCCTTCCCTTCACAAATATTATGGAGGGCGCAGCACGCGGATATAATCGCGGGGATGCTGTTTTCGGCCAAGTCCAGCTTCCAATACAGAGATCGCCAGCGGGCCTTTAAACGGCCAAAGGCACACTCCACAGTCATTCGGCACTGGCTCAGCCTGTAGTTGAACCGTTCCTTGCTGCTGTCAATGCTCCCTGTGTAGGGTTTCATGAGCCACGGCATTAATGGGTAAGCAGGGTTTCCAAGGATCACAATGGGCATTTCGACTTCCC
The DNA here is from genome assembly GCF_011386835.1 of Chrysemys picta bellii. Lineage (NCBI taxonomy): Eukaryota > Metazoa > Chordata > Testudines > Emydidae > Chrysemys > Chrysemys picta. Next base: position 14,881,067 of record NC_088805.1, on the reverse strand, counting down.
CTACCGTGATGTTCCGCTCTGGGAAAAAAGTCCCGGCCTGTATCTTCCTGAACAGCCAAGTGTTCCGAAAGATGCGTGCGTCATGCACCTTTCCGGGCCAGCCTGTTTTAATGTCAATGAAACACCCTCGGTGATCCACAAGCGCCTGGAGAACCATAGAAAAATACCCCTTCCGATTAACGTACTCGGATCCTAGGTTGGGTGGTGCCAGAATAGGAATGTGCGTCCCATCTATCGCCCCTCTACAGTTAGGGAACCCCATTTGTGCAAAGCCATCCACTATGTCCTGCACGTTACTCAGAGTCACGATTCTTCTGAGTACGATGCGATTAATGGCCCTGCAAACTTGCATCAACACGATTCCAACGGTCGACTTTCCCACTCCAAACTGGTTTGCGACCAACCGGTAGCTGTCTGGAGTTGCCAGCTTCCAGATTGCAATAGCCACCCGCTTCTCCACTGGCAGGGCAGCTCTCAATCTCGTGTCCTTGCGCCGCAGGGTGGGGGGAGCTCCTCACACAGTCCCACGAAAGTGGCTTTTCTCATCCGAAAGTTCTGCAGCCACTGCTCATCATCCCAGACTTCCATGACGATGTCATCCCACCACTCGGTGCTTGTTTCCCAAGCCCAAAAGCGGCGTTCCACGGTGCTGAGCATGTCCATGAATGCCACAAGCAATTTCGTGTCAGACACGTTACGCATCTCAATAGCATCGTCGGACTCCTCACCTTCACTCTCACTGTCACTTTGGATCTTAAGGAATAGTTCGACAGCCAAACGTGACGTGCTGGCGAGATAAGTCAGCATACGCCTGAGCAGTTCGGGCTCCATTTCCCGCAGACAGATCGCGCTGCCCAGAAACCGTTGAAAGATGGCGCCAAAGGTGGACGGATTTCTGGGATGCGAAGCAATGCATCACAGGGCGTTGGGACAGGACCCAGAATGCCCCGCACCTACGCCCCCTTCCCACAATCCATGGCACCAGAATGAGAAGAGGTGCTCTGTGGGATAGCTGCCCATAATGCACCGCTCCCAATGGCACAGCAAATGCTGCAAATGTGGCCACGACGGTGCACTGGGCAGCTGTCAGTGTGGACAGACTGCAGAGCTTTCCCTACTCAGCTGTACGAAGTCAGGTTAAACTCACAGCGCTGTACAGCTGCAAGTGTAGCCAAGGCCTCAGTCTCTGGAGTTTAAGGAGAGATTCATGACGGGTCCCAGCTACCTACAGCCCAGTTTGCCATTCATGAGGGTGGCTGCGTGTTATTGAGTCCATCCAATTTGTTTATCGGTGAGCAGTAAGTGAGCCGCGTGAGGAGCAGAGGGGCCCAGGCCATGGTGGGAATCCAGACGAGCTCGGCTCCCTGAGGCAAACGGGTCTCTGGTTGGGACCCTCCGATTCTCTCTTAAACCCCCAGCGCTGGAGAACGGCCCCTTCATGCAAATCTGCTCTATGTTCATTGGCTGCAGGTCTTTTGAAAATCTAAATCCTGACTATTAACAAGTACATAGACAATCAAGTTTCAAATTTAACCTCAAAGACGCTCAGATTTCAAATATAACTTCCAGTTTAGGCTTTATTTTAAATAAGATTTTTTATTTTAAAAAAAAAAGCACCTCCCTATAAATTTGTACATTTTCAATTATTATTTCAAGTTCAAATTGAAACAGATTTTCCTACTATTAATTATTATAAGGGGTCCTTAGTTTAACCTACTCCTTAAATATTATTTAACACAACCAGATGGTGGCATCACACAGACTGACCAGTTCTGTCTAACTGCCTGTGCAGGGACCTGGATCTCAGAGAAATGTTTATTGTTAGTTATGGGGAATCACAGTTTTACAAGCTGCGCATGGAGCAGAGTAAATCTGATCACTACTTAGACTCTCTGACCAAATAATTTCTTAGTCTGTAGGCAGCAGTTGCAACTACCTGCATGGATGCAAACATCAATATTACCTGGTGCCAAACACTCTGTAGTGACTGTCAGCTAGATTAGCACCAGGGATTGAACAGGAGCACTCTAGAGCTGAACAGGAGATGCTCTATCTTGAGCCAAAGGACTAAGGGGCAGATTTTTAAAGGGCCCTAGTTACATCTTGTAGGCGTCTCAATCCCTTTAGAAATCCGGTCGTAAGTCGTGTCCTTGGTATCTGCGCCATGTTCTGGACAGACGGGGAAGCATGATCCACACTGAATGGAGGGTGATGTTACAACACCTCCCTGTGGCCCCTTGTCCCTGGCTTTTCTAGCTACTCCCCTGTCCTCCTGGCCCCTCACAGTGACAGAGAAACAAACTTGGATCATTCCCGTGGAGTCAGCCTCACTGGGCCAAATCCAGCGGGGGGCGGAAGGGGATGTCAGTTCCATGTGGGTACAGCTAGGGGTGCTCAGCTCTGAATCTGGCCTTTACTCTGTGAATGGCCATTACAGGGCTGCTGAGAGGAGTCGTTAGCGTAATGTTAGCGCAGCACGTCTAACGTGTAGAGAGCAATGGACGAGCTTTGCATCGCTGGGCACACAGATATTTGCTATCACGTGCACATGGAGAGGGGTCACTGCCGCCACCTCTGCAGTGCAGCCGGGCCAGCGTCCCCCATGCTGCCCTTCACGCGTGGACACGCGCCCTGGGAACACCCCCAGAACTAACTCATTCCCCTCCTGCCACCCTCCCTCCAGCTCCCCTTTGCCGTGATGCCTAGAAACAAACTGACAGCAGTGAGGCCATGGGTGTGCTGAGACCCTTCCCATCCCGCTGCCAGGATTGTCTCATTGCTGCCTTCTGCCACCCACAGGCCGGTCTGTCGCCCCCTGTTGTCTCTTGTCTCAAACTGAGATTGTTCCCTCCTTAGCCGGGACCGTCTCTGTGTTCTGTGTTTGTACAGCGCCCAGCACAATGGGGACCTGGGCCGTGACCTGTCCTCCCAGGGGCCACAGAACTACAGATACGTAATAATCACAGTGATGCAGCCACCTCTGAAGGACATTCCTGGGCAACATTTTTGTAATATAGGCATTAAATGTAATATCAGTTAATTGAATTGTAATTAAAAAAAAACCTCATTCCAAATAAATACGCAACAATTATAATGAGAAGTGGTTCATAAATCTACAACTGTATCAGTACATTTGGGTGCCTCTGATTTTGTGTCTCACTCCTTCCCCACCACTCGGTCTGAATGAGGGATCTTAAAGGACGCAGCTGTTCAAACACCACGGTCTGTGCACCAGGCTCTTTAAAAATGTGTATTGAACAGTTACTTTATTCCATTGTAAACAATTCATGATACAAGTGCAGGGAGACAGCGCCCCCCACTGCCCAGTCATAACTGAACTATGTCACCCATCTGCAGAAGAGTAAACGGGAAAAATCCAGGTGTATCCCAAATCCCATTTTATTCTCTTCAGTCTCTGGAGTTTAAGGAGAGATCCATGACAGGTCCCAGCTACCTACAGCCCAGTTTGCCATTTATGAGTGTGGCTGTGTGTTATTGTGTCCATCCAATTGGTCCCTCTGGGCTAATATTTACTTTAGGAATAGCTAGGACTTGGGAACTCCCATGACTTATCAGGTATGCCCATAGCAGGACTGGCGCGAGTGGTGGGGTCTTTACTACTTGGTTGCTCTCAATGTCCCCACCAGGGGGAGCCCCTTCTGTGTCTTGTTTACCCTGGTCATTTTGCAGGCTCGGTTGCTCCTCGTGGTGCTGTTCATATCATGGGCAGGATCTGTTCCTTTCCTACCCTGGCTTTGTTCTTGTGTGTGAAATGCCTGGGCTCTGGGATCTAACACCCAGCTGTTCGGGCTCTGAATCTCACTGGGTTGGCACTGCAGGGTGAGCTGGCATTTAACAGACAGGTGTCTCTCCTCCCATGGCATGCATTTGGGAACGGGACATTGGAGTGTTTTAGGGGGATTATCGCTGGATCTGGGTACCGCAGTGAGGCTCCATAAGGGGTCTAACCCTGGTCCCATGGACAGTGAATGGCAAAATGCCCAATGGGTCAACGGGCCCAAGATTTGGCCTTCAATGTCCAGACCCTGATAATCCTTAGTAGTGCCCCTCACTGGTGACTGGAATGTGCCTAGTTAAATCCCAACACGTCTGCGTGGAGGAGCGTCACACCCAGACCCACACACAGACTGGAGCCACGCGCCGTACGGGCTGCTGGAACACAAGGGTTTTGTCTAAGTTCTCCGTCTGGCTGCATCACTGTGCAGCATCCCACTCCCTGTGCCACAGAAATAACCAGCTCGTCTAAGCAGTACCCATCTTGTAACGGGGCTGGGACATGAGGCCAGTCTCTGCCTACAATTACAGGCTAGGGGAGGTCTCTTGATTGACTGACCCTCCACTTGTTCATCTCACCTTGTATTTCTATGTCTAGCTCCACGGCTGGGCACACTCCTGTCTCTCCATGTGCACAAAAAACGTGCACCAGCAAATGCCAATCTAGTCTGACAGCTGGGAGTCTGCACCCGCGAACTAGCGCCTGCCCGCACCTGGAGTCAATCAGTTCTCTCATTTCACGGCCAGCCACGTTAGCAGTGGAGTGCGCCCCCTACCGAGGGAACATCCCAAGCCACAGACTTGGCTGTGATAGCAATGCAAATACCCGAACCCCAGGAGTGGACAGTCCTTTCTTAGCCGACCCGTCTGACCATACTGGAAACAAACAACTGTGTTCTCCTGACTGATCCCTGGGCTTGTCCCATGATAACTGAGATGCTGCTACCTCCTCCGGTTTGTTAGGTACGGGATTGCCTAAGAATTTCTCTCCCCATATGTTCCCCTCATCTGCCCTTCCTGCTGCATTCGCTACCCTCTCAAAACACCTCTGAGTTGTCACCTGCGCCTAATTTTGCCCGGCCGGGCACTGGTCTGGCAGAATTTTCTTCTCCCAAAACTACCTGGGTCCCTGAGGTCCACGTCCCTCGGTATGGCAGGAAATGTTCCTGCTGAGCCTGTCGCACGTCTCACTGTTGTTGCTGCCGTGTTGGGCGGCCAGCGTGGGGACTACACCCTCCATGTTCCCCAAAGGAGAAACAGAGCCTGAGTCTGTCTGTCTCCCGCCCCCCCCCCACGAGGCAGTATGCCCCTTCCTCAGAGGGGGGTCCTCACAACCCCATTTCTGCCACCAATATGTGGTGGGGCGCACTCATCCTTGGAGTGCCCCTTGCGTTCAGGTGCAACATTGCTGGTTTCTTTGGCTCCCGGGCCGCCTTCTGCCTGTTTGCCTCTGGCCCGGACCTGCTGTGGCTCAGGCCTCCGGCCAAGTCACAAAGTTCAAACCCCTCCCGGGGTATCATGAACATGTGCAAATGAAACTGCCTAATTCCTCTGCCCCCTCAGGCTCCTTCAAAAACCCAATCTCAGGGCTGCCCCTGTAAGAGCCAACCCTGCCCCTGGAGCTGCTTCCCTCCTTTATCCTCCAGTTAAACCCTGGCTCTGGGCTTCTCCCTGCCAGAGACCTACCTCCTCTGCTGTTTCCTTTGCAACTGAGCCCCTTCAGTCTGCTTCTTATGGCTTAGCTCCACCCCCTCAGCCCGGGAGCCAATTGGCTGCTCACCTGCCCACGTGCAGAGCGTGACTCGCTGGGTGCATTCGCTCGCCTTGCAGGTGATGGGGGTGAAGCCCATCACAGTGGACATGCACTTTGCAATGCACTGTGGGGCTGGTTTGCTATCTGACTGGGGGGATGCTGCATTTGGACATGGCTGATGCTTCGTGTGAGGGACGCCAGGAGTGCTCTGGCTGAGAACACGCCCTGCATGAATTGAAGACTAGCTCTGGTCATGGGCACTCAGATCACACCTCCCAGGGCTGAGTGTGAGAAGAAAGGTCACTTGGCAGCTTGATTTCTGGCTTCTGAGGAGGAACATGCTGTGAGTGCTCTGCTGCCCATCTCAGTGCTCAGAACATCCCGTCTGCCAGCTCCAAAGACCTTCACATCCTGTTGCCCAGATGCTCTTCTCTGCTGCTGTGGTCTTCAGTGACCACAGCACATGCCTCTCCCCTGGTACCACTACGATAGCTACATTCCCGCCTCCCCTCATTTACTGGGATGGGAACCAGAGCCCACCTGGACATATATGCAAGGGAAGACGTTTTCCTCTGCCTCAGTTGTAAACCAGACTCTGCAGAGCATCGGTGCCAGAATGCAGGCTGAGGGAAGGGAGGTTTTTGTCTCAGTTCCCCATCTGACTCTATCACTGTGAGTTACGCTACCACTGCTGTACCACATGCTACAGTAATAATCAGCATCGTCTTCTGCTTGGGCATTGGTGATGGTTAAATAACCAACATTGCCAGAGGTGGAACCAGTGAACCGATCTGGGATCCCATCGCCTCTGCTGGTGGTACCGTACAGCACAAAGCGAGGGGCTTGCCCAGGTTTCTGTTGGATCCAGGCTATGGTGTTCATGCTACTGCTGACGGTGCAGGAGAGTTTCACGGTGTTTCCCGGAGACACTGACGCTGATGATGGTTGAGTCAGGGTGGGCTGTGAGTTGGACCCTGTAATGAGAATAAATGACTATAAATTACCTGTGCACACAAGACCGGTTAGCTGCTACTGAAGTCCCACCGTGCTGACAAACTGAAGAGCTGTTCCTGTGCATGATTTGGAAGAAAACACCTACTGCTATTTGTTCCGAAACTTCGGAATGTAATAGTGTCTCACCGGAGCAGTAAGTGAGCAGCGCGAGGAGCAGAGGGGCCCAGGCCATGGTGGGAATCCAGACGAGCTCGGCTTCCAAACGGGTCTGTGGTTGGAACCCTCCGATTCGCTCTTAAACCCCCAGTGCTGGAGATCAGCCCCTTCATGCAAATCTGCTCCCTGGCTGCTGCTAGCACCTCCCTCCCGCTATGCGAGGGGCAGAGGCACAGGGAGAACCTCTCTGTATAAATCACCCTCTGTCCAGAAGCAGGGGGGGGGACTGGGTTTCTTTTTACCTGCGGCGTGGAATGCACAGAGCCCCAGAGATGAGGCGCTCTGGCTGAGCAATCAGGAACATTTACTATTTATTTATCGGCAGCAATGGGCTGGCTGCTGAACGGGTCCCGGATGCAGAGACACTCTCCCCTTTGAAGAGCCTCCCGTAAGGTTGGTCTGCACTGCACAGTGAACTCCGGGGATCTGTACTCCGGGAGCGCCTGGCTGAGAACAGACACTGCAAAGTAACACTGGACTCACTGCCAGCCTAGGCCGAGCTGCTACATCTGCCCTGGAGCTGCAGTCACTGTGTGTGGTGCTGAGACTTCTGGGGACGTCCCAGGGGCCTTAGCGCTGCTCTGTTCATTCTATCCCAGTGCATTGTGGGAGAATTTGTCTGTCCTTTCTGGGCACGGGGTGGAAGTGGTGTGAACATGGCAAAGCATTCAGGGAATTGCCTCCTGGCTGGGCACAGACAGAGAGGGTCACGTCACGTTGGGGGACACACAGGAGCGGGTGGGGAAGGAGCTGGGAAATCATTGCATACCTAGACTGAGGGCAGCAGGGAGTCGGCTCGGAGACAGATGTCGGAGTTGTGGCTAGTGTCACTGGCAAAACAAAAGGGGGGATGGGAGACAGGTTGGACGTGTCGGCTGCAGCAGAGGTGGGCAGGAACAGGTCAGCCTGACACAAAGCTCCTGTGGGATCCCCGGGGGCAGAGGGGGCTGGTGACGGCATTAGAAGAGAAGAGTGATGGGGTTGAAGTCTCAGGAAGGAGGGATGAGTTCAGTATCTGCACTTCGCATCGACTCCAGGTGCGGGACGTCGGAGTCAGGGCGGCCAAAGCAGAGGATGTCACAGGACTCAAGGCGACGGCGGATCAGGGCTGGGTCCCATGTTTTAGCCACTGGGACATGTCTCATATACCGTGTGTTGGGTAAGAACAGGAGGAGATTCCATGTCTCCAAAATTAAACCGGCTCTTCGCTCAGAGAACTAGTTACAGAGACGCTGCAGCTGCTGCTGACGGTTCCAATCATGTGCCCACAGACTGGCCTCCCGGTGCCTCCTCCAAACTCTTCCTCCTGCAGCCTGAGCTCCCCCCTCCAGCTTCCCTGCAGGTTGCTCCAGGACAGGCAGGAAGCATCTGATTGTCTATGTGCTGCGGAGTAAGAGGTGGCGACATGTGATGAGGCTGAATGAGCAGAGGAGCAGGAGGTGGTGGTGGGGAGGCAGGAGTCCGAGATGACCCCCACATGGTTGCTGGCATTGGAGAAGGCAGGAAGTGGAGGGGGCTGAGGAGTTACAATGAGAAGTTTAGGCTTGGCTGTGCGTAGCTGGAGCTGGCAATGAGCCGCCCAAGCGAAGAGTCAGAGACAGCCACGTGCGTGGTGCTGGCTGGAGGGGGGACGAGTCACACGTGGGAAGGGAGATTTGTGAGTCCCGAGCACAGAAATGACATGTGAGGCAATGGGGCTGGGTCGCACACGCAGGGAATGGGGTGGGGGGTGGGGAAGAGGCAGGAACGAGGCCAGAGCCCTGTGGAGTCCCACAGAGAGGGGGAGTGGGGAGGAGACATTGCTGAGGGAGCAGAGAGAAATGGGAGGACAACTAGTCCCCTGTGTCTGCGCTAATGTTCATCGGGAAATCTCCTGCCGTTACACCCCACTGGTGCTAGCAGTAATGGGAACCCTAGTGCAGACAGTGTTTTACCCCCATGTCACCTCACCCTGCTCAGAGCAGGGGGCAGGGCACTGCTGGGCAGGGCTGCCCAGACGGAGGAGCAAGTGGGGCAATTTGCCCCAGGCCCCAGACCCCGCAGGGGCTCCCACGAGAGTTTTCAGGGGCCCCCATGAGAGTTTTCGGAGGGTTTTCAGCGGTAGGTCCTTCAGTGCCGCCGAACACACCCGGATTGAGTTAAGGACCCGCTGCCGAATTCCCGGAGCTCCTTCCACTCAGACCCAGTGCGGAAGGACTTCCGCCGCCAAAGACCCCAGGCCCCCAAATCCTCTGGGCAGCCCTGCTGCTGAGGGGTTATGGAAGGTGCTAGTATCAGGCCAGGCTCTAGCGGATGGGGGTCAGGGAGGAGGGGGAGCTTTGGGACACAGCCACCAACACTCCTGCTTTGGCTAGGACAGCCCCGGCCTTTCCTGCAGCGGGACACTGACTCTGCAGCCAGCAGATGAACTTTTCTATTGAGGTTCTTATGCCGCACCCGTCACTGCGGTACCTGAACACCGAGACTGGCCCACGGGGAACTGGACATGGCCACAGGCCTGTGGCTTGCTGGGCTGCAGGGGCCAGGAGGAGCAGGGGCCATGGAGGCACTAATGAACTTCTGGAGGAGACCAGGGAAGCTGCAAAGCAGCTGGGATGGGGCCAGGGAGCAGGTTCTCGGGAGGAGGGATTTTGATATAATCTATTATCTGATACACCCTGTGTCTGGAGACTTCATCCAACCCTGGCAACTAGAATAGACTAAAGGATCTGATAGATCTTTCCTACATTTCCTCTAACTTCCAGGCCATTCAGTGTGTTGTCCACCTTGTGGGGTAATACAGGGGAACTGGGTCAGGGGAGACGTGTCTCTGTACCCCAGGAGCACGTGGCCATCTGCTCCCAGTTCGGGGATCTATAAGGCAGGAAAAGCTGCTCCTTGTAAAGAGACTGAGTGGAAAACATAGGAGTAGCTGACATCTTCCCCAGGGAGAGTGAATGGGCAGTGCATGGAGCAGCGCCCCCTGCTGACAGGAAGTTGCTTAAATTCCAAAGAAGGAACAATCAGTGTCTGATGTATTGAAGGGAGGAAGCAAATTGTGCAGCCAGTGCAGAGCCCAGGCTGGAGGAGATGAAGACAGGGGAGGTTTTTGTCTCAGTTCCCCATCTGGCTGGATCACTGTGATTCACACTACCAGTTGCCACAGCACAGTAATAGTCAGCCTCATCCTCTGCCTGGACACCGGTGATGGTCAGGGCAGCGTTGTTGCCGGATATGGACCCAGAGAACCGGGCAGGGATCCCGGAGGGTCTGTTGTTAGTTTCATATATAAGCTGCCGAGGAGCAGAGCCTGGTTTCTGCTGGAACCAGGCTGGATAGTTGCTGGTGGTGATGGCTCCAGTGTTCAGACTGCAGGACAGAGTGACAGCCCCTCCTGGGGTCACCGACATCGAGGGCTCCTGAGTCACCACGGGCTGCGAACTGACCCCTGAAATCAACATTACAAACACACTCAGCACAAGGACTCTGGATCCTCACAGACAAACCTCCTCACCTGCAAGTGTCCTTCATATTTTTGTCACTGAAGAAACAATTCCCTCACCTGAGCAGTAAGTGAGCAGTGTGAGCAGCAGAGGGGCCCAGGCCATGGTGGGAATCCAGATGAGCTCGACTTCCTGAGGCAAACGGGTCTGTGGCTGGGACCCTCCGATTCTCTCTTAAACCCCCAGAGCTGGAGAACGGCCCCTTCATGCAAATCTGCTCCCTGTACATTGGCTGCAGGTTTTTAAAAAATCTTAATCCTCAGTTTTAACAACAAAGACACTCACATTTCAAATATAACTTCCAGATTAGTCTTTATTTTAAATAAGATTTGTTATTTTTTTAAAAAAGTACCTCCCTATAAATTTGTACATTTTCAATGATTATTTCAAGTTCAAATTGAAACAGGTTTTGCTAGTATAATTTATTGTAAGGGGTCCTTACTTTAACCTACTCCTTAAATAATATTTAACACAACCAGATGGTGCCATCATACAGACTCACAAGTTCTCTCTAACTGCCTGTGCAGGGAGCTGGATCTCGGAGAAATGTTTATTGTTAGTTATTGGGAAACACACTTTTAAAAGCTGCGCATGTAGCAGAGAAAATCTGATCACTACTCAGGCCTGGTCTATACTACCCGCCTGAATCGGCGGGTAGAAATCGACCTCTCGGGGATCGATTTATCGCGTCCCGTTGGGACGCGACAATCGATCCCCGAATCGGTGCTCTAACTCCACCAGCGGAGGTGGTAGTAAGCGCCGCCGACAAAAAGCGGCAGAAGTCGATTTTGCCGCCGTCCTCACAACGGGGTAAGTCGGCTGTAATACGTCGAATTCAGCTACGCTATTCACGTAGCTGAATTTGCGTATCTTAAATCGACTCCCCGCTGTAGTGTAGATGTACCCTTAGACTCCCTGACCAATTTCTTAGTCTGTAGGCAGCAGTTGCAACTACCTGCATGGATGCAAACATCAATATTACCTGGTGCCAAACACTCTGTAGTGACTGATAGCTAGATCATCCCCTGAGATTGAACAGGAGCGCTGTAGGGCTGAACAGGAGCATCTATATCTTGAGCCAAAGGACTAAGGGGCAGATTTTTAAAGGTCCCTAGTTAAATCTTTATGCGTCAAAATCCCTTTACAAATTGGGTCCTAAGTCCTGTCCTTGGTATCTGCGCCATGTTCTGGACAGACGGGGAAGCGTGAGCCACACTGAATGGGGGGTGATGCTACAGCAGCTCCCTGTGCCCCCTTGTCGCTGGCTTTTCTAGCTACTCCCCTGTCCTCCTGGCCCCTCACAGTGACAGAGAAACAAACTTGGATCATTCCCGCGGAGTCGGCCTCACTGGGCCAAATCCAGCGGAGGGCGGAAGGGGATGTCAGTTCCATGTGGGTACAGCTAGGGGTGCTCAGCTCTGAATTTGGCCTTTACGCTGTGAACGGCCGTTACGGGGCTGCTGGGAGGGGTCGTTAGCATAACGTTAGCGCAGCACGTCTGACGTGTAGAGAACAATGGACGAGCTTTGCATCGCTGGGCACACAGATATTTTCTATCACGTGCACATGGAGAGGGGTCACTGCCGCCACCACTGCAGTGCAGCCGGGCCAGCGTCCCCCATGCTGCCCCTCATGCGTGGACATGTGCCGTGGACACCCCCAGAACTAACTCATTCCCCTCCTGCCAGCCTCCTTCCAGCTCCCCTTCGCCATGATGCCTACAAACATATTGCCAGCAGTCAGGCCATGGGTGCGCTGAGACTCTTCCCATCCCGCTGCCAGGATTGTCTCATTGCTGCCTTCTGCCACCCACAGGCCGGTCTGTCGCCCCGTGTTGTCTGTTGTCTCATACTGAGATTGTTCCCTCCTTAGCCATGACCATCTCTGTGTTCTGTGTTTGTACAGAGCCCAGCACAACCGGGACCTGGGCTGTGACCTGTCCTCCCAGGGGCTACAGAAATACAGATACGCAATAATCACAGTGATGCAGCCACCTCTGAAGGACATTCCAGGGCAACATTTTGCAGAGATGTTCAGCATTAAATGTAACGTTGGTTAAATTGCATGTAATGAAAAAAACACTTTGCAAAGAAATACCCAGCAACGCCATTGAGAAGTGGTTCATGAACCTAAATCAGTAAATTTGGGTGCCCCCGATTTTGTCTCACTCCTCCCCCACCACTCGGTCTGAATGAGGGATCTGAAAGGACGCAGCTGTTCAAACACCAGGGTATGTGCGCCAGACTCTTGAAGACAAATTTGTATTGCAAAGTTACTTTTTTCAATTAGAAACAGTTCAGGATACAAGTGTAAGGAGACAGCGCCCCCTGGAGCCCAGTCGTAACTGAATCACGTCGCCCATCTGCAGAACAGTAGATGGGGAAAATCCAGGTGCGTCTCAAATCACATTTTATTCTCTCCAGTCTCTGGTGCCCAGAGTCAGAGCTGCACCACATCACTGTCCTGCCCCACAGCAGCTGCCCCAGCTGCTTCTCGCATCCCACTGAATTCTCTCCAGTCTCTGGACTTTAAGGAGATTCATTACAGGTCCCAGCTACATCCAGCCCAGTTTGCCATTTGTGAGTGTGGCTGTGTGTTATTGTGTCCCTCCAACTCACCTCCTGGGCTAATATTTGCATGTAGGAATAGCTAGGACTGGGGAACCCCTGAGACTCCTTACATACACATACAGCAGGACTGGGGCGAGTGGTGGGGTCTTTACTGGGAGGTGGCTCTCAATGTGGCTTCTGAGTCTTGTTTCACCTGGTCATTTGGCAGGTTAACCCTTTCCTACCGGGGTTGTTTGTATCATGCCCAGAACCGTCCCTTTCCTACCCTGGCTCGGCTTGTGTGTGCAATGCCTGGGCTCTGGGATCTAACACCCAGCTCCGCAGGCTCTGAGTTTCACTGAAGAATGAGCTGGTATTTAATAGACACAAACTACCTCCTCTCACAGCATGGATCTGGGAACTGGATTTTAGAATGTTTCCTTTAGGATTATAACTGAATCTCATTGCTGCAGCCGGACTGCACTGGCGGGGAGTGGGGGGAGGGGGAGGGAGGATGTGGGGAGGTGTCAAATCCTGGTCCCACTGAAGGTGATGATAAAACTGTTGTTCAGTTCAGTGGGACAAACATTTTGCCTTAAATTTCCAGAACAAGTTAGTGAGCTGTAGTGTGACCAGATGTCCCTATTTTATAGGGACAGTCTCCATATTTGGGTCTTTTTTCTTCTACAGGTGCCTATTACCCCCCATCCCCTGTCCCAAATTTTCACCCTTACTGTCTGGTCACCCTAGTGAGCTGCCATCACAGGGGACTGGGACAGAGCATGGGGACACCTCAGTGCTTTCAGACTGGGTGAATGATCATAACTTAGGGCTGACACATGATGAACTCATACAGCATTGAAGGAGGAAGGGGAAGGTTTGTGTCTGAGCTCCCCATCTGGCTGTGTCACTGTGCAGCACTCCCAGACCACGCAGTACAGTAATAATCAGCCTCATCCTCTGCTTGGACGCTGGTGATGGTTAAGTAGCAGGTTGTATTAGAGGCGTCTTTGGAACCAGAAAAGCGACTGGGGACCCCAGAGCCCTGGTGTTTGTCAGACTCTTTGTTGTACCTCAGAAGGTATCTTGGGCTGTTCCCATCTTTCTGTTGGTACCAGGGGACACCTCCAAATGTGTATCCACTGCTGAGGGCACAGGAGAGTTTAACTGTGTTGCCAATGGACACTGACACTGAGGGCGGCTGAGTCAGAGTAAACTGGGAGAGGGAACTGGAAAGAAAGAGAAACTGCTGCATGATCGTCATGGCTTGGAGTTAACGCCTGCACATTTCCTGCTGAGCCAGGAGTCTGGAAATCAGCAATATGCAGGAATTCAGTCAAAAGTCACTTTAACTTAAATTGAGACCAGAAACCCTCCCCTTTACCAGAGCAGTAAGTGAGCAGCGTGAGGAGCAGAGGGGCCCAAGCCATGGTGGGAATCCAGACAAGCTCGGCTTTCTGAGGCAAACGGGTCTGTGACTGGGACCCTCCGATTCTCTCTTAAACCCCCAGAGCTGGAGAACGGCCCCTCCATGCAAATCTGCCCCCTGCTCACTGCCCGCTGCTGTAGAGTTTGTGTGCACCAGGGTGGTTCTCATTCGCGTTCTCAGCCTCCGCACTGCAAACACCTCCTGATCTGAGCGTTTCCTTCCTCCTATTGGACACTGCTGGCTAGTTACCTTCTGTTAAGCCCCTTTGAGTCCTGGGTTCTTTTCAGCCCTCTCCCTTTTGTGTTTTGGGCTAATATTTTGTAGACCCCACTAAACTGGGGCTTGAACACTACAAATAGGATGGGGCCAAACACAATGACTGACAGGGACAATCTCTAAAGGGACGACTCCTTTGGCTAATTTGCTCAGGTTTGTATCAGGTCTGTATCAAGCCAGCTTGGCATTTTTACTATAAGTTGCCATGGGTGTGGATTCCTTGTTTCCCAGCCCCTCAGCAGCAGCGGGACAGTGATTGTAGCTCCCCCGGCTAGGGAAGAGAGAGAACGTTTATGTGGTAACAGTTAGGGGTGAAAGGTCCTGGGGTGGTCGGGGTTTGTTCTGAATTCAGTGCTGCCGGCTGGGAGGACAAAACCCAGGGGGATGAGTCTGCTGAGCAGCCACGGGGCCCAGCTGAAGGGCGGGAGGTTCCATGGCAGACAGGCGGGAGGTTTGTGACGTGTGACGCACGGAGGACGGGGGGGCTGGGAGGAGTGTGACACTGGAGGCGGGTGTCAGGGGGGTTCTTGGGACCCACCAGGTGCTACAATCTACAAGACCTAGTAGCTGCAGCTCAGCGCCTGTCTCTGAGTCGTGGGCCACCTGGCTCCCATGTGCTGTCCCAGGAAAAGGGTTGGTTCTCACAGTGCTCCAGCCACCCCAGCAGGGGGCGACAATTACACTCGATTTACCTACAGAGAGTGACCTGTAGAACCTGCTCCTCAGCCATCAGACTGTCCTGAGTTAGTGCTGGGGGACAGGGGAGTTCAGTTTTCACGGCCATTTAACTGATACCAGTGGTGGTGTTATTAGAGTCACCAGATGGGCCTATCTCAGCGAGTACTACAAGTTCTGTTGAACTGACTGTTAGATCTCGGCATGGTTCTTTTGTAGCAGCTGATCCTATACCAGAAAAAACCTGTTCACTTCTTCCTCTCTGTAGAGCAAGACAGTAGAGCTCAGCATTATTACACAGAGACATTTTATACTAGCTATAAATGGCCAGGATTACTGCACCCACCACTGCAGTGCAGCCACCTCTGCAGAACATTCCTGGGCAACTTTTTCTTGCACAGTTTGACATTAAATGTACGTGTTAAAAAAATCTTTATAAATCAGTGTCCAGCAGCTACACCAGAGCAGTTATTTATAAATCTCCAACCTAACTCAATGCACTGGGGTTCCTTCAATGCTCTGTCTCACCTCTACCCCACCCAATCTGTCTGCACCAGGGATTGGACAGGAAGCAGCTGTTTGAACACCACAGACTGGTGCACACCCATGTGAAGATAAATATGTGTCAGTTACTTATTTCCATTGTAGACAGTTCACAGTGCAAATGCAGGGAGAGGTCGCCCTCTGGTGCAGAGTCGTAACCGATCCCCGTCACTGAGCTGCAGAAGAGTAGATGGGGAAAATCCAAGTACCTCCCAAATCCCATTGTTTTCTTTCCATCTCTGGAGTTTAAGGAGAGATTCATTGTAGTTCCCAGCTACAGACAGCCCAGATTGTCTTATGAATGTGGCTGTGTGTTAATATGTCCCTACAACTCCCCTCCCGTGCTACTATTTCACAAGTAGAGATAGCCCGGAGTTGGGAACACCCAGTGACTTGTCAGATAGGTGGATAGCAGGACTGAGGAGTGAAAGAGCTGGGGGGGCTTTACTACTCACTTGCTCTCAATGTGGCTTCTGTGTGTTGTGTAGCCTGATCATTTTGCAGGCTTGGCCCTTGGTAATGGGGCTGTTCTTATCAGGACCCTGTCTCTGTTCTTTTCCTGCCCTGGCTTTGTGTGTGTGAAATGCCTGGTCTCTGGGACCTAACCCCCGGCTGTTTGGGCTCTGAATCTCGCTGGGTTGGCACTGCAGGGTGACCTGGTATTTCACGGACAGGAGTCTCTCCTCCCACGGCATGTACTTGGGAAGGGGACATTGGAGGGTTTTCTTTGGGATTATCACTGGATCTGGGTACCACTGTGAGTTTTCATAAAGGGTCTCATCCTCATCCCATGGACAATAAATGACAAATGCCCATTGCGTCACGGGACCCAAGATTTGACCTTAAATGTGCAGATCTTGATAGTCCTTAGTAGTGCCCCTCACTGGTGATTGGAATGTGCCTAGTTAAACCCCAACACATCTGCGTGGAGGAGCATCGCGCCCAGACACACACAGACTGGAGCCATGCGCCGTACGGACTGCTGGAACACAAGGGTTTTGTGTAAGTTCTCGTCTGGCTGCATCACTGCGCTGCACCCCACTCCCTGTGCCACAGTAATAACCAGCCTCATCGTCTGCTTGGACATCGGTCATGGTGATGGTTGGGTTGCTGGTTGTATTAGTCGCATCTTTGGACCCGGAGAAGTGACTGGGGACCCAGTGCCCTGGTGCTTGGCAACATTGGATTTGTACCACAGAAGATATTTTCAGCTGGTGCCAGGTGGCGTGTGGGATCGGGTACCCACTGCTGATGGTGCAGGAGAGTTGAACAGTGCAGCTTGTTCCAGCTTGAGTTGCTGCCCACAGTCCTTTTCGTACCAGGTCTGGTCTTGTCTGAATCAGTTCTCGCTTTGGTTTTGCAGCCTCCTCTATTATTGTCTGGTATGAGGCTTTCACCTCCCCCAGCGCTCGGTTTGCCACCTGTAACTGTGTCTCCAGGGCCTGTATTCGACTTGGCATCTCTTGCCCAACTCTCTCAACCATCTGCCCCAGGCTGTCCAGTCCACGCACCTCGGCCCTGCCTCTGAGCCCCTGGCCCAAGAGCCCGTGTCCAAGTGAGGGTCGTCCTATGGTCAGCTCGTCCATGCAGTACCCATCTTGTAACAGGGCTGGGACATCACTTTAGGCCAGTCTCTATCTATAAATACAGGCCGGGGAGGTCTCTTACTAGCTGACCCTCCGCTTGTTCATCTGACCCTGTATTTCAATGTCTAGCTCCACTGCTGGGCACACTCCTGTCTCTCCATGGAGGGGAGGGGGAGCTTTGGGACATAGCTACCAACACTCCTGCTTTGGCTAGGACAGCCCCGGCCCTTCCCGCCGCAGGACACTGACTCTGCAGCCAGCAGATGAACTTTTCTATTGAGGTTCTTATGCCGCCCCCATCACTGCGGTACCTGAGCACTGAGACTGGCCCACAGGGAACTGGACATGGCCACGGGCCAGTGGCTTGCTGGGCTGCAGGAGCCAGGAGGAGCAGGGGCCAGGGAGGCACTAATGAACTTCTGGGGAGAATCAGAGAAGCTGCAAAGCCGCTGGGACAGGGCCAGGGAGGAGGTCCTAGGAAGGAGGCATTTTCATATCGTATATTATCTGTATCTGAACACTTTATACCATATCATATCAAACATTCTCTGCTACACCCTGTATCTGGACACTTCATGCAACCCCGGCAACTGGAATGGACTAAGGGATCTGATAGATCTTTCCTACATTTCCTCTAACTTCCAGGACATTCAGGGTGTGGTCCAGCTGGTGGGGTAACAAAGGAGAACTGTGCTAGGGGAGACGTGTCTCTTTACCCAAGGAGCATGTGGCCGTCTGCTCCCAGTTTGACCCAGGTAGTGGGTGTAACGCAGGGATCTATAAGGCAGGAATAGTTGTTCCTGCCAGACAGACCAAGCAATGAGCATAACAGTTGACCCCAAATGAATCAAAACCCCTCCATGACTCACTCTCCCATCTGTGAGGTGGGGGTGATGGGTTTTAGGGATGGGTGAGCTTCATGGAGTTCAAAGATTTGCAAACTACAGACAGACACCTTATTAGGGTTCACAAACGAGTCTGAGTTTGGGAATCTTTCCCCCTGATGGAATCTTATTCCTAGGGTATTTCCAGCTGTTTTCCAATGCTTTCATGCACAGAAGGCAGCCTGTGCAATGAATTAGGGACAGAAGAAACCCCTAACCACTAGCCTGGGACTGTGACTACCCAGTACTCTGTATAGACCATTCATTCAGTCATTAGACATTTCTTCTCCATCTCTCCGCTCTTCCCCTCACAGTTCCTCCCCTGCAGGGCATTAACACTGTCATTTTATGGAAGGGGCCAAATTTTCAAGCTCATGATATTTGAGTAGGGTTAAAATTACAGCACTTGTGCTTGCCCGTCTCTCGTATTTACCCTTCGCCCCAGGGAGCTGGGAGGCCGCACTGATGTTTGTCAAGTGCATTGAGACACTAGAGTGACAGATGCTGCGGAAGGGCAAATGTGCCTGTGAGTGAAGAGGGACTGGGGAAGAGTTGTTCCTCCTGCTGAGAGACAGAGAGGATGGATGGGGGAGGGAAGGGCTTTCCTTCGCTCAGCAGCTGAAATCCCTAGCATAGAGCGATCACTTGTGTAATTTGCTCCAGAAGATCCCAGGTTCTGCAACCTGAACACTCCTTAACAGGGCACAGGCTGAGGTTTTTGTCTCAGTTCCCCATCTCCCTGCATCACTGTGGTTACCGCCAGGTGCTACCACTGCCAAAACCTCCAGCACAGTAATAATCAGCCTCGTCCTCTGCCTGGATCCCGGTGATGGTTAAGTAGCCAGTTGTATTAGAGGCGTCTTTAGAACCAACAAAGTGACTGGGGACCCCAGAGCCTTGGTACTTGTCCGAGTCAGTGTTGTACCTCAGAAGGTACCTTGGGCTGTTCCCATCTTTCTGCTGGTACCAGGCGACACTTCCAAATGTGTATCCACTGCTGTGGGCACAGGAGAGTTTAACTGTGTTGCCAATGGACACTGACACTGAGGGCGGCTGAGTCAGAGTCAGAGTAACCTGGGAGAGGGAACCGGGAAAGAAATAAAAACTGCTGCATGATCGTCATGGCTTGGAGTTAACGCCTGCACATTTCCTGCTGAGCCAGGAGTCTGGGAATCAGGAATATGGAGAAATTCAGTGAAACGCTCCCCCTTACCAGAGCAGTAAGTGAGCAGCGTGAGGAGCAGAGGGGCCCAGGCCATGGTGGATCCAGACGAGTTCGGCTACCTGAGATAAGCGGGTCTCTGGCTGGGACCCTCCGATTCTCTCTTAAACCCCCAGAGCTGGAGAACGGCCCCTTCATGCAAATCTGCCCCCTGCTCACTGGCTGCTGCTGTAGAGTTTGTGTGCACCAGGGTGGTTCTCATTCGCGTTCTCAGCCTCCGCACTGCAAACACCTCCTGATCCGAGTGTGTCCTTCCTCCTATTGGTCACTGCTGGCTAGTTACCTTCTGTTAAGCCCCGTTGAGTCCTGGGTTCTTTTCAGCCCTCTCCCTTTTGTGTTTTGGGCTAATATTTTGTAGACCCCACTAAACTGGGGCTTGAACACTTCAAATAGGATGGGGCCAAATACAAAGACTGACACAGACAGTCTCTAAAGGGACGACTCCTGTTGCTAATTTGCTCAGGTTTGTATCAGGTCTGTATCAAGCCAGCTTGGCATTTTTCCTATAAGTTGCCATGGGTGTGGATTCCTTGTTCTCCAGCCCCTCAGCAGCAGTGGGACAGTGATTGTAGCTCCCCCGGCTAGGGAAGAGAGAGAACGTTTATGTGGTAACAGTTAGAGGTGAAAGGGTCCAGGACGGTAGAGGTTTGTTCTGAATTCAGTGCTGCCGGCTGCCGGCTGGGAGAACAAAACCCAGGGGGTGAGTCTGCTGAGCAGCCGCGGGGCCCAGCTGAAGGGCGGGAGGTTCCATGGCAGACAGGCGGGAGGTTTGTGACGTGTGACGCACGGGGGCTGGGTGGGGGGCTGGGAGGAGTGTGACCCTGGAGGCGGGTGTCAGGGGGGTTCTTGGGACCCAGAAGGTGCTACAATCTACAAGACCTAGTAGCTGCAGCTCAGCGCCTGTCTCTGAGTCGTGGGCCACCTGGCTCCCATGTGCTGTCCCAGGAAAAGGGTTGGTTCTCACAGTGCTCCAGCCACCCCAGCAGGGGGCGACAATTACACTCGATTTACTTACAGAGAGTGACCCACAGAACCTGCTCTTCAGCCATCAGACCTTCCTGGGTTAGCTCTGGGCGGGGCGGCTCCAGGCACCAGCGCACCAAGCGCATGCTGGGGGCGGCCTGCTGGTCGCTGTGAGGGTGGCAGTCAGGCTGCCTTCGGCAGCTTGCCTGCGGGAGGTCCGCCGGTCCCGCGGTTTCGGCGGCAATTTGGTGTCAGGTACACCGAAGTTGCGGGACCGACAGACCTCCCGTGGGCAAGCCGCCGAATCCACGTTACCAGCGGACCTCTCGCAGGCGCGCCGCCGAAGGCTGCCTGACTGCCGTGCTTGGGGCGGCAAAATACATAGAGCAGCCGCTGACTTTGGGTTACAGGGGAGTTCAGTTTTTACGGCCATTTAACTGATACCAGTGGTGGTGTTATTAGAGTTATTATCCTATCTCAGCGAGTGGTACAAGTTCTGTTGAACTGACTGTTAGATCTCAGCCTGGTTCTTTTGTAGCAGCTGATCCTATACCAGAAAAAATCTGTTCACTTCTTAGTGTCTGTAGAGCAAGACAGAAGAGCTCAGCATTATTACACAGAGACATTTTATACTAGCTTTAAATGGGCAGGATTACTTCACCCACCACTGCAGTGCAGCCACCTCTGCAGAACATTCCTGGGCAACTTTTTGTTGCACAGTTGGACATTAAATGTACATGTTAAAAAAAAATCTTTATAAATCAGTGTCCAGCAGCTACACCAGAGCAGTTCTTTATAAATCTCCAACTTAACTCAATGCATTGGGGTTCCTTCAATGCTCTGTCTCACCTCTACCCCACCCAATCTGTCTGCACCAGGGATTGGACAGGAAGCAGCTGTTTGAACACCACAGTCTGGCGCACACACAGGTGAAGATAAATATGTGTCAGTTACTTAATTCCATTGTAGGCAGTTCACAGTGCAAATGCAGGGAGACGTCACCCTCTGGTGCCCAGTCATAACTGATCCCCGTCACTGAGCTGCAGAAGAGTAGATGGGAAAATCGAAGTACCTCCCAAATCCCATTTTTTTTCTTTCCATCTCTGGAGTTTAAGGAGAGATTCATTGTAGTTCCCAGCTACAGACAGCCCAGTTTGTCCTATGAATGTGGCTATGTGTTAATATGTCCCTTCAACTCCCCTCCTGTGCTACTATTTCAGATGCAGAGATAGCCCGGACTTGGGAACACCCGGTGATGTGTCAGGTACGTGGATAGCAGGACTGAGGAGTGAAAGTGCTGGGGGGGCTTTACTACTCATTTGCTCTCAATGTGGCTTCTGTGTGTTGTGTAGCTTGATCATTTTGCAGACTCGGCCTTTAGTAATGGTGCTGTTCTCATTAGGGCCCAGGGTCTGTTCTTTTCCTGCCCTGGCTTTGTTTGTGTGAAATGCCTGGACTCTGGGACCTAACACCCGGCTGTTTGGGCTCTGAATCTCGCTGGGTTGGCACTGCAGGATGAGCTGGTATTTCACGGACAGGAGTGTCTCCTCCCATGGCATGTACTTGGGTTTTGTCTAAATTCTCTGTCTGGCTGCATTACTGTGCAGCATCCCACTCCCTGTGCCACAGAAACAACCAGCCTCATCGTCTGCTTGGAGAGTTGAACAGTGCCGCTAGTTCCCGCTCGAGTTGCTGACAACAGTCATTTTCGTACCAGGTCTCGTCTTGTCTGAATCAGTTCTCGCTTTGGTTTTACAGCCTCCTCCATTATTGTCTGTCATGAGGCTTTCACCTCCCCCAGATATAATATTTTGCCTCCTGTAACTGTGTCTCCAGAGCCTGTAGTCATTGGCGTCTCTTGCCCAACTCTCTGGACCCACTGCCCCAGGCTGTCCAGTCCACACACCTCAGTCTAGCCTCTGGCCCAAGAGCCCATGTCAAAGCGAGGATCGTCCTATGGCCAGCTCGTCCAAGCAGTACCCGTCTTGTAACAGGGCTGGGACATCACTTTAGGCCAGTCTCTGCCTACAAACAGGCCAGGGAGGTCTCTTAGTAGCAGGGCCGGCTCCAGGCACCAGCTTAACAAGCACGTGCTTGGGGCGGCCAAGAGAGAGGGGCGGCACGTGCGGCAATTCGGGGGCGGCAGGTCCCTCACTCCCTCTGGAGCCGATCGTGGCTTTTTTTTTTTTGCTTGGGGCGGCAGAAATGCTGGAGCCGGCCCTGCTTAGTAGGCTGACCCTGCGCTTGTTCATCTGACCTTGTATTTCAATGTCTAGCTCCACTGCTGGGCACACTCCTGTCTCTCCATGGAGAGCAGGGGAGCTTTGGGACACAGCCACCAACACTCCTGCTTTGGCTAGGACAGCCCCGGCCTTTCCTGCAGCGGGACACTGACTCTGCAGCCAGCAGATGAACTTTTCTATTGAGGTTCTTATGCTGCACCCATCACTGCAGTACCTGAGCACCGAGACTGGCCCACAGGGAACTGGACATGGCCACAGGCCAATGGCTTGCTGGATTGCAGGGGCCAGGAGGAACAGAGACCATGGAGAAACTAATGAACTTCTGGAGAGGACCAGGGAAGCTGCAAAGCAGCTGGGATGAGGCCAGGGAGGATATCATATGTTATCTGATAAACACTGTATCTGGACACTTCATCTAGCCCTGGCAACTGGAATGGACTAAGGGATCTGATAGGTCCTTCCTAAGTTACCTCTAACTTCCAGGACACTCAGGGTGTTGTCCAGCCGGTGAGGTAACACAGGGGAACTGGTTAGGGGAGACATGTCTGTTTACCCAAGGAGCATGTGGCCGTCTGATCCCAGTTTGACCCAGGTAGTGGTGGGTCTGTAACTAGGGTGACCAAATGTCCCGATTTTATAGGGACAGTCCGATTTGTGGAGCTTTTTCTTACATAGGCACCTATTATTCCCTACCCCTTGTCCCGATTTTTCACACTTGCAGTTTGGTCACCCTATCTGTAACGCAGGGATCTATAAGGCAGGAATGGTTGTTCCTGCCAGACAGGCCAAGCAATGAGCATAACAGTGGCTGACATCGCCCCCAGAGGGAGAGAATGGGGAGTGGGTGGAGCAGCGCCCCCTGCTGACAGCAAAAGCTGAAATTTTTAAAAACGAGGAATGAGTGTCTGATGTATTGAAGGGAGGAAACAAACTGTGCAGCCAGTGCCGAGCACAAGCTGGAGCAGGGGATGAAGACAGGGGAGGTTTTTGTCTCAGTTCCCCATCTGGCTGGATCACTGTGATTCGCATTACCAGTATTTACAGCACAGTAATAGTCAGCCTCATCCTCTGCCTGGACACCGGTGATGGTCAGGGCAGCGTTGTTACCGGATATGGACCCAGAGAACCGGGCAGGGATCCCGGAGGGTCTGCTATTGGTGTTGTATATAAGCATCTGAGGAGCAGAGCCTGGTTTCTGCTGGTACCAGGAGGGATAGTTGCCGGTGCTGATGGCTCCAGTGCTCAGGCTGCAGGACAGAGTGACAGCCCCTCCTGGGGTCACCGACATCGAGGGCTCCTGAGTCACCACGGGCTGCGAACTGACCCCTGAAATCAACATTACAAACACACTCAGCACAAGGACTCTGGATCCTCACAGACAAACCTCCCCACCTGCAAGTTCCTTTAATGTTCTTGTCACTGAAGGAAACAATTCCCTCACCTGAGCAGTACGTGAGCAGCGCGAGGAGCAGAGGGGCCCAGGCCATGGTGGGGAATCCAGACGAGCTCGGCTTCCTGAGGCAAACGGGTCTGTGGCTGGGACCCTCTGATTCTCTCTTAAACCCCCAGTGCTGGAGAACGGCCCCTTCATGCAAATCTGCCTGATGCTGGTGGTTTCTCATATCGAAGCTGAGCCCTGCAGATTGCCTGGGCAGAATCGCTCTCTAAGGTCCCATGTGACAGAAGGAAGAAAGGCCCCTCTGCTTTATCATTTGCTCAGGGGAAGCCAATGTGATCCCAGTGCGGAGAACTCCGACCGGGAAATGTGCTGTCGTCACTCATTTACCTGTACAAAGTACATGGATTATGATGGGTTTTCATAACCACCCCCTCCCACACAGACACACACTGGCACTGAATTAGCAGGGAGCGATTCTGGTCCCAGTAACTCTGGGTAAAGTGTCGCATCCCTCTCCTGCGTGTCCTGTGGGGATGCGCTGGACTGACTGGTTCAGGCTCTAGGGCACAGGATACAGCTCTGGTGACTGACACCTGGGGAAGGAGGTGGAGATGGGACGGGAGGAGGGAAGTTGGTGGGGTCCCAGCTGGAAAATCTCTTGCTGGGAGCTCGTGTTCCTGCTCTGATCTCTGTTCAGATCCCAGCAGAGGGACAGGTCAGTGTCACCCCCAAGAATGACACGTGTTGGGTCCCAGGAGAACTTTGAATTAAACTGTTGCTGCAAAAGTCGCTTGGCTTTTAGCTTCATACCTGCTCTGGGCACATGCCCCATCTGCACTGGCCTGCCTGCTGCTCACCCCTGTCTGCCCCTTTCCCCCAAACCAGGAAACAGTGGGGTGCCTGGAATCTGAAGCAGTTTGGTGAGGGGACGGACCCTGGAGTGCAGAGGGTGGGGGGGATGCCTGTGGCTGGTTTCACACTATTGCAAATCGGAGATTTCTTTGTATAGATAAACACGCCCGAGAAGCCCAGAGAGGCTTCTGTATCCCAGCTGTTGGTAGCCTTATGCTCCTCTGGCCTGGACACTGGACATTGTAGATGAAGATCTCCCCCCGGTGGGGAAGGTCACATTTACAGCGGTTCCCAGCAGTTACTCTGAGCTGCAGAACTCAGTGCTTTATAAGAATTGTCTCTAACTCCACGGCTGCGTTGTGTGACCAGGATCTCTTGTCCCCTGGGATCTGGGCTCCTGGCAATTTATAACCCTGCTTATAACCCTGCCAGTGCTCAGGGCCTGACAGCTGCCCTCACTGCCGAGCTTTGGCATGGGAAGAAGGACAATTCTGCCTAATTCTACAATGATCAGCTGGGGAACCCAAGGGCTGAAGCAGCTGATGGTACCATTCCCTTCCCTCTCGAACTCCTCCCTTCCTGCCGAAACCTGCATTCTACTGTGCTCTGAGCCTCCCTCCACACTGCACAGCAGACAGCCAGGGGCGCTTTCAAAGGGGGTTTGGGCCCTGCTTTGCTTCTTCCTGCTGGATAACACGGGGCTGAAAGGTTTGTAGCTAAGCCCAGACCCGACTCCCTGAGCTACGGGAGAATGGATCTGTGTTAGCACCGCAGGGCCTGTGAGACAGCGGGAAAGTTAGCTGGGAAATTCCCAGGTCTCACGGGCAGCGTTTGTGCCACCAGGGTTAGGAGCAGGGCCGCCTAGAGGATTCAGGGTGTCTGAGGCAAAGCAATTTCAGGGGCCCCTTCCATAAAAAAAAGTTGCAATACTATAGTAACATGTATTTGGAAATGTAAAAAATAACCAGTGAAATACATTCAAAATAATTTTTAATAACATTATTTAAGAACATTAAATGCTTTAATGGTATGTATACATTTGCAATTACATAATGGGCTGTCGCTGGGTAATGGTGATGGTTGGTGCCAATGGGCTGTCGCTGCCTTGGGGTGGCGCAGCTGTTGCCCAGGGCTGGGTGGGGAGCTGGGCTCTGGGTTGGGGGGTTCCCGGCTTACAGGGGCTGGGCTCAGAGCTAGGGGTCAGGGCAGTGGGGGGCTGGGGTCAGGGGGTTCCCATCTCAGAGGGGCTGGGCTCAGAGCTGGGGGTCAGGGCTGTGGGGGGCTGGGGCTGGGGGGTGCCCACCTCAGAGGGGCTGGGCTCAGAGCTGGGGATCAGGGCTGTGGGGGGATGGGGCCGGGGGGTGCCCAACTCAGAGGGGCTGGGCTCAGAGCTGGTGGTCAGGGCTGTGGGGATATGGGGTCGGGTGGTGGGGTCCAGTTCAGAGGGGCTGGGCTTGGAGCTGGTGGTCAGGGCTGTGGGGGGATGGGGTTGGGTCAGGGGGTCCAGCTCAGAGGGGCTGGGCTCGGAGCTGGGTGTCAGGGCTGTGGGGGGATGGGGTCGGGTGGGGGGGTCCGGCTCAGAGGGGCTGGGCTCGGAGCTGGGGGTGGGGGGTGTCCGGCTCAGAGGGGCTTACCATGCCACTTCTTACCCCCACCTCCCCCATCTCCCGGAGCCCAGGGAGCTGCGTCCAGGCACAGCCCCGGACAGCGCTGCTGCGGTGTAATTCCAGCAGGGCCTGAGCTCCCTCCGCTCGGCCGCAGCTCGCAGCCCCGTCCCCTCACCCGCAGCTCCGAGCACTGGGAGCTCAGGCCCTGCTGGAGCTACACCGCGGCAGCGCTGTCCAGAGCTGTGCCTAGACACGGCTCGCTGGGCTCCGGGAGAGGGGAGAGGGGGGAAGGTGGAGGCAGGGGGGAGCCTCCGACATTCTAGTGGAGGCTCCTGCGAGGCCTGAGGCAAATTGCCCCACTTGCCCCCCCACTGGGCGGCCCTGGTTAGGAGTGGGGGGTCTGTGACCCGAGATGGTCTTGAACTGTGTCCTCAGCTTTCTCAAGCTCTGCTGCCCCCATGTGTGTCTAAGGTTGCCAACTTTCTACTCACACAAAACCGCACACTCTCGCCCCACCCCCTGCCCTTTCCCTCTTCTGAGGCCCCACCCCCGCTCACTCCCTGCCCCCCTCCATCTCTTGATCGCTCTCCCCACCGTCACTCACTCACTCATGTTCACTGGGCTGGCTCAGGGGGTTGGGGTGCAGAAGGGCGTGTGGACTCCCGAGTGTTGCCAGAAATGAGGAGTTCAGGGTGTGGAAGGGGACTCAAGGCTGAGACAGTGGGTTGGGATGTGAGAGGGGGTGAGGGCTGCGGCTGGGGTGGGGCCAGAAATGAGGGGTTCAGGGTGTGGGTGGGGGCTCTGGGGTGTGGCTGAGGATTAGAGGTTTGGGGTGTGGGAGGGTGCTCCGGGCTGGGACTGAAGGGTTCAGAGGGCAGGAGGGGGATCAGGGCTGGGGCACAGGGTTGGGGTGCAGGAGAGGGTCAGTAGTACAGGTGCTTACCTCTAGCGACTCCTGGAAGCAGCAGCATGTCCCCCCCCTCTGGCTTCTACGTGGATGCATGGCCAGGCGGCCCTTCATGCTTCCCTGTCCGCAGGCGCCGTCCCCGCAGCTCCCATTGGCCACCAATCCCGGCCAATGGGAGTTGCAGAGCTGGTGCTTCGGGCAGGGGCAGCGTGGGGAGCCCCCTGGCTGCCCCTATGCATTAGAGCCAGAGGGGGGGACATGCCGCTGCTTCCGGGAGCCATGCGGAGCCACGGCAGGTAGGGAGCCTGCCTTAGCCCCACTTAGCTGTCAAAACCTGGACACCTGGCAGCCCTGTGTGTGTTGCTCCAATGGCTGGGACAGGGCTGCAGGTCTGTGGCCCTGGGCAATCCCCAAAGCTCCTGGGTCTAACTTTTGGCTAAGAACAAATGGGACTGTGATATAATCTATTTTCTGATACATCCTATAACTGGACACTTCATCCAGGCATGGGAACGGGGACCCATAAAGTGATCTCCTACATCTTTCCTCTCACTTTCAGGCCATTCCAGGTATTATTCAGTTGATGGGGTAACATAGGGGAACTGTGTTAGCGGAGAGGTGTCTCTTTACCCAAAGAACATGTGGCCGTCTGCTCCTAGTTTGAACCACGTTGTGGTGGATCTGTAACACAGGGATCTATAACGCAGCAAAAGCTGTGGATGCTAGACAGACCAAGCAGAGAGCATAAGAGCGGCTGACATGTCCTTCAGAGGGAGTGAATGGGGAGGGGTGGAGCAGCGCCCCCTGCTGATTTCAAGGGCTGGTGGCAGAA
The DNA here is from genome assembly GCF_011386835.1 of Chrysemys picta bellii. NCBI lineage: Eukaryota > Metazoa > Chordata > Testudines > Emydidae > Chrysemys > Chrysemys picta. Next base: position 14,852,900 of record NC_088805.1, on the reverse strand, counting down.
ATTCCTAAGGAGGAGCAATCAGTGTCTCATCTCTTGCAGGCAGGAACCAAACTGTGCAGCCAGTGCAGAGCCCAGGCTGGAGGGGATCAGGGGAGAAGACAGGGGAGGTTTTTGTCTCAGTTCCCCATCTGGCTGGAGCACTGTGATATGTATTACTACTGCTACCCGTATACACAACACAGTAATAGTCAGCCTCATCCTCTGCCTGGACACCGGTGATGGTCAGGGCAGCGTTGTTACCGGATATGGACCCAGAGAACCGGGCAGGGATCCCGGAGGGTCTGCTATTGGTGTTGTATATAAGCTGCCGAGGAGCAGAGCCTGTTTTCTGCTGGTACCAGGAGGGATAGTTGCTGGTGGTGATGGCTCCAGAGCTCAGACTGCAGGACAGAGTGACAGCCCCTCCTGGGGTCACCGACATCGAGGGCTCCTGAGTCACCACGGGCTGCGAACTGACCCCTGAAATCAACATTACAAACACACTCAGCACAAGGACTCCGGATCCTCACAGACAAACCTCCTCACCTGCAAGTGTCCTTCATAGTTCTGTGTTTGTACAGCGCCCAGCACAATGGGGACCTGGGCCGTGACCTGTCCTCCCAGGGGCTACAGAAATACAGATACGCAATAATCACAGTGATGCAGCCACCTCTGATGGACATTCCTGGGCAACATTCTGCAGAGATGTTCAGCATTAAATGTAATATCAGTTAATTGAAATGTAATTAAAAAAAACACATTGCAATTAAATACCCAGCAATTACAATGAGAAGTGGTTCATAAATCTACAACCTAAATCAGTACATTTGGGTGCCTTGGACCGCCTGTCTCTCCTCCTCCCCCACCACTCGGTCTCAATGAGCGATCTGAAAGGATGCAGCTGTTCAAACACCACGGTCTGTGCACCAGACTCCTGACGACACATTTGTACTGACCATTTACTTTATTCCATTGTAAACAATTCATGATACAAGTGCAGGGAGACAGCGCCCCCTGGTGCCCAGTCATAACTGAACTATGGTGACATGTGCAGAAGAGTAGACGGGGAAAATCCAGGTGCATCTCAAATCACATTTTATTCTCTCTAGTCTCTGGAGTTTAAGGAGAGATTCATGACAGGTCCCAACTACCTACTGCTCAGTTTGTCATTTATGAGTGTGGCTGCATGTTATTGCGTCCCTCCAATTAGTCCCTCTGGGCTCATATCCACTTGAGGAATAGTTAGGACTTAGGTACTCCCATGACTTGTCAGATACGCCAATAGCAGGACTGGCGCGAGTGGTGGGGTCTTTACTACTCGATTGCTCTCAATATCCCCACCAGGGGGAGCCCCTTCTGTGTCTTGTTTATCCTGGTCATTTCGCAGGCTCGTTTGATCCTCATGGTGCTGTTCGATCATGGCCAGGATCTGTTCCTTTCCTACCCTGGCTTTGCTCTTGTGTGTGAAATGCCTGGGCTCTGGGATCTAACACCCAGCTGTTTGGGCTCTGAGTTTCACTTGGATTTCACTGAAGAATCGGCTAGTATTTAATAAACACAAACTACCTCTTCTCACAGCATGTATCTGGGAACTGGATTTAGGAATGTTTCTTTTAGGATTATAACTGAATCTCATTGCTGCCAGAACACTGCATTGTAGGGCTCAAACCCTGGTCCCTTTGAAGAAATGTTAAAACTGCTGTTCAGTTCCCTGGGACAAAGTCTTTGCCTTAAATTTCCAGATCAAGTCAGTGAGCTGTCATCACAGGGGAGTGGGACAGCGCGTGGGGACACACTTCACTGCTTTCAGACTGGGTGAATGATCATAACTTAGCGCTGACACATGATGAACTCATGCAGCGTTGGAAGAGGGAAGAGCAGGTTTGTGTCTGAGTTCCCCATCTGGCTGTGTCACTGTGCAACACCACCACCCCCTGTGCCACAGTAATAATCAGCCTCATCCTCTGCCTGGACGCTGGTGATGGTTAAGTAGCAGTTTCTATTAGAGGCGTCTTTGGAACCAGCAAAGCGACTGGGGACCCCAGAGCCCTGTTGTTTGTTAGTCTCTTTGTTGTACCTCAGAAGGTATCTTGGACTCTTCCCATCTTTCTGCTGGTACCAGGCGACATCTCCAAATGTGTATCCACTGTCGATGGCACAGGAGAGTTTAACTGTGTTGCCAATGGACATGGACACCGAGGGTGGCTGAGTCAGAGTATATTGGGAGAGGGAACCTGGAAAGAAATAGAAACTGCTGCATGATCGTCATGGCTTGGAGTTAACACCTGCACATTTCCTGCTGAGCCAGGAGTCTGGGAATCAGGAATATGGAGGAATTCATGAAAAAGTCCTTTCAAATAAATCTGAGATCAGAAACGCTCCCCCTTACCTGAGCAGTAAGCAAACAGCCCAAGGAGCAGAGGGGCCCAGGCCATGGTGGGAATCCAGACGAGCTCAGCTTCCTGAGGCAAACGGGTCTCTGGCTGGGACCCTCCGATTCTCTCTTAAACCCTCAGAGCTGGAGAACGGCCCCTTCATGCAAATCTGCTCCCTGCTCACTGGCTGCTGCTGTAGAGTCTGTGTGCACCAGGGGGGTTCTCATTGGGCGTTCTCTGCCTTCCCACTGCAAACACCTCCTGATCTGAGTGTGTCCTTCCTCCTATTGGTCACTGCTGACTAGTTACTTTCTGCTAAGCCCCTTTAAGTCCTGTGTTCTTTTCAGCCCTCTCCCTTTTGTGTTTTGGGCTAATATTTTCTAGACCCCAATAATATGGGGCTTGAACACTTCCAATAGGATGGGCCCAAACACAATGACTGACAGGGACAATCTCTAAAGGGACGAGTCCTGTTGCTAATTTGCTCAGGTTTGTATCAGGTCTGTATCAAGCCAACCTGGCATTTTTTCTAGATTATCCCCAGGGATCGAACAGGAGAACTCTAGATCTAAAGCAGGAGCCTGAATATCTTGAGCCAAAGCACAACGGGGACCTGGGCCGTGACCTGTCCTCCCAGGGGCTACAGAAATACAGATACGTAATAATCACAGTGATGCAGCCACCTCTGATGGACATTCCTGGGCAACATTTTGCAGAGATGTTCGGCATTAAATGTAATGTCAATTAAATTACATATAAATAAAAAAACACTTTGCAAATACATGTAACCCCTTTGGGGTTTAGAGAGCATGGCCCTTTAAATTTTTTTCCTAAGGGGGAGGGGGAAAGTAAGAAAAAGGAGGGAAACTCCAGGAGGCAGCGCTGGAGATCGAAGGAGAGGGGGAGGCAGCCTGCAGGCTCTGGAAAAGAAAAGCAGCAGAGAACCTGCCTGAGGCCTGAGACGGACAAGGCCGATCAGGGACACCCAGGACAGGAGCCAGGAGGAGCACTGTGCCAGGGAGGAATTGCCGAGAAGGACAGGCTGGAGCTGGACCCAGTATCACGGCTGCCCAGAGCTGCATGGGTAGGGTTACCATACGTCCTCTTTTTCCCGGACATGTCCGGCTTTTCGGCACTCAAACCCCCGTCTGGGGGGAATTGCCAAAAAGCTGAACATGTCCGGGAAAATGGCAGCTCTGCTCCTCCCCTGACTCTTCGGCTCTGTTCAAGAGTCGAGCTGCCCGAGCGCTATGGGCTTCAGGCAGCCCCTTTGCCTCCGGACCCCAGCCGCCGGCCGGGCACTTCCCCTCCTGGGCTCCAGCGGCGCAGGGTCCGGAGGCATGGGGGCTGCCCGAAGCCGGTAGCGCTGGGGCAGCCCTTTCCGCGTGGCTGGGAGTGGGAGGGAGGAGGGGGCGGAGTTAGGGCGGGGAAGGGGCGGAGTTGGGGCGGGACTGGGGGTGGGGAAATGAGCGGGGCCAGGGCCCGTGGAGGGTCCTCTTTTTTTATTTATTTATTTTATTTATTATTTATATGGTAACCCTATGCATGGGGCTGTGAGTACTGGGGCTTGTGACTCTGCATTGGGAACAAGGAGGGAGGCTGTAGCTAGTTAAGTGGAGAGGTGGTCGCTCTGTGTGGCTTTGCAGAGAGCGGCAGAAGAGGGCACCGGAAGGGTTTGTTGGGGGAAAGTTCACTGGCGCCAAAGACGACCAGGAGCACCCAAGACTCACCACTGGACTGGAACTTTGCTCAGGACTCCTGAACTCTGTATGCAGACACACTGCTCAGTGTCTGCCCTTCCAGACTGTGCTACCACTGGGCCTGTGGGGCCTTGGCTTGGAGGCAGCCCTGTTCTACTGCTCCCCCTATATTTCCCCTTGTTGTTTTTCTCCTCTCATCCCTCTGTAAATAAATATTTCCCTTGTTACATCCACTGTACTTTTCCTGTGGGTGTGTGTGTTCACTCTGGGGGGTTTGGAACAGGTGCCCCTGGGGTGGAAGGGATTTCTCCTGCTGCATTCCTGCACACGCCTTCTCTTGGCCAGAGCTGCCTGCAGAGCAGACTCCATCTTGGCCATGAGGGTGCTAAAGTTACATACATATCCAGCAATTACAGTGAGAGGTAGTTCATAATTCTGCAACCTAAATCAGTACATTTGGGTGCCTCAGACCTCTTGTTTCTCCTCCTCCCCCACCACTCGGTCTGAATGAGGGATCTGAAAGGACGCAGCTGTTCAAACACTGCGGTCTGTGTACCAGACTCTGACTCTGCAGCCAGCAGATGAACTTTGCTATTGAGGTTCTTATGCCGCACCCATCACTGAGGTACCTGAGCACTGAGACTGGCCCATGGGGAACTAGACAGGGCCACGGGCCAGTGGCTTGCTGGACTGCAGGGGCCAGGAGAAGCAGGGGCCATGGAGACACTAATGAACTTCTGGAGAGGACTGGGGAAGCTGCAAAGCAGCTGGGATGGGTCCAGGGAGCAGGTTCTAGGGAGGAGGGATTTTGATTATAATCTATTATCTGATACACCCTGTGTCTGGAGACTTCATCCAGCCCCGGCAACTGGAATGGACTAAGGGATCTGATAGATCTTTCCTACGTTTCCTCTAACTTCCAGGCCATTCAGGGTGTTGTCCAGCTTGTGGGGTAATACAGGGGAACTGGGTTAGGGGAGAGGTGTCTCTTTACCCCAGGAGCATGTGGCCGTCTGCTCCCAGTTTGACCCCGGCAGTGGTGGGTCTGTGACACAGGGATCTATAAGGCAGGAAAAGCTGCTCCTTGTAAAGAGACTGAGTGGAAAACATAGGAGTAGCTGACATCTCCCCCAGGGAGCGTGAATGGGGGGGCAGTGCATGGAGCAGCGCCCCCTGCTGACAGGAAGTTGCTTAAATTCCAAAGAAGGAACAATCAGTGTCTGATGTATTGAAGGGAGGAAGCAAACTGTGCAGCCAGTGCAGAGCCCAGGCTGGAGGAGATGAGGGGGGAAGACAGGGGAGGTTTTTGTCTCAGTTCCCCATCTGGCTGGATCACTGTGATTCACACGACCAGTCCACACAGCACAGTAATAGTCAGCCTCATCCTCTGCCTGGACACCGGTGATGGTCAGGGCAGCGTTGTTACCGGATATGGACCCAGAGAACCGGGCAGGGATCCCGGAGGGTCTGCTATTGGTGTTGTATATAAGCTGTGAGGAGCAGAGCCTGGTTTCTGCTGGAACCAGGCTGGATAGTTGCCGGTGGTGACGGCTCCAGTGCTCAGGCTGCAGGACAGAGTGACAGCCCCTCCTGGGGTCACCGACATCGAGGGCTCCTGAGTCACCACGGGCTGCGAACTGACCCCTGAAATCAACATTACAAACACACTCAGCACAAGGACTCTGGATCCTCACAGACAAACCTCCTCACCTGCAAGTGCCCTTCATATTTTTACCACTAAAGCAAACAATTCACTCACCTGAGCAGTAAGTGAGCAGCGTGAGGAGCAGAGGGGCCCAGGCCATGGTGGGGAATCCAGACGAGCTCGGCTTCCTGAGGCAAACGGGTCTGTGGCTGGGACCCTCCGATTCTCTCTTAAACTCCCAGCGCTGGAGAACGGCCCCTTCATGCAAATCCACTCCCTGTACATTCCCTGCAGGTTTTTAAAAAATCTTAATCCTCAGTTTTAACAACAAAGACACTCACATTTCAAATATAACTTCTAGATTAGGCTTTATTTTAAATAAGATTTGTTATTTTTTTTAAAAAGTACCTCCCTATAAATTTGTACATTTTCAATGATTATTTCAAGTTCTAATTGAAATAGGTTTTGCTAGTATAATTTATTATAAGGGGTCCTTACTTTAACCTACTCTTAAATAATATTTAACACAACCAGATGGTGCCATCACACAGACTCACAAGTTCTCTCTAACTGCCTGTGCAGGGAACGAGATCTCAGAGAAATGTTTATTGTTAGTTATGGGGAATCACAGTTTTACAAACTGCGCATGTAGCAGAGTAAATCTGATCACTACTTAGACTCTCTGACCAAATAATTTCTTAGTCTGTAGGCAGCAGTTGCAACTACCTGCATGGATGCAAACATCAATATTACCTGGTGCCAAACACTCTGTAGTGACTGATAGCTAGATCATCCCCTGAGATCGAACAGGAGCGCTGTAGGGCTGAACAGGAGCATCTATATCTTGAGCCAAAGGACTAAGGAGCAGATTTTTAAAGGTCCCTAGTTAAATCTTTATGTGTCTAAATCCCTTTAGAAGTCCGGTCCTAAGTCCTGGCCTTGGTATCTGCGCTATGTTCTGGACAGACGGGGAAGCGTGAGCCACCCTAAATGGAGGGTGATGCTACAGCAGCTCCCTGTGCCCCCTTGTCGCTGGCTTTTCTAGCTACTCCCCTGTCCTCCTGACCCCTCACAGTGACAGTGAAACAAACTTGGATTATTCCCGCAGAGTCAGCTTCACTGGGCCAAATCCAGCGGGGGGCGGAAGGGGATGTCAGTTCCATGTGGGTACAGCTAGGGGTGCTCAGCTCTGAATTTGGCCTTTACTCTGTGAACGGCCGTTACGGGGCTGCTGGGAGGGGTCGTTAGCGTAACGTTAGCGCAGCACGTCTGACGTGTAGAGAGCAATGGACGAGCTTTGCATTGCTGGGCACACAGATATTTTCTATCACATGCACATGAAGAGGGGTCACTGCCGCCACCACTGCAGTGCAGCCGGGCCAGCGTCCCCCATGCTGCCCCTCATGCATGGACACGTGCCCTGGGGACACCCCCAGAACTAACTCATTCCCCTCCTGCCACCCTCCCTCCAACTCCCTTTTGCCATGATGCCTACGAACAAACTGACAGCAGTGAGGCCATGGGTGTGCTGAGACCCTTCCCATCCCGCTGCCAGGATTGTCTCATTGCTGCCTTCTGCCACCCACAGGCCGGTCTGTTGCCCCCTGTTGTCTCTTGTCTCATACTGAGATTGTTCGCTCCTTAGCTGGGACCGTCTCTGTGTTCTGTGTTTGTACAGCGCCCAGCACAACGGGGACCTGTGCCGTGACCTGTCCTCCCAGGGGCCACAGAAATACAGATATGTAATAATCACAGTGATGCAGCCACCTCTGAAGGACATTCCAGGGCAACATTTTGCAGAGATGTTCAGCATTAAATGTAATGTTGGTTAAATTGCATGTAATGAAAAAACACTTTGCAAAGAAATACCCAGCAACGCCATTGAGAAGTGGTTCATGAACCTAAATCAGTAAATTTTGGTGCCCCCGATTTTGTCTCACTCCTCCCCCACCACTCGGTCTGAATGAGGGATCTGAAAGGACGCAGCTGTTCAAACACCGCGGTCTGTGTACCAGACTCTGACTCTGCAGCCAGCAGATGAGCTTTTCTATTGAGGTTCTTATGCCGCACCCATCACTGCGGTACCTGAGCACTGAGACTGGCCCACAGGGAACTGGACATGGCCACGGGCCAGTGGCTTGCTGGGCTGCAGGGGCCAGGAGGAGCAGGGGCCAGGGAGGCACTAATGAACTTCTGGGGAGAACCAGAGAAGCTGCAAAGCTGCTGGGACAGGGACAGGGCCAGGGAGGAGGTCCTAGGAAGGAGGCATTTTCATATCAAATATTATCTGAATCACACTTACTTCTTATCAAACTGTCTGTACTGGGCTATCTTGATTATCACTTCAAAAGTTTTTTTCTCTTACTTAATTGGCCTCTCAGAGTTGGTAAGACAACTCCCACCTGTTCATGCTCTCTGTATGTGTGTATATATTTCTCCTCAATATATGTTTCACTCTATATGAATCCGAAGAAGTGGGCTGTAGCCCACGAAAGCTTATGCTCTAATAAATGTGTTAGTCTCTAAGGTGCCACAAGTACTCCTGTTCTTTTTGAGGATACAGACTAACACGGCTGCTACCCTGAAACCTATCTGAATCTGAACACTTCATATCATATCAAACATTCTCTGCTACACCCTGTATCTGGACACTTCATGCAACCGCGGCAACTGGAATGGACTAAGGGATCTGATAGATCTTTCCTACATTTCCTCTAACTTCCAGGACATTCAGGGTGTGGTGCAGCTGGTGCGATAACAAAGGAGAACTGTGCTACGGGAGACGTGTCTCTTTACCCAAGGAGCATGTGGCCGTCTGCTCTCAGTTTGACCCAGGTAGTGGGTGTAACGCAGGGATCTATAAGGCAGGAATGGTTGTTCCTGCCAGACAGACCAAGCAATGAGCATAACAGTGGCTGACATCGCCCCCAGACAGAGTGAATGGGGAGTGGGTGGAGCAGCGCCACCTGCTGACAGCAAACAGCTGAAATTCTTAAGAAGAAGCAATCAGTGTCTGATGTATTGAAGGGAGGAAGCAAATTGTGCAGCCAGTGCAGAGCCCAGGCTGGAGGGGATGACGAGGGGAAGACAGGGAAGGTTTTTGTCTCAGTTCCCCATCTGGCTGGATCACTGTGATTCACACTACCAGTCCACAGAATACAGTAATAGTCAGCCTCATCCTCTGCCTGGACACCGGTGATGGTCAGGGCAGCGTTGTTACCGGATATGGACCCAGAGAACCGGGCAGGGATCCCGGAGGGTCTGCTATTGGTGCTGTATATAAGTGTCTGAGGAGCAGAGCCTGGTTTCTGCTGGTACCAGGAGGGATAGTTGCTGGTGGTGATGGCTCCAGTGCTCGGGCTGCAGGACAGAGTGACAGCCCCTCCTGGGGTCACCGACATCGAGGGCTCCTGAGTCACCACGGGCTGCGAACTGACCCCTGAAATCAACATTACAAACACACTCAGCACAAGGACTCCGGATCCTCACGGACAAACCTCCTCACCAGCAAGTTCCTTTAATGTTCTTGACACTGAATCAAAGAATTCCCTCACCTGAGCAATACGTGAGCAGCGTGAGGAGCAGAGGGGCCCAGACCATGGTGGGAATCCAGACGAGCTCGGCTTCCTGAGGCAAACGGGTCTGTGGCTGGGACCCTCCGATTCCTTCTTAAACCCCCAGAGCTGGAGAACGGCCCCTTCATGCAAATCTGCTCCCTGTTCATTGGCTGCAGGTCTTTTGAAAATCTAAATCCTATGAACAAGTACATAGACACTCAAGTTTCAAATTTAACCTCAAATTCATTTTAAATAATGTTTTTTCTTAAAAAAAAGTAACTCCCCATAAAACTGTACATTTTCATGTATTATTTCAAGTTCAAGTTGAAACAGGGTTTTGCTGTTATTAATTTAACACAAGGAGCTTTACTTAAACCTACTTCCTGAATAATATTTAGAACAAGTAGGTGGTGCTAGCACACAGACTGACCAGTTCTGTCTAACTGTCTGTGCAGGGAGTTAGATCTAGGAGAAATGTTTATTTTTAGTTATGGGGAATCACATGTTTACAAGCTACACATGTAGCAGAGTAAATGTGGTCACGACTTTGTCTCTCTGACCAAATAATTTCTTAGCTGCAGCTGCTGCTTACAGCCTGTCTACATGGAAGCAAACATATAAATGTTACATGGTGCCAAACACGCTGTAACGATTGTCGTCTCGATTATCACCAGGGACTGAACAGGAGAACGCGAGAGCTAAAGCAGGAGCCTCAATATCTTGAGCCAAAGGAGAACGGGGCAGATTTATAAAGGTGCCGAGCTACATCTTTGTGCATCTAAATCCCTTTACGCGGGCAGAAGGGGATGTCAGTTCCATGGGGGTACAGCTAGGGGTGCTCAGCTCTGAATTTGGCCTTAGTCTGTGAACGGCCGTTACGGGGCTGCTGGGAGGGGTCGTTAGCATAACGTTAGCGCAGCACGTCTGACATGTAGAGATCAATGGACGAGCTTTGCATCGCTGGGCACACAGATATTTTCTATCACATGCACATGGAGAGGGGTCACTGCCGCCCCCACTGCAGTGCAGCCGGGCCAGCGTCCCCCATGCTGCCCCTCACACGTGGACACGCGCCCTGGGAACACCCCAGAACTAACTCATTCCCCTCCTGCCACCCTCCTTCCAGCTCCCCTTTGTCGTGATGCCTACAAACAAACTGACAGCAGTGAGGCCATGGGTGTGCTGAGACCCTTCCCATCCTGCTGCCAGGATTGTCTCATTGCTTCCTTCTGCCACCCACAGGCCGGTCTGTCGCCCCCTGTTGTCTCTTGTCTCATACTGAGATTGTTCCCTCCAATTAAATCAGTACATTTGGGTGTCTCTGATTTTGTGTCTCACTCCTCCCCCCCACTCGGTCTGAATGAGGGATCTGAAAGGACGCAGCTGTTCAAACACCACGGTCTGTGCACCAGGCTCTTTAAAAGTGTGTATTGAACAGTTACTTTATTCCATTGTAAACAATTCATGATAGAAATGCAGGGAGACAGCGCCCCCTACTGCCCAGTCATAACTGAACTATGTCACCCATCTGCAGAAGAGTAAACGGGGAAAATCCAGGTGTATCCCAAATCCCATTTTATTCTTTTCAGCCCTTGGCTACACTTGCGAGTTATAGCGCTGTAAAGCCGCCCCCAGCGCTGTAACTCCCTCCCCGTCCACACTGGCAAGGCATTTGCAGCGATGTATCTCCGTGGCTGCAGCGTTGCATGTACTCCACGTCCCCGAGAGGAATAGCATGTATTGCGCTGCCGCTGCAGCGCTGCGGTGCCAGTGTGGCCGCCCTATGCATTGTGACTGGCCTCCAGAAGTATTCGGCAGTATCCCACAATGCCTGTTCTAGCCACTCTGGTCATCAGTTCAAACTCTACTGCACTGGCCTCAGGTAACCAACCATGTGACCCACCCTTTACATTCCCCGGGAATTTTAAAAATCCCCTTCCTGTTTGCTCAGCCCGGCGTGGGGTGGAGTGCTAACAGCGAATCTTTCCAGGTGACCATACCTCCACGCACCAAGCGAGCCCCAGCGTGGAGCAATGGCGAGTTGCTGGACCTCATCAGTGTTTGGGGGGAGGAAGCTGTCCAGTCCCCGCTGCACTCCAGCCATAGGAATTATGATACCTTCGGGAAGGTATTAAAGGACATGATGGAAAGGGGCCATGACCGGGACGCCCTGCAGTTCAGGATTAAAGTGAAGGAGCTGCGGAGTGCCTACCGCAAAGCCCGCGATGCAAACGGCTGCTCGGGTGCTCCCCCCACGACCTGCCGATTCTACAAAGAGCTGGATGCGATACTTGGGGTTAACCCCACCTCCACTCTGAGCACCACCATGGACACTTCAGAGCCGGTGTGGGGGGGGGGGAGGAGGAAGAGGAGGAGGAGGAGGAAAACGGGAGTGAGGGTGGTGGGCCAGATGGAGACACCCCGGAATCCCTGGAGCCATGCAGCCAGGAGCTCTTCTCGAGCCAGGAGGAAGGTAGCCAGTCAGAGCGACTGGTACTTGGTGGAAGACAAACAGAAGAGCAGGTTCCTGGTAAGTGGTTTTTTTTTGGGAAGGAATTTTTTCGGTGCGGGCTCTTTGGGAGAGGAGGGTTAGGCATGTATGCCTAGATGCAAAATAGTGCATTGATGTGGTTTATCACATCGCGGTAATGGGACTCGGTAATCTCCTCGAATGTCTCATCCAGAACGTGTGCAATGCGCTTGCGCAGGTTTATCGGGAGAGCCACTGTGGTCCTTGTCCCAGCCAGGCTAACGTGTCCGCGCCACTGTGCCGCGATGGGACCTCTGCTGCACACAGGCAAGCTGCATACAGGCCAGGGCAGAAGCCGCATTGCAGTAGAAGACCCTCCCTTGCTTCCCAAGTCACCCTCAGCAGCGAGATATCGTCCAGGACGAACTCCTGTGGAAAATATTGGGACAGTGTTCAGTGTAGGTGCCCCCTGAAGCTGTTGGCTCTCCCCAAGGCACAGAAACCCAGAGGACAGTGCAGCCCTGAAACAATCAGTCCCCCTTAATCACCATTTTGAGGCTCCCGTGGGATGTGCGCACTCTGTTTCGGACGGGAAAATTATGCTATTGTGTAGACCCTGTGTGTTTTCTACTCCTTAAGTGCGGGGGAATCATTACTCTGTCTGGTATAAACAATGCTGCCTCTGTTAAATGTTGCATTTTGCCTATACAGCTGCATCAACCTTGAGACCTCAGCCGTCCCTCTTATCGCCTGTTCAGAGACTGCAAAGACTCAGGAAGAGACCGCGAAAAAGCAAAGAAGACATGCTGCAAGAAGTGATGCGCCAATCTATTAAAGAGAATGAGAAAGCACAGAACTGGAGGAAGAGAGAAAGCAGGATCCGCCAGGAAAACGCAGCGCAGGGGCAGCGAAGCACGAAGCACCGGCAGCAAAGCATGGATCGGCCCATAAGCATACTGGAGCGCCAAGCAGACGCTATCCAGGAGCAGTACCTCAAACGCAAACGCCACCCCCCCTACAGCCCTTGTCCCAAAACTCTTTCCGTTATGCCCCACTGTCACCTCCAACCCACTTTCCCCAACTTCCGTGTTCTTCACGCCACCAGCTGTACCCACCAATACCAGTATCTTCACCATCCGGCCCTGAAAACCACGACCCTTACCCTCTGCACTCAACCCCCATCACCATGCAGTATAGCTGTCCTGAAGTGCAGCACTCACTGCACAGCACACCAGACAGGACATACGCGAATCTGTGATTGTACTGTTCCCCACTCCAAACCTTTGTTTCTGTTCAATAAATGGATTTTTTGGCTTTGAAAACATTCTTTATTATTGCATAAAGTAAAAGACTCCTTAGCCCAGGAAATAAACAGGCACTGCAAGTCTGCTTGTCTGCTTAGCAAACACTGATTCCTAAAGATTGGAACTACTGCACTTCACTCCCGTGCAGGGCACCAGATATCACTGCTGGTTTTCAGCCTCAAATTGCTCCCTCAAGGCATCCCTAATCCTTGCAGCCCCGGGCTGGGCCCCTCTAATAGCCCTGCTCTCTGGCTGTGCAAATTCAGCCTCCAGGTGTTGAACCTCAGAGGTCCATGCCTGAGTGAAGCTTTCACCCTTCCCTTCACAAATATTATGGAGGGCGCAGCACGCGGATATAACCGCGGGGATGCTGTTTTCGGCCAAGTCCAACTTCCCATACAGAGATCGCCAGCGGGCCTTTAAATGGCCAAAGGCACACTCCACAATCATTCGGCACTGGCTCAGCCTGTAGCTGAACCGTTCCTTGCTGCTGTCAATGCTCCCTGTGTAGGGTTTCATGAGCCACGGCATTAACGGGTAAGCTGGGTCTCCAAGGATCACAATGGGCATTTCGACTTCCCCTGCCATGATGTTCCGCTCTGGGAAAAAAGTCCCGGCCTGCATCTTCCTGAACAGCCAAGTGTTCCGAAAGATGCGTGCGTCATGCACCTTTCCGGGCCAGCCCGTGTTAATGTCAATGAAACGCCCACGGTGATCCACAAATGCCTGGAGAACCATAGAGAAATACCCCTTCCGATTAACGTACTCGGATCCTAGGTGGGGTGGTGCCAGAATAGGAATGTGCGTCCCATCTATCGCCCCTCCACAGTTAGGGAACCCCATTTGTGCAAAGCCATCCACTATGTCCTGCAGGTTACCCAGAGTCACGGTTCTTCTGAGTAGGATGCGATTAATGGCCCTGCAAACTTGCATCAACACGATTCCAACGGTCGACTTTCCCACTCCAAACTGGTTTGCAACCAACCGGTAGCTGTCTGGAGTTGCTAGCTTCCAGATTGCAATAGCCACCCGCTTCTCCACTGGCAGGGCAGCTCTCAATCTCGTGTCCTTGCGCCGCAGGGTGGGGGCGAGCTCCTCACACAGTCCCAAGAAAGTGGCTTTTCTCATCCGAAAGTTCTGCAGCCACTGCTCTTCATCCCAGACTTCCATGACGATGTGAACCCACCACTCGGTGCTTGTTTCCCGAGCCCAAAAGCGGCGTTCCACGGTGCTGAGCATGTCCGTGAATGCCACAAGCAATTTCATGTCGTACGTGTTACGCGTCTCGATAGCATCGTCGGACTCCTCACTCTCAGTGTCACTTTGGATCTTGAGGAATAGTTCAACAGCCAAACGTGACGTGCTGGCGAGATAAGTCAGCATACGCCTCAGCAGTTCAGGCTCCATTTCCCGCAGACAGATCGCATTGCAAAGAAACTGTTGAAAGATGGGGCCAAAGGTGGACGGAAACAAAGAGATTTCTGTGATGCGAAGCGATGCAACATGGGGTGTTGGGACAGGATCCAGAATGCCCCGCACCCACGCCCCCTTCCCGCAACTCACAGCGCCAGAATGGGAAGAGGTGCTCTGTGGGATAGCTGCCCATAATGCACCACTCCCAATGGCGTAGCAAATGCTGCAAATGTGGCCACGACTGTGCGCTGGGCAGCTGTCAGTGTGGACAGACTGCAGAGCTTTCCCTATTCAGCTGTACGAAGTCAGGTTAAACTCACAGTGTTGTACATCTGCAAGTGTAGCCAAGGCCTCAGTCTCTGGAGTTTAAGGAGAGATTCATGACAAGTCCCAGCTACCTACAGCCCAGTTTGCCATTCATGAGTGTGGCTGCGTCTTATTGTGTCCATCCAATTGGTCCAATTGGTCCCTCTGGGCTAATATTTACTTTAGGAATAGCTAGGACTTGGGTACTCCCATGACTTGTCAGATATGCCTATAATAGGACTGGCGCGAGTGGTGGGGTCTTTACTACTTGGTTGCTCTCAATGTCCCCACCATGGGGAGCCCCTTCTGTGTCTTGTTTATCCTGGTCATTTCGCAGGCTCGGCCGTTCCTCATGGTACTGTTCGTACCATGGGCAGGATCTGTTCCTTTGCTACCCTGGCTTTGTTCTTGTGTGTGAAATGCCTGGGTTCTGGGATCTAACACCCAGCTGTTCGGGCTCTGAATCTCACTGGGTTGGCACTGCAGGGTGAGCTGGAATTTAACGGACAGGAGTCTCTCCTCCCACGGCATGCATTTGGGAACGGGACATTGCAGTGTTTTGGGGGGATTATCACTGGGTCTGGGAACCACAGTGAGGCTCCATAAAGGGTCTAATCCTGGTCCCATGGACAACGAACGGCAAAATGCCCAATGGGTCAAGGGACCCAAGATTTGGCCTTCAATGTCCAGACCCTGATAGTCCTTAGTAGTGCCCCTCACTGGTGATTGGAATGTGCCTAGTTAAACCCCAACACATCTGTGTGGAGGAGCGTCGCGCCCAGACACACACAGACTGGAGCCATGCGCCGTACGGGCTGCTGGAACACAAGGGTTTTGTGTAAGTTCTCAGTCTGGCTGCATCACTGTGCAGCAACCCACTCCATGTGCCACAGTAATAACCAGCCTCATCGTCTGCTTGGACATCGGTCATGGTGATGGTTGGGTTGCTAGTTGTATTAGTCGCATCTTTGGACCCAGAGAAGTGACTGGGGACCCAGTGCCCTGGTGCTTGGCAGCATTGGATTTGTACCACAGAAGATATTTTCGGCTGGTGCCAGGTGGCGTGTGGGATCGGGTACCCACTGCTGATGGTGCAGGAGAGTTGAACAGTGCAGCTTGTTCCAGCTTGAGTTGCTGCCCACAGTCCTTTTCGTACCAGGTCTGGTCTTGTGTGAATCAGTTCTCGCTTTGGTTTTGCAGCCTCCTCTATTATTGTCTGGCATGAGGCTTTCACCTCCCCCAGCGCTCGGTTTGCCGCCTGTAACTGTGTCTCCAGGGCCTGTATTCGACTTGGCATCTCTTGCCCAACTCTCTCAACCATCTGCCCCAGGCTGTCCAGTCCACGCACCTCAGCCCTGCCTCTGAGCCCCTGGCCCAAGAGCCCGTGTCCAAGTGAGGGTCGTCCTATGGTCAGCTCGTCCATGCAGTACCCATCTTGTAACAGGGCTGGGACATCACAGTAGGCCAGTCTCTATCTATAAATACAGGCCGGGGAGGTCTCTTAGTAGATGACCCTCCGCTTGTTCATCTGACCCTGTATTTCAATGTCTAGCTCCACTGCTGGGCACACTCCTGTCTCTCCATGGAGGGGAGGGGGAGCTTTGGGACACAGCCACCATCACTCCTGCTTTAGCTAGGACAGCCCCGGCCCTTCCTGCAGCCAGCAGATGAACTTTTCTATTGAGGTTCTTATGCCGCCCCCATCACTGCGGTACCTGAGCACCGAGACTGGCCTACAGGGAACTGGACATGGCCACGGGCCTGTGGCTTGCTGGGCTGCAGGGTCAGGAGGAGAAGGGGCCAGGGAGGCACTAATGAACTTCTGCGGAGAATCAGAGAAGCTGCAAAGCCGCTGGGACATGGCCAGGGAGGAGGTCCTAGGAAGGAGGCATTTTCATATCGTATATTATCTGTATCTGAACACTTTATATCATATCAAACATTCTCTGCTACACCCTGTATCTGGACACTTCATGCAACCCCGGCAACTGGAATGGACTAAGGGATCTGATAGATCTTTCCTACATTTCCTCTAACTTCCAGGACATTCAGGGTGTGGTCCAGCTGGTGGGGTAACAAAGGAGAACTGTGGTAGGGGAGATGTGTCTCTTTACCCAAGGAGCATGTGGCCGTCTGCTCCCAGTTTCACCCAGGTAGTGGGTGTAACGCAGGGATCTATAAGGCAGGAATAGTTGTTCCTGCCAGACAGACCAAGCAATGAGCATAACAGTGGCTGACATCGCCCCCAGAGGGAGAGAATGGGGAGTGGGTGGAGCAGCGACCCCTGCTGACAGCAAACGGCTGTAATTCTTAAAAAGGAGCAATCAGTGTGTGATGTATTGAAGGGAGGAACCAAACTGTGCAGCCAGTGCAGAGCCCAGGCAGAAGGAGATGACGGGGGAAGACAGGGGAGGTTTTTGTCTCAGTTCCCCATCTGGCTGGATCACTGTGAGTCCAACTACCACTGCCGGTAAACACAGCACAGTAATAGTCAGCCTCATCCTCTGCCTGGACACCGGTGATGGTCAGGGCAGCGTTGTTACCGGATATGGACCCAGAGAACCGGGCAGGGATCCCGGAGGGTCTGCTATTGGTGTATATAAGTGTCCGAGGAGCAGAGCCTGGTTTCTGCTGGTACCAGGCTGGATAGTTGCCGGTGGTGACGGCTCCAGTGCTCAGGCTGCAGGACAGAGTGACAGCCCCTCCTGGGGTCACCGACATCGAGGGCTCCTGACTCACCACGGGCTGCGAACTGACCCCTGAAATCAACATTACAAACACACTCAGCACAAGGACTCCGGATCCTCACAGACAAACCTCCTCACCTGCAAGTGTCCTTCATATTTTTGTCACTGAAGAAACAATTCCCTCACCAGAGCAGTACGTGAGCAGCGTGAGGAGCAGAGGGGCCCAGGCCATGGTGGGAATCCAGACGAGCTCGGCTCCCTGAGGCAAACGGGTCTGTAGCTGGGACCCTCCGATTCTCTCTTAAACCCCCAGCGCTGGAGAACGGCCCCTTCATGCAAATCTGCTCTATGTTCATTGGCTGCAGGTCTTTTGAAAATCTAAATCCTATTAATAAGTACATAGACACTCAAGTTTCAAATTTAACCTCAAATTCATTTTAAATAATGTTTTTTCTTAAAAAAAAGTAACTCCCCATAAAACTGTACATTTTCATGTATTATTTCAAGTTCAAGTTGAAACAGGGTTTTGCTGTTATTAATTTAATACAAAGGGCTTTACTTAAATCTACTTCCTGAATAATATTTAGAACAAGTAGGTGGTGCTAGCACGCAGACTGACCAGTTCTGTCTAACTGTCTGTGCAGGGAGTTAGATCTAGGAAAATGTTTATTTTTAGTTATAGGGAATCACATGTTTACAAGCTACACATATAGCAGAGTAAATCTGGTCACTACTTTGTCTCTCTGACCAAATAATTTCTTAGCTGCAGCTGCTGCTTACAGCCTATCTACATGGAAGCAAACATATAAATGTTTCATGGTGCCAAACACGCTGTAACGATTGTCGTCTCGATTATCACCAGGGACTGAACAGGAGAACGCGAGAGCTAAAGCAGGAGCCGCAATATCTTGAGCCAAAGGAGAACGGGGCAGATTTATGAAGGTGCCGAGCTACATCTTTGTGCATCTAAATCCCTTTACGCGGGCAGAAGGGGGTGTCAGTTCCATGTGGGTACAGCTAGGGGTGCTCAGCTCTGAATTTGGCCTTAGTCTGTGAACGGCCGTTACGGGGCTGCTGGGAGGGGTCGTTAGCGTAACGTTAGCGCAGAACGTCTGACGTGTAGAGAGCAATGGACAAGCTTTGCATCGCTGGGCACACAGATATTTTCTATCACATGCACATGGAGAGGAGTCACTGTCACCACCACTGCAGTGCAGCCGGGCCAGCTTCCCCCATGCTGCCCCTCACGCGTGGACACGTGCCCTGGATACCTCCCACCCCAGAACTAACTCATTCCCCTCCTGCCAGCCTCCTTCCAGCTCCCCTTTGCCGTGATGCCTACAAACAAACTGACAGCAGTGAGGCCATGGGTGTGCTGTGACCCTTCCCATCCCGCTGCCAGGATTGTCTCATTGCTGCCTTCTGCCACCCACAGGCCGGTCTGTCGCCCCCTGTTGTCTCTTGTCTCATACTGAGATTGTTCCCTCCAACTAAATCAGTACATTTGGGTGCCTCTAATTTTGTGTCTCAATCCTCCCCCCCACTCGGTCTGAATGAGGGATCTGAAAGGACGCAGCTGTTCAAACACCACGGTCTGTGCACCAGGCTCTTTAAAAATGTGTATTGAACAGTTACTTTATTCCATTGTAAACAATTTGTGATAGAAAATGCAGGGAGACAGCGCCCCCTACTGCCCAGTCCTAACTGAACTATGTCACCCATCTGCAGAAGAGTAAACGGGGAAAATCCAGGTGTATCCCAAATCCCATTTTATTCTTTTCAGCCCTTGGCTACACTTGGGAGTTATAGCGCTGTAAAGTCGCCCCCAGCGCTGTAACTCACTCTCCATCCACACTGGCAAGGCATTTGCAGCGCTGTATCTCCGTGGCTGCAGCGTTGCATGTACTCCATGTCCCCGAGAGGAATAGCGTGTATTGCGCTGCCGCTGCAGCGCTGCGGTGCCAGTGTGGCCACCCTATGCGCTGTGACTGGCCTCCAGAAGTATTCGGCAGTATCCCACAATTCCTGTTCTAGCCACTGTGGTCATCAGTTCAAACTCTACTGCACTGGCCTCAGGTAACCAACCATGTGACCCACCCTTTACATTCCCCGGGAATTTTAAAAATCCCCTTCCTGTTTGCTCAGCCCAGCGTGGCGTGGAGTGCTAACAGCGAATCTTTCCAGGTGACCATACCTCCACGCACCAAGCGAGCCCCAGCGTGGAGCAATGGCGAGTTGCTGGACCTCATCAGTGTTTGGGGGGGGAGGAAGCTGTCCAGTCCCAGTTGCACTCCAGCCATAGGAATTACGATACCTTCGGGAAGGTATCAAAGGACATGATGAAAAGGGGCCATGACCGGGACACCCTGCAGTGCAGGATTAAAGTGAAGGAGCTGCGGAGTGCCTACCGCAAAGCCCGCAATGCAAACAGCCGCTCGGGTGCTCCCCCCGTGACCTGCCGATTCTACAAAGAGCTGGATGCGATACTTGGGGTTAACCCCACCTCCACTCTGAGCACCACCATGGACACTTCAGAGCCGGTGTGGGCGGGGGAGGAGGAAAACGGGAGTGAGGGTGGTGGGCCGGATGGAGACACCCCGGAATCCCTGGAGCCATGCAGCCAGGAGCTCTTCTCGAGCCAGGAGGAAGGTAGCCAGTCACAGCGACCGGTACTTGGTGGAGGACAAACAGAAGAGCAGGTTCCCGGTAAGTGGGGTTTTTTTTCGGGAAGGAATTTTTTCAGTGCAGATTCTTTGGGAGAGGAGGGTTAGGCATGCATGCCTAGATGCGGAATAGTGCATTGATGTGGTTTATCACATCGCAGTAATCGGTGTTGCTAATCTCCTCGAATGTCTCATCCAGAACGTGTGCAATGTGCTTGTGCATGTTTATCAGGAGAGACACTGTGGTCCTTGTCCCAGCCAGGCTAACGTGTCCGCGCCACTGTGCCGCAAGGGGCGGGGGGACCATTGCTGCACACAGGCAAGCAGCATATGGGCCCGGGTGGAAACTGCATTGCAGTAGAAGACCCTCCCTTGCTTCCCAGGTCACCCTCAGCAGCGAGATATCGTCCAGGAGGAACGTGTTCAGTGTAGGTGCCCCCTGAAGCTGTTGGCTCTCCCCAAGGCACAGAAACCCAGAGGACAGTGCAGCCCTGAAACAATCAGTCCCCCTTAATCACCATTTGGAGGCTCCCGTGGGATGTGTCTGCTCTGTTTCGGACGGGAAAATTATGCAATTGTGTAGACCCTGTGTGTTTTCTACTCCTTAAGTGCGGGGGAATCATTACTCTGTCTGGTATAAACAATGCTACCTTTGTTAAATGTTGCATTTTGCCTATACAGCTGCATCAACCTTGAGACTGCAGCCGTCCCTCTTATCACCTGCTCAGAGACTGCAAAGACTCAGGAAGAGACCACGAAAAAGCAAAGAAGACATGCTGCAAGAAGTGATGCGGCAATCTATTAAAGAGAATGAGAAAGCACAGAACTGGAGGGAGAGAGAAAGCAGGATCCGCCAGGAAAACGCAGCGCACCGGCAGCAAAGCACGGAGCACCAGCAGCAAAGCATGGATCGTTCCATAAGCATCCTGGAGTGCCAAGCAGACACTATCCAGGAGCTCGTAGCCATGCAGAAGGAGCAGTACAGCAAATGCAAACGCCACCCTCCCCACCACAGCCCTTGTCCCAAAACTCTTTCCGTTGTGCCCCACTGTCACCTCCAACCCACTTTCCTCAACTTCCGTGTTCTTCATGCCACCAGCTGCCTCCAATACCAGTATCTTCACCATCCAGCCCTGAAAACCACGACCCTTACCCTCTGCACTCAACCCCCAACACCATGCAGTATAGCTGTCCTGACACGTTACGCATCTCAATAGCATCGTCGGACTCCTCACCTTCACTCTCACTGTCACTTTGGATCTTAAGGAATAGTTCGACAGCCAAACGTGACGTGCTGGCGAGATAAGTCAGCATACGCCTGAGCAGTTCGAGCTCCATTTCCCGCAGACAGATCGCGCTGCCCAGAAACCGTTGAAAGATGGCGCCAAAGGTGGACAGATTTCTGGGATGCGAAGCAATGCATCACAGGGCGTTGGGACAGGACCCAGAATGCCCCGCACCTACGCCCCCTTCCCACAATCCATGGCACCAGAATGAGAAGAGGTGCTCTGTGGGATAGCTGCCCATAATGCACCACTCCCAATGGCACAGCAAATGCTGCAAATGTGGCCACGACGGTGCGCTGGGCAGCTGTCAGTGTGGACAGACTGCAGCACTTTCCCTACTCAGCTGTACGAAATCAGGTTAAACTCACAGCGCTGTACATCTGCAAGTGTAGCCAAGGCCTCAGTCTCTGGAGTTTAAGGAGAGATTCATGACAGGTCCCAGCTACCTACAGCCCAGTTTGCCATTCATGAGGGTGGCTGCGTGTTATTGTGTCCATCCAATTTGTTTATCGGTGAGCAGTAAGTGAGCAGCGCGAGGAGCAGAGGGGCCCAGGCCATGGTGGGAATCCAGACGAGCTCGGCTCCCTGAGGCAAACGGGTCTCTGGCTGGGACCCTCCGATTCTCTCTTAAACCCCCAGCGCTGGGGAACGGCCCCTTCATGCAAATCTGCTCTATGTTCATTGGCTGCAGGTCTTTTGAAAATCTAAATCCTGACTATTAACAAGTACATAGACAATCAAGTTTCAAATTTAACCTCAAAGACGCTCAGATTTCAAATATAACTTCCGGTTTAGGCTTTATTTTAAATAAGATTTTTTATTTAAAAAAAAAAGCACCTCCCTATAAATTTGTACATTTTCAATTATTATTTCAAGTTCAAATTGAAACAGATTTTCCTACTATTAATTATTATAAGGGGTCCTTAGTTTAACCTACTCCTTAAATAATATTTAACACAACCAGATGGTGGCATCACACAGACTGACCAGTTCTCTCTAACTGCCTGTGCAGAGAGCTGGATCTCAGAGAAATGTTTATTGTTAGTTATGGGGAATCACAGTTTTACAAGCTGCGCATGGAGCAGAGTAAATCTGATCACTACTTAGTCTCTCTGACCAAATAATTTCTTAGTCTGTAGGCAGCAGTTGCAACTACCTGCATGGATGCAAACATCAATATTACCTGGTGCCAAACACTCTGGAGTGACTGTCAGCTAGATTAGCACCAGGGATTGAACAGGAGCACTCTAGAGCTGAACAGGAGATGCTCTATCTTGAGCCAAAGGACTAAGGGGCAGATTTTTAAAGGGCCCTAGTTACATCTTGTAGGCGTCTCAATCCCTTTAGAAATCCGGTCGTAAGTCGTGTCCTTGGTATCTGCGCCATGTTCTGGACAGACGGGGAAGCATGATCCACACTGAATAGAGGGTGATGTTACAACACCTCCCTGTGGCCGCTTGTCCCTGGCTTTTCTAGCTACTCCCCTGTCCTCCTGGCCCCTCACAGTGACAGAGAAACAAACTTGGATCATTCCCGTGGAGTCAGCCTCACTGGGCCAAATCCAGCGGGGGGCGGAAGGGGATGTCAGTTCCATGTGGGTACAGCTAGGGGTGCTCAGCTCTGAATCTGGCCTTTTCTCTGTGAATGGCCGTTACAGGGCTGCTGAGAGGAGTCGTTACCGTAATGTTAGCGCAGCACGTCTAACGTGTAGAGAGCAATGGACGAGCTTTGCATCGCTTGGCACACAGATATTTCCTATCACGTACACATGGAGAGGGGTCACTGCCGCCACCTCTGCAGTGCAGCCGGGCCAGCGTCCCCCATGCTGCCCTTCACGCATGGACACGCGCCCTGGGAACACCCCAGAACTAACTCATTCCCCTCCTGCCACCCTCCCTCCAGCTCCCCTTTGCCGTGATGCCTACGAATAAACTGACAGCAGTGAGGCCATGGGTGTGCTGAGACCCTTCCCATCCCGCTGCCAGGATTGTCTCATTGCTGCCTTCTGCCACCCACAGGCCGGTCTGTCACCCCCTGTTGTCTCTTGTCTCAAACTGAGATTGTTCCCTCCTTAGCCGGGACCGTCTCTGAGTTCTGTGTTTGTACAGCGCCCAGCACAATGGGGACCTGGGCCGTGACCTGTCCTCCCAGGGGCCACAGAAACACAGATACGTAATAATCACAGTGATTCAGCCACCTCTGAAGGACATTCCTGGGCCACATTTTTGTAATATAGGCATTAAATGTAATATCAGTTAATTGAATTGTAATTAAAAAAAAACCTCATTCCAAATAAATACCCAACAATTATAATGAGAAGTGGTTCATAAATCTACAACTATATCAGTACATTTGGGTGCCTCTAATTTTGTGTCTCACTCCTTCCCCACCACCGGTCTGAATGAGGGATCTGAAAGGACGCAGCTGTTCAAACACCACGGTCTGTGCACCAGGCTCTTTAAAAATGTGTATTGAACAGTTACTTTATTCCATTGTAAACAATTCATGATACAAGTGCAGGGAGACAGCGCCCCCTGCTGCCCAGTCAAAACTGAACTATGTCACCCATCTACAGAAGAGTAAACGGGAAAAATCCAGGTGTATTCCAAATCCCATTTTATTCTTTTCAGTCTCTGGAGTTTAAGGAGAGATCCATGACAGGTCCCAGCTACCTACAGCCCCGTTTGCCATTTATGAGTGTGGCTGTGTGTTATTGTGTCCATCCAATTGGTCCCTCTGGGCTAATATTTACTTTAAGAATAGCTAGGACTTGGGAACTCCCATGACTTATCAGGTATGCCTATAGCAGGACTGTCGCGAGTGGTGAGGTCTTTACTACTTGGTTGCTCTCAATGTCCCCACCATGGGGAGCCCCTTCTGTGTCTTGTTTACCCTGGTCATTTTGCAGGCTCGGTTGCTCCTCGTGGTGCTGTTCATATCATGGGCAGGATCTGTTCCTTTCCTACCCTGGCTTTGTTCTTGTGTGTGAAATGCCTGGGCTCTGGGATCTAACACCCAGCTGTTCGGGCTCTGAATCTCACTGGGTTGGCACTGCAGGGTGAGCTGGCATTTAACAGATAGGTGTCTCTCCTCCCATGGCATGCATTTGGGAACGGGACATTGGAGTGTTTTAGGGGGATTATCACTGGATCTGAGTACCGCAGTGAGGCTCCATAAGGGGTCTAACCCTGGTCCCATGGACAGTGAATGGCAAAATGCCCAATGGGTCAACGGGCCCAAGATTTGGCCTTCAATGTCCAGACCCTGATAATCCTTAGTAGTGCCCCTCACTGGTGACTGGAATGTGCCTAGTTAAATCCCAACACGTCTGCGTGGAGGAGCGTCACACCCAGACCCACACACAGACTGGAGCCACGCGCCGTACGGGTTGCTGGAACACAAGGGGTTTGTCTAAGTTCTCCATCTGGCTGCATCACTGTGCAGCATCCCACTCCCTGTGCCACAGAAATAACCAGCTCGTCTAAGCAGTACCCATCTTGTAACGGGGCTGGGACATGAGGCCAGTCTCTGCCTACAATTACAGGCTAGGGGAGGTCTCTTGATTGACTGACCCTCCACTTGTTCATCTCACCTTGTATTTCTATGTCTAGCTCCACGGCTGGGCACACTCCTGTCTCTCCATGTGCACAAAAAACGTGCACCAGCAAATGCCAATCTAGTCTGACAGCTGGGAGTCTGCACCCGCGAACTAGCGCCTGCCCGCACCTGGAGTCAATCAGTTCTCTCATTTCACGGCCAGCCACGTTAGCAGTGGAGTGCGCCCCCTACCGAGGGAACATCCCAAGCCACAGACTTGGCTGTGATAGCAATGCAAATACCCGAACCCCAGGAGTGGACAGTCCTTTCTTAGCCGACCCGTCTGACCACACTGGAAACACACAACTGTGTTCTCCTGACTGATTTCTGGGCTTGTCCCGTGATAATTGAGATGCTGCTACCTCCTCCGGTTTATTCGGTACGGGATTGCCTAAGAATTTCTCTCCCCATATGTTCCCCTCATCTGCCCTTCCTGCTGCATTCGCTACCCTCTCAAAACGCCTCTGAGTTGTCACCTGCGCCTAATTTTGCCCGGCCGGGCACTGGTCTGGCAGAATTTTCTTCTCCCAAAACTACCTGGGTCCCTGAGGTCCACGTCCCTGGGTATGGCAGGAAATGTTCCTGCTGAGCCTGTCGCACGTCTCACTGTTGTTGCTGCCGTGTTGGGCGGCCAGCGTGGGGACTACACCCTCCATGTTCCCCAAAGGAGAAACAGAGCCTGAGTCTGTCTGTCTCCCGCCCCCCCCCCCACGAGGCAGTATGCCCCTTCCTCAGAGGGGGGTCCTCACAACCCCATTTCTGCCACCAATATGTGGTGGGGCACACTCATCCTTGGAGTGCCCCTTGCGTTCAGGTGCAACATTGCTGGTTTCTTTGGCTCCCGGGCCGCCTTCTGCCTGTTTGCCTCTGGCCCGGACCTGCTGTGGCTCAGGCCTCCGGCCAAGTCACAAAGTTCAAACCCCTCCCGGGGTATCATGAACATGTGCAAATGAAACTGCCTAATTCCTCTGCCCCCTCAGGCTCCTTCAAAAACCCAATCTCAGGGCTGCCCCTGTAAGAGCCAACCCTGCCCCTGGAGCTGCTTCCCTCCTTTATCCTCCAGTTAAACCCTGGCTCTGGGCTTCTCCCTGCCAGAGACCTACCTCCTCTGCTGTTTCCTTTGCAACTGAGCCCCTTCAGTCTGCTTCTTATGGCTTAGCTCCACCCCCTCAGCCTGGGAGCCAATTGGCTGCTCACCTGCCCAGGTGCAGAGCGTGACTCGCTGGGTGCATTCGCTCGCCTTGCAGGTGATGGGGGTGAAGCCCATCACAGTGGACATGCACTTTGCAATGCACTGTGGGGCTGGTTTGCTATCTGACTGGGGGGATGCTGCATTTGGACATGGCTGATGCTTCGTGTGAGGGACGCCAGGAGTGCTCTGGCTGAGAACACGCCCTGCATGAATTGAAGACTAGCTCTGGTCATGGGCACACTCAGATCACACCTCCCAAGGCTGAGTGTGAGAAGAAAGGTCACTTGGCAGCTTGATTTCTGGCTTCTGAGGAGGAACATGCTGTGAGTGCTCTGCTGCCCATCTCAGTGCTCAGAACATCCCGTCTGCCAGCTCCAAAGACCTTCACATCCTGTTGCCCAGGTGCTCTTCTCTGCTGCTGTGGTCTTCAGTGACCACAGCACATGCCTCTCCCCTGGTACCTCTACGATAGCTACATTCCCGCCTCCCCTCATTTACTGGGATGGGAACCAGAGCCCACCTGGACATACATGCAAGGGAAGACGTTCTCCTCTGCCTCAGTTGTAAACCAGACTCTGCAGAGCATCGGTGCCAGAATGCAGGCTGAGGGAAGGGAGGTTTTTGTCTCAGTTCCCCATCTGACTCTATCACTGTGAGCTACGCTACCACTGCTGTACCACATGCTACAGTAATAATCAGCATCGTCTTCTGCTTGGGCATTGGTGATGGTTAAATAACCCACATTGCCAGAGGTGGAACCAGTGAACCGATCTGGGATCCCATCGCCTCTGTTGGTGGTACCGTACAGCACAAAGCGAGGGGCTTGCCCAGGTTTCTGTTGGAACCAGGCTATGGTATTCATGCTACTGCTGACGGTACAGGAGAGTTTCACGGTGTTTCCCGGAGACACTGACGCTGATGATGGTTGAGTCAGGGTGGGCTGTGAGTTGGACCCTGTAATGAGAATAAATGACTATAAATTACCTGTGCACACAAGACCGGTTAGCTGCTACTGAAGTCCCACCGTGCTGACAATCTGAAGAGCTCTTCCTGTGCATGATTTGGAAGAAAACATCTACTGCTATTTGTTCCGAAACTTCGGAATGTAATAGTGTCTCACCGGAGCAGTAAGTGAGCAGCGCGAGGAGCAGAGGGGCCCAGGCCATGGTGGGAATCCAGACGAGCTCGGCTTCCAAACGGGTCTGTGGCTGGGACCCTCCGATTCGCTCTTAAACCCCCAGCGCTGGAGATGGGCCCCTTCATGCAAATCTGCTCCCTGGCTGCTGCTAGCACCTCCCTCCTGCTATGCGAGGGGCAGAGGCACAGGGAGAACCTCTCTGTATAAATCACCCTCTGTCCAGAAGCAGGGGGGGGACTGGGTTTCTTTTTACCTGCGGCGTGGAATGCACAGAGCCCCAGAGATGAGGCGCTCTGGCTGAGCAATCAGGAACATTTACTATTTGTTTATCGGTGGCAATGGGCTCGCTGCTGAACGGGTCCCGGATGCAGAGACACTCTCCCCTTCGAAGAGCCTCCCGTAAGGTTGGTCTGCACTGCACAGTGAACTCCGGGGATCTGTACTCCGGGAGCGCCTGGCTGAGAACAGACACTGCAAAGTAACACTGGACTCACTGCCAGCCTAGGCCGAGCTGCTACATCTGCCCTGGAGCTGCAGTCACTATGTGTGGTGCTAAGACTTCTGGGGCACGTCCCAGGGGCCTTAGCGCTGCTCTGTTCATTCTATCCCAGTGCATTGTGGGAGAATTTGTCTGTCCTTTCTGGGCACGGGGTGGAAGTGGTGTGAACATGGCAAAGCATTCAGGGAATTGCCTCCTGGCTGGGCACAGACAGAGAGGGTCACGTCGCGTTGGAGGACACACAGGAGCGGGTGGGGAAGGAGCTGGGAAATCATTGCATACCTAGACTGAGGGCAGCAGGGAGTCGGCTCGGAGACAGATGTCGGAGTTGTGGCTAGTGTCACTGGCAAAACAAAAGGGGGGATGGGAGACAGGTTGGACGTGTCGGCTGCAGCAGAGGTGGGCAGGAACAGGTCAGCCTGACACAAAGCTCCTGTGGGATCCCCGGGGGCAGAGGGGGCTGGTGACGGCATTAGAAGAGAAGAGTGATGGGGTTGAAGTCTCAGGAAGGAGGGATGAGTTCAGTATCTGCACTTCGCATCGACTCCAGGTGCGGGACGTCGGAGTCAGGGCGGCCAAAGCAGAGGATGTCACAGGACTCAAGGCGACGGCGGATCAGGGCTGGGTCCCATGTTTTAGCCACTGGGACATGTCTCATGTACCGTGTGTTGGGTAAGAACAGGAGGAGATTCCATGTCTCCAAAATTAAACCGGCTCTTCGCTCAGAGAACTAGTTACAGAGACGCTGCAGCTGCTGCTGACGGTTCCAATCATGTGCCCACAGACTGGCCTCCCGGTGCCTCCTCCAAACTCTTCCTCCTGCAGCCTGAGCTCCCCCCTCCCGCTTCCCTGCAGGTTGCTCCAGGACAGGCAGGAAGCATCTGATTGTCTATGTGCTGCGGAGTAAGAGGTGGCGACATGTGATGAGGCTGAATGAGTAGAGGAGCAGGAGGTGGTGGTGGGGAGGCAGGAGTCCGAGATGACCCCCACATGGTTGCTGGCATTGGAGAAGGCAGGAAGTGGAGGGGGCTGAGGAGTTACAATGAGAAGTTTAGGCTTGGCTGTGCGTAGCTGGAGCTGGCAATGAGCCGCCCAAGCGAAGAGTCAGAGACAGCCACGTGCGTGGTGCTGGCTGGAGGGGGGACGAGTCACACGTGGGAAGGGAGATTTGTGAGTCCCGAGCACAGAAATGACATGTGAGGCAATGGGGCTGGGTCGCACACACAGGGAATGGGGTGGGGGGTGGGGAAGAGGCAGGAACGAGGCCAGAGCCCTGTGGAGTCCCACAGAGAGGGGGAGTGGGGAGGAGACATTGCTGAGGGAGCAGAGAGAAATGGGAGGACAACTAGTCCCCTGTGTCTACGCTAATGTTCATCGGGAAATCTCCTGCCGTTACACCCCACTGGTGCTAGCAGTAATGGGAACCCTAGTGCAGACAGTGTTTTACCCCCATGTCACCTCACCCTGCTCAGAGCAGGGGGCAGGGCACTGCTGGGCAGGGCTGCCCAGACGGAGGAGCAAGTGGGGCAATTTGCCCCAGGCCCCAGACCCCACAGGGGCTCCCACGAGAGTTTTCAGGGGCCCCCATGAGAGTTTTCGGAGGGTTTTCAGCGGTAGGTCCTTCAGTGCCGCCGAACACACCCGGATTGAGTTAAGGACCCGCTGCCGAATTCCCGGAGCTCCTTCCACTCAGACCCAGTGCGGAAGGACTTCCGCCGCCAAAGACCCCAGGCCCCCAAATCCTCTGGGCAGCCCTGCTGCTGAGGGGTTATGGAAGGTGCTAGTATCAGGCCAGGCTCTAGCGGATGGGGGTCAGGGAGGAGGGGGAGCTTTGGGACACAGCCACCAACACTCCTGCTTTGGCTAGGACAGCCCCGGCCTTTCCTGCAGCGGGACACTGACTCTGCAGCCAGCAGATGAACTTTTCTATTGAGGTTCTTATGCCGCACCCGTCACTGCGGTACCTGAACACCGAGACTGGCCCACGGGGAACTGGACATGGCCACAGGCCTGTGGCTTGCTGGGCTGCAGGGGCCAGGAGAAGCAGGAGCCATGGAGGCACTAATGAACTTCTGGAGGAGACCAGGGAAGCTGCAAAGCAGCTGGGATGGGGCCAGGGAGCAGGTTCTCGGGAGGAGGGATTTTGATATAATCTATTATCTGATACACCCTGTGTCTGGAGACTTCATCCAGCCCTGGCAACTAGAATAGACTAAAGGATCTGATAGATCTTTCCTACATTTCCTCTAATTTCCAGGCCATTCAGGGTGTTGTCCAGCTTGTGGGGTAATACAGGGGAACTGGGTCAGGGGAGACGTGTCTCTGTACCCCAGGAGCACGTGGCCATCTGCTCCCAGTTTGACCCCGGCAGTGGTGGGTCTGTAACACAGGGATCTATAAGGCAGGAAAAGCTGCTCCTTGTAAAGAGACTGAGTGGAAAACATAGGAGTAGCTGACATCTCCCCCAGGGAGAGTGAATGGGCAGTGCATGGAGCAGCGCCCCCTGCTGACAGGAAGTTGCTTAAATTCCAAAGAAGGAACAATCAGCGTCTGATGTATTGAAGGGAGGAAGCAAATTGTGCAGCCAGTGCAGAGCCCAGGCTGGAGGAAATGAAGACAGGGGAGGTTTTTGTCTCAGTTCCCCATCTGGCTGGATCACTGTGATTCACACTACTAGCCCACACAATACAGTAATAGTCAGCCTCATCCTCTGCCTGGACACCGGTGATGGTCAGGGCAGTGTTGTTACCGGATATGGACCCAGAGAACCGGGCAGGGATCCCGGAGGGTCTGCTATTGGTGCTGTATATAAGCGTCCGAGGAGCAGAGCCTGATTTCTGCTGGAACCAGCCTGGAGCATTGCTGCTGGTGATGGCTCCAGAGCTCAGGCTGCAGGACAGAGTGACAGCCCCTCCTGGGGTCACCGACATCGAGGGCTCCTGAGTCACCACGGGCTGCGAACTGACCCCTGAAATCAACATTACAAACACACTCAGCACAAGGACTCCGGATCCTCACAGACAAACCTCCTCACCTGCAAGTGCCCTTCATATTTTTGTCACTATAGCAAACAATTCCCTCACCTGAGCAGTACGTGAGCAGCGTGAGGAGCAGAGGGGCCCAGGCCATGGTGGGAATCCAGACGAGCTCGGCTCCCTGAGGCAAACGGGTCTGTGGCTGGGACCCTCCGATTCTCTCTTAACCCCCCAGCGCTGGAGAACGGCCCCTTCATGCAAATCCACTCCCTGTACATTGGCTGCAGGTTTTTAAAAAACCTTAATCCTCAGTTTTAACAACAAAGACACTCACATTTCAAATACAACTTCCAGATTAGGCTTTATTTTAAATAGGATTTGTTATTTTTTTTAAAAAGTACCTCCCTATAAATTTGTACATTTTCAATTATTATGTCAAGTTCAAATTGAAACAGGTTTTGCTAGTATTATTTATTGTAAGGGGTCCTTACTTTAACCTACTCCTTAAATAATATTTAACACAACCAGATGGTGCCATCACACAGACTGACCAGTTCTCTCTAACTGCCTGTGCAGAGAGCTGGATCTCAGAGAAATGTTTATTGTTAGTTATGGGGAAACACACTTTTAAAAGCTGCGCATGTAGCAGAGAAAATCTGATCACTACTTAGACTCCCTGACCAATTTCTTAGTCTGTAGGCAGCAGTTGCAACTACCTGCATGGATGCAAACATCAATATTACCTGGTGCCAAACACTCTGTAGTGACTGATAGCTAGATCATCCCCTGAGATCGAACAGGAGCGCTGTAGGGCTGAACAGGAGCATCTATATCTTGAGCCAAAGGACTAAGGAGCAGATTTTTAAAGGTCCCTAGTTAAATCTTTATGCGTCTAAATCCCTTTAGAAGTCCGGTCCTAAGTCCTGTCCTTGGTATCTGCGCTATGTTCTGGACAGACGGGGAAGCGCGAGCCACCCTGAATGGAGGGTGATGCTACAGCACCTCCCTGTGCCCCCTTGTCCCTGGCTTTTCTAGCTACTCCCCTGTCCTCCCGGCCCCTCACAGTGACAGTGAAACAAACTTGGATCATTCCCGCGGAGTCAGCCTCACTGGGCCAAATCCAGCGGGGGGCGGAAGGGGATGTCGGTTCCATGTGGGTACAGCTAGGGGTGCTCAGCTCTGAATTTGGCCTTTGGTCTATGAACGGCTGTTACGGGGCTGCTGGGAGGGGTCGTTAGCGTAACGTTAGCGCAGCACGTCTGACGTGTAGAGAGCAATGGACGAGCTTTGCATCGCTGGGCACACAGATATTTTCTATCACATGCACATGGAGAGGAGTCACTGTCACCACCACTGCAGTGCAGCCGGGCCAGCGTCCCCCATGCTGCCCCTCACGCGTGGACACGTGCCCTGGACACCCCCAGAACTAACTCATTCCCCTCCTGCCAGCCTCCTTCCAGCTCCCCTTTGCCGTGATGCCTACAAACATATTGCCAGCAGTCAGGCCATGGGTGTGCTAAGACTCTTCCCATCCCGCTGCCAGGATTGTCTCATTGCTGCCTTCTGCCACCCACAGGCCGGTCTGTCGCCCCCTGTTGTCTCTTGTCTCATACTGAGATTGTTCCCTCCTTAGCCATGACCATCTCTGTGTTCTGTGTTTGTACAGAGCCCAGCACAACCGGGACCTGGGCTGTGACCTGTCCTCCCAGGGGCTACAGAAATACAGATACGCAATAATCACAGTGATGCAGCCACCTCTGAAGGACATTCCAGGGCAACATTTTGCAGAGATGTTCAGCATTAAATGTAATGTTGGTTAAATTGCATGTAATGAAAAAAACACTTTGCAAAGAAATACCCAGCAACGCCATTGAGAAGTGGTTCATGAACCTAAATCAGTAAATTTGGGTGCCCCCGATTTTGTCTCACTCCTCCCCCACCACTCGGTCTGAATGAGGGATCTGAAAGGACGCAGCTGTTCAAACACTAGGGTCTGTGCGCCAGACTCTTGAAGACAAATTTGTATTGCAAAGTTACTTTTTTCAATTAGAAACAGTTCAGGATACAAGTGTAAGGAGACAGCGCCCCCTGGAGCCCAGTCGTAACTGAATCATGTCGCCCATCTGCAGAACAGTAGATGGGGAAAATCCAGGTGCACCTCAAATCACATTTTATTCTCTCCAGTCTCTGGTGCCAAGAGTCAGAGCTGCACCACATCACTATCCTGCCCCACAGCAGCTCGGGAAATCCAGCTGCTTCTCGCATCCCATTGAATTTTCTCCAATCTCTGGAGTTTAAGGAGAGATTCATTACAGGTCCCAGCTACATCCAGCTCAGTTTGCCATTTGTGAGTATGGCTGTGTGTTATTGTGTCCCTCCAACTCACCTCCTGGGCTCATATTTGCATGTAGGAATAGCTAGGACTGGGGAACCCTTGTGACTCCTCAGATACACGTACAGCAGGACTGGGGCGAGTGGTGGGGTCTTTACTGGGAGGTGGCTCTCAATGTGGCTTCTGAGTCTTGTTTCGCCTGGTCATTTGGCAGGTTAAGCCTTTCCTACCGGGGCAGATTGTATCATGGCCAGATCCGTCCCTTTCCTACCCTGGCTCGGCTTGTGTGTGCAATGCCTGGGCTCTGGGATCTAACACCTCGCTCCGCAGGCTCTGAGTTTCACTGAAGAATGAGCTGGTATTTAATAGACACAAACTACCTCCTCTCACAGCATGGATCTGGGAACTGGATTTTGGAACGTTTTCTTTAGGATTATAACTGAATCTCATTGCTGCAGCCAGACTGCACTGGCGGGGAGTGGGGGGGGGAGGGAGGATGTGGGGAGGTGTCAAATCCTGGTCCCACTGAAGGTGATGATAAAACTGTTGTTCAGTTCAGTGGGACAAACATTTTGCCTTAAATTTCCAGAACAAGTTAGTGAGCTGTAGTGTGACCAGATGTCCCTATTTTATAGGGACAGTCTCCATATTTGGGTCTTTTTTCTTCTACAGGTGCCTATTACCCCCCATCCCCTGTCCCAATTTTTCACCCTTACTGTCTGGTCACCCTAGTGAACAGTGATCACAGGGGACTGGGACAGAGCATGGGGACACCTCAGTGCTTTCAGACTGGGTGAATGATCATAACTTAGGGCTGACACATGATGAACTCATACAGCATTGAAGGAGGAAGGGGAAGGTTTGTGTCTGAGCTCCCCATCTGGCTGTGTCACTGTGCAGCACTCCCAGACCACGCAGCACAGTAATAATCAGCCTCATCCTCTGCTTGGACACTGGTGATGGTTAAGTAGCAGGTTGTATTAGAGGCGTCTTTGGAACCAGAAAAGCGACTGGGGACCCCCGAGCCCTGGTGTTTGTCTGACTCTTTGTTGTACCTCAGAAGGTATCTTGGGCTGTTCCCATCTTTCTGTTGGTACCAGACGACACTTCCAAATGTGGATCCACTGCTGAGGGCACAGGAGAGTTTAACTGTGTTGCCAATGGACACTGACACTGAGGGCGGCTGAGTCAGAGTAAACTGGGAGAGGGAACCTGGAAAGAAAGAGAAAATGCAGCATGATCGTCATGGCTTGGAGTTAACGCCTGCACATTTCCTGCTGAGCCAGGGGTCTGGGAATCAGCAATATGCAGGAATTCAGTCAAAAGTCACTTTAAATTACCAGAAACCCTCCCCTTTACCAGAGCAGTAAGTGAGCAGCGTGAGGAGCAGAGGGGCCCAGGCCATGGTGGATCCAGACAAGCTCGGCTTCCTGAGGTAAGCGGGTCTGTGGCTGGGACCCTCCGATTCTCTCTTAAACCCCCAGAGCTGGAGAACGGCCCCTCCATGCAAATCTGCTCCCTGCTCACTGGCTGCTGCTGTAGAGTTTGTGTGCACCAGGGGGGTTCTCATTCGCGTTCTCAGCCTCCGCACTGCAAACACCTCCTGATCCGAGTGTGTCCTTCCTCCTATTGGACACTGCTGGCTAGTTACCTTCTGTTAAGCCCCTTTGAGTCCTGGGTTCTTTTCAGCCCTCTCCCTTTTGTGTTTTGGGCTAATATTTTGTAGACCCCAATAAACTGGGGCTTGAACACTTCAAATAGGATGGGGCCAAACACAATGACTGACAGGGACAATCTCTAAAGGGACGACTCCTGTTGATAATTTGCTCAGGTTTGTATCAGGTCTGTATCAAGCCAGCTTGGCATTTTTACTATAAGTTGCCATGGGTGTGGATTCCTTGTTTCCCAGCCCCTCAGCAGCAGCGGGACAGTGATTGTAGCTCCCCCGGCTAGGGAAGAGAGAGAACGTTTATGTGGTAACAGTTAGGGGTGAAAGGTCCTGGGGTGGTCGGGGTTTGTTCTGAATTCAGTGCTGCCGGCTGCCGGCTGGGAGAACAAACCCCAGGGGGATGAGTCTGCTGAGCAGCCGCGGGGCCCAGCTGAAGGGCAGGAGGTTCCATGGCAGACAGGCGGGAGGTTTGTGACGTGTGACGCACGGGGGCTGGGGGGGGGCTGGGAGGAGTGTGACACTGGAGGCGGGTGTCAGAGCCGTTCTTGGGACCCACCAGGTGCTACAATCTACAAGACCTAGTAGCTGCAGCTCAGCGCCTGTCTCTGAGTCGTGGGCCACCTGGCTCCCATGTGCTGTCCCAGGAAAAGGGTTGGTTCTCACAGTGCTCCAGCCAGCCCAGCAGGGGGCGACAATTACACTCGATTTACGTACAGAGAGTGACCTGTAGAACCTGCTCCTCAGCCATCAGACTGTCCTGGGTTAGCTCTGGGTCACAGGGGAGTTCAGTTTTCACGGCCATTTAACTGATACCAGTGGAGGTGTTATTAGAGTCACCAGATGGGCCTATCTCAGCGAGTACTACAAGTTCTGTTGAACTGACTGTTAGATCTCGGCGGCATGGTTCTTTTGTAGCAGCTGATCCTATACCAGAAAAAAACTGTTCACTTCTTACTCTCTGTAGAGCAAGACAGTAGAGCTCAGCATTATTACACAGAGACATTTTATACTAGCTCTAAATGGGCAGGATTACTGCACCCACCACTGCAGTGCAGCCACCTCTGCAGAACATTCCTGGGCAACTTTTTCTTGCACAGTTTGACATTAAATGTACGTGTTAAAAAAATCTTTACAAATCAGTGTCCAGCAGCTACACCAGAGCAGTTATTTATAAATCTCCAACCTAACTCAATGCACTGGGGTTCCTTCAATGCTCTGTCTCACCTCTACCCCACCCAATCTTTCTGCACCAGGGATTGGACAGGAAGCAGCTGTTTGAACACCACAGACTGGTGCACACACAGGTGAAGATAAATATGTGTCAGTTACTTAATTCCATTGTAGACAGTTCACAGTGCAAATGCAGGGAGACGTCGCCCTCTGGTGCAGAGTCGTAACCGATCCCCGTCACTGAGCTGCAGAAGAGTAGATGGGGAAAATCCAAGTACCTCCCAAATCCCATTGTTTTCTTTCCATCTCTGGAGTTTAAGGAGAGATTCATTGTCGTTCCCAGCTACAGACAGCCCAGATTGTCTTATGAATGTGTCTGTGTGTTAATATGTCCCTACAACTCCCCTCCCGTGCTACTATTTCACAAGTAGAGATAGCCCGGACTTAGGAACACCCGGTGACTTGTCAGATACGTGGATAGCAGGACTGAGGAGTGAAAGTGCTGGGGGGCTTTACTACTCACTTGCTCTCAATGTGGCTTCTGTGTGTTGTGTAGCCTGATCATTTTGCAGGCTTGGCCCTTGGTAATGGGGCTGTTCTTATCAGGACCCTGTCTCTGTTCTTTTCCTGCCCTGGCTTTGTGTGTGTGAAATGCCTGGGCTCTGGGACCTAACATCCGGCTGTTTGGGCTCTGAATCTCGCTGGGTTGGCACTGCAGGGTGACCTGGTATTTCACGGACAGGAGTCTCTCCTCCCACGGCATGTACTTGGGAAGGGGACATTGGAGGGTTTTCTTTGGGATTATCACTGGATCTGGGTACCACTGTGAGTTTTCATAAAGGGTCTCATCCTCATCCCATGGACAATAAATGACAAATGCCCATTGCGTCACGGGACCCAAGATTTGACCTTAAATGTGCAGATCTTGATAGTCCTTAGTAGTGCCCCTCACTGGTGATTGGAATGTGCCTAGTTAAACCCCAACACATCTGCGTGGAGGAGCATCGCGCCCAGACACACACAGACTGGAGCCATGCGCCATACGGGCTGCTGGAACACAAGGGTTTTGTGTAAGTTCTTGTCTGGCTGCATCACTGCGCTGCACCCCACTCCCTGTGCCACAGTAATAACCAGCCTCATCGTCTGCTTGGACATCGGTCATGGTGATGGTTGGGTTGCTGGTTGTATTAGTCGCATCTTTGGACCCGGAGAAGTGACTGGGGACCCAGTGCCCTGGTGCTTGGCAACATTGGATTTGTACCACAGAAGATATTTTCAGCTGGTGCCAGGTGGCGTGTGGGATCGGGGACCCACTGCTGATGGTGCAGGAGAGTTGAACAGTGCAGCTTGTTCCAGCTTGAGTTGCTGCCCACAGTCCTTTTCGTACCAGGTCTGGTCTTGTCTGAATCAGTTCTCGCTTTGGTTTTGCAGCCTCCTCTATTATTGTCTGGCATGAGGCTTTCACCTCCCCCAGCGCTCGGTTTGCCGCCTGTAACTGTGTCTCCAGGGCCTGTATTCGACTTGGCGTCCCTTGCCCAACTCTCTCAACCATCTGCCCCAAGCTGTCCAGTCCACGGACCTCGGCCCTGCCTCTGAGCCCCTGGCCCAAGAGCCCGTGTCCAAGTGAGGGTCGTCCTATGGTCAGCTCGTCCATGCAGTACCCATCTTGTAACAGGGCTGGGACATCACATTAGGCCAGTCTCTATCTATAAATACAGGCCGGGGAGGTCTCTTAGTAGCTGACCCTCCGCTTGTTCATCTGACCCTGTATTTCAATGTCTAGCTCCACTGCTGGGCACACTCCTGTCTCTCCATGGAGGGGAGGGGGAGCTTTGGGACACAGCTACCAACACTCCTGCTTTGGCTAGGACAGCCCCGGCCCTTCCTGCCGCGGGACACTGACTCTGCAGCCAGCAGATGAACTTTTCTATTGAGGTTCTTATGCCGCCCCCATCACTGCGGTACCTGAGCACTGAGACTGGCCCACAGGGAACTGGACATGGCCACGGGCCAGTGGCTTGCTGGGCTGCAGGGGCCAGGAGGAGCAGGGGCCAGGGAGGCACTAATGAACTTCTGGGGAGAATCAGAGAAGCTGCAAAGCCGCTGGGACAGGGCCAGGGAGGAGGTCCTAGGAAGGAGGCATTTTCATATCGTATATTATCTGTATCTGAACACTTCATACCATATCATATCAAACATTCTCTGCTACACCCTGTATCTGGACACTTCATGCAACCCCGGCAACTGGAATGGACTAAGGGATCTGATAGATCTTTCCTACATTTCCTCTAACTTCCAGGACATTCAGGGTGTGGTCCAGCTGGTGGGGTAACAAAGGAGAACTGTGCTAGGGGAGACGTGTCTCTTTACCCAAGGAGCATGTGGCCGTCTGCTCCCAGTTTGACCCAGGTAGTGGGTGTAACGCAGGGATCTATAAGGCAGGAATAGTTGTTCCTGCCAGACAGACCAAGCAATGAGCATAACAGTGGCTGACATCGCCCCCAGAGGGAGAGAATGGGGAGTGGGTGGAGCAGCACCCCCTGCTGACAGCAAACGGCTGAAATTCTTAAGAAGAAGTAATCAGTGTGTGATGTACTGAAGGGAGGAAACAATTGTGCAGCCAGTGCAGAGCCCAGGCTGGAGGGGATGGCGGGGTGAAGACAGGGGAGGTTTTTGTCTCAGTTCCCCATCTGGCTGGATCACTGTGATATCTATTACTACTGCTACCTGTATGCACAGCACAGTAATAGTCAGCCTCATCCTCTGCCTGGACACCGGTGATGGTCAGGGCAGCGTTGTTACCGGATATGGACCCAGAGAACCGGGCAGGGATCCCGGAGGGTCTGGTATTGGTGTATATAAGTGTCCGAGGAGCAGAGCCTGGTTTCTGCTGGTACCAGGCTGGATAGTTGCCGGTGGTGACGGCTCCAGTGCTCAGGCTGCAGAACAGAGTGACAGCCCCTCCTGGGGTCACCGACATCGAGGGCTCCTGACTCACCACGGGCTGCGAACTGACCCCTGAAATCAACATTACAAACACACTCAGCACAAGGACTCCGGATCCTCACAGACAAACCTCCTCACCTGCAAGTGTCCTTCATATTTTTGTCACTGAAGAAACAATTCCCTCACCTGAGCAGTACGTGAGCAGCGCGAGGAGCAGAGGGGCCCAGGCCATGGTGGGAATCCAGACGAGCTCGGCTTCCTGAGGCAAACGGGTCTGTAGCTGGGACCCTCTGATTCTCTCTTAAACCCCCAGCGCTGGAGAACGGCCCCTTCATGCAAATCTGCTCTATGTTCATTGGCTGCAGGTCTTTTGAAAATCTAAATCGTATTAACAAGTACATAGACACTCAAGTTTCAAATTTAACCTCAAATTCATTTTAAATAATGTTTTTTCTTAAAAAAAAGTAACTCCCCATAAAACTGTACATTTTCATGTATTATTTCAAGTTCAAATTGAAACAGGGTTTTGCTGTTATTAATTTAATACAAAGGGCTTTACTTAAATCTACTTCCTGAATAATATTTAGAACAAGTAGGTGGTGCTAGCACACAG
This sequence comes from Chrysemys picta bellii, assembly GCF_011386835.1. Taxonomy (NCBI): domain Eukaryota; kingdom Metazoa; phylum Chordata; order Testudines; family Emydidae; genus Chrysemys; species Chrysemys picta. The sequence goes on along the minus strand of NC_088805.1, from coordinate 14,813,384 downwards.
ACTGACCAGTTCTGTCTAACTGCCTGTGCAGGGAGCTAGATCTAGGAGAAATGTTTATTTTTAGTTATGGGGAATCACATATTTACAAGCTACACATATAGCAGAGTAAATGTGGTCACTACTTCGTGTCTCTGACCAAATAATTTCTTAGCTGCAGCTGCTGCCTACAGCCTATCTACATGGAAGCAAACATATAAATGTTTCATGGGCCAAACACGCTGTAACGATTGTCGTCTCGATTATCACCAGGGACTGAACAGGAGAACGCGAGAGCTAAAGCAGGAGCCGCAATATCTTGAGCCAAAGGAGAACGGGGCAGATTTATGAAGGTGCCGAGCTACATCTTTGTGCATCTAAATCCCTTTACGCGGACAGAAGGGGGTGTCAGTTCCATGTGGGTACAGCTAGGGGTGCTCAGCTCTGAATCTGGCCTTTACTCTGTGAATGGCCGTTACAGGGCTGCTGAGAGGAGTCGTTACCGTAATGTTAGCGCAGCACGTCTAACGTGTAGAGAGCAATGGACGAGCTTTGCATCGCTTGGCACACAGATATTTCCTATCACGTGCACATGGAGAGGGGTCACTGCCGCCACCTCTGCAGTGCAGCCGTGCCAGCGTCCCCCATGCTGCCCTTCACGCATGGACACGCGCCCTGGGAACACCCCCAGAACTAACTCATTCCCCTCCTGCCACCCTCCCTCCAGCTTCCCTTTGCCGTGATGCCTACGAACAAACTGACAGCAGTGAGGCCATGGGTGTGCTGAGACCCTTCCCATCCCGCTGCCAGGATTGTCTCATTGCTGCCTTCTGCCACCCACAGGCCGGTCTGTCACCCCGTTGTCTCTTGTCTCAAACTGAGATTGTTCCCTCCTTAGCCGGGACCGTCTCTGTGTTCTGTGTTTGTACAGCGCCCAGCACAATGGGGACCTGGGCCGTGACCTGTCCTCCCAGGGGCCACAGAACTACAGATACGTAATAATCACAGTGATTCAGCCACCTCTGAAGGACATTCCTGGGCAACATTTTTGTAATATAGGCATTAAATGTAATATCAGTTAATTGAATTGTAATTAAAAAAAAACCTCATTCCAAATAAATACCCAACAATTATAATGAGAAGTGGTTCATAAATCTACAACTATATCAGTACATTTGGGTGTCTCTGATTTTGTGTCTCACTCCTTCCCCACCACTCGGTCTGAATGAGGGATCTGAAAGGACGCAGCTGTTCAAACACCACGGTCTGTGCACCAGACTCTTTAAAAATGTGTATTGAACAGTTACTTTATTCCATTGTAAACAATTAATGATACAAGTGCAGGGAGACAGCGCCCCCTGCTGCCCAGTCAAAACTGAACTATGTCACCCATCTGCAGAAGAGTAAACGGGAAAAATCCAGGTGTATCCCAAATCCCATTTTATTCTCTTCAGTCTCTGGAGTTTAAGGAGAGATCCATGACAGGTCCCAGCTACCTACAGCCCAGTTTGCCATTTATGAGTGTGGCTGTGTGTTATTGTGTCCATCCAATTAGTCCCTCTGGGCTAATATTTACTTTAAGAATAGCTAGGTCTTGGGAACTCCCATGACTTATCAGGTATGCCTACAGCAGGACTGGCGCGAGTGGTGGGGTCTTTACTACTTGGTTGCTCTCAATGTCCCCACCATGGGGAGCCCCTTCTGTGTCTTGTTTATCCTGGTCATTTTGCAGGCTCGGTTGCTCCTCGTGGTGCTGTTCATATCATGGGCAGGATCTGTTCCTTTCCTACCCTGGCTTTGTTCGTGTGTGAGAAATGCCTGGGCTCTGGGATCTAACACCCAGCTGTTCGGGCTCTGAATCTCACTGGGTTGGCACTGCAGGGTGAGCTGGCATTTAACAGATAGGTGTCTCTCCTCCCATGGCATGCATTTGGGAACGGGACATTGGAGTGTTTTAGGCGGATTATCACTGGATCTGGGTACCGCAGTGAGGCTCCATAAGGGGTCTAACCCTGGTCCCATGGACAGTGAATGGCAAAATGCCCAATGGGTCAACGGGCCCAAGATTTGGCCTTCAATGTCCAGACCCTGATAATCCTTAGTAGTGCCCCTCACTGGTGACTGGAATGTGCCTAGTTAAATCCCAACACGTCTGCGTGGAGGAGCGTCACACCCAGACCCACACAGACTGGAGCCACGTGCCGTACGGGCTGCTGGAACACAAGGGTTTTGTCTAAGTTCTCCGTCTGGCTGCATCACTGTGCAGCATCCCACTCCCTGTGCCACAGAAACAACCAGCTCGTCTAAGCAGTACCAATCTTGTAACGGGGCTGGGACATGAGGCCAGTCTCTGCCTACAATTACAGGCTAGGGGAGGTCTCTTGATTGACTGACCCTCCACTTGTTCATCTCACCTTGTATTTCTATGTCTAGCTCCACGGCTGGGCACACTCCTGTCTCTCCATGTGCACAAAAAACGTGCACCAGCAAATGCCAATCTAGTCTTACAGCTGGGAGTCTGCACCCGCGAACTAGCGCCTGCCCGCACCTGGAGTCAATCAGTCCTCTCAATTCACGGCCAGCCACGTTAGCAGTGGAGTGCGCCCCCTACCGAGGGAACATCCCAAGCCACAGACTTGGCTGTGGTAGCAATGCAAATACCCAAATCCCAGGAGTGGACAGTCCTTTCTTAGCCGACCCGTCTGACCACACTGGAAACAAACAACTGTGTTCTCCTGACTGATTTCTGGGCTTGTCCCATGATAACTGAGATGCTGCTACCTCCTCCGGTTTGTTAGGTACGGGATTGCCTAAGAATTTCTCTCCCCATATGTTCCCCTCATCTGCCCTTCCTGCTGCATTCGCTACCCTCTCAAAACACCTCTGAGTTGTCACCTGCGCCTAATTTTGCCCAGCCAGGCACTGGTCTGGCAGAATTTTCTTCTCCCAAAACTACCTGGGTCCCTGAGGTCCACGTCCCTGGACATGGCAGGAAATGTTCCTGCTGAGCCTGTCGCACGTCTCACTGTTGTTGCTGCCGTGTTGGGCGGCCAGCGTGGGGACTACACCCTCCATGTTCCCCAAAGGAGAAACAGAGCCTGAGTCTGTCTGTCTGCCCCCCCCCATGAGGCAGTCTGCCCCTTCCTCAGAGGCGGGTCCCCACAACCCCATTTCTGCCACCAATATGTGGTGGGGCGCACTCATCCTTGGAGTGCCCCCTGCATTCAGGTGCAACATGCTGGTTTCTTTGGCTCCCGGGCCGCCTTCTGCCTGTTTGCCTCTGACCCAGACCTGCTGTGGCTCAGGCCTCAGGCCTCCGGCCAAGTCACAAAGTTCAAACCCCTCCCGGGGTATCATGAACATGTGCAAATGAAACTGCCTAATTCCTCTGCCCCCTCAGGCTCCTTCAAAAACCCAATCTCAGGGCTGCCCCTGTAAGAGCCAACCCTGCCCCTGGAGCTGCTTCCCCCCTTTATCCTCCAGTTAAACCCTGGCTCTGGGCTTCTCCCTGCCAGAGACCTACCTCCTCTGCTGTTTCCTTTGCAACTGAGCCCCTTCAGTCTGCTTCTTATGGCTTAGCTCCACCCCCTCAGCCCGGGAGCCAATTGGCTGCTCACTTACCCAGGTGCAGAGCGTGACTCGCTGGGTGCATTCACTCACTTGCAGGTGATGGGGGTGAAACCCATCACAGTGGACATGCACTTTGCAATGCAGTGCGGTGCTGGTTTGCTATCTGACTGGGGGATGCTGCATTTGGACATGGCTGATGCTTCGTGTGAGGGACGCCAGGAGTGCTCTGGCTGAGAACACGCCCTGCATGAATTGAAGACTAGCTCTGGTCACGGGCACACTCAGATCACACCTCCCAGGGCTGAGTGTGAGAAGAAAGGTCACTTGGCAGCTTGATTTCTGGCTTCTGAGAAGGAACATGCTGTGAGTGCTCTGCTGGCCATCTCAGTGCTCAGAACATCCCGTCTGCCAGCTCCAAAGACCTTCACATCCTGTTGCCCAGGTGCTCTTCTCTGCTGCTGTGGTCTTCAGTGACCACAGCACATGCCTCTCCCCTGGTACCACTAAGATAGCTACATTCCTGCCTCCCCTCATTTACTGGGATGGGAACCAGAGCCCACCTGGACATACATGCAAGGGAAGACGTTCTCCTCTGCCTCAGTTGTAAACCAGACTCTGCAGAGCATCGGTGCCAGAATGCAGGCTGAGGGAAGGGAGGTTTTTGTCTCAGTTCCCCATCTGACTCTATCACTGTGAGCTATGCTACCACTGCTGTACCACATGCTACAGTAATAATCAGCATCGTCTTCTGCTTGGGCATTGGTGATGGTTAAATAACCAACATTGCCAGAGGTGGAACCAGTGAACCGATCTGGGATCCCATCGCCTCTGTTGGTGGTACCAGACAGCACAAAGCGAGGGGCTTGCCCAGGTTTCTGTTGGATCCAGGCTATGGTGTTCATGCTACTGCTGACGGTGCAGGAGAGTTTCACGGTGTTTCCTGGAGACACTGACGCTGATGATGGTTGAGTCAGGGTGGGCTGTGAGTTGGACCCTGTAATGAGAATAAATGACTATAAATTACCTGTGCGCACAAGACCGGTTAGCTGCTACTGAAGTCCCACCGTGCTGACAATCTGAAGAGCTGTTCCTGTGCATGATTTGGAAGAAAACACCTAATGCTATTTGTTCCGAAACTTCGGAATGTAATAGTGTCTCACCGGAGCAGTAAGCGAGCAGGGCGAGGAGTAGAGGGGCCCAGGCCATGGTGGGAATCCAGACGAGCTCGGCTTCCAAACGGGTCTGTGGTTGGAACCCTCCGATTCGCTCTTAAACCCCCAGCGCTGGAGATCAGCCCCTTCATGCAAATCTGCTCCCTGGCTGCTGCTAGCACCTCCCTCCAGCTATGCGAGGGGCAGAGGCACAGGGAGAACCTCTCTGTATAAATCACCCTCTGTCCAGAAGCAGGGGGGGACTGGGTTTCTTTTTACCTGCGGCGTGGAATGCACAGAGCCCCAGAGATGAGGCGCTCTGGCTGAGCAATCAGGAACATTTACTATTTATTTATCGGTGGCAATGGGCTGGCTGCTGAACGGGTCCCGGATGCAGAGACACTCTCCCCTTCGAAGAGCCTCCCGTAAGGTTGGTCTGCACTGCACAGTGAACTCCGGGGATCTGTACTCCGGGAGCGCCTGGCTGAGAACAGACACTGCAAAGTAACACTGGACTCACTGCCAGCCTAGGCCGAGCTGCTACATCTGCCCTGGAGCTGCAGTCACTATGTGTGGTGCTAAGACTTCTGGGGCACGTCCCAGGGGCCTTAGCGCTGCTCTGTTCATTCTATCCCAGTGCATTGTGGGAGAATTTGTCTGTCCTTTCTGGGCATGGGGTGGAAGTGGTGTGAACATGGCAAAGCATTCAGGGAAACCCCTTCCAGCTGGGCACAGACAGAGAGGGTCACGTCACGTTGGGGACACACAGGAGCGGGTAGGGAAGGAGCTGGGAAATCATTGCATACCTAGACTGAGGGCAGCAGGGAGTCGGCTCGGAGACAGATGTCGGAGTTGTGGCTAGTGTCACTGGCAAAACAAAAGGCGGGATGGGAGACAGGTTTGGACGTGTCGGCTGCAGCAGAGCTGGGCAGGAACAGGTCAGCCTGACACAAAGCTCCTGTGGGATCCCCGGGGGCAGAGGGGGCTGGTGACGGCATTAGAAGAGAAGAGTGATGGGGTTGAAGTCTCAGGAAGGAGGGATGAGTTCAGTATCTGCACTTTGCATCGACTCCAGGTGAGGGAGGTCGGAGTCAGGGCGGCCAAAGCAGAGGATGTCACAGGACTCAAGGCGACAGTGGATCAGGGCTGGGTCCCATATTTTAGCCACTGGGCCATGTCTCATGTACCGTGTGTTGGGTAAGAACAGGAGGAGATTCCATGTCTCCAAAATTAAACCGGCTCTTCACCCAGAGAACTAGTTACAGAGACGCTGCAGCTGCTGCTGACGTTCCAATCATGTGCCCACAGACTGGCCTCCCAGTGCCTCCTCCAAACTCTTCCTCCCGCAGCCTGAGCTCCCCCTCCCGCTTCCCTGCAGGTTGCTCCAGGACAGGCAGGAAGCATCTGATTGTCTATGTGCTGCGGAGTAAGAGGTGGCGACATGTGATGAGGCTGAATGAGCAGAGGAGCAGGAGGTGGTGGTGGGGAGGCAGGAGTCTGAGATGACCCCCACATGGTTGCTGGCATTTGAGAAGGCAGGAAGTGGAGGGGGCTGAGGAGTTACAATGAGAAGTTTGGGCTTGGCTGTGCGTAGCTGGAGCTGGCAATGAGCCGCCCAAGCGAAGAGTCAGAGACAGCCACGTGCGTGGTGCTGGCTGGAGGGGGGACGAGTCACACATGGGAAGGGAGATTTGTGAGTCCCGAGCACAGAAATGACGTGTGAGGCAATGGGGCCAGGTCGCACACACAGGGAATGGGGTGGGGGGTGGGGAAGAGGCAGGAACGAGGCCAGAGCCCTGTGGAGTCCCACAGAGAGGGGGAGTGGGGAGGAGACATTGCTGAGGGAGCAGAGAGAAATGGGAGGACAACTAGTCCCCTGTGTCTACGCTAATGTTCATCGGGAAATCTCCTGCCGTTACACCCCACTGGTGCTAGCAGTAATGGGAACCCTAGTGCAGACAGTGTTTTACCCCCATGTCACCTCACCCTGCTCAGAGCAGGGGGCAGGGCACTGCTGGGCAGGGCTGCCCAGACGGAGGAGCAAGTGGGGCAATTTGCCCCAGGCCCCAGACCCCGCAGGGGCTCCCACGAGAGTTTTCGGAGGGTTTTCAGCGGTAGGTCCTTCAGTGCCGCTGAACACACCCGGATTGAGTTAAGGACCCGCTGCCGAATTCCCGGAGCTCCTTCCACTCAGACCCAGTGCGGAAGGACCTCCGCCGCCAAAGACCCCAGGCCCCCAAATCCTCTGGGCAGCCCTGCTGCTGAGGGGTTATGGAAGGTGCTAGTATCAGGCCAGGCTCTAGCGGATGGGGGTCAGGGAGGAGGGGGAGCTTTGGGACACAGCCACCAATACTCCTGCTTTGGCTAGGACAGCCCCGGCCTTTCCTGCAGCGGGACACTGACTCTGCAGCCAGCAGATGAACTTTTCTATTGAGGTTCTTATGCCGCACCCGTCACTGCGGTACCTGAACACCGAGACTGGCCCACGGGGAACTGGACATGGCCACAGGCCTGTGGCTTGCTGGGCTGCAGCGGCCAGGAGGAGCAGGGGCCATGGAGGCACTAATGAACTTCTGGAGGAGACCAGGGAAGCTGCAAAGCAGCTGGGATGGGGCCAGGGAGCAGGTTCTCGGGAGGAGGGATTTTGATATAATCTATTATCTGATACACCCTGTGTCTGGAGACTTCATCCAGCCCTGGCAACTAGAATAGACTAAAGGATCTGATAGATCTTTCCTACATTTCCTCTAATTTCCAGGCCATTCAGGGTGTTGTCCACCTTGTGGGGTAATACAGGGGAACTGGGTCAGGGGAGACGTGTCTCTGTACCCCAGGAGCACGTGGCCATCTGCTCCCAGTTCGGAGATCTATAAGGCAGGAAAAGCTGCTCCTTGTAAAGAGACTGAGTGGAAAACATAGGAGTAGCTGACATCTCCCCCAGGGAGAGTGAATGGGCAGTGCATGGAGCAGCGCCCCCTGCTGACAGGAAGTTGCTTAAATTCCAAAGAAGGAACAATCAGTGTCTGATGTATTGAAGGGAGGAAGCAAATTGTGCAGCCAGTGCAGAGCCCAGGCTGGAGGAGATGAAGACAGGGGAGGTTTTTGTCTCAGTTCCCCATCTGGCTGGATCACTGTGGTTCACACTACTAGCCCACACAATACAGTAATAGTCAGCCTCATCCTCTGCCTGGACACCGGTGATGGTCAGGGCAGCGTTGTTACCGGATATGGACCCAGAGAACCGGGCAGGGATCCCGGAGGGTCTGCTATTGGTGCTGTATATAAGCTGCCGAGGAGCAGAGCCTGGTTTCTGCTGGAACCAGCCTGGAGCATTGCTGCTGGTGATGGCTCCAGAGCTCAGGCTGCAGGACAGAGTGACAGCCCCTCCTGGGGTCACCGACATCGAGGGCTCCTGAGTCACCACGGGCTGCGAACTGACCCCTGAAATCAACATTACAAACACACTCAGCACAAGGACTCTGGATCCTCACAGACAAACCTCCTCACCTGCAAGTGCCCTTCATATTTTTGTCACTATAGCAAACAATTCCCTCACCTGAGCAGTACGTGAGCAGCGTGAGGAGCAGAGGGGCCCAGGCCATGGTGGGAATCGAGACGAGTTCGGCGTCCTGAGGCAAACAGGTCTGTGGCTGGGACCCTCCGATTCTCTCTTAACCCCCCAGTGCTGGAGAACGGCCCCTTCATGCAAATCCACTCCCTGTACATTGGCTGCAGGTTTTTAAAAAACCTTAATCCTCAGTTTTAACAACAAAGACACTCACATTTCAAATACAACTTCCAGATTAGGCTTTATTTTAAATAAGATTTGTTATTTTTTTTAAAAAGTACCTCCCTATAAATTTGTACATTTTCAATTATTATGTCAAGTTCAAATTGAAACAGGTTTTGCTAGTATTATTTATTGTAAGGGGTCCTTACTTTAACCTACTCCTTAAATAATATTTAACACAACCAGATGGTGCCATCACACAGACTGACCAGTTCTCTCTAACTGCCTGTGCAGAGAGCTGGATCTCAGAGAAATGTTTATTGTTAGTTATGGGGAAACACACTTTTAAAAGCTGCGCATGTAGCAGGGAAAATCTGATCACTACTTAGACTCTCTGACCAATTTCTTAGTCTGTAGGCAGCAGTTGCAACTACCTGCATGGATGCAAACATCAATATTACCTGGTGCCAAACACTCTGTAGTGACTGATAGCTAGATCATCCCCTGAGATCGAACAGGAGCGCTGTAGGGCTGAACAGGAGCATCTATATCTTGAGCCAAAGGACTAAGGGGCAGATTTTTAAAGGTCCCTAGTTAAATCTTTATGCGTCTAAATCCCTTTAGAAGTCCGGTCCTAAGTCCTGTCCTTGGTATCTGCGCTATGTTCTGGACAGACGGGGAAGCGCGAGCCACCCTGAATGGAGGGTGATGCTACAGCACCTCCCTGTGCCCCCTTGTCCCTGGCTTTTCTAGCTACTCCCCTGTCCTCCCGGCCCCTCACAGTGACAGTGAAACAAACTTGGATCATTCCCGCGGAGTCAGCCTCACTGGGCCAAATCCAGCGGGGGGCGGAAGGGGATGTCAGTTCCATGTGGGTACAGCTAGGGGTGCTCAGCTCTGAATTTGGCCTTTGGTCTATGAACGGCCGTTACGGGGCTGCTGGGAGGGGTCGTTAGCGTAACGTTAGCGCAGCACGTCTGATGTGTAGAGAGCAATGGACGAGCTTTGCATCGCTGGGCACACAGATATTTTCTATCACATGCACATGGAGAGGAGTCACTGTCACCACCACTGCAGTGCAGCCGGGCCAGCGTCCCCCATGCTGCCCCTCACGCGTGGACACGTGCCCTGGACACCCCCAGAACTAACTCATTCCCCTCCTGCCAGCCTCCTTCCAGCTCCCCTTTGCTGTGATGCCTACAAACATATTGCCAGCAGTCAGGCCATGGGTGTGCTAAGACTCTTCCCATCCCGCTGCCAGGATTGTCTCATTGCTGCCTTCTGCCACCCACAGGCCAGTCTGTCGCCCCCTGTTGTCTCTTGTCTCATACTGAGATTGTTCCCTCCTTAGCCATGACCATCTCTGTGTTCTGTGTTTGTACAGAGCCCAGCACAACCGGGACCTGGGCTGTGACCTGTCCTCCCAGGGGCTACAGAAATACAGATACGCAATAATCACAGTGATGCAGCCACCTCTGAAGGACATTCCAGGGCAACATTTTGCAGAGATGTTCAGCATTAAATGTAACGTTGGTTAAATTGCATGTAATGAAAAAAACACTTTGCAAAGAAATACCCAGCAACGCCATTGAGAAGTGGTTCATGAACCTAAATCAGTAAATTTGGGTGCCCCCGATTTTGTCTCACTCCTCCCCCACCACTCGGTCTGAATGAGGGATCTGAAAGGACGCAGCTGTTCAAACACCAGGGTCTGTGCGCCAGACTCTCGAAGACAAATTTGTATTGCAAAGTTACTTTTTTCAATTAGAAACAGTTCAGGATACAAGTGTAAGGAGACAGCGCCCCCTGGTGCCCAGTCGTAACTGAATCATGTCGCCCATCTGCACAACAGTAGATGGGGAAAATCCAGGTGCACCTCAAATCACATTTTATTCTCTCCAGTCTCTGGTGCCCAGAGTCAGAGCTGCAACACATCACTATCCTGCCCCACAGCAGCTGGGGAAATCCAGCTGCTTCTCGCATCCCATTGAATTCTCTCCAATCTCTGAAGTTTAAGGAGAGATTCATTACAGGTCCCAGCTACATCCAGCTCAGTTTGCCATTTGTGAGTATGGCTGTGTGTTATTGTGTCCCTCCAACTCACCTCCTGGGCTCATATTTGCATGTAGGAATAGCTAGGACTGGGGAACCCCTGTGACTCCTCAGATACACGTACAGCAGGACTGGGGCGAGTGGTGGGGTCTTTACTGGGAGGTGGCTCTCAATGTGGCTTCTGAGTCTTGTTTCGCCTGGTCATTTGGCAGGTTAACCCTTTCCTACCGGTTAGGCGCTGGAATGATCCAGGGGGGCAGTAGTAGCCTCGGGTGCAATTGGGGGGCATTGAATAAAAATAAGGGGGCGGTGGAAGCATAAAGAAGAGAATATAAGAAAATTTTGAAAAACCGTTCGTACATGTTTCATCTGTTGTGTAACATAGAGTTAAAGTTGTACTGATTACTTTATTTTCCAAATAAATTCACAAATTATAATCGATCAGGTGTCAAGTCCGCCAACAGCTCTTAACAAGCAAGTGTTGGCAGGCGAGCGTGTCGCGCATTGTCGGGAAGTCCAGCATGCATCGGCAGGAATATGTGCGTGTAATGACTTGTTTACAATATGATACTATAAATAGGCGACATGTATGAAATCTAATTTAGATTGTTTCTGAGTTGTGTAAAAAGCAGTTAACAATAGTGCAATAAGTATTTAAAATTTTTTATTCATATTCAATACCTTCGATCTTTACGGATTACGGATCACATACAAAGCAAATTGTATTATTGTTGTTTCAATAAAACAGCAATTTACACGTGAGTATTTTTATACATTTTCTTACATATCTACCGTACGTTTCTGTGTCTCTAGTGCTTACTAATAATAAAATCGTAGCAGGCTTGTGGCGGTACAGTACTATTTGAAGTGTACAGTCAATATATTTGTCATATTTTTTATTACAATATTAACAAAAACGGGAATGAAATCGTAAAAAAACTGTTAACTATTAACATTTATTTATATCTATCGAATCATCTGTGTTAATTGGTAAATAAGGCGTGTGTTAATAAGGAACAATTATTTAAATAAGGGCAAACTAAATTAAAACTATTAACTGATTTTTAATTGCATATTGATTATTTTTTAAATTAATTATTTCTTGATAAATTTAGTTTGATATTTGACAATTTAATATCAAATACATATATCTAATGCTGAGCAAAGAACAAAACCCAGTTTATTAGTTTCATTAGTATTTTAGTTTGGTTGTCTTTTGCCGTCTTACGCAAAAACCACTGTATACCTGATGTCGTGGGCGATATTCTAATAACACATCTTTCTTTACTATATTGTAGGACGTAGGTAGAAATATAGATACATAAAAGAATGCAAATTTGTCACTGCATCTTTCTGTTTGTTCGCTTAAAGAAGGTAGATTTCCAGGGGGCCGCTGAGTAATTTTATTCTGAAAAGGGGGGCGCTGAGTAATTTTTTTTCTGAAAAGGGGGCAGTAGGCCAAATAAGTTTGGGAACCTCTGTGCTAGACAGACCAAGCAATGAGCATAACAGTGGCTGACATCGCCCCCAGAGGGAGTGAATGGGGAGTGGGTGGAGCAGCGCCCCCTACTGACAGCAAACGGCTGAAATTTTTAAAAACGAGCAATGAGTGTCTGATGTATTGAAGGGAGGAAACAAACTGTGCAGCCAGTGCAGAGCCCAGGCTGGAGGAGATGACAGGGGAAGACAGGGGAGGTTTTTGTCTCAGTTCCCCATCTGGCTGGATCACTGTGATACGCATTACCAGTATGTACAACACAGTAATAGTCAGCCTCATCGTCTGCCTGGACGCCGGTGATGGTCAGGGCAGCGTTGTTACCGGATATGGACCCAGAGAACCGGGCAGGGATCCCGGAGGGTCTGCTATTGGTGTTGTATATAAGTGTCCGAGGAGCAGAGCCTGGTTTCTGCTGGTACCAGGAGGGATAGTTGCTGGTGGTGATGGCTCCAGTGCTCAGGCTGCAGGACAGAGTGACAGCCCCTCCTGGGGTCACCGACATCGAGGGCTCCTGAGTCACCACGGGCTGCGAACTGACCCCTGAAATCAACATTACAAACACACTCAGCACAAGGACTCTGGATCCTCACAGACAAACGTCCCCTCCTGCAAGTTCCTTTAATGTTCTTGTCACTGAAGGAAACAATTCCCTCACCTGAGCAGTACGTGAGCAGCGCGAGGAGCAGAGGGGCCCAGGCCATGGTGGGGAATCCAGACGAGCTCGGCTTCCTGAGGCAAACGGGTCTGTGCCTGGGATCCTCCGATTCTCTCTTAAACCCCCAGCGCTGGAGAACGGCCCCTTCATGCAAATCTGCCTGATGCTGGTGGTTTCTCATATCGAAGCTGAGCCCTGCAGATTGCCTGGGCAGAATCGCTCTCTAAGGTCCCATGTGACAGAAGGAAGAAAGGCCCCTCTGCTTTATCATTTGCTCGGGGGAAGCCAATGTGATCCCAGTGCGGAGAGCTCCGACCGGGAAATGTGCTGTCATCACTCATTTACCTGTACAAAGTACATGGATTATGATGGGTTTTCATAACCACCCCCTCCCGCACACACACACACTGGCACTGAATTAGCAGGGAGCGATTCTGGTCCCAGTAACTCTGGGTAAAGTGTCACATCCCTCTCCTGCGTGTCCTGTGGGGATGCCCTGGACTGACTGGTTCAGGCTCTAGGGCACAGCATACAGCTCTGGTGACTGACACCTGGGGAAGGAGGTGGAGATGGGACGGGAGGAGGGAAGTTGGTGGGGTCCCAGCTGGAAAATCTCTTGCTGGGAGCTCGTGTTCCTGCTCTGATCTCTGTTCAGATCCCAGCAGAGGGACAGGTCAGTGTCACCCCCAAGAATGACACGTGCTGGGTCCCAGGAGAACTTTGAATTAAACTGTTGCTGCAAAAGTCGCTTGGCTTTTAGCTTCATACCTGCTCTGGGCACATGCCCCATCTGCACCGGCCTGCCTGCTGCTCACCCCTGTCTGCCCCTTTCCCCCAAACCAGGAAACAGTGGGGTGCCTGGAATCTGAAGCAGTTTGGTGAGGGGACGGACCCTGGAGTGCAGAGGGTGGGGGGGATGCCTGTGGCTGGTTTCACACTATTGCAAATCGGAGATTTCTTTGTATAGATAAACACGCCCGAGAAGCCCAGAGAGGCTTCTGTATCCCAGCTGTTGGTAGCCTTATGCTCCTCTGGCCTGGACACTGGACATTGTAGATGAAGATCTCCCCCCGGTGGGGAAGGTCACATTTACAGCGGTTCCCAGCAGTTACTCTGAGCTGCAGAACTCAGTGCTTTATAAGAATTGTCTCTAACTCCACGGCTGCGTTGTGTGACCAGGATTTCTCATCCCTTGGGATCTGGGCTCCTGGCAATTTATAACCCTGCTTATAACCCTGCCGGTGCTCAGGGCCTGACAGCTACCCTCACTGCCGAGCTTTGGCATGGGAAGAAGGACAATTCTGCCTGATTCTACAATGATCAGCCGGGGAACCCAAGGGCTGAAGCAGCTGATGGCACCATTCCCTTCCCTCCAGAACTCCTCCCTTCCTGCTGAAACCTGCATTCTACTGTGCTCTGGGCCTCCCTCCACACTGCACAGCAGACAGCCAGGGGCGCTTTCAAAGGGGGTTTGGGCCCTGCTTTGCTTCTTCCTGCTGGATAACGTGGGGCTGAAAGGTTTGCAGCTAAGCCCAGACCCGACTCCCTGAGCTACAGGAGAATGGATCTGTGTTAGCACCGCGGGGCCTGTGAGACAGCGGGAAAGTTAGCTGGGAAATTCCCAGGTCTCACGGGCAGCGTTTGTGCCACCAGGTTTAGGAGCAGGGCCACCTAGAGGATTCAGGGTGTCTGAGGCAAAGCAATTTCAGGGGCCCCTTCCATAAAAAAAAGTTGCAATACTATAGTAACATGTATTTGGAAATGTAAAAAATAACCAGTGAAATACATTCAAAATAATTTTTAATAACATTATTTAAGAACATTAAATGGTTTAATTGTATGTATACATATGCAATTACATAATGGGCTGTCGCTGGGTAATGGTGATGGTTGGTGCCAATGGGCTGTCGCTGCCTTGGGGTGGCGCAGCTGTTGCCCAGGGCTGGGTGGGGAGCTGGGCTCTGGGTTGGGGGGTTCCCGGCTTACAGGGGCTGGGCTCAGAGCTAGGGGTCAGGGCTGTGGGGGGCTGGGGTCAGGGGGTTCCCATCTCAGAGGGGCTGGGCTCAGAGCTGGTGGTCAGGGCTGTGGGGGGATGGGGTCGGGTGGTGGGGTCCAGTTCAGAGGGGCTGGGCTTGGAGCTGGTGGTCAGGGCTGTGGGGGGATGGGGTCGGGGGTGCCCACCTCAGAGGGGCTGGGCTTGGAGCTGGGGGTCAGGGCTGTGGGGGGATGGGGATGGGGTCGGGTAGGGGGGTCCGGCTCAGAGGGGCTGGGCTTGGAGCTGGGGGTCAGGGCTGTGGGGGGATGGGGATGGGGTCGGGTAGGGGGGTCCGGCTCAGAGGGGCTGGGCTTGGAGCTGGGGGTCAGGGCTGTGGGAATATGGGGTCGGGTGGTGGGTCCGGCTCAGAGGGGCTGGGCTTGGAGCTGGGGGTCAGGGCTGTGGGAATATGGGGTCGGGTGGCGGGGTCCAGCTCAGAGGGGCTGGGCTCGGAGCTGGGTGTCAGGGCTGTGGGGGGATGGGGTCGGGTGGGGGGGTCCGGCTCAGAGGGGCTGGGCTCGGAGCTGGGGGTGGGGGGTGTCCGGCTCAGAGGGGCTTACCATGCCACTTCTTACCCCCGCCTCCGCCATCTCCCGGAGCCCAGGGAGCTGCGTCCAGGCACAGCCCCGGACAGCGCTGCTGCGGTGTAATTCCAGCAGGGCCTGAGCTCCCTCCGCTCGGCCGCAGCTCGCAGCCCCGTCCCCTCACCCCGCGGCTCAGAGCACCGGGAGCTCAGGACCTGCTGGAGCTACGCCGCAGCAGCGCTGTCCAGAGCCGTGCCTAGACACGGCTCACTGGGCTCCGGGAGAGGGGGGAAGGTGGAGGCAGACGGGAGCCTCCGACATTCTAGTGGGGGCCCCTGCGAGGCCTGGGGCAAATTGCCCCACTTGCCCCCCCACTGGGCGGCCCTGGTTAGGAGTGGGGGGGTCTGTGACCCAAGATGGTCTTGAACTGTGTCCTCAACTTTCTCAAGCTCTGCTGCCCCCATGTGTGTCTAAGGTTGCCAACTTTCTACTCACACAAAACCGCACACTCTCGCCCCGCCCCCTGCCCTTTCCCTCTTCTGAGGCCCCACCCCCGCTCACTCCCTGCCCCCCTCCATCCCTTGATCGCTCTCCCCACCGTCACTCACTCACTCATGTTCACTGGGCTGGCTCAGGGGGTTGGGGTGCAGAAGGGCGTGAGGACTCCCTAGTGTTGCCAGAAAGGAGGAGTTCAGGGTGCGGAAGGGGACTCAAGGCTGAGACAGTGGGTTGGGATGTGAGAGGGGGTGAGGGCTGCGGCTGGGGTGGGGGCTGGGGTGGGGCCAGAAATGAGGGGTTCAGGGTGTGGGTGGGGCTCTGGGGTGCAGCTGAAGATTAGAGGTTTGGGGTGTAGGAGGGTGCTCCGGGCTGGGACCAAAGGGGTCATAGGGTAGGAGGGGGATCAGGGCTGGGGCACAGGGTTGGGGCACAGGAGAGGGTCAGTAGTACAGGTGCTTACCTCTAGCAGCTCCTGGAAGCAGCAGCATGTCCCCCCCTCTGGCTTCTACGTGGATGCATGGCCAGGCGGCCCTTCATGCTGCCCCGTCCGCAGGCGCCGTCCCTGCAGCTCCCATTGGCCACCAATCCCAGCCAATGGGAGTTGCAGAGCTGGTGCTTCGGGTGGGGGCAGCGTGGGGAGCCCCCTGGCTGCCCCTATGCATTGGAGCCAGAGGGGGGGACATGCCGCTGCTTCCGGGAGCCATGCGGAGCCACGGCAGGTAGGGAGCCTGCCTTAGCCCCACTTAGCTGTCAAAAACTGGACACCTGGGAGCCCTGTGTGTGTTGCTCCAATGGCTGGGACAGGGCTGCAGGTCTGTGGCCCTGGGCAATCCCCAAAGCTCCTGGGTCTAACTTTTGGCTAAGAACAAATGGGACTGTGATATAATCTATTTTCTGATCCATCCTATAACTGGACACTTCATCCAGGCATGGGAACGGGGACGCATAAAGTGATCTCCTACATCTTTCCTCTCACTTTCAGGCCATTCCAGGTATTATTCAGTTGATGGGGTAACATAGGGGAACTGTGTTAGCGGAGAGGTGTCTCTTTACCCAAAGAACATGTGGCCGTCTGCTCCTAGTTTGAACCAGGTAGTGGTGGATCTGTAACACAGGGATCTATAACGCAGCAAAAGCTGTGGATGCTAGACAGACCAACCAGAGAGCATAAGAGCGGCTGACATCTTCTTCAGAGGGAGTGAATGGGGAGGGGTGGAGCAGCGCCCCCTGCTGATTTCAAGGGCTGGTGGCTGAAATTCCTAAGGAGGAGCAATCAGTGTCTCATCTCTTGCAGGCAGGAACCAAACTGTGCAGCCAGTGCAGAGCCCAGGCTGGAGGGGATCAGGGGAGAAGACAGGGGAGGTTTTTGTCTCAGTTCCCCATCTGGCTGGATCACTGTGATATGTATTACTACTGCTACCCGTATACACAACACAGTAATAGTCAGCCTCATCCTCTGCCTGGACACCGGTGATGGTCAGGGCAGCGTTGTTACCGGATATGGACCCAGAGAACCGGGCAGGGATCCCGGAGGGTCTGCTATTGGTGCTGTATATAAGTGTCTGAGGAGCAGAGCCTGGTTTCTGCTGGTACCAGGAGGGATAGTTGCCGGTGGTGATGGCTCCAGTGCTCAGGCTGCAGGACAGAGTGACAGCCCCTCCTGGGGTCACCGACATCGAGGGCTCCTGAGTCACCACGGGCTGCGAACTGACCCCTGAAATCAACATTACAAACACACTCAGCACAAGGACTCTGGATCCTCACAGACAAACCTCCTCACCAGCAAGTTCCTTTAATGTTCTTGTTACTGAATCAAACAATTCCCTCACCTGAGCAGTACGTGAGCAGCGTGAGGAGCAGAGGGGCCCAGGCCATGGTGGGGAATCCAGACGAGCTCGGCTTCCTGAGGCAAACAGGTCTGTGGCTGGGACCCTCCGATTCTCTCTTAAACCCCCAGCGCTGG
The DNA here is from genome assembly GCF_011386835.1 of Chrysemys picta bellii. NCBI lineage: Eukaryota > Metazoa > Chordata > Testudines > Emydidae > Chrysemys > Chrysemys picta. The sequence continues at coordinate 14,795,732 of NC_088805.1, read as the reverse complement.
AGAACGGCCCCTTCATGCAAATCTGCTCCCTGTTCATTGGCTGCAGGTCTTTTGAAAATCTAAATCCTATGAACAAGTACATAGACACTCAAGTTTCAAATTTAACCTCAAATTCATTTTAAATAATGTTTTTTCTTAAAAAAAGTAACTCCCCATAAAACTGTACATTTTCATGTATTATTTCAAGTTCAAATTGAAACAGGGTTTTGCTGTTATTAATTTAATACAAGGGGCTTTACTTAAACCTACTTCCTGAATAATATTTAGAACAAGTAGGTGGTGCTAGCACGCAGACTGACCAGTTCTGTCTAACTGTCTGTGCAGGGAGTTAGATCTAGGAAAATGTTTATTTTTAGTTATAGGGAATCACATGTTTACAAGCTACACATATAGCAGAGTAAATGTGGTCACGACTTTGTCTCTCTGACCAAATAATTTCTTAGCTGCAGCTGCTGCTTACAGCCTATCTACATGGAAGCAAACATATAAATGTTACATGGTGCCAAACACGCTGTAACGATTGTCGTCTAGATTATCACCAGGGACTGAACAGGAGAACGCGAGAGCTAAAGCAGGAGCATCAATATCTTGAGCCAAAGGAGAACGGGGCAGATTTATAAAGGTGCCGAGCTACATCTTTGTGCATCTAAATCCCTTTACGCGGGCAAAAGGGGGTGTCAGTTCCATGGGGGTACAGCTAGGGGTGCTCAGCTCTGAATTTGGCCTTAGTCTGTGAACGGCCGTTACGGGGCTGCTGGGAGGGGTCGTTAGTGTAACGTTAGTGCAGCCCGTCTGACGTGTAGAGAGCAGTGGACGAGCTTTGCATCGCTGGGCACACAGATATTTTCTATCACATGGACATGGAGAGGGGTCACTGCCGCCACCACTGCAGTGCCGCCGGGCCAGCGTCCCCCATGCTGCCCCTCACACGTGGACACGCGCCCTGGGAACACCCCAGAACTAACTCATTCCCCTCCTGCCACCCTCCCTCCAGCTCCCCTTTGCCGTGATGCCTACAAACAAACTGACAGCAGTGAGGCCATGGGTGTGCTGAGACCCTTCCCATCCCGCTGCCAGGATTGTCTCATTGCTGCCTTCTGCCACCCACAGGCAGTCTATCGCCCCCTGTTGTCTCTTGTCTCATACTGAGATTGTTCCCTCCAACTAAATCAGTACATTTGGGTGTCTCTGATTTTGTGTCTCACTCCTCCCCCCCACTCGGTCTGAATGAGGGATCTGAAAGGACGCAGCTGTTCAAACACCACGGTCTGTGCACCAGGCTCTTTAAAAGTGTGTATTGAACAGTTACTTTATTCCATTGTAAACAATTCATGATAGAAATGCAGGGAGACAGCGCCCCCTACTGCCCAGTCATAACTGAACTATGTCACCCATCTGCAGAAGAGTAAACGGGGAAAATTCAGGTGTATCCCAAATCCCATTTTATTCTTTTCAGCCCTTGGCTACACTTGCGAGTTACAGCGCTGTAAAGTCGCCCCCAGCACTGTAACTCACTCTCCATCCACACTGGCAAGGCATTTGCAGCGCTGTATCTCCGTGGCTGCAGCGTTGCATGTACTCCACGTCCCCGAGAGGAATAGCGTGTATTGCGCTGCCGCTGCAGTGCTGTGATGCCAGTGTGGCCGCCCTATGCATTGTGACTGGCCTCCAGAAGTATTCGGCAGTATCCCACAATGCCAGTTCTAGCCACTCTGGTCATCAGTTCAAACTCTACTGCACTGGCCTCAGGTAACCAACCATGTGACCCACCCTTTACATTCCCCGGGAATTTTAAAAATCCCCTTCCTGTTTGCTCAGCCCAGCGTGGCGTGGAGTGCTAACAGCGAATCTTTCCAGGTGACCATACCTCCACGCACCAAGCGAGCCCCAGCGTGGAGCAATGGCGAGTTGCTGGACCTCATCAGTGTTTGTGAGGAGGAAGCTGTCCAGTCCCCGCTGCACTCCAGCCGTAGGAATTATGATACCTTCAGGAAGGTATCAAAGGACATGATGGAAAGGGGCTATGACCGGGACGCCCTGCAGTGCAGGATTAAAGTGAAGGAGCTGCGGAGTGCCTACCGCAAAGCCCGCAACGCAAACAGCCGCTCGGGTGCTCCCCCCGTGACCTGCCGATTCTACAAAGAGCTGGATGCGATACTTGGGGTTAACCCCACCTCCACTCTGAGCACCACCATGGACACTTCAGAGCCGGTGTGGGGGGGGGGGAGGAGGAAGAGGAGGAGGAGGAGGAAAACGGGAGTGAGGGTGGTGGGCCGGATGGAGACACCCCGGAATCCCTGGAGCCATGCAGCCAGGAGCTCTTCTCGAGCCAGGAGGAAGGTAGCCAGTCGCAGCGGCCGGTACTTGGTGGAGGACAAACAGAAGAGCAGGTTCCCGGTAAGTGGGTTTTTTTTTCGGGAAGGAATTTTTTCAGTGCAGATTCTTTGGGAGAGGATGGTTAGGCATGCATGCCTAGATGAGGAATAGTGCATTGATGTGGTTTATCACATCGCAGTAATCGGTGTTGCTAATCTCCTCGAATGTCTCATCCAGAACGTGTGCAATGTGCTTGTGCAGGTTTATCAGGAGAGACACTGTGGTCCTTGTCCCAGCCAGGCTAACGTGTCCGCGCCACTGTGCCGCGAGGGGTGGGGGGACCATTGCTGCACACAGGCAAGCAGCATATGGGCCCGGGTGGAAACTGCATTGCAGTAGAAGACCCTCCCTTGCTTCCCAGGTCACCCTCAGCAGCGAGATATCGTCCAGGAGGAACTCCTGTGGAAAATGTTGGGACAGTGTTCAGTGTAGGTGCCCCCTGAAGCTGTTGGCTCTCCCCAAGGCACAGAAACCCAGAGGACAGTGCAGCCCTGAAACAATCAGTCCCCCTTAATCACCATTTGGAGGCTCCCGTGGGATGTGTCTGCTCTGTTTCGGACGGGAAAATTATGCAATTGTGTAGACCCTGTGTGTTTTCTACTCCTTAAGTGCGGGGGAATCATTACTCTGTCTGGTATAAACAATGCTACCTTTGTTAAATGTTGCATTTTGCCTATACAGCTGCATCAACCTTGAGACTGCAGCCGTCCCTCTTATCACCTGTTCAGAGACTGCAAAGACTCAGGAAGAGACCACGAAAAAGCAAAGAAGACATGCTGCAAGAAGTGATGCGGCAATCTATTAAAGAGAATGAGAAAGCACAGAACTGGAGGGAGAGAGAAAGCAGGATCCGCCAGGAAAACGCAGCGCACCGGCAGCAAAGCACGGAGCACCAGCAGCAAAGCATGGATCGGCCCATAAGCATCCTGGAGTGCCAAGCAGACACTATCCAGTAGCTCGTAGCCATGCAGAAGGAGCAGTACCGCAAACGCAAACGCCACCCCCCCCCACAGCCCTTGTCCCAAAACTCTTTCCGTTGTGCCCCACTGTCACCTCCAACCCACTTTCCTCAACTTCCGTGTTCTTCATGCCACCAGCTGCCTCCAATACCAGTATCTTCACCATCCAGCCCTGAAAACCATGACCCTTACCCTCTGCACTCAACCCCCATCACCATGCAGTATAGCTGTCCTGAAGTGCAGCACTCACTGCACAGCACACCAGACAGGACATACACGAACCTGTGATTGCACTGTTCCCCACTCCAAACCTTTGTTTCTGTTCAATAAATGGATTTTTTGGCTTTGAAAACATTCTTTATTATTGCATAAAGTAAAAGACTCCTTAGCCCAGGAAATAAACAGGCACTGCAAGTCTGCTTGTCTGCTTAGCAAACACTGATTCCTAAAGATTGGAACTACTGCACTTCACTCCCTTGCAGGGCACCAGATATCACTGCTGGTTTTCAGCCTCAAATTGCTCCCTCAAGGCATCCCTAATCCTTGCAGCCCTGGGCTGGGCCCCTGTAATAGCCCTGCTCTCTGGCTGTGCAAATTCAGCGTCCAGGTGTTGAACCTCAGAGGTCCATGCCTGAGTGAAGCTTTCACCCTTCCCTTCACAAATATTATGGAGGGCGCAGCACGCGGATATAATCGCGAGGATGCTGTTTTCGGCCAAGTCCAGCTTCCAATACAGAGATCGCCAGCGGGCCTTTAAACAGCCAAAGGCACACTCCACAGTCATTCGGCACTGGCTCAGCCTGTAGTTGAACCGTTCCTTGCTGCTGTCAATGCTCCCTGTGTAGGGTTTCATGAGCCACGGCATTAATGGGTAAGCAGGGTTTCCAAGGATCACAATGGGCATTTCGACTTCCCCTACCGTGATGTTCCGCTCTGGGAAAAAAGTCCCGGCCTGTATCTTCCTGAACAGCCAAGTGTTCCGAAAGATGCGTGCGTCATGCACCTTTCCGGGCCTGCCTGTTTTAATGTCAATGAAACACCCTCGGTGATCCACAAGCGCCTGGAGAACCATAGAAAAATACCCCTTCCGATTAACGTACTCGGATCCTAGGTGGGGTGGTGCCAGAATAGGAATGTGCGTCCCATCTATCACCCCTCTACAGTTAGGGAACCCCATTTGTGCAAAGCCATCCACTATGTCCTGCACGTTACTCAGAGTCACGATTCTTCTGAGTACGATGCGATTAATGGCCCTGCAAACTTGCATCAACACGATTCCAACGGTCGACTTTCCCACTCCAAACTGGTTTGCGACCAACCGGTAGCTGTCTGGAGTTGCCAGCTTCCAGATTGCAATAGCCACCCGCTTCTCCACTGGCAGGGGAGCTCTCAATCTCGTGTCCTTGCGCCGCAGGGTGGGGGAAGCTCCTCACACAGTCCCATGAAAGTGGCTTTTCTCATCCGAAAGTTCTGCAGCCACTGCTCGTCATCCCAGACTTCCATGACGATGTCATCCCACCACTCGGTGCTTGTTTCCCAAGCCCAAAAGCGGCGTTCCACGGTGCTGAGCATGTCCATGAATGCCACAAGCAATTTCGTGTCAGACACGTTACGCATCTCAATAGCATCGTCGGACTCCTCACCCTCACTCTCACTGTCACTTTGGATCTTAAGGAATAGTTCGACAGCCAAACGTGACGTGCTGGCGAGATAAGTCAGCATACGCCTGAGCAGTTCGGGCTCCATTTCCCGCAGACAGATCGCGCTGCCCAGAAACCGTTGAAAGATGGCGCCAAAGGTGGACGGATTTCTGGGATGCGAAGCGATGCATCACAGGGCGTTGGGACAGGACCCAGAATGCCCCGCACCTTCGCCCCCTTCCCACAATCCATGGCACCAGAATGAGAAGAGGTGCTCTGTGGGATAGCTGCCCATAATGCACCACTTCCAATGGCACAGCAAATGCTGCAAATGTGGCCACGACGGTGCGCTGGGCAGCTGTCAGTGTGGACAGACTGCAGCACTTTCCCTACTCAGCTGTACGAAATCAGGTTAAACTCACAGCGCTGTACATCTGCAAGTGTAGCCAAGGCCTCAGTCTCTGGAGTTGAAGGAGAGATTCATGACAGGTCCCAGCTACCTACAGCCCAGTTTGCCATTCATGAGGGTGGCTGCGTGTTATTGTGTCCATCCAATTTGTTTATCGGTGAGCAGTAAGTGAGCAGCGCGAGGAGCAGAGGGGCCCAGGCCATGGTGGGAATCCAGACGAGCTCGGCTCCCTGAGGCAAACGGGTCTCTGGCTGGGACCCTCCGATTCTCTCTTAAACCCCCAGCGCTGGAGAACGGCCCCTTCATGCAAATCTGCTCTATGTTCATTGGCTGCAGGTCTTTTGAAAATCTAAATCCTGACTATTAACAAGTACATAGACACTCAAGTTTCAAATTTAACCTCAAAGACGCTCAGATTTCAAATATAACTTCCGGTTTAGGCTTTATTTTAAATAAGATTTTTTATTTTAAAAAAAAAGCACCTCCCTATAAATTTGTACATTTTCAATTATTATTTCAAGTTCAAATTGAAACAGATTTTCCTACTATTAATTATTATAAGGGGTCCTTAGTTTAACCTACTCCTTAAATAATATTTAACACAACCAGATGGTGGCATCACACAGACTGACCAGTTCTCTCTAACTGCCTGTGCAGGGAGCTGGATCTCAGAGAAATGTTTATTGTTAGTTATGGGGAATCACATGTTTACAAGCTGCGCATGGAGCAGAGTAAATCTGATCACTACTTAGTCTCTCTGACCAAATAATTTCTTAGTCTGTAGGCAGCAGTTGCAACTACCTGCATGGATGCAAACATCAATATTACCTGGTGCCAAACACTCTGGAGTGACTGTCAGCTAGATTGGCACCAGGGATTGAACAGGAGCACTCTAGAGCTGAACAGGAGATGCTCTATCTTGAGCCAAAGGACTAAGGGGCAGATTTTTAAAGGGCCCTAGTTACATCTTGTAGGCGTCTCAATCCCTTTAGAAATCCGGTCGTAAGTCGTGTCCTTGGTATCTGCGCCATGTTCTGGACAGACGGGGAAGCATGATCCACACTGAATAGAGGGTGATGTTACAACACCTCCCTGTGGCCGCTTGTCCCTGGCTTTTCTAGCTACTCCCCTGTCCTCCTGGCCCCTCACAGTGACAGAGAAACAAACTTGGATCATTCCCGTGGAGTCAGCCTCACTGGGCCAAATCCAGCGGGGGGCGGAAGGGGATGTCAGTTCCATGTGGGTACAGCTAGGAGTGCTCAGTTCTGAATCTGGCCTTTACTCTGTGAATGGCCGTTACAGGGCTGCTGAGAGGAGTCGTTACCGTAATGTTAGCGCAGCACGTCTAACGTGTAGAGAGCAATGGACGAGCTTTGCATCGCTTGGCACACAGATATTTCCTATCACGTGCACATGGAGAGGGGTCACTGCCGCCACCTCTGCAGTGCAGCCGTGCCAGCGTCCCCCATGCTGCCCTTCACGCATGGACACGCGCCCTGGGAACACCCCCAGAACTAACTCATTCCCCTCCTGCCACCCTCCCTCCAGCTTCCCTTTGCCGTGATGCCTACGAACAAACTGACAGCAGTGAGGCCATGGGTGTGCTGAGACCCTTCCCATCCCGCTGCCAGGATTGTCTCATTGCTGCCTTCTGCCACCCACAGGCCGGTCTGTCACCCCGTTGTCTCTTGTCTCAAACTGAGATTGTTCCCTCCTTAGCCGGGACCGTCTCTGTGTTCTGTGTTTGTACAGCGCCCAGCACAATGGGGACCTGGGCCGTGACCTGTCCTCCCAGGGGCCACAGAACTACAGATACGTAATAATCACAGTGATTCAGCCACCTCTGAAGGACATTCCTGGGCAACATTTTTGTAATATAGGCATTAAATGTAATATCAGTTAATTGAATTGTAATTAAAAAAAAACCTCATTCCAAATAAATACCCAACAATTATAATGAGAAGTGGTTCATAAATCTACAACTATATCAGTACATTTGGGTGTCTCTGATTTTGTGTCTCACTCCTTCCCCACCACTCGGTCTGAATGAGGGATCTGAAAGGACGCAGCTGTTCAAACACCACGGTCTGTGCACCAGGCTCTTTAAAAATGTGTATTGAACAGTTACTTTATTCCATTGTAAACAATTCATGATACAAGTGCAGAGAGACAGCGCCCCCTGCTGCCCAGTCAAAACTGAACTATGTCACCCATCTGCAGAAGAGTAAACGGGAAAAATCCAGGTGTATCCCAAATCCCATTTTATTCTCTTCAGTCTCTGGAGTTTAAGGAGAGATCCATGACAGGTCCCAGCTACCTACAGCCCAGTTTGCCATTTATGAGTGTGGCAGTGTGTTATTGTGTCCATCCAATTAGTCCCTCTGGGCTAATATTTACTTTAAGAATAGCTAGGTCTTGGGAACTCCCATGACTTATCAGGTATGCCTACAGCAGGACTGGCGCGAGTGGTGGGGTCTTTACTACTTGGTTGCTCTCAATGTCCCCACCATGGGGAGCCCCTTCTGTGTCTTGTTTATCCTGGTCATTTTGCAGGCTCAGTTGCTCCTCGTGGTGCTGTTCATATCATGGGCAGGATCTGTTCCTTTCCTACCCTGGCTTTGTTCGTGTGTGAGAAATGCCTGGGCTCTGGGATCTAACACCCAGCTGTTCGGGCTCTGAATCTCACTGGGTTGGCACTGCAGGGTGAGCTGGCATTTAACAGATAGGTGTCTCTCCTCCCATGACATGCATTTGGGAACGGGACATTGGAGTGTTTTAGGCGGATTATCACTGGATCTGGGTACCGCAGTGAGGCTCCATAAGGGGTCTAACCCTAGTCCCATGGACAGTGAATGGCAAAATGCCCAATGGGTCAACGGGCCCAAGATTTGGCCTTCAATGTCCAGACCCTGATAATCCTTAGTAGTGCCCCTCACTGGTGACTGGAATGTGCCTAGTTAAATCCCAACACGTCTGCGTGGAGGAGCGTCACACCCAGACCCACACAGACTGGAGCCACGTGCCGTACGGGCTGCTGGAACACAAGGGTTTTGTCTAAGTTCTCCGTCTGGCTGCATCACTGTGCAGCATCCCACTCCCTGTGCCACAGAAACAACCAGCTCGTCTAAGCAGTACCCATCTTGTAACGGGGCTGGGACATGAGGCCAGTCTCTGCCTACAATTACAGGCTAGGGGAGGTCTCTTGATTGACTGACCCTCCACTTGTTCATCTCACCTTGTATTTCTATGTCTAGCTCCACGGCTGGGCACACTCCTGTCTCTCCATGTGCACAAAAAACGTGCACCAGCAAATGCCAATCTAGTCTTACAGCTGGGAGTCTGCACCCGCGAACTAGCGCCTGCCCGCACCTGGAGTCAATCAGTCCTCTCAATTCACGGCCAGCCACGTTAGCAGTGGAGTGCGCCCCCTACCGAGGGAACATCCCAAGCCACAGACTTGGCTGTGGTAGCAATGCAAATACCCAAATCCCAGGAGTGGACAGTCCTTTCTTAGCCGACCCGTCTGACCACACTGGAAACAAACAACTGTGTTCTCCTGACTGATTTCTGGGCTTGTCCCATGATAACTGAGATGCTGCTACCTCCTCCGGTTTGTTAGGTACGGGATTGCCTAAGAATTTCTCTCCCCATATGTTCCCCTCATCTGCCCTTCCTGCTGCATTCGCTACCCTCTCAAAACACCTCTGAGTTGTCACCTGCGCCTAATTTTGCCCAGCCAGGCACTGGTCTGGCAGAATTTTCTTCTCCCAAAACTACCTGGGTCCCTGAGGTCCACGTCCCTGGACATGGCAGGAAATGTTCCTGCTGAGCCTGTCGCACGTCTCACTGTTGTTGCTGCCGTGTTGGGCGGCCAGCGTGGGGACTACACCCTCCATGTTCCCCAAAGGAGAAACAGAGCCTGAGTCTGTCTGTCTGCCCCCCCCCACGAGGCAGTCTGCCCCTTCCTCAGAGGCAGGTCCCCACAACCCCATTTCTGCCACCAATATGTGGTGGGGCGCACTCATCCTTGGAGTGCCCCCTGCATTCAGGTGCAACATGCTGGTTTCTTTGGCTCCCGGGCCGCCTTCTGCCTGTTTGCCTCTGACCCAGACATGCTGTGGCTCAGGCCTCAGGCCTCCGGCCAAGTCACAAAGTTCAAACCCCTCCCGGGGTATCATGAACATGTGCAAATGAAACTGCCTAATTCCTCTGCCCCCTCAGGCTCCTTCAAAAACCCAATCTCAGGGCTGCCCCTGTAAGAGCCAACCCTGCCCCTGGAGCTGCTTCCCCCCTTTATCCTCCAGTTAAACCCTGGCTCTGGGCTTCTCCCTGCCAGAGACCTACCTCCTCTGCTGTTTCCTTTGCAACTGAGCCCCTTCAGTCTGCTTCTTATGGCTTAGCTCCACCCCCTCAGCCCGGGAGCCAATTGGCTGCTCACTTACCCAGGTGCAGAGCGTGACTCGCTGGGTGCATTCACTCACTTGCAGGTGATGGGGGTGAAACCCATCACAGTGGACATGCACTTTGCAATGCAGTGCGGTGCTGGTTTGCTATCTGACTGGGGGATGCTGCATTTGGACATGGCTGATGCTTCGTGTGAGGGACGCCAGGAGTGCTCTGGCTGAGAACACGCCCTGCATGAATTGAAGACTAGCTCTGGTCACGGGCACACTCAGATCACACCTCCCAGGGCTGAGTGTGAGAAGAAAGGTCACTTGGCAGCTTGATTTCTGGCTTCTGAGAAGGAACATGCTGTGAGTGCTCTGCTGGCCATCTCAGTGCTCAGAACATCCCGTCTGCCAGCTCCAAAGACCTTCACATCCTGTTGCCCAGGTGCTCTTCTCTGCTGCTGTGGTCTTCAGTGACCACAGCACATGCCTCTCCCCTGGTACCACTAAGATAGCTACATTCCTGCCTCCCCTCATTTACTGGGATGGGAACCAGAGCCCACCTGGACATACATGCAGGGGAAGACGTTCTCCTCTGCCTCGATTGTAAACCAGACTCTGCAGAGCATCGGTGCCAGAATGCAGGCTGAGGGAAGGGAGGTTTTTGTCTCAGTTCCCCATCTGACTCTATCACTGTGAGCTATGCTACCACTGCTGTACCACATGCTACAGTAATAATCAGCATCGTCTTCTGCTTGGGCATTGGTGATGGTTAAATAACCAACATTGCCAGAGGTGGAACCAGTGAACCGATCTGGGATCCCATCGCCTCTGTTGGTGGTACCAGACAGCACAAAGCGAGGGGCTTGCCCAGGTTTCTGTTGGATCCAGGCTATGGTGTTCATGCTACTGCTGACGGTGCAGGAGAGTTTCACGGTGTTTCCTGGAGACACTGACGCTGATGATGGTTGAGTCAGGGTGGGCTGTGAGTTGGACCCTGTAATGAGAATAAATGACTATAAATTACCTGTGCGCACAAGACCGGTTAGCTGCTACTGAAGTCCCACCGTGCTGACAATCTGAAGAGCTGTTCCTGTGCATGATTTGGAAGAAAACACCTAATGCTATTTGTTCCGAAACTTCAGAATGTAATAGTGTCTCACCGGAGCAGTAAGCGAGCAGGGCGAGGAGTAGAGGGGCCCAGGCCATGGTGGGAATCCAGACGAGCTCGGCTTCCAAACGGGTCTGTGGTTGGAACCCTCCGATTCGCTCTTAAACCCCCAGCGCTGGAGATCAGCCCCTTCATGCAAATCTGCTCCCTGGCTGCTGCTAGCACCTCCCTCCAGCTATGCGAGGGGCAGAGGCACAGGGAGAACCTCTCTGTATAAATCACCCTCTGTCCAGAAGCAGGGGGGGACTGGGTTTCTTTTTACCTGCGGCGTGGAATGCACAGAGCCCCAGAGATGAGGCGCTCTGGCTGAGCAATCAGGAACATTTACTATTTATTTATCGGTGGCAATGGGCTGGCTGCTGAACGGGTCCCGGATGCAGAGACACTCTCCCCTTCGAAGAGCCTCCCGTAAGGTTGGTCTGCACTGCACAGTGAACTCCGGGGATCTGTACTCCGGGAGCGCCTGGCTGAGAACAGACACTGCAAAGTAACACTGGACTCACTGCCAGCCTAGGCCGAGCTGCTACATCTGCCCTGGAGCTGCAGTCACTGTGTGTGGTGCTGAGACTTCTGGGGCACATCCCAGGGGCCTTAGCGCTGCTCTGTTCATTCTATCCCAGTGCATTGTGGGAGAATTTGTCTGTCCTTTCTGGGCACGGGGTGGAAGTGGTGTGAACATGGCAAAGCATTCAGGGAAACCCCTCCTGGCTGGGCACAGACAGAGAGGGTCACGTCGCATTGGGGGACACACAGGAGCGGGTGGGAAAGGAGCTGGGAAATCATTGCATACCTAGACTGAGGGCAGCAGGGAGTCGGCTCGGAGAAAGGTGTCAGAGTTGGGGCTAGTGTCACTAGGAAACAAAAGGCGGGATGGGAGACAGGTTTGGACGTGTCGGCTGCAGCAGAGTTGGGCAGGAGCAGGTCAGCCCGGACACAAAGCTCCTGTGGGATCCCCGGGGGCAGAGGGGGCTGGTGAGAGCGTTAGAAGAGAGGAGTGACGGGGTCGTAGTCTCAGGAAGGGGAGACGAGTTCAGTATCTGCACTTTGCATCGACTCCAGGTGCGGGACGTCGGAGTCAGGGCGGCCAAAGCAGAGGATGTCACGGGAATCAGGGTGACAGCAGATCGGGGCTGGGTCCCATATTTTAGCCACTGGGCCATGTCTCATGTACCGTGTGTTGGGTAAGAACAGGAGGAGATTCCATGTCTCCAAAATTAAACCGGCTCTTCACCCAGAGAACTAGTTACAGAGACGCTGCAGCTGCTGCTGACGTTCCAATCATGTGCCCACAGACTGGCCTCCCGGTGCCTCCTCCAAACTCTTCCTCCCGCAGCCTGAGCTACCCCTCCCGCTTCCCTGCAGGTTGCTCCAGGACAGGCAGGAAGCATCTGATTGTCTATGTGCTGCGGAGTAAGAGGTGGCGACATGTGATGAGGCTGAATGAGCAGAGGAGCAGGAGGTGGTGGTGGGGAGGCAGGAGTCTGAGATGACCCCCACATGGTTGCTGGCATTTGAGAAGGCAGGAAGTGGAGGGGGCTGAGGAGTTACAATGAGAAGTTTGGGCTTGGCTGTGCGTAGCTGGAGCTGGCAATGAGCCGCCCAAGCGAAGAGTCAGAGACAGCCACGTGCGTGGTGCTGGCTGGAGGGGGGACGAGTCACACATGGGAAGGGAGATTTGTGAGTCCCGAGCACAGAAATGACGTGTGAGGCAATGGGGCCAGGTCGCACACACAGGGAATGGGGTGGGGGGTGGGGAAGAGGCAGGAACGAGGCCAGAGCCCTGTGGAGTCCCACAGAGAGGGGGAGTGGGGAGGAGACATTGCTGAGGGAGCAGAGAGAAATGGGAGGACAACTAGTCCCCTGTGTCTACGCTAATGTTCATCGGGAAATCTCCTGCCGTTACACCCCACTGGTGCTAGCAGTAATGGGAACCCTAGTGCAGACAGTGTTTTACCCCCATGTCACCTCACCCTGCTCAGAGCAGGGGGCAGGGCACTGCTGGGCAGGGCTGCCCAGACGGAGGAGCAAGTGGGGCAATTTGCCCCAGGCCCCAGACCCCGCAGGGGCTCCCACGAGAGTTTTTAGGGGCCCCCATGAGAGTTTTCGGAGGGTTTTCAGCGGTAGGTCCTTCAGTGCCGCTGAACACACCCGGATTGAGTTAAGGACCCGCTGCCGAATTCCCGGAGCTCCTTCCACTCAGACCCAGTGCGGAAGGACCTCCGCCGCCAAAGACCCCAGGCCCCCAAATCCTCTGGGCAGCCCTGCTGCTGAGGGGTTATGGAAGGTGCTAGTATCAGGCCAGGCTCTAGCGGATGGGGGTCAGGGAGGAGGGGGAGCTTTGGGACACAGCCACCAATACTCCTGCTTTGGGTAGGACAGCCCCGGCCTTTCCTGCAGCCGGACACTGACTCTGCAGCCAGCAGATGAACTTTTCTATTGAGGTTCTTATGCCGCACCCGTCACTGCGGTACCTGAACACCGAGACTGGCTCACGGGGAACTGGACATGGCCACGGGCCTATGGCTTGCAGCGGCCAGGAGGAGCAGGGGCCATGGAGGCACTAATGAACTTCTGGAGGAGACCAGGGAAGCTGCAAAGCAGCTGGGATGGGGCCAGGGAGCAGGTTCTCGGGAGGAGGGATTTTGATATAATCTATTATCTGATACACCCTGTATCTGGAGACTTCATCCAGCCCTGGCAACTAGAATAGACTAAAGGATCTGATAGATCTTTCCTACATTTCCTCTAACTTCCAGGCCATTCAGGGTGTTGTCCACCTTGTGGGGTAATACAGGGGAACTGGGTTAGGGGAGACGTGTCTCTGTACCCCAGGAGCACGTGGCCGTCTGCTCCCAGTTCGGGGATCTATAAGGCAGGAAAAGCTGCTCCTTGTAAAGAGACTGAGTGGAAAACATAGGAGTAGCTGACATCTTCCCCAGGGAGAGTGAATGGGCAGTGCATGGAGCAGCGCCCCCTGCTGACAGGAAGTTGCTTAAATTCCAAAGAAGGAACAATCAGCGTCTGATGTATTGAAGGGAGGAAGCAAATTGTGCAGCCAGTGCAGAGGCCAGGCTGGAGGAGATGAAGACAGGGGAGGTTTTTGTCTCAGTTCCCCATCTGGCTGGATCACTGTGATTCACACTACTAGCCCACACAATACAGTAATAGTCAGCCTCATCCTCTGCCTGGACACCGGTGATGGTCAGGGCAGCGTTGTTACCGGATATGGACCCAGAGAACCGGGCAGGGATCCCGGAGGGTCTGCTATTGGTGCTGTATATAAGTGTCCGAGGAGCAGAGCCTGGTTTCTGCTGGAACCAGCCTGGAGCATTGCTGCTGGTGATGGCTCCAGAGCTCAGGCTGCAGGACAGAGTGACAGCCCCTCCTGGGGTCACCGACACCGAGGGCTCCTGAGTCACCACGGGCTGCGAACTGACCCCTGAAATCAACATTACAAACACACTCAGCACAAGGACTCTGGATCCTCACAGACAAACCTCCTCACCTGCAAGTGCCCTTCATATTTTTGTCACTATAGCAAACAATTCCCTCACCTGAGCAGTAAGTGAGCAGCGTGAGGAGCAGAGGGGCCCAGGCCATGGTGGGAATCGAGACGAGTTCGGCGTCCTGAGGCAAACAGGTCTGTGGCTGGTACCCTCCGATTCTCTCTTAACCCCCCAGTGCAGGAGAACGGCCCCTTCATGCAAATCCACTCCCTGTACATTGGCTGCAGGTTTTTAAAAAACCTTAATCCTCAGTTTTAACAACAAAGACACTCACATTTCAAATACAACTTCCAGATTAGGCTTTATTTTAAATAAGATTTGTTATTTTTTTTAAAAAGTACCTCCCTATAAATTTGTACATTTTCAATTATTATGTCAAGTTCAAATTGAAACAGGTTTTGCTAGTATTATTTATTGTAAGGGGTCCTTACTTTAACCTACTCCTTAAATAATATTTAACACAACCAGATGGTGGCATCACACAGACTCACAAGTTCTTTGTAACTGCCTGTGCAGGGAGCTGGATCTCAGAGAAATGTTTATTGTTAGTTATTGGGAAACACACTTTTAAAAGCTGCGCATGTAGCAGAGAAAATCTGATCACTACTTAGACTCTCTGACCAATTTCTTAGTCTGTAGGCAGCAGTTGCAACTACCTGCATGGATGCAAACATCAATATTACCTGGTGCCAAACACTCTGTAGTGACTGATAGCTAGATCATCCCCTGAGATCGAACAGGAGCGCTGTAGGGCTGAACAGGAGCATCTATACCTTGAGCCAAAGGACTAAGGGGCAGATTTTTAAAGGTCCCTAGTTAAATCTTTATGCGTCTAAATCCCTTTACAAATCGGGTTCTAAGTCCTGTCCTTGGTATCTGCGCCATGTTCTGGACAGACGGGGAAGCGCGAGCCACCCTGAATGGAGGGTGATGCTACAGCACCTCCCTGTGCCCCCTTGTCCCTGGCTTTTCTAGCTACTCCCCTGTCCTCCTGGCCCCTCACAGTGACAGTGAAACAAACTTGGATCATTCCCGCGGAGTCAGCCTCACTGGGCCAAATCCAGCGGGGGCGGAAGGGGATGTCAGTTCCATGTGGGTACAGCTAGGGGTGCTCAGCTCTGAATTTGGCCTTTGGTCTATGAACGGCAGTTACGGGGCTGCTGGGAGGGGTCGTTAGCGTAACGTTAGCGCAGCACGTCTGACGTGTAGAGAGCAATGGACGAGCTTTGCATCGCTGGGCACACAGATATTTTCTATTACGTGCACATGGAGAGGGGTCACTGCCGCCACCACTGCAGTGCAGCCGGGCCAGCGTCCCCCATGCTGCCCCTCACACGTGGACACGTGCCCTGGACACCCCCAGAACTAACTCATTCCCCTCCTGCCAGCCTCCTTCCAGCTCCCCTTTGCCGTGATGCCTACAAACATATTGCCAGCAGTCAGGCCATGGGTGTGCTAAGACTCTTCCCATCCCGCTGCCAGGATTGTCTCATTGCTGCCTTCTGCCACCCACAGGCCGGTCTGTCGCCCCGTGTTGTCTGTTGTCTCATACTGAGATTGTTCCCTCCTTAGCCATGACCATCTCTGTGTTCTGTGTTTGTACAGAGCCCAGCACAACCGGGACCTGGGCTGTGACCTGTCCTCCCAGGGGCTACAGAAATACAGATACGCAATAATCACAGTGATGCAGCCACCTCTGAAGGACATTCCAGGGCAACATTTTGCAGAGATGTTCAGCATTAAATGTAACGTTGGTTAAATTGCATGTAATGAAAAAAACACTTTGCAAAGAAATACCCAGCAACGCCATTGAGAAGTGGTTCATGAACCTAAATCAGTAAATTTGGGTGCCCCCGATTTTGTCTCACTCCTCCCCCACCACTCGGTCTGAATGAGGGATCTGAAAGGACGCAGCTGTTCAAACACCACGGTCTGTGCGCCAGACTCTTGAAGACAAATTTGTATTGAAAAGTTACTTTTTTCAATTAGAAACAGTTCAGGATACAAGTGTAAGGAGACAGCGCCCCCTGGTGCCCAGTCGTAACTGAATCATGTCGCCCATCTGCAGAACAGTAGATGGGGAAAATCCAGGTGCGTCTCAAATCACATTTTATTCTCTCCAGTCTCTGGTGCCAAGAGTCAGAGCTGCACCACATCACTATCCTGCCCCACAGCAGCTCGGGAAATCCAGCTGCTTCTCGCATCCCATTGAATTCTCTCCAATCTCTGGAGTTGAAGGAGAGATTCATGACAGGTCCCAGCTACATCCAGCCCAGTTTGCCATTTGTGAGTATGGCTGTGTGTTATTGTGTCCCTCCAACTCACCTCCTGGGCTCATATTTGCATGTAGGAATAGCTAGGACTGGGGAACCCTTGTGACTCCTCAGATACACGTACAGCAGGACTGGGGCGAGTGGTGGGGTCTTTACTGGGAGGTGGCTCTCAATGTGGCTTCTGAGTCTTGTTTCGCCTGGTCATTTGGCAGGTTAACCCTTTCCTACCGGTTAGATTGTATCATGGCCAGATCCGTCCCTTTCCTACCCTGGCTCGGCTTGTGTGTGCAATGCCTGGGCTCTGGGATCTAACACCCCGCTCCGCAGGCTCTGAGTTTCACTGAAGAATGAGCTGGTATTTAATAGACACAAACCACCTCCTCTCACAGCATGGATCTGGGAACTGGATTTTAGAATGTTTTCTTTAGGATTATAACTGAATCTCATTGCTGCAGCCAGACTGCACTGGCGGGGAGTGGGGGGAGGGGGAGGGAGGATGTGGGGAGGTGTCAAATCCTGGTCCCACTGAAGGTGATGATAAAACTGCTGTTCAGTTCAGTGGGACAAACATTTTGCCTTAAATTTCCAGAACAAGTTAGTGAGCTGTAGTGTGACCAGATGTCCCTATTTTATAGGGACAGTCTCCATATTTGGGTCTTTTTTCTTCTACAGGTGCCTATTACCCCCCATCCCCTGTCCCAATTTTTCACCCTTACTGTCTGGTCACCCTAGTGAGCTGCCATCACAGGGGACTGGGACAGAGCATGGGGACACCTCAGTGCTTTCAGACTGGGTGAATGATCATAACTTAGCGCTGACACATGATGAACTCATACAGCATTGAAGGAGGAAGGGGAAGGTTTGTGTCTGAGCTCCCCATCTGGCTGTGTCACTGTGCAGCACTCCCAGACCACGCAGTACAGTAATAATCAGCCTCATCCTCTGCTTGGACGCTGGTGATGGTTAAGTAGCCGGTTGTGTTAGAGGCGTCTTTGGAACCAGCAAAGCGACTGGGGACCCCTGAGCCCTGGTGTTTGTCAGACTCTTTGTTGTACCTCAGAAGGTATCTTGGGCTGTTCCCATCTTTCTGTTGGTACCAGGGGACACCTCCAAATGTGGATCCACTGCTGAGGGCACAGGAGAGTTTAACTGTGTTTCCAATGGACACTGACACTGAGGGCGGCTGAGTCAGAGTAAACTGGGAGAGGGAACCTGGAAAGAAAGAGAAACTGCAGCATGATCGTCATGGCTTGGAGTTAACGCCTGCACATTTCCTGCTGAGCCAGGGGTCTGGAAATCAGGAATATGCAGGAATTCAGTCAAAAGTCACTTTAAATTACCAGAAACCCTCCCCTTTACCAGAACAGTAAGTGAGCAGCGTGAGGAGCAGAGGGGCCCAGGCCATGGTGGATCCAGACGAGCTCGGCTTCCTGAGGTAAGCGGGTCTCTGGCTGGGACCCTCTGATTCTCTCTTAAACCCCCAGAGCTGGAGAACGGCCCCTCCATGCAAATCTGCCCCCTGCTCACTGGCTGCTGCTGTAGAGTTTGTGTGCACCAGGGGGGTTCTCATTTGTGTTCTCAGCCTCCGCACTGCAAACACCTCCTGATCCGA
Organism: Chrysemys picta bellii; assembly: GCF_011386835.1. NCBI lineage: Eukaryota > Metazoa > Chordata > Testudines > Emydidae > Chrysemys > Chrysemys picta. Next base: position 14,777,398 of record NC_088805.1, on the reverse strand, counting down.
GTGTGTCCTTCCTCCTATTGGTCACTGATAGCTAGTTACCTTCTGTAAGCCCCTTTGAGTCCTGGGTTCTTTTCAGCCCTCTCCCTTTTGTGTTTTGGGCTAATATTTTGTAGACCCCAATAAACTGGGGCTTGAACACTTCAAATAGGATGGGGCCAAACACAATGACTGACAGGGACAGTCTCTAAAGGGACGACTCCTGTTGCTAATTTGCTCAGGTTTGTATCAGGTCTGTATCAAGCCAGCTTGGCATTTTTCCTATAAGTTCCCATGGGTGTGGATTCCTTATTTCCCAGCCCCTCAGCAGCGGTGGGACAGTGACTGTAGCTCCCCCGGCTAGGGAAGAGAGAGAACGTTTATGTGGTAACAGTTAGGGGTGAAAGGGCCCGGGGCGGTCGGGGGTTGTTCTGAATTCAGTGCTGCCGGCTGCCAGCTGGGAGAACAAACCCCAGGGGATGAGTCTGCTGAGCAGCCGCGGGGCCCAGATGAAGGGCGGGAGGTTCCATGGCAGACGGGCGGGAGGTTTGTGACGTGTGATGCACGGGGGCTGGTGGGGGGGCTGGGAGGACTGTGACACTGGAGGCGGGTGTCAGGGGAGTTCTTGGGACCCACCAGGTGCTACAATCTACAAGACCTAGTAGCTGCAGCTCAGCGCCTGTCTCTGAGTCGTGGGCCACCTGGCTCCCATGTGCTGTCCCGGGAAAAGGGTTGGTTCTTACAGTGCTCCAGCCAACCCAGCAGGGGGCGACAATTACACTCGATTTACCTACAGAGAGTGACCTGTAGAACCTGCTCTTCAGCCATCAGACTGTCCTGGGTTAGCTCTGGGCAGGGGCGGTTCCAGGCAGCAGCGCACCAAGTGCACGCTGGGGGCGGCCTGCTGGTTGCTGTGAGGGCGGCAGTCAGGCTGCCTTCGGCGGCTTGTCTGTGGGAGGTCCGCCGGTCCCGCGGTTTCGGCGGCAATTTGGTGTCAGGTACGCCGAAGTTGTGGGACCGACGGACCTCCCGCGGGCAAGCCGCCGAATCCACCTTACCAGCGGACCTCTTGCAGGTGCGCCGCCGAAGGCTGCCTGACTGCCGTGCTTGGGGCGGCAAAATACATAGAGCAGCCGCTGACTCTGGGTCACAGGGGAGTTCAGTTTTTACGGCCATTTAACTGATACCAGTGGTGGTGGTGTTATTAGAGTTATTATCCTATCCCAGCGAGTGGTACAAGTTCTGTTGAACTGACTGTTAGATCTCAGCCTGGTTCTTTTGTAGCAGCTGATCATATACCAGAAAAAATCTGTTCACTTCTTAGGCCTGGTCTATACTACCCGCCTGAATCGGCGGGTAGAAATCGACCTCTCGGGGATCGATTTATTGCGTCCCGTCGGGACGCGACAATCGATCCCCGAATCGGCGCTCTAACTCCACCAGCGGAGGTGGTAGTAAGCGCCGCCGACAAAAAGCGGCAGAAGTCGATTTTGCCGCCGTCCTCACAACAGGGTAAGTCGGCTGTAATACGTCGAATTCAGCTACGCTATTCACGTAGCTGAATTTGCGTATCTTAAACCGACTCCCCGCTGTAGTGTAGATGTACCCTAAGTCTCTGTAGTGCAAGACAGAAGAGCTCAGCATTATTATATTACACAGAGACATTTTATAATAGCTATAAATGGTCAGGATTACTGCACCCACCACTGCAGTGCAGCCACCTCTGCAGAACATTCCTGGGCAACTTTTTGTTGCACAGTTGGACGTTAAATGTACATGTTAAAAAAAATCTTTATAAATCAGTGTCCAGCAGCTACACCAAAGCAGTTCTTTATATATCTCCAACTTAACTCAATGCATTGGGGTTCCTTCAATGCTCTGTCTCACCAATCTGTCTGCACCAGGGATTGGACAGGAAGCAGCTGTTTGAACACCACAGTCTGGCGCACACACAGGTGAAGATAAATATGTGTCAGTTACTTAATTCCATTGTAGACAGTTCACAGTGCAAATGCAGGGAGACGTCGCCCTCTGGTGCCTACTTGTAACCGATCCCCATCACTGAGCTGCAGAAGAGTTTGAGAGATTCATTGTAGTTCCCAGCTACAGACAGCCCAGTTTGTCCTATGAATGTGGCTATGTGTTAATATGTCCCTCCAACTCCCCTCCTGTGCTACTATTTCAGATGCAGAGATAGCCCGGAGTTGGGAACACCCGGTGACGTGTCAGGTACGTGGATAGCGGGACTGAGGAGTGAAAGTGCTGGGGGGGCTTTACTACTCAGTTGCTCTCGATGTGGCTTCTGTGTGTTGTGTAGCTTGATCATTTTGCAGACTCGGCCTTTAGTAATGGTGCTGTTCTTATTAGGGCCCAGGGTCTGTTCTTTTCCTGCCCTGGCTTTGTTTGTGTGAAATGCCTGGACTCTGGAACAAGGGTTTTGTCTAAGTTCTCTGTCTGGCTGCATCACTGTGCAGCATCCCACTCCCTGTGCCACAGAAACAACCAGCCTCATCGTCTGCTTGGACGTCGGTGATGGTTGGGTTGCTGGTTGTATTAGCCGCATCTTTAGAACCGGAAAAGCGACTGGGGACCCCAGTGTCCTTGTGCTTGCCAGCATTGGATTTGTACCACAGAAGATATTTTGGAGTATTTCCAATTTTCGGCTGGTGCCAGGTGGCGTGTGGGATCGGGTACCCACTGCTGATGGTGCAGGAGAGTTGAACAGTGCAGCTAGTTCCCGCTCGAGTTGCTGACAACAGTCATTTTCGTACCAGGTCTCGTCTTGTCTGAATCAGTTCTCGCTTTGGCTTTACAGCCTCCTCCATTATTGTCTGTCATGAGGCTTTCACCTCCCCCAGGTGTAACATTTTGCCTCCTGTAACTGTGTCTCCAGGGCCTGTAGTCATTGGCGTCTCTTGCCCAACTCTCTGGACCCACTGCCCCAGGCTGTCCAGTCCACACACCTCAGTCTAGCCTCTGGCCCAAGAGCCCATGTCAAAGCGAGGATCGTCCTATGGCCAGCTCGTCCAAGCAGTACCCGTCTTGTAACAGGGCTGGGACATCACTTTAGGCCAGTCTCTGCCTACAAACAGGCCAGGGAGGTCTTTTATTAGCAGGGCTGGCTCCAGGCACCAGCTTAACAAGCAGGTGCTTGGGGTGGCCAAGAGAGAGGGGCGGCACGTGCGGCAATTCGGGGGCGGCAGGTCTCTCACACCCTCTGGAGCCGATCATGGCTTTTTTTTTTTTCCAATTACCGCCGCCGATCGTGGCTTTTTTTTTTTTGCTTGGGGCGGCAGAAATGCTGGAGCCGGCCCTGCTTAGTAGGCTGATCCTGCGCTTGTTCATCTGACCTTGTATTTCAATGTCTAGCTCCACTGCTGGGCACACTCCTGTCTCTCCATGGAGGGGAGGGGGAGCTTTGGGACACAGCCACCAACACTCCTGCTTTGGCTAGGACAGCCCCGGCCTTTCCTGCAGCGGGACACTGACTCTGCAGCCAGCAGATGAACTTTTCTATTGAGATTCTTATGCTGGACCCATCACTATGGGACCTAAGCACCGAGACTGGCCCACAGGGAACTGGACATGGACACGGGCCAGTGGCTTTCTGGATTGCAGGGGCCAGGAGGAACAGAGACCTTGGAGAAACTAATGAACTTCTGGAGAGGACCAGGGAGGCTGCAAAGCAGCTGGGATGAGGCCAGGGAGGATATCATATGTTATCTGATGAACACTGTATCTGGACACTTCATCTAGCCCTGGCAACTGGAATGGACTAAGGGATCTGATAGGTCCTTCCTAAGTTACCTCTAACTTCCAGGACACTCAGGGTGTTGTCCAGCCGGTGAGGTAACACAGGGGAACTGGTTAGGGGAGACGTGTCTGTTTACCCAAGGAGCATGTGGCCGTCTGATCCCAGTTTGACCCAGGTAGTGGTGGGTCTATAACTAAGGTGACCAAATGTCCCGATTTTATAGGGACAGTCCGATTTATGGAGCTTTTTCTTACATAGGCACCTATTATTCCCTACCCCTTGTCCTGATTTTTCACACTTGCAGTTTGGTCACCCTATCTGTAACACAGGGATCTATAAGGCAGGAATGGTTGTTCCTGCTAGACAGACCAAGCAATGAGCATAACAGTGGCTGACATCGCCCCCAGAGGGAGTGAATGGAGAGTGGGTGGAGCAGCGCCCCCTGCTGACAGCAAAAGCTGAAATTTTTAAAAACGAGCAATGAGTGTCAGATGTATTGAAGGGAGGAAACAAACTGTGCAGCCAGTGCAGAGCCCAGGCTGGAGGAGATGACGGGGTGAAGACAGGGGAGGTTTTTGTCTCAGTTCCCCATCTGGCTGGATCACTGTGATTCGCATTACCCGTATGTATAACACAGTAATAGTCAGCCTCATCCTCTGCCTGGACACCGGTGATGGTCAGGGCAGCGTTGTTACCGGATATGGACCCAGAGAACCGGGCAGGGATCCCGGAGGGTCTGTTGTTAGTTTGGTATATAAGCTGCCGAGGAGCAGTGCCAGGTTTCTGCTGGTACCAGGAGGGATAGTTGCTGGTGGTGACGGCTCCAGTGCTCAGGCTGCAGGACAGAGTGACAGCCCCTCCTGGGGTCACCGACATCGAGGGCTCCTGAGTCACCACGGGCTGCGAACTGACCCCTGAAATCAACATTACAAACACACTCAGCACCAGGACTCTGGATCCTCACAGACAAACGTCCCCTCCTGCAAGTTCCTTTCATGTTCTTGTCACTGAAGGAAACAATTCCCTCACCTGAGCAGTACGTGAGCAGCGCGAGGAGCAGAGGGGCCCAGGCCATGGTGGGGAATCCAGACGAGCTCGGCTTCCTGAGGCAAACGGGTCTGTGGCCGGAACCCTCCGATTCTCTCTTAAACCCCCAGCGCTGGAGAACGGCCCCTTCATGCAAATCTGCCTGATGCTGGTGGTTTCTCATATCGAAGCTGAGCCCTGCAGATTGCCTGGGCAGAATCGCTCTCTAAGGTCCCATGTGACAGAAGGAAGAAAGGCCCCTCTGCTTTATCATTTGCTCGGGGGAAGCCAATGTGATCCCAGTGCGGAGAGCTCCGACCGGGAAATGTGCTGTCGTCACTCATTTACCTGTACAAAGTACATGGATTATGATGGGTTTTCATAACCACCCCCTCCCGCACACACACACACTGGCACTGAATTAGCAGGGAGCGATTCTGGTCCCAGTAACTCTGGGTAAAGTGTCACATCCCTCTCCTGCGTGTCCTGTGGGGATGCCCTGGACTGACTGGTTCAGGCTCTAGGGCACAGCATACAGCTCTGGTGACTGACACCTGGGGAAGGAGGTGGAGATGGGACGGGAGGAGGGAAGTTGGTGGGGTCCCAGCTGGAAAATCTCTTGCTGGGAGCTCGTGTTCCTGCTCTGATCTCTGTTCAGATCCCAGCAGAGGGACAGGTCAGTGTCACCCCCAAGAATGACACGTGCTGGGTCCCAGGAGAACTTTGAATTAAACTGTTGCTGCAAAAGTCGCTTGGCTTTTAGCTTCATACCTGCTCTGGGCACATGCCCCATCTGCACCGGCCTGCCTGCTGCTCACCCCTGTCTGCCCCTTTCCCCCAAACCAGGAAACAGTGGGGTGCCTGGAATCTGAAGCAGTTTGGTGAGGGGACGGACCCTGGAGTGCAGAGGGTGGGGGGGATGCCTGTGGCTGGTTTCACACTATTGCAAATCGGAGATTTCTTTGTATAGATAAACACGCCCGAGAAGCCCAGAGAGGCTTCTGTATCCCAGCTGTTGGTAGCCTTATGCTCCTCTGGCCTGGACACTGGACATTGTAGATGAAGATCTCCCCCCGGTGGGGAAGGTCACATTTACAGCGGTTCCCAGCAGTTACTCTGAGCTGCAGAACTCAGTGCTTTATAAGAATTATCTCTAACTCCACGGCTGCGTTGTGTGACCAGGATTTCTCATCCCTTGGGATCTGGGCTCCTGGCAATTTATAACCCTGCTTATAACCCTGCCGGTGCTCAGGGCCTGACAGCTGCCCTCACTGCCGAGCTTTGGCATGGGAAGAAGGACAATTCTGCCTGATTCTACAATGATCAGCCGGGGAACCCAAGGGCTGAAGCAGCTGATGGCTCCATTCCCTTCCCTCCAGAACTCCTCCCTTCCTGGTGAAACCTGCATTCTACTGGGCTCTGGGCCTCCCTCCACACTGCACAGCAGACAGCCAGGGGCGCTTTCAAAGGGGGTTTGGGCCCTGCTTTGCTTCTTCCTGCTGGATAACGTGGGGTGAAAGGTTTGCAGCTAAGCCCAGACCCGACTCCCTGAGCTACAGGAGAATGGATCTGTGTTAGCACCGCGGGGCCTGTGAGACAGCGGGAAAGTTAGCTGGGAAATTCCCAGGTCTCACGGGCAGCGTTTGTGCCACCAGGTTTAGGAGCAGGGCTGCATAGAGGATTAAGGGTGTCTGAGGCAAAGCAATTTCAGGGGCCCCTTCCATAAAAAAAAGTTGCAATACTATAGTAACATGTATTTGGAAATGTAAAAAATAACCAGTGAAATACATTCAAAATAATTTTTAATAACATTATTTAAGAACATTAAATGGTTTAATGGTATGTATATATATGCAATTACATAATGGGCTGTCGCTGGGTAATGGTGATGGTTGGTGCCAATGGGCTGTCGCTGCCTTGGGGTGGCGCAGCTGTTGCCCAGGGCTGGGTGGGGAGCTGGGCTCTGGGTTGGGGGGTTCCCGGCTTACAGGGGCTGGGCTCAGAGCTAGGGGTCAGGGCTGTGGGGGGCTAGGGTCAGGGGGTTCCCATCTCAGAGGGGCTGGGCTCAGAGCTGGTGGTCAGGGCTGTGGGGGGATGGGGTCGGGTGGTGGGGTCCAGTTCAGAGGGGCTGGGCTTGGAGCTGGTGGTCAGGGCTGTGGGGGGATGGGGTCGGGGGTGCCCACCTCAGAGGGGCTGGGCTTGGAGCTGCGGGTCAGGGCTGTGGGGGGATGGGGATGGGGACGGGGTCGGGTAGGGGGGTCCGGCTCAGAGGGGCTGGGCTTGGAGCTGGGGGTCAGGGCTGTGGGGGGATGGGGATGGGGTTGGGTAGGGGGGTCCAGCTCAGAGGGGCTGGGCTTGGAGCTGGAGGTCAGGGCTGTGGGAATATGGGGTCGGGTGGTGGGTCCGGCTCAGGGGGGCTGGGCTCGGAGCTGGGGGTCAGGGCTGTGGGAATATGGGGTCGGGTGGCGGGGTTCAGCTCAGAGGGGCTGGGCTCGGAGCTGGGTGTCAGGGCTGTGGGGGGATGGGGGGGTCTGGCTCAGAGGGGCTGGGGGTGGGGGGGTCCGGCTCAGAGGGGATGGGGATGGGGGGTGTCCGGCTAAGAGGGGCTTACCATGCCACTTCTTACCCCCGCCTCCGCCATCTCCCGGAGCCCAGGGAGCTGCGTCCAGGCACAGCCCCGGACAGCGCTGCTGCGGTGTAATTCCAGCAGGGCCTGAGCTCCCTCCGCTCGGCCGCAGCTCGCAGCCCCGTCCCCTCACCCCGCGGCTCCGAGCACCGGGAGCTCAGGACCTGCTGGAGCTACGCCGCAGCAGCGCTGTCCAGAGCCGTGCCTAGACACGGCTCGCTGGGCTCCGGGAGAGGGGGGAAGGTGGAGGCAGACGGGAGCCTCCGACATTCTAGTGGGGGCCCCTGCGAGGCCTGGGGCAAATTGCCCCACTTGCCCCCCCACTGGGCGGCCCTGGTTAGGAGTGGGGGGGTCTGTGACCCGAGATGGTCTTGAACTGTGTCCTCAGCTTTCTCAAGCTCTGCTGCCCCCATGTGTGTCTAAGGTTGCCAACTTTCTACTCACACAAAACCGAACACTCTCGCCCCGCCCCCTGACCTTTCCCTCTTCTGAGGCCCCCCCCCCGCTCACTCCCTGCCCCCCCCCCCCATCCCTTGATCGCTCTCCCCACCGTCACTCACTCACTCATGTTCACTGGGCTGGCTCAGGGGGTTGGGGTGCAGAAGGGCGTGAGGACTCCCTAGTGTTGCCAGAAAGGAGGAGTTCAGGGTGCGGAAGGGGACTCAAGGCTGAGACAGTGGGTTGGGATGTGAGAGGGGGTGAGGGCTGCGGCTGGGGTGGGGGCTGGGGTGGGGCCAGAAATGAGGGGTTCAGGGTGTGGGTGGGGCTCTGGGGTGCAGCTGAAGATTAGAGGTTTGGGCTGTAGGAGGGTGCTCCGGGCTGGGACCAAAGGGGTTATAGGGCAGGAGGGGGATCAGGGCTGGGGCACAGGGTTGGGGCACAGGAGAGGGTCAGTAGTACAGGTGCTTACCTCTAGCAGCTCCTGGAAGCAGCAGCATGTCCCCCCCTCTGGCTTCTACATGGATGCATGGCCAGGCGGCCCTTCATGCTGCCCCGTCCGCAGGCGCCGTCCCCGCAGCTCCCATTGGCCACCAATCCCAGCCAATGGGAGTTGCAGAGCTGGTGCTTCGGGTGGGGGCAGCGTGGGGAGCCCCCTGGCTGCCCCTATGCATTGGAGCCAGAGGGGGGGACATGCCGCTGCTTCCGGGAGCCATGCGGAGCCACGGCAGGTAGGGAGCCTGCCTTAGCCCCACTTAGCTGTCAAAAACTGGACACCTGGCAGCCCTGTGTGTGTTGCTCCAATGGCTGGGACAGGGCTGCAGGTCTGTGGCCCTGGGCAATCCCCAAAGCTCCTGGGTCTAACTTTTGGCTAAGAACAAATGGGACTGTGATATAATCTATTTTCTGATACATCCTATAACTGGACACTTCATCCAGGCATGGGAACGGGGACGCATAAAGTGATCTCCTACATCTTTCCTCTCACTTTCAGGCCATTCCAGGTATTATTCAGTTGATGGGGTAACATAGGGGAACTGTGTTAGCGGAGAGGTGTCTCTTTACCCAAAGAACATGTGGCCGTCTGCTCCTAGTTTGAACCAGGTAGTGGTGGATCTGTAACACAGGGATCTATAACGCAGCAAAAGTAGTGGATGCTAGACAGACCAACCAGAGAGCATAAGAGCGGCTGACATGTCCTTCAGAGGGAGTGAATGGGGAGGGGTGGAGCAGCGCCCCCTGCTGATTTCAAAGGCTGGTGGCTGAAATTCCTAAGGAGGAGCAATCAGTGTCTCATCTCTTGCAGGCAGGAACCAAACTGTGCAGCCAGTGCAGAGCCCAGGCTGGAGGAGATGATGGGGGGAAGACAGGGGAGGTTTTTGTCTCAGTTCCCCATCTGGCTGGAGCACTGTGATATGTATTACTACTGCTACCCGTATACACAACACAGTAATAGTCAGCCTCATCCTCTGCCTGGACACCGGTGATGGTCAGGGCAGCGTTGTTACCGGATATGGACCCAGAGAACCGGGCAGGGATCCCGGAGGGTCTGCTATTGGTGCTGTATATAAGTGTCTGAGGAGCAGAGCCTGGTTTCTGCTGGTACCAGGAGGGATAGTTGCCGGTGGTGATGGCTCCAGTGCTCAGGCTGCAGGACAGAGTGACAGCCCCTCCTGGGGTCACCGACATCGAGGGCTCCTGAGTCACCACGGGCTGCGAACTGACCCCTGAAATCAACATTACAAACACACTCAGCACAAGGACTCTGGATCCTCACAGACAAACCTCCTCACCAGCAAGTTCCTTTAATGTTCTTGTCACTGAATCAAACAATTCCCTCACCTGAGCAGTACGTGAGCAGCGTGAGGAGCAGAGGGGCCCAGGCCATGGTGGGAATCCAGACGAGCTCGGCTTCCTGAGACAAACGGGTCTGTGGCTGGGACCCTCCGATTCTCTCTTAAACCCCCAGTGCTGGAGAACGGCCCCTTCATGCAAATCTGCTCCCTGTTCATTGGCTGCAGGTCTTTTGAAAATCTAAATCCTATGAACAAGTACATAGACACTCAAGTTTCAAATTTAACCTCAAATTCATTTTAAATAATGTTTTTTCTTAAAAAAAAGTAACTCCCCATAAAACTGTACATTTTCATGTATTACTTCAAGTTCAAATTGAAACAGGGTTTTGCTGTTATTAATTTAATACAAGGGGCTTTACTTAAACCTACTTCCTGAATAATATTTAGAACAAGTAGGTGGTGCTAGCACGCAGACTGACCAGTTCTGTCTGACTGTCTGTGCAGGGAGTTAGATCTAGGAAAATGTTTATTTTTAGTTATAGGGAATCACATGTGTACAAGCTACACATATAGCAGAGTAAATGTGGTCACGACTTTGTCTCTCTGACCAAATAATTTCTTAGCTGCAGCTGCTGCTTACAGCCTATCTACATGGAAGCAAACATATAAATGTTACATGGTGCCAAACACGCTGTAACGATTGTCGTCTAGATTATCACCAGGGACTGAACAGGAGAACGCGAGAGCTAAAGCAGGAGCATCAATATCTTGAGCCAAAGGAGAACGGGGCAGATTTATAAAGGTGCCGAGCTACATCTTTGTGCATCTAAATCCCTTTACGCGGGCAAAAGGGGGTGCCAGTTCAATGGGGGTACAGCTAGGGGTGCTCAGCTCTGAATTTGGCCTTAGTCTGTGAACGGCCGTTACGGGGCTGCTGGGAGGGGTCGTTAGCGTAACGTTAGCGCAGCACGTCTGATGTGTAGAGAGCAATGGACGAGCTTTGCATCGCTGGGCACACAGATATTTTCTATCACATGCACATGGAGAGGGGTCACTGTCACCACCACTGCAGTGCAGCCGGGCCAGCGTCCCCCATGCTGCCCCTCACACGTGGACACGTTCCCTGGGAACACCCCAGAACTAACTCATTCCCCTCCTGCCACCCTCCTTCCAGCTCCCCTTTGTCGTGATGCCTACAAACAAACTGACAGCAGTGAGGCCATGGGTGTGCTGAGACCCTTCCCATCCCGCTGCCAGGATTGTCTCATTGCTGCCTTCTGCCACCCACAGGCAGTCTATCGCCCCCTGTTGTCTCTTGTCTCATACTGAGATTGTTCCCTCCAACTAAATCAGTACATTTGGGTGTCTCTGATTTTGTGTCTCACTCCTCCCCCCGACTAAGTCTGAATGAGGGATCTGAAAGGACGCAGCTGTTCAAACACCACGGTCTGTGCACCAGGCTCTTTAAAAGTGTGTATTGAACAGTTACTTTATTCCATTGTAAACAATTCATGATAGAAATGCAGGGAGACAACGCCCCCTACTGCCCAGTCCTAACTGAACTATGTCACCCATCTGCAGAAGAGTAAACGGGGAAAATTCAGGTGTATCCCAAATCCCATTTTATTCTTTTCAGCCCTTGGCTACACTTGCGAGTTATAGCGCTGTAAAGCCGCCCCCAGCGCTGTAACTCACTCCCCGTCCACACTGGCAAGGCATTTGCGGCGCTGTATCTCCGTGGCTGCAGCGTTGCATGTACTCCACGTCCCCGAGAGGAATAGCGAGTATTGCGCTGCCGCTGCAGTGCTGTGGTGCCAGTGTGGCCGCCCTATGCATTGTGACTGGCCTCCAGAAGTATTCGGCAGTATCCCACAATGCCTGTTCTAGCCACTCTGGTCATCAGTTCAAACTCTACTGCACTGGCCTCAGGTAACCAACCATGTGACCCACCCTTTACATTCCCCGGGAATTTTAAAAATCCCCTTCCTGTTTGCTCAGCCCGGCGTGGCGTGGAGTGCTAACAGCGAATCTTTCCAGGTGACCATGCCTCCACGCACCAAGCGAGCCCCAGCGTGGAGCAATGGCGAGTTGCTGGACCTCATCAGTGTTTGGGGGGGGAGGAAGCTGTCCAGTCCCCGCTGCGCTCCAGCCATAGGAATTACGATACCTTCGGGAAGGTATTAAAGGACATGATGGAAAGGGGCCATGACCGGGACGCCCTGCAGTGCAGGATTAAAGTGAAGGAGCTGCGGAGTGCCTACCGCAAAGCCCGCGATGCAAACGGCTGCTCGGGTGCTCCCCCCACGACCTGCCGATTCTACAAAGAGCTGGATGCGATACTTGGGGTTAACCCCACCTCCACTCTGAGCACCACCATGGACACTTCAGAGCCGGTGTGGGGGGGGGAGGAGGAAGAGGAAGAGGAGGAGGAAAACGGGAGTGAGGGTGGTGGGCCAGATGGAGACACCCCGGAATCCCTGGAGCCATGCAGCCAGGAGCTCTTCTCGAGCCAGGAGGAAGGTAGCCAGTCACAGCGACCGGTACTTGGTGGAGGACAAACAGAAGAGCAGGTTCCCGGTAAGTGGTTTTTTTTTGGGAAGGAATTTTTTCGGTGCGGGCTCTTTGGGAGAGGAGGGTTAGGCATGCATGCCTAGATGGAAAATAGTGCATTGATGTGGTTTATCACATCGCGGTAATGGGACTCGGTAATCTCCTCGAATGTCTCATCCAGAACGTGTGCAATGCGCTTGCGCAGGTTTATCGGGAGAGCCACTGTGGTCCTTGTCCCAGCCAGGCTAACGTGTCCGCGCCACTGTGCTGCGAGGGGACCATTGCTGCACACAGGCAAGCTGCATATGGGCCAGGGCAGAAGCCGCATTGCAGTAGAAGACCCTCCCTTGCTTCCCAAGTCACCCTCAGCAGCGAGATATCGTCCAGGACGAACTCCTGTGGAAAATATTGGGACAGTGTTCAGTGTAGGTGCCCCCTGAAGCTGTTGGCTCTCCCCAAGGCACAGAAACCCAGAGGACAGTGCAGCCCTGAAACAATCAGTCCCCCTTAATCATCATTTTGAGGCTCCCGTGGGATGTGCGCACTCTGTTTCGGACGGGAAAATTATGCTATTGTGTAGACCCTGTGTGTTTTCTACTCCTTAAGTGCGGGGGAATCATTACTCTGTCTGGTATAAACAGTGCTGCCTCTGTTAAATGTTGCATTTTGCCTATACAGCTGCATCAACCTTGAGACCTCAGCCGTCCCTCTTATCGCCTGTTCAGAGACTGCAAAGACTCAGGAAGAGACCGCGAAAAAGCAAAGAAGACATGCTGCAAGAAGTGATGCGCCAATCTATTAAAGAGAATGAGAAAGCACAGAACTGGAGGAAGAGAGAAAGCAGGATCCGCCAGGAAAACGCAGCGCAGGGGCGGCGAAGCACGAAGCACCGGCAGCAAAGCATGGATCGGCCCATAAGCATACTGGAGCGCCAAGCAGACGCTATCCAGGAGCAGTACCTCAAACGCAAACGCCACCCCCCCTACAGCCCTTGTCCCAAAACTCTTTCCGTTATGCCCCACTGTCACCTCCAACCCACTTTCCCCAACTTCCGTGTTCTTCACGCCACCAGCTGCCTCCAATACCAGTATCTTCACCATCCGGCCCTGAAAACCACGACCCTTACCCTCTTCACTCAACCCCAATCACCATGCAGTATAGCTATCCTGAAGTGCAGCACTCACTGCACAGCACACCAGACAGGACATACGCGAATCTGTGATTGTACCGTTCCCCACTCCAACCCCTTGTTTCTGTTCAATAAATGGATTTTTTGGCTTTGAAAACATTCTTTATTATTGCATAAAGTAAAAGACTCCTTAGCCCAGGAAATAAACAGGCACAGCAAGTCTGCTTGTCTGCTTAGCAAACACTGATTCCTAAAGATTGGAACTACTGCACTTCACTCCCGTGCAGGGCACCAGATATCACTGCTGGTTTTCAGCCTCAGATTGCTCCCTCAAGGCATCCCTAATCCTTGCAGCCCCGGGCTGGGCCCCTCTAATAGCCCTGCTCTCTGGCTGTGCAAATTCAGCCTCCAGGTGTTGAACCTCAGAGGTCCATGCCTGAGTGAAGCTTTCACCCTTCCCTTCACAAATATTATGGAGGGTGCAGCACGCGGATATAACCGCGGGGATGCTGTTTTCGGCCAAGTCCAACTTCCCATACAGAGATCGCCAGCGGGCCTTTAAATGGCCAAAGGCACACTCCACAATCATTCGGCACTGGCTCAGCCTGTAGCTGAACCGTTCCTTGCTGCTGTCAATGCTCCCTGTGTAGGGTTTCATGAGCCACGGCATTAACGGGTAAGCGGGGTCTCCAAGGATCACAATGGGCATTTCGACTTCCCCTACCATGATGTTCCGCTCTGGGAAAAAAGTCCCGGCCTGCATCTTCCTGAACAGCCAAGTGTTCCGAAAGATGCGTGCGTCATGCACCTTTCCGGGCCAGCCCGTGTTAATGTCAATGAAACGCCCACGGTGATCCACAAATGCCTGGAGAACCATAGAGAAATACCCCTTCCGATTAACGTACTCGGATCCTAGGTGGGGTGGTGCCAGAATAGGAATGTGCGTCCCATCTATCGCCCCTCCACAGTTAGGGAACCCCATTTGTGCAAAGCCATCCACTATGTCCTGCAGATTACCCAGAGTCACGGTTCTTCTGAGTAGGATGCGATTAATGGCCCTGCAAACTTGCATCAACACGATTCCAACGGTCGACTTTCCCACTCCAAACTGGTTTGCAACCAACCGGTAGCTGTCTGGAGTTGCTAGCTTCCAGATTGCAATAGCCACCCGCTTCTCCACTGGCAGGGCAGCTCTCAATCTCGTGTCCTTGCGCCGCAGGGTGGGGGCGAGCTCCTCACACAGTCCCAAGAAAGTGGCTTTTCTCATCCGAAAGTTCTGCAGCCACTGCTCCTCATCCCAGACTTCCATGACGATGTGAACCCACCACTTGGTGCTTGTTTCCCGAGCCCAAAAGCGGCGTTCCACGGTGCTGAGCATGTCCGTGAATGCCACAAGCAATTTCATGTCGTACGTGTTACGCGTCTCGATAGCATCGTCGGACTCCTCACTCTCAGTGTCACTTTGGATCTTGAGGAATAGTTCAACAGCCAAACGTGACGTGCTGGCGAGATAAGTCAGCATACGCCTCAGCAGTTCAGGCTCCATTTCCCGCAGACAGATCGCATTGCAAAGAAACTGTTGAAAGATGGGGCCAAAGGTGGACGGAAACAAAGAGATTTCTGTGATGCGAAGCGATGCAACACGGGGTGTTGGGACAGGATCCAGAATGCCCCGCACCCACGCCCCCTTCCCGCAACTCACAGCGCCAGAATGGGAAGAGGTGCTCTGTGGGATAGCTGCCCATAATGCACCACTCCCAATGGCGTAGCAAATGCTGCAAATGTGGCCACGACTGTGCGCTGGGCAGCTGTCAGTGTGGACAGACTGCAGAGCTTTCCCTATTCAGCTGTACGAAGTCAGGTTAAACTCACAGTGTTGTACATCTGCAAGTGTAGCCAAGGCCTCAGTCTCTGGAGTTTAAGGAGAGATTCATGACAAGTCCCAGCTACCTACAGCCCAGTTTGCCATTCATGAGTGTGGCTGCGTCTTATTGTGTCCATCCAATTGGTCCAATTGGTCCCTCTGGGCTAATATTTACTTTAGGAATAGCTAGGACTTGGGTACTCCCATGACTTGTCAGATATGCCTATAATAGGACTGGCGCGAGTGGTGGGGTCTTTACTACTTGGTTGCTCTCAATGTCCCCACCATGGGGAGCCCCTTCTGTGTCTTGTTTATCCTGGTCATTTCGCAGGCTCGGCCGTTCCTCATGGTACTGTTCGTACCATGGGCAGGATCTGTTCCTTTGCTACCCTGGCTTTGTTCTTGTGTGTGAAATGCCTGGGCTCTGGGATCTAACACCCAGCTGTTCGGGCTCTGAATCTCACTGGGTTGGCACTGCAGGGTGAGCTGGAATTTAACGGACAGGAGTCTCTCCTCCCACGGCATGCATTTGGGAACGGGACATTGCAGTGTTTTGGGGGGATTATCACTGGGTCTGGGAACCACAGTGAGGCTCCATAAAGGGTCTAATCCTGGTCCCATGGACAACGAACGGCAAAATGCCCAATGGGTCAAGGGACCCAAGATTTGGCCTTCAATGTCCAGACCCTGATAGTCCTTAGTAGTGCCCCTCACTGGTGATTGGAATGTGCCTAGTTAAACCCCAACACATCTGTGTGGAGGAGCGTCGCGCCCAGACACACACAGACTGGAGCCATGCGCCGTACGGGCTGCTGGAACACAAGGGTTTTGTGTAAGTTCTCAGTCTGGCTGCATCACTGTGCTGCACCCCACTCCATGTGCCACAGTAATAACCAGCCTCATCGTCTGCTTGGACATCGGTCATGGTGATGGTTGGGTTGCTAGTTGTATTAGTCGCATCTTTGGACCCAGAGAAGTGACTGGGGACCCAGTGCCCTGGTGCTTGGCAGCATTGGATTTGTACCACAGAAGATATTTTGGAGTATTTCCAATTTTCGGCTGGTGCCAGCTGGCGTGTGGGATCGGGGACCCACTGCTGATGGTGCAGGAGAGTTGAACAGTGCAGCTTGTTCCAGCTTGAGTTGCTGCCCACAGTCCTTTTCGTACCAGGTCTGGTCTTGTCTGAATCAGTTCTCGCTTTGGTTTTGCAGCCTCCTCTATTATTGTCTGGCATGAGGCTTTCACCTCCCCCAGCGCTCGGTTTGCCGCCTGTAACTGTGTCTCCAGGGCCTGTATTCGACTTGGCGTCCCTTGCCCAACTCTCTCAACCATCTGCCCCAGGCTGTCCAGTCCACGCACCTCGGCCCTGCCTCTGAGCCCCTGGCCCAAGAGCCCGTGTCCAAGTGAGGGTCGTCCTATGGTCAGCTCGTCCATGCAGTACCCATCTTGTAACAGGGCTGGGACATCACAGTAGGCCAGTCTCTATCTATAAATACAGGCCGGGGAGGTCTCTTAGTAGATGACCCTCCGCTTGTTCATCTGACCCTGTATTTCAATGTCTAGCTCCACTGCTGGGCACACTCCTGTCTCTCCATGGAGGGGAGGGGGAGCTTTGGGACACAGCCACCATCACTCCTGCTTTAGCTAGGACAGCCCCGGCCCTTCCTGCCGCGGGACACTGACTCTGCAGCCAGCAGATGAACTTTTCTATTGAGGTTCTTATGCCGCCCCCATCACTGCGGTACCTGAGCACCGAGACTGGCCTACAGGGAACTGGACATGGCCACGGGCCTGTGGCTTGCTGGGCTGCAGGGTCAGGAGGAGAAGGGGCCAGGGAGGCACTAATGAACTTCTGCGGAGAATCAGAGAAGCTGCAGAGCCACTGGGACATGGCCAGGGAGGAGGTCCTAGGAAGGAGGCATTTTCATATCGTATATTATCTGTATCTGAACACTTTATATCATATCATATCAAACATTCTCTGCTACACCCTGTATCTGGACACTTCATGCAACCCCGGCAACTGGAATGGACTAAGGGATCTGATAGATCTTTCCTACATTTCCTCTAACTTCCAGGACATTCAGGGTGTGGTCCAGCTGGTGGGGTAACAAAGGAGAACTGTGCTAGGGGAGATGTGTCACTTTACCCAAGGAGCATGTGGCCGTCTGCTCCCAGTTTCACCCAGGTAGTGGGTGTAACGCAGGGATCTATAAGGCAGGAATAGTTGTTCCTGCCAGACAGACCAAGCAATGAGCATAACAGTGGCTGACATCGCCCCCAGAGGGAGAGAATGGGGAGTGGGTGGAGCAGCGACCCCTGCTGACAGCAAACGGCTGAAATTTTTAAAAAGGAGCAATCAGTGTGTGATGTATTGAAGGGAGGAACCAAACTGTGCAGCCAGTGCAGAGCCCAGGCAGAAGGAGATGACGGGGGAAGACAGGGGAGGTTTTTGTCTCAGTTCCCCATCTGGCTGGATCACTGTGAGTCCAACTACCACTGCCGGTAAACACAGCACAGTAATAGTCAGCCTCATCCTCTGCCTGGACACCGGTGATGGTCAGGGCAGTGTTGTTACCGGATATGGACCCAGAGAACCGGGCAGGGATCCCGGAGGGTCTGGTATTGGTGTATATAAGTGTCCGAGGAGCAGAGCCTGGTTTCTGCTGGTACCAGGCTGGATAGTTGCCGGTGGTGACGGCTCCAGTGCTCAGGCTGCAGGACAGAGTGACAGCCCCTCCTGGGGTCACCGACATCGAGGGCTCCTGAGTCACCACGGGCTGCGAACTGACCCCTGAAATCAACATTACAAACACACTCAGCACAAGGACTCCGGATCCTCACAGACAAACCTCCTCACCTGCAAGTGTCCTTCATATTTTTGTCACTGAAGAAACAATTCCCTCACCAGAGCAGTACGTGAGCAGCGCGAGGAGCAGAGGGGCCCAGGCCATGGTGGGAATCCAGACGAGCTCGGCTCCCTGAGGCAAACGGGTCTGTAGCTGGGACCCTCTGATTCTCTCTTAAACCCCCAGCGCTGGAGAACGGCCCCTTCATGCAAATCTGCTCTATGTTCATTGGCTGCAGGTCTTTTGAAAATCTAAATCCTATTAACAAGTACATAGACACTCAAGTTTCAAATTTAACCTCAAATTCATTTTAAATAATGTTTTTTCTTAAAAAAAAGTAACTCCCCATAAAACTGTACATTTTCATGTATTATTTCAAGTTCAAATTGAAACAGGGTTTTGCTGTTATTAATTTAATACAAAGGGCTTTACTTAAATCTACTTCCTGAATAATATTTAGAACAAGTAGGTGGTGCTAGCACACAGACTGACCAGTTCTGTCTAACTGCCTGTGCAGGGAGCTAGATCTAGGAGAAATGTTTATTTTTAGTTATGGGGAATCACATGTTTACAAGCTACACATATAGCAGAGTAAATGTGGTCACTACTTCGTGTCTCTGACCAAATAATTTCTTAGCTGCAGCTGCTGCCTACAGCCTATCTACATGGAAGCAAACATATAAATGTTTCATGGTGCCAAACACGCTGTAACGATTGTCGTCTCGATTATCACCAGGGACTGAACAGGAGAACGCGAGAGCTAAAGCAGGAGCCGCAATATCTTGAGCCAAAGGAGAACGGGGCAGATTTATGAAGGTGCCGAGCTACATCTTTGTGCATCTAAATCCCTTTACGCGGACAGAAGGGGGTGTCAGTTCCATGTGGGTACAGCTAGGGGTGCTCAGCTCTGAATTTGGCCTTAGTCTGTGAACGGCCGTTACGGGGCTGCTGGGAGGGGTCGTTAGCGTAACGTTAGCGCAGAACGTCTGACGTGTAGAGAGCAATGGACGAGCTTTGCATCGCTGGGCACACAGATATTTTCTATCACATGCACATGGAGAGGAGTCACTGTCACCACCACTGCAGTGCAGCCGGGCCAGCTTCCCCCATGCTGCCCCTCACGCGTGGACACGCGCCCTGGGAACACCCCAGAACTAACTCATTCCCCTCCTGCCAGCCTCCTTCCAGCTCCCCTTTGCCGTGATGCCTACAAACAAACTGACAGCAGTGAGGCCATGGGTGTGCTGAGACCCTTCCCATCCTGCTGCCAGGATTGTCTCATTGCTTCCTTCTGCCACCCACAGGCCGATCTGTCGCCCCATGTTGTCTCTTGTCTCATACTGAGATTGTTCCCTCCAACTAAATCAGTACATTTGGGTGCCTCTAATTTTGTGTCTCAATCCTCCCCCCCACTCGGTCTGAATGAGGGATCTGAAAGGACGCAGCTGTTCAAACACCACGGTCTGTGCACCAGGCTCTTTAAAAGTGTGTATTGAACAGTTACTTTATTCCATTGTAAACAATTCATGATAGAAATGCAGGGAGACAACGCCCCCTACTGCCCAGTCCTAACTGAACTATGTCACCCATCTGCAGAAGAGTAAATGGGGAAAATCCAGGTGTATCCCAAATCCCATTTTATTCTTTTCAGCCCTTGGCTACACTTGCGAGTTATAGCACTGTAAAGCCGCCCCCAGCGCTGTAACTCACTCCCTGTCCACACTGGCAAGGCATTTGCAGCGATGTATCTCCGTGGCTGCAGCGTTGCATGTACTCCACGTCCCCGAGAGGAATAGCATGTATTGCGCTGCCGCTGCAGTGCTGTGGTGCCAGTGTGGCCGCCCTATGCATTGTGACTGGCCTCCAGAAGTATTCGGCAGTATCCCACAATGCCTGTTCTAGCCACTCTGGTCATCAGTTCAAACTCTACTGCACTGGTCTCAGGTAACCAACCATGTGACCCACCCTTTACATTCCCCGGGAATTTTAAAAATCCCCTTCCTGTTTGCTCAGCCCAGCGTGGCGTGGAGTGCTAACAGCGAATCTTTCCAGGTGACCATACCTCCACGCACCAAGCGAGCCCCAGCGTGGAGCAATGGCGAGTTGCTGGACCTCATCAGTGTTTGGGGGGAGGAAGCTGTCCAGTCCCCGCTGCGCTCCAGCCATAGGAATTATGATACCTTCGGGAAGGTATTAAAGGACATGATGGAAAGGGGCCATGACCGGGACGCCCTGCAGTGCAGGATTAAAGTGAAGGAGCTGCGGAGTGCCTACCGCAAAGCCCGCGATGCAAACGGCTGCTCGGGTGCTCCCCCCACGACCTGCCGATTCTACAAAGAGCTGGATGCGATACTTGGGGTTAACCCCACCTCCACTCTGAGCACCACCATGGACACTTCAGAGCCGGTGTGGGGGGGGGGAGGAGGAAGAGGAAGAGGAGGAGGAAAACGGGAGTGAGGGTGGTGGGCCAGATGGAGACACCCCGGAATCCCTGGAGCCATGCAGCCAGGAGCTCTTCTCGAGCCAGGAGGAAGGTAGCCAGTCAGAGCGACTGGTACTTGGTGGAAGACAAACAGAAGAGCAGGTTCCTGGTAAGTGGTTTTTTTTTGGGAAGGAATTTTTTCGGTGCGGGCTCTTTGGGAGAGGAGGGTTAGGCATGCATGCCTAGATGCAAAATAGTGCATTGATGTGGTTTATCACATCGCGGTAATGGGACTCGGTAATCTCCTCGAATGTCTCATCCAGAACGTGTGCAATGCGCTTGCGCAGGTTTATCGGGAGAGCCACTGTGGTCCTTGTCCCAGCCAGGCTAACGTGTCCGCGCCACTGTGCCGCGAGGGGACCATTGCTGCACACAGGCAAGCTGCATATGGGCCAGGGCAGAAGCCGCATTGCAGTAGAAGACCCTCCCTTGCTTCCCAAGTCACCCTCAGCAGCGAGATATCGTCCAGGACGAACTCCTGTGGAAAATATTGGGACAGTGTTCAGTGTAGGTGCCCCCTGAAGCTGTTGGCTCTCCCCAAGGCACAGAAACCCAGAGGACAGTGCAGCCCTGAAACAATCAGTCCCCCTTAATCATCATTTTGAGGCTCCCGTGGGATGTGCGCACTCTGTTTCGGACGGGAAAATTATGCTATTGTGTAGACCCTGTGTGTTTTCTACTCCTTAAGTGCGGGGGAATCATTACTCTGTCTGGTATAAACAATGCTGCCTCTGTTAAATGTTGCATTTTGCCTATACAGCTGCATCAACCTTGAGACCTCAGCCGTCCCTCTTATCGCCTGTTCAGAGACTGCAAAGACTCAGGAAGAGACCGCGAAAAAGCAAAGAAGACATGCTGCAAGAAGTGATGCGCCAATCTATTAAAGAGAATGAGAAAGCACAGAACTGGAGGAAGAGAGAAAGCAGGATCCGCCAGGAAAACGCAGCGCAGGGGCGGCGAAGCACGAAGCACCGGCAGCAAAGCATGGATCGGCCCATAAGCATACTGGAGCGCCAAGCAGACGCTATCCAGGAGCAGTACCTCAAACGCAAACGCCACCCCCCCCTACAGCCCTTGTCCCAAAACTCTTTCCGTTATGCCCCACTGTCACCTCCAACCCACTTTCCCCAACTTCCGTGTTGTTCACGCCACCAGCTGCCTCCAATACCAGTATCTTCACCATCCGGCCCTGAAAACCACGACCCTTACCCTCTTCACTCAACCCCAATCACCATGCAGTATAGCTATCCTGAAGTGCAGCACTCACTGCACAGCACACCAGACAGGACATACGCGAATCTGTGATTGCACTGTTCCCCACTCCAACCCCTTGTTTCTGTTCAATAAATGGATTTTTTGTCTTTGAAAACATTCTTTATTATTGCATAAAGTAAAAGACTCCTTAGCCCAGGAAATAAACAGGCACAGCAAGTCTGCTTGTCTGCTTAGCAAACACTGATTCCTAAAGATTGGAACTACTGCACTTCACTCCCGTGCAGGGCACCAGATATCACTGCTGGTTTGCAGCCTCAAATTGCTCCCTCAAGGCATCCCTAATCCTTGCAGCCCCGGGCTGGGCCCCTCTAATAGCCCTGCTCTCTGGCTGTGCAAATTCAGCCTCCAGGTGTTGAACCTCAGAGGTCCATGCCTGAGTGAAGCTTTCACCCTTCCCTTCACAAATATTATGGAGGGCGCAGCACGCGGATATAACCGTGGGGATGCTGTTTTCGGCCAAGTCCAACTTCCCATACAGAGATCGCCAGCGGGCCTTTAAATGGCCAAAGGCACACTCCACAGTCATTCGGCACTGGCTCAGCCTGTAGCTGAACCGTTCCTTGCTGCTGTCAATGCTCCCTGTGTAGGGTTTCATGAGCCACGGCATTAACGGGTAAGCGGGGTCTCCAAGGATCACAATGGGCATTTCGACTTCCCCTACCATGATGTTCCGCTCTGGGAAAAAAGTCCCGGCCTGCATCTTCCTGAACAGCCAAGTGTTCCGAAAGATGCGTGCGTCATGCACCTTTCCGGGCCAGCCCGTGTTAATGTCAATGAAACGCCCACGGTGATCCACAAATGCCTGGAGAACCATAGAGAAATACCCCTTCCGATTAACGTACTCGGATCCTAGGTGGGGTGGTGCCAGAATAGGAATGTGCGTCCCATCTATCGCCCCTCCACAGTTAGGGAACCCCATTTGTGCAAAGCCATCCACTATGTCCTGCAGGTTACCCAGAGTCACGGTTCTTCTGAGTAGGATGCGATTAATGGCCCTGCAAACTTGCATCAACACGATTCCAACGGTCGACTTTCCCACTCCAAACTGGTTTGCAACCAACCGGTAGCTGTCTGGAGTTGCTAGCTTCCAGATTGCAATAGCCACCCGCTTCTCCACTGGCAGGGCAGCTCTCAATCTCGTGTCCTTGCGCCGCAGGGTGGGGGCGAGCTCCTCACACAGTCCCAAGAAAGTGGCTTTTCTCATCCGAAAGTTCTGCAGCCACTGCTCCTCATCCCAGACTTCCATGACGATGTCATCCCACCACTCGGTGCTTGTTTCCCAAGCCCAAAAGCGGCGTTCCACGGTGCTGAGCATGTCCGTGAATGCCACAAGCAATTTCATGTCGTACGTGTTACGCGTCTTGATAGCATCGTCGGACTCCTCACTCTCAGTGTCACTTTGGATCTTAAGGAATAGTTCAACAGCCAAACGTGACGTGCTGGCGAGATAAGTCAGCATACGCCTCAGCAGTTCAAGCTCCATTTCCCACAGACAGATCGCATTGCAAAGAAACTGTTGAAAGATGGCGCCAAAGGTGGACGGATTTCTGGGATGCGAAGCAATGCATCACAGGGCGTTGGGACAGGACCCAGAATGCCCCGCACCTACGCCCCCTTCCCACAATCCATGGCACCAGAATGAGAAGAGGTGCTCTGTGGGATAGCTGCCCATAATGCACCACTCCCAATGGCACAGCAAATGCTGCAAATGTGGCCACGACGGTGCGCTGGGCAGCTGTCAGTGTGGACAGACTGCAGCACTTTCCCTACTCAGCTGTACAAAATCAGGTTAAACTCACAGCGCTGTACATCTGCAAGTGTAGCCAAGGCCTCAGTCTCTGGAGTTTAAGGAGAGATTCATGACAGGTCCCAGCTACCTACAGCCCAGTTTGCCATTCATGAGTGTGGCTGCGTCTTATTGTGTCCATCCAATTGGTCCAATTGGTCCCTCTGGGCTAATATTTACTTTAGGAATAGCTAGGACTTGGGTACTCCCATGACTTGTCAGATATGCCTATAATAGGACTGGCGCGAGTGGTGGGGTCTTTACTACTTGGTTGCTCTCAATGTCCCCACCATGGGGAGCCCCTTCTGTGTCTTGTTTATCCTGGTCATTTCGCAGGCTCGGCCGTTCCTCATGGTACTGTTCGTACCATGGGCAGGATCTGTTCCTTTGCTACCCTGGCTTTGTTCTTGTGTGTGAAATGCCTGGGCTCTGGGATCTAACACCCAGCTGTTCGGGCTCTGAATCTCACTGGGTTGGCACTGCAGGGTGAGCTGGAATTTAACGGACAGGAGTCTCTCCTCCCACGGCATGCATTTGGGAACGGGACATTGCAGTGTTTTGGGGGGATTATCACTGGGTCTGGGAACCACAGTGAGGCTCCATGAAGGGTCTAATCCTGGTCCCATGGACAACGAACGGCAAAATGCCCAATGGGTCAAGGGACCCAAGATTTGGCCTTCAATGTCCAGACCCTGATAGTCCTTAGTAGTGCCCCTCACTGGTGATTGGAATGTGCCTAGTTAAACCCCAACACATCTGTGTGGAGGAGCGTCGCGCCCAGACACACACAGACTGGAGCCATGCGCCGTACGGACTGCTGGAACACAAGGGTTTTGTGTAAGTTCTCAGTCTGGCTGCATCACTGTGCAGCAACCCACTCCATGTGCCACAGTAATAACCAGCCTCATCGTCTGCTTGGACATCAGTCATGGTGATGGTTGGGTTGCTAGTTGTATTAGTCGCATCTTTGGACCCAGAGAAGTGACTGGGGACCCAGTGCCCTGGTGCTTGGCAGCATTGGATTTGTACCACAGAAGATATTTTGGAGTATTTCCAATTTTCGGCTGGTGCCAGGTGGCGTGTGGGATCGGGGACCCACTGCTGATGGTGCAGGAGAGTTGAACAGTGCAGCTTGTTCCAGCTTGAGTTGCTGCCCACAGTCCTTTTCGTACCAGGTCTGGTCTTGTCTGAATCAGTTCTCGCTTTGGTTTTGCAGCCTCCTCTATTATTGTCTGGCATGAGGCTTTCACCTCCCCCAGCGCTCGGTTTGCCGCCTGTAACTGTGTCTCCAGGGCCTGTATTCGACTTGGCGTCCCTTGCCCAACTCTCTCAACCATCTGCCCCAGGCTGTCCAGTCCACGCACCTCGGCCCTGCCTCTGAGCCCCTGGCCCAAGAGCCCGTGTCCAAGTGAGGGTCGTCCTATGGTCAGCTCGTCCATGCAGTACCCATCTTGTAATAGGGCTGGGACATCACAGTAGGCCAGTCTCTATCTATAAATACAGGCCGGGGAGGTCTCTTAGTAGATGACCCTCCGCTTGTTCATCTGACCCTGTATTTCAATGTCTAGCTCCACTGCTGGGCACAGTCCTGTCTCTCCATGGAGGGGAGGGGGAGCTTTGGGACACAGCCACCATCACTCCTGCTTTAGCTAGGACAGCCCCGGCCCTTCCTGCCGCGGGACACTGACTCTGCAGCCAGCAGATGAACTTTTCTATTGAGGTTCTTATGCCGCCCCCATCACTGCGGTACCTGAGCACTGAGACTGGCCCACAGGGAACTGGACATGGCCACGGGCCTGTGGCTTGCTGGGCTGCAGGGGCCAGGAGGAGCAGGGGCCAGGGAGGCACTAATGAACTTCTGGGGAGAATCAGAGAAGCTGCAAAGCCGCTGGGACAGGGCCAGGGAGGAGGTCCTAGGAAGGAGGCATTTTCATATCGTATATTATCTGTATCTGAACACTTCATACCATATCATATCAAACATTCTCTGCTACACCCTGTATCTGGACACTTCATGCAACCCCGGCAACTGGAATGGACTAAGGGATCTGATAGATCTTTCCTACATTTCCTCTAACTTCCAGGACATTCAGGGTGTGGTCCAGCTGGTGGGGTAACAAAGGAGAACTGTGCTAGGGGAGATGTGTCACTTTACCCAAGGAGCATGTGGCCGTCTGCTCCCAGTTTCACCCAGGTAGTGGGTGTAACGCAGGGATCTATAAGGCAGGAATAGTTGTTCCTGCCAGACAGACCAAGCAATGAGCATAACAGTGGCTGACATCGCCCCCAGAGGGAGAGAATGGGGAGTGGGTGGAGCAGCGCCCCCTGCTGACAGCAAACGGCTGAAATTCTTAAAAAGGAGCAATCAGTGTGTGATGTATTGAAGGGAGGAACCAAACTGTGCAGCCAGTGCAGAGCCCAGGCAGAAGGAGATGACGGGGGAAGACAGGGGAGGTTTTTGTCTCAGTTCCCCATCTGGCTGGATCACTGTGAAACCAACTACCACTGCCGGTAAACACAGCACAGTAATAGTCAGCCTCATCCTCTGCCTGGACACCGGTGATGGTCAGGGCAGCGTTGTTACCGGATATGGACCCAGAGAACCGGGCAGGGATCCCGGAGGGTCTGGTATTGGTGTATATAAGTGTCCGAGGAGCAGAGCCTGGTTTCTGCTGGTACCAGGCTGGATAGTTGCCGGTGGTGACGGCTCCAGTGCTCAGGCTGCAGGACAGAGTGACAGCCCCTCCTGGGGTCACCGACATCGAGGGCTCCTGAGTCACCACGGGCTGCGAACTGACCCCTGAAATCAACATTACAAACACACTCAGCACAAGGACACCGGATCCTCACAGACAAACCTCCTCACCTGCAAGTGTCCTTCATATTTTTGTCACTGAAGAAACAATTCCCTCACCAGAGCAGTACGTGAGCAGCGCGAGGAGCAGAGGGGCCCAGGCCATGGTGGGAATCCAGACGAGCTCGGCTCTCTGAGGCAAACGGGTCTGTAGCTGGGACCCTCTGATTCTCTCTTAAACCCCCAGCGCTGGAGAACGGCCCCTTCATGCAAATCTGCTCTATGTTCATTGGCTGCAGGTCTTTTGAAAATCTAAATCCTATTAACAAGTACATAGACACTCAAGTTTCAAATTTAACCTCAAATTCATTTTAAATAATGTTTTTTCTTAAAAAAAAGTAACTCCCCATAAAACTGTACATTTTCATGTATTATTTCAAGTTCAAATTCAAACAGGGTTTTGCTGTTATTAATTTAATACAAGGGGCTTTACTTAAATCTACTTCCTGAATAATATTTAGAACAAGTAGGTGGTGCTAGCACACAGACTGACCAGTTCTGTCTAACTGCCTGTGCAGGGAGCTATATCTAGGAGAAATGTTTATTTTTAGTTATGGGGAATCACATATTTACAAGCTACACATATAGCAGAGTAAATGTGGTCACTACTTCGTGTCTCTGACCAAATAATTTCTTAGCTGCAGCTGCTGCCTACAGCCTATCTTCATGGAAGCAAACATATAAATGTTTCATGGTGCCAAACACGCTGTAACGATTGTCGTCTCGATTATCACCAGGGACTGAACAGGAGAACGCGAGAGCTAAAGCAGGAGCCGCAATATCTTGAGCCAAAGGAGAGCGGGGCAGATTTATGAAGGTGCCGAGCTACATCTTTGTGCATCTAAATCCCTTTACGCGGACAGAAGGGGGTGTCAGTTCCATGTGGGTACAGCTAGGGGTGCTCAGCTCTGAATTTGGCCTTAGTCTGTGAACGGCCGTTACGGGGCTGCTGGGAGGGGTCGTTAGCGTAACGTTAGCGCAGAACGTCTGATGTGTAGAGAGCAATGGACGAGCTTTGCATCGCTGGGCACACAGATATTTTCTATCACATGCACATGGAGAGGGGTCACTGCCACCCCCACTGCAGTGCAGCCGGGCCAGCTTCCCCCATGCTGCCCCTCACGCGTGGACACGCGCCCTGGGAACACCCCAGAACTAACTCATTCCCCTCCTGCCAGCCTCCTTCCAGCTCCCCTTTGCCGTGATGCCTACGAATAAACTGACAGCAGTGAGGCCATGGGTGTGCTGAGACCCTTCCCATCCCGCTGCCAGGATTGTCTCATTGCTGCCTTCTGCCACCCACAGGCCGGTCTGTCACCCCCTGTTGTCTCTTGTCTCAAACTGAGATTGTTCCCTCCTTAGCCGGGACCGTCTCTGAGTTCTGTGTTTGTACAGCGCCCAGCACAATGGGGACCTGGGCCGTGACCTGTCCTCCCAGGGGCCACAGAAACACAGATACGTAATAATCACAGTGATTCAGCCACCTCTGAAGGACATTCCTGGGCAACATTTTTGTAATATAGGCATTAAATGTAATATCAGTTAATTGAATTGTAATTAAAAAAAAACCTCATTCCAAATAAATACCCAACAATTATAATGAGAAGTGGTTCATAAATCTACAACTATATCAGTACATTTGGGTGCCTCTGATTTTGTGTCTCACTCCTTCCCCACCACTCGGTCTGAATGAGGGATCTTAAAGGACACAGCTGTTCAAACACCACGGTCTGTGCACCAGGCTCTTTAAAAATGTGTATTGAACAGTTACTTTATTCCATTGTAAACAATTCATGATACAAGTGCAGAGAGACAGCGCCCCCTGCTGCCCAGTCAAAACTGAACTATGTCACCCATCTACAGAAGAGTAAACGGGAAAAATCCAGGTGTATCCCAAATCCCATTTTATTCTCTTCAGTCTCTGGAGTTTAAGGAGAGATCCATGACAGGTCCCAGCTACCTACAGCCCCGTTTGCCATTTATGAGTGTGGCTGTGTGTTATTGTGTCCATCCAATTAGTCCCTCTGGGCTAATATTTACTTTAAGAATAGCTAGGTCTTGGGAACTCCCATGACTTATCAGGTATGCCTATAGCAGGACTGGCGCGAGTGGTGGGGTCTTTACTACTTGGTTGCTCTCAATGTCCCCACCATGGGGAGCCCCTTCTGTGTCTTGTTTATCCTGGTCATTTTGCAGGCTCGGTTGCTCCTCGTGGTGCTGTTCATATCATGGGCAGGATCTGTTCCTTTCCTACCCTGGCTTTGTTCTTGTGTGAGAAATGCCTGGGCTCTGGGATCTAACACCCAGCTGTTCGGGCTCTGAATCTCACTGGGTTGGCACTGCAGGGTGAGCTGGCATTTAACAGATAGGTGTCTCTCCTCCCATGGCATGCATTTGGGAACGGGACATTGGAGTGTTTTAGGGGGATTATCACTGGATCTGAGTACCGCAGTGAGGCTCCATAAGGGGTCTAACCCTGGTCCCATGGACAGTGAATGGCAAAATGCCCAATGGGTCAACGGGCCCAAGATTTGGCCTTCAATGTCCAGACCCTGATAATCCTTAGTAGTGCCCCTCACTGGTGACTGGAATGTGCCTAGTTAAATCCCAACACGTCTGCGTGGAGGAGCGTCACACCCAGACCCACACACAGACTGGAGCCACGCGCCGTATGGGCTGCTGGAACAGAAGGGTTTTGTCTAAGTTCTCTGTCTGGCTGCATCACTGTGCAGCATCCCACTCCCTGTGCCACAGAAATAACCAGCTCGTCTAAGCAGTACCCATCTTGTAACGGGGCTGGGACATGAGGCCAGTCTCTGCCTACAATTACAGGCTAGGGGAGGTCTCTTGATTGACTGACCCTCCACTTGTTCATCTCACCTTGTATTTCTATGTTTAGCTCCACGGCTGGGCACACTCCTGTCTCTCCATGTGCACAAAAAACGTGCACCAGCAAATGCCAATCTAGTCTGACAGCTGGGAGTCTGCATCCGCGAACTAGCGCCTGCCCGCACCTGGAGTCAATCAGTTCTCTCATTTCACGGCCAGCCACGTTAGCAGTGGAGTGCGCCCCCTACCGAGGGAACATCCCAAGCCACAGACTTGGCTGTGATAGCAATGCAAATACCTGAACCCCAGGAGTGGACAGTCCTTTCTTAGCCGACCCGTCTGACCACACTGGAAACACACAACTGTGTTCTCCTGACTGATTTCTGGGCTTGTCCCATGATAACTGAGATGCTGCTACCTCCTCCGGTTTGTTAGGTACGGGATTGCCTAAGAATTTCTCTCCCCATATGTTCCCCTCATCTGCCCTTCCTGCTGCATTCGCTACCCTCTCAAAACACCTCTGAGTTGTCACCTGCGCCTAATTTTGCCCGGCCGGGCACTGGTCTGGCAGAATTTTCTTCTCCCAAAACTACCTGGGTCCCTGAGGTCCACGTCCCTGGGTATGGCAGGAAATGTTCCTGCTGAGCCTGTCGCACGTCTCACTGTTGTTGCTGCCGTGTTGGGCGGCCAGCGTGGGGACTACACCCTCCATGTTCCCCAAAGGAGAAACAGAGCCTGAGTCTGTCTGTCTCCCGCCCCCCCCCCCCCACGAGGCAGTATGCCCCTTCCTCAGAGGGGGGTCCTCACAACCCCATTTCTGCCACCAATATGTGGTGGGGCGCACTCATCCTTGGAGTGCCCCTTGCGTTCAGGTGCAACATTGCTGGTTTCTTTGGCTCCCGGGCCGCCTTCTGCCTGTTTGCCTCTGGCCCGGACCTGCTGTGGCTCAGGCCTCCGGCCAAGTCACAAAGTTCAAACCCCTCCCGGGGTATCATGAACATGTGCAAATGAAACTGCCTAATTCCTCTGCCCCCTCAGGCTCCTTCAAAAACCCAATCTCAGGGCTGCCCCTGTAAGAGCCAACCCTGCCCCTGGAGCTGCTTCCCTCCTTTATCCTCCAGTTAAACCCTGGCTCTGGGCTTCTCCCTGCCAGAGACCTACCTCCTCTGCTGTTTCCTTTGCAACTGAGCCCCTTCAGTCTGCTTCTTATGGCTTAGCTCCACCCCCTCAGCCCGGGAGCCAATTGGCTGCTCACCTGCCCAGGTGCAGAGCGTGACTCGCTGGGTGCATTCGCTCGCCTTGCAGGTGATGGGGGTGAAGCCCATCACAGTGGACATGCACTTTGCAATGCACTGTGGGGCTGGTTTGCTATCTGACTGGGGGGATGCTGCATTTGGACATGGCTGATGCTTCGTGTGAGGGACGCCAGGAGTGCTCTGGCTGAGAACACGCCCTGCATGAATTGAAGACTAGCTCTGGTCATGGGCACACTCAGATCACACCTCCCAGGGCTGAGTGTGAGAAGAAAGGTCACTTGGCAGCTTGATTTCTGGCTTCTGAGGAGGAACATGCTGTGAGTGCTCTGCTGCCCATCTCAGTGCTCAGAACATCCCGTCTGCCAGCTCCAAAGACCTTCACATCCTGTTGCCCAGATGCTCTTCTCTGCTGCTGTGGTCTTCAGTGACCACAGCACATGCCTCTCCCCTGGTACCACTACGATAGCTACATTCCCGCCTCCCCTCATTTACTGGGATGGGAACCAGAGCCCACCTGGACATACATGCAAGGGAAGACGTTCTCCTCTGCCTCAGTTGTAAAACCAGACTCCGCAGAGCATCGGTGCCAGAATGCAGGCTGAGGGAAGGGAGGTTTTTGTCTCAGTTCCCCATCTGACTCTATCACTGTGAGCTACGCTACCACTGCTGTACCACATGCTACAGTAATAATCAGCATCGTCTTCTGCTTGGGCATTGGTGATGGTTAAATAACCAACATTGCCAGAGGTGGAACCAGTGAACCGATCTGGGATCCCATCGCCTCTGTTGGTGGTACCAGACAGCACAAAGCGAGGGGCTTGCCCAGGTTTCTGTTGGATCCAGGCTATGGTGTTCATGCTACTGCTGACGGTGCAGGAGAGTTTCACGGTGTTTCCTGGAGACACTGACGCTGATGATGGTTGAGTCAGGGTGGGCTGTGAGTTGGACCCTGTAATGAGAATAAATGACTATAAATTACCTGTGCGCACAAGACCGGTTAGCTGCTACTGAAGTCCCACCGTGCTGACAATCTGAAGAGCTGTTCCTGTGCATGATTTGGAAGAAAACACCTACTGCTATTTGTTCCGAAGCTTCGGAATGTAATAGTGTCTCACCGGAGCAGTAAGTGAGCAGCGCGAGGAGCAGAGGGGCCCAGGCCATGGTGGGGAATCCAGACGAGCTCGGCTTCCAAACGGGTCTGTGGTTGGAACCCTCCGATTCGCTCTTAAACCCCCAGCGCTGGAGATCGGCCCCTTCATGCAAATCTGCTCCCTGGCTGCTGCTAGCACCTCCCTCCTGCTATGCGAGGGGCAGAGGCACAGGGAGAACCTCTCTGTATAAATCACCCTCTGTCCAGAAGCAGGGGGGACGGGGTTTCTTTTTACCTGCAGCGTGGAATGCACAGAGCCCCAGAGATGAGGCGCTCTGGCTGAGCAATCAGGAACATTTACTATTTGTTTATCGGCAGCAATGGGCTGGCTGCTGAACGGGTCCCGGATGCAGAGACACTCTCCCCTTCGAAGAGCCTCCCGTAAGGTTGGTCTGCACTGCACAGTGAACTCCGGGGATCTGTACTCCGGGAGCGCCTGGCTGAGAACAGACACTGCAAAGTAACACTGGACTCACTGCCAGCCTAGGCCGAGCTGCTACATCTGCCCTGGAGCTGCAGTCACTGTGTGTGGTGCTGAGACTTCTGGGGCACGTCCTAGGGGCCTTAGCACTGCTCTGTTCATTCTATCCCAGTGCATTGTGGGAGAATTTGTCTGTCCTTTCTGGGCACGGGGTGGAAGTGGTGTGAACATGGCAAAGCATTCAGGGAAACCCCTTCCGGCTGGGCACAGACAGAGAGGGTCACGTCACGTTGGGGACACACAGGAGCGGGTAGGGAAGGAGCTGGGAAATCATTGCATACCTAGACTGAGGGCAGCAGGGAGTCGGCTCGGAGACAGATGTCGGAGTTGTGGCTAGTGTCACTGGCAAAACAAAAGGGGGGATGGGAGACAGGTTGGACGTGTCAGCTGCAGCAGAGCTGGGCAGGAACAGGTCAGCCTGACACAAAGCTCCTGTGGGATCCCCGGGGGCAGAGGGGGCTGGTGACGGCGTTAGAAGAGAAGAGTGATGGGGTTGAAGTCTCAGGAAGGAGGGATGAGTTCAGTATCTGCACTTTGCATCGACTCCAGGTGAGGGAGGTCGGAGTCAGGGCGGCCAAAGCAGAGGATGTCACAGGACTCAAGGCGACAGCGGATCAGGGCTGAGTCCCATGTTTTAGCCACTGGGCCATGTCTCATGTACCGTGTGTTGGGTAAGAACAGGAGGAGATTCCATGTCTCCAAAATTAAACCGGCTCTTCACCCAGAGAACTAGTTACAGAGACGCTGCAGCTGCTGCTGACGTTCCAATCATGTGCCCACAGACTGGCCTCCCGGTGCCTCCTCCAAACTCTTCCTCCTGCAGCCTGAGCTCCCCCTCCCGCTTCCCTGCAGGTTGCTCCAGGACAGGCAGGAAGCGTCTGATTGTCTATGTGCTGCGGAGTAAGAGGTGGCGAGATGTGATGAGGCTGAATGAGCAGAGGAGCAGGAGGTGGTGGTGGGGAGGCAGGAGTCCGAGATGACCTCCACATGGTTGCTGGCATTGGAGAAGGCAGGAAGTGGAGGGGGCTGAGGAGTTACAATGAGAAGTTTGGGCTTGGCTGTGCGTAGCTGGAGCTGGCAATGAGCCGCCCAAGCGAAGAGTCAGAGACAGCCACATGCGTGGTGCTGGCTGGAGGGGGACGAGTCACACGTGGGAAGGGAGATTTGTGAGTCCCGAGCACAGAAATGACGTGTGAGGCAATGGGGCCGGGTCGCACACACAGGGAATGGGGTGGGGGGTAGGGAAGAGGCAGGAACGAGGCCAGAACCCTGTGGAGTCCCAGAGAGAGGGGGAGTGGGGAGGAGACATTGCTGAGGGAGCAGAGAGAAATGGGAGGACAACTAGTCCCCTGTGTCTACGCTAATGTTCATCGGGAAATCTCCTGCCGTTACACCCCACTGGTGCTAGCAGTAATGGGAACCCTAGTGCAGACAGTGTTTTACCCCCGTGTCACCTCACCCTGCTCAGAGCAGGGGGCAGGGCAATGCTGGGCAGGGCTGCCCAGATGGAGGGGCAAGTGGGGCAATTTGTCCCAGGCCCCAGACCCTGCAGGGGCTCCCACGAGAGTTTTCAGGGGCCCCCATGAGAGTTTTCGGAGGGTTTTCGGCGGTAGGTCCTTCAGTGCCGCCGAACACACCCGGATCGAGTGAAGGACCCGCTGCCGAATTCCCGGAGCTCCTTCCACTCCGGGTCATCGCGGCAATTCGGCGGTGGGGGTCCTTCACTCGCTCTGGGACCTGCCGCCGAAGTGCCCTGAAGACCGAGAGCGGAAGGACCTCCGCCGCCAAAGACCCCAGGCCCCCAAATCCTCTGGGCAGCCCTGCTGCTGAGGGGTTATGGAAGGTGCTAGTGTCAGGCCAGGCTCTAGAGGATGGGGGTCAGGGAGGAGGGGGAGCTTTGGGACACAGCCACCAACACTCCTGCTTTGGCTAGGACAGCCCCGGCCTTCCCTGCAGCGGGACACTGACTCTGCAGCCAGCAGATGAACTTTTCTATTGAGGTTCTTATGCCGCATCCGTCACTGCGGTACCTGAGCACCGAGACTGGCCCACGGGGAACTGGACATGGTCACAGGCCTGTGGCTTGCTGGGCTGCAGGGGCCAGGAGGAGCAGGGGCCATATAGGCACTAATGAACTTCTGGAGGAGACCAGGGAAGCTGCAAAGCAGCTGAGATGGGGCCAGGGAGCAGGTTCTCGGGAGGAGGGATTTTGATATAATCTATTATCAGATACACCCTGTGTCTGGAGACTTCATCCAGCCCTGGCAACTAGAATAGACTAAAGGATCTGATAGATCTTTCCTATGTTTCCTCTAACTTCCAGGCCATTCAGGGTGTTGTCCACCTTGTGGGGTAATACAGGGGAACTGGGTTAGGGGAGACGTGTCTCTGTACCCCAGGAGCACGTGGCCATCTGCTCCCAGTTCGGAGATCTATAAGGCAGGAAAAGCTGCTCCTTGTAAAGAGACTGAGTGGAAAACATAGGAGTAGCTGACATCTTCCCCAGGGAGAGTGAATGGGCAGTGCATGGAGCAGCGCCCCCTGCTGACAGGAAGTTGCTTAAATTCCAAAGAAGGAACAATCAGTGTCTGATGTATTGAAGGGAGGAAGCAAATTGTGGAGCCAGTGCAGAGCCCAGGCTGGCGGGGATGAAGACAGGGGAGGTTTTTGTCTCAGTTCCCCATCTGGCTGGATCACTGTGATTCGCACTACCAGTTGCCACAGCACAGTAATAGTCAGCCTCATCCTCTGCCTGGACACCGGTGATGGTCAGGGCAGCGTTGTTACCGGATATGGACCCAGAGAACCGGGCAGGGATCCCGGAGGGTCTGTTGTTAGTTTCATATATAAGCTGCCGAGGAGCAGAGCCTGGTTTCTGCTGGAACCAGGCTGGATAGTTGCCGGTGCTGATGGCTCCAGAGCTCAGACTGCAGGACAGAGTGACAGCCCCTCCTGGGGTCACCGACATCGAGGGCTCCTGAGTCACCACGGGCTGCGAACTGACCCCTGAAATCAACATTACAAACACACTCAGCACAAGGACTCTGGATCCTCACAGACAAACCTCCTCACCTGCAAGTGTCCTTCATATTTTTGTCACTAAAGGAAACAATTCCCTCACCTGAGCAGTAAGTGAGCAGTGTGAGCAGCAGAGGGGCCCAGGCCATGATGGGAAATCCAGATGAGCTCGACTTCCTGAGGCAAACGGGTCTGTGGCTGGGACCCTCCGATTCTCTCTTAAACCCCCAGAGCTGGAGAACGGCCCCTTCATGCAAATCTGCTCCCTGTACATTGGCTGCGGGTTTTTAAAAAATCTTAATCCTCAGTTTTAACAACAAAGACACTCACATTTCAAATATAACTTCCAGATTAGTCTTTATTTTAAATAAGATTTGTTTTTTTTTTTAAAAAGTACCTCCCTATAAATTTGTACATTTTCAATGATTATTTCAAGTTCAAATTGAAACAGGTTTTGCTAGTATAATTTATTGTAAGGGGTCCTTACTTTAACCTACTCCTTAAATAATATTTAACACAACCAGATGGTGCCATCATACAGACTCACAAGTTCTCTCTAACTGCCTGTGCAGGGAGCTGGATCTCGGAGAAATGTTTATTGTTAGTTATTGGGAAACACACTTTTAAAAGCTGCGCATGTAGCAGAGAAAATCTGATCACTACTCAGGCCTGGTCTATACTACCCGCCTGAATCGGCGGGTAGAAATCGACCTCTCGGGGATTTCTCTAACTCCACCAGCGGAGGTGGTAGTAAGCGCCGCCGACAAAAAGCGGCAGAAGTCGATTTTGCCGCCGTCCTCACAACGGGGTAAGTCGGCTGTAATACGTCGAATTCAGCTACGCTATTCACGTAGCTGAATTTGCGTATCTTAAATCGACTCCCCGCTGTAGTGTAGATGTACCCTTAGACTCCCTGACCAATTTCTTAGTCTGTAGGCAGCAGTTGCAACTACCTGCATGGATGCAAACATCAATATTACCTGGTGCCAAACACTCTGTAGTGACTGATAGCTAGATCATCCCCTGAGATCGAACAGGAGCGCTGTAGGGCTGAACAGGAGCATCTATATCTTGAGCCAAAGGATTAAGGGGCAGATTTTTAAAGGTCCCTAGTTAAATCTTTATGCGTCAAAATCCCTTTACAAATTGGGTCCTAAGTCCTGTCCTTGGTATCTGCGCCATGTTCTGGACAGACGGGGAAGCGTGAGCCACACTGAATGGGGGGTGATGCTACAGCAGCTCCCTGTGCCCCCTTGTCGCTGGCTTTTCTAGCTACTCCCCTGTCCTCCTGGCCCCTCACAGTGACAGAGAAACAAACTTGGATCATTCCCGCGGAGTCGGCCTCACTGGGCCAAATCCAGCGGAGGGCGGAAGGGGATGTCAGTTCCATGTGGGTACAGCTAGGGGTGCTCAGCTCTGAATTTGGCCTTTACGCTGTGAACGGCCGTTACGGGGCTGCTGGGAGGGGTCGTTAGCATAACGTTAGCGCAGCACGTCTGACGTGTAGAGAACAATGGACGAGCTTTGCATCGCTGGGCACACAGATATTTTCTATCACGTGCACATGGAGAGGAGTCACTGTCACCACCACTGCAGTGCAGCCGGGCCAGCGTCCCCCATGCTGCCCCTCATGCGTGGACATGTGCCGTGGACACCCCCAGAACTAACTCATTACCCTCCTGCCAGCCTCCTTCCAGCTCCCCTTCGCCATGATGCCTACAAACATATTGCCAGCAGCCATGGGTGCGCTGAGACTCTTCCCATCCCGCTGCCAGGATTGTCTCATTGCTGCCTTCTGCCACCCACAGGCCAGTCTGTCGCCCCGTGTTGTCTGTTGTCTCATACTGAGATTGTTCCCTCCTTAGCCATGACCATCTCTGTGTTCTGTGTTTGTACAGAGCCCAGCACAACCGGGACCTGGGCTGTGACCTGTCCTCCCAGGGGCTACAGAAATACAGATACGCAATAATCACAGTGATGCAGCCACCTCTGAAGGACATTCCAGGGCAACATTTTGCAGAGATGTTCAGCATTAAATGTAACGTTGGTTAAATTGCATGTAATGAAAAAAACACTTTGCAAAGAAATACCCAGCAACGCCATTGAGAAGTGGTTCATGAACCTAAATCAGTAAATTTGGGTGCCCCCGATTTTGTCTCACTCCTCCCCCACCACTCGGTCTGAATGAGGGATCTGAAAGGACGCAGCTGTTCAAACACCAGGGTATGTGCGCCAGACTCTTGAAGACAAATTTGTATTGCAAAGTTACTTTTTTCAATTAGAAACAGTTCAGGATACAAGTGTAAGGAGACAGCGCCCCCTGGAGCCCAGTCGTAACTGAATCACGTCGCCCATCTGCAGAACAGTAGATGGGGAAAATCCAGGTGCACCTCAAATCACATTTTATTCTCTCCAGTCTCTGGTGCCCAGAGTCAGAGCTGCACCACATCACTGTCCTGCCCCACAGCAGCTGCCCCAGCTGCTTCTCGCATCCCACTGAATTCTCTCCAGTCTCTGGACTTTAAGGAGATTCATTACAGGTCCCAGCTACATCCAGCCCAGTTTGCCATTTGTGAGTATGGCTGCGTGTTATTGTGTCCCTCCAACTCACCTCCTGGGCTCATATTTGCATGTAGGAATAGCTAGGACTGGGGAACCCCTGTG
This sequence comes from Chrysemys picta bellii, assembly GCF_011386835.1. Lineage (NCBI taxonomy): Eukaryota > Metazoa > Chordata > Testudines > Emydidae > Chrysemys > Chrysemys picta. The sequence goes on along the minus strand of NC_088805.1, from coordinate 14,739,595 downwards.
ACTCCTCAGATACACGTACAGCAGGACTGGGGCGAGTGGTGGGGTCTTTACTGGGAGGTGGCTCTCAATGTGGCTTCTGAGTCTTGTTTCGCCTGGTCATTTGGCAGGTTAACCCTTTCCTACCGGTTAGATTGTATCATGGCCAGATCCGTCCCTTTCCTACCCTGGCTCGGCTTGTGTGTGCAATGCCTGGGCTCTGGGATCTAACACCCTGCTCCGCAGACTCTGAGTTTCACTGAAGAATGAGCTGGTATTTAATAGACACAAACCACCTCCTCTCACAGCATGGATCTGGGAACTGGATTTTAGAATGTTTTCTTTAGGATTATAACTGAATCTCATTGCTGCAGCCAGACTGCACTGGCGGGGAGTGGGGGGGGGGAGGGAGGATGTGGGGAGGTGTCAAATCCTGGTCCCACTGAAGGTGATGATAAAACTGCTGTTCAGTTCAGTGGGACAAACATTTTGCCTTAAATTTCCAGAACAAGTTAGTGAGCTGTAGTGTGACCAGATGAACCTATTTTATAGGGACAGTCTCCATATTTGGGTCTTTTTTCTTCTACAGGTGCCTATTACCCCCCATCCCCTGTCCCAATTTTTCACCCTTACTGTCTGGTCACCCTAGTGAACAGTGATCACAGGGGACTGGGACAGAGCATGGGGACACCTCAGTGCTTTCAGACTGGGTGAATGATCATAACTTAGCGCTGACACATGATGAACTCATGCAGCGTTGGAGGAGGAAGGGGAAGGTTTGTGTCTGAGCTCCCCATCTGGCTGTGTCACTGTGCAGCACTCCCAGACCACGCAGAACAGTAATAATCAGCCTCATCCTCTGCTTGGACGCTGGTGATGGTTAAGTAGCAGGTTGTATTAGAGGCGTCTTTGGAACCAGAAAAGCGACTGGGGACCCCAGAGCCCTGGTGTTTGTCAGACTCTTTGTTGTATCTCAGAAGGTATCTTGGGCTGTTCCCATCTTTCTGTTGGTACCAGGGGACACCTCCAAATGTGGATCCACTGCTGAGGGCACAGGAGAGTTTAACTGTGTTTCCAGTGGACACTGACACTGAGGGCGGCTGAGTCAGAGTAAACTGGGAGAGGGAACCTGGAAAGAAAGAGAAACTGCTGCATGATCATCATGGCTTGGAGTTAACGCCTGCACATTTCCTGCTGAGCCAGGAGTCTGGAAATCAGGAATATGCAGGAATTCAGTCAAAAGTCACTTTAAATTAAATTGAGACCAGAAACCCTCCCCTTTACCAGAGCAGTAAGTGAGCAGCGTGAGGAGCAGAGGGGCCCAGGCCATGGTGGATCCAGACGAGCTCGGCTTCCTGAGGTAAGCGGGTCTGTGGCTGGGACCCTCTGATTCTCTCTTAAACCCCCAGAGCTAGAGAACGGCCCCTTCATGCAAATCTGCCCCCTGCTCACTGGCTGCTGCTGTAGAGTTTGTGTGCACCAGGGGGGTTCTCATTTGCGTTCTCAGCCTCCGCACTGCAAACACCTCCTGATCCGAGTGTGTCCTTCCTCCTATTGGTCACTGATGGCTAGTTACCTTCTGTTAAGGCCTTTTGAGTCCTGGGTTCTTTTCAGCCCTCTCCCTTTTGTGTTTTGGGCTAATATTTTGTAGACCCCAATAAACTGGGGCTTGAACACTTCAAATAGGATGGGGCCAAACACAATGACTGACAGGGACAGTCTCTAAAGGGACGACTCCTGTTGATAATTTGCTCAGGTTTGTATCAGGTCTGTATCAAGCCAGCTTGGCATTTTTCCTATAAGTTCCCATGGGTGTGGATTCCTTATTTCCCAGCCCCTCAGCAGCGGTGGGACAGTGACTGTAGCTCCCCCGGCTAGGGAAGAGAGAGAACATTTATGTGGTAACAGTTAGGGGTGAAAGGGCCCAGGGCGGTCGGGGGTTGTTCTGAATTCAGTGCTGCCGGCTGCCAGCTGGGAGAACAAACCCCAGGGGATGAGTCTGCTGAGCAGCCGCGGGGCCCAGCTGAAGGGCGGGAGGTTCCATGGCAGACGGGCGGGAGGTTTGTGACGTATGATGCACGGGGGCTGGTGGGGGGGCTGGGAGGAGTGTGACACTGGAGGCGGGTGTCAGGGGAGTTCTTGGGACCCACCAGGTGCTACAATCTACAAGACCTAGTAGCTGCAGCTCAGCGCCTGTCTCTGAGTCGTGGGCCACCTGGCTCCCATGTGCTGTCCCGGGAAAAGGGTTGGTTCTTACAGTGCTCCAGCCAACCCAGCAGGGGGCGACAATTACACTCGATTTACCTACAGAGAGTGACCTGTAGAACCTGCTCTTCAGCCATCAGACTGTCCTGGGTTAGCTCTGGGCAGGGGCGGTTCCAGGCACCAGCGCACCAAGTGTACGCTGGGGGCGGCCTGCTGGTTGCTGTGAGGGCGGCAGTCAGGCTGCCTTCGGCGGCTTGTCTGTGGGAGGTCCGCCGGTCCCGCAGTTTCGGCGGCAATTTGGTGTCAGGTACGCCGAAGTTGTGGGACCGACGGACCTCCCGCGGGCAAGCCGCTGAATCCACGTTACCAGCGGACCTCTCGCAGGCGCGCCGCCGAAGGCTGCCTGACTGCCGTGCTTGGGGCGGCAAAATACATAGAGCAGCCGCTGACTCTGGGTCACAGGGGAGTTCAGTTTTTACGGCCATTTAACTGATACCAGTGGTGGTGTTATTAGAGTTATTATCCTATCCCAGCGAGTGGTACAAGTTCTGTTGAACTGACTGTTAGATCTCAGCCTGGTTCTTTTGTAGCAGCTGATCATATACCAGAAAAAATCTGTTCACTTCTTAGTCTCTGTAGTGCAAGACAGAAGAGCTCAGCATTATTATATTACACAGAGACATTTTATAATAGCTATAAATGGTCAGGATTACTGCACCCACCACTGCAGTGCAGCCACCTCTGCAGAACATTCCTGGGCAACTTTTTGTTGCACAGTTGGACGTTAAATGTACATATTAAAAAAAATCTTTAAAAATCAGTGTCCAGCAGCTACACCAAAGCAGTTCTTTATATATCTCCAACCTAACTCAATGCATTGGGGTGTCTTCAATGCTCTGTCTCACCAATCTGTCTGCACCAGGGATTGGACAGGAAGCAGCTGTTTGAACACCACAGTCTGGCGCACACACAGGTGAAGATAAATATGTGTCAGTTACTTAATTCCATTGTAGACAGTTCACAGTGCAAATGCAGGGAGACGTTGCCCTCTGGTGCCCAGTCATAACTGATCCCCGTCACTGAGCTGCAGAAGAGTAGATGGGAAAATCGAAGTACCTCCCAAATCCCATTTTTTTTCTTTCCATCTCTGGAGTTTAAGGCGAGATTCATTGTAGTTCCCAGCTACAGACAGCCCAGTTTGTCCTATGAATGTGGCTATGTGTTAATATGTCCCTTCAACTCCCCTCCTGTGCTACTATTTCAGATGCAGAGATAGCCCGGAGTTGGGAACACCCGGTGACGTGTCAGGTACGTGGATAGCAGGACTGAGGAGTGAAAGTGCTGGGGGGGCTTTACTACTCATTTGCTCTCAATGTGGCTTCTGTGTGTTGTGTAGCTTGATCATTTTGCAGACTCGGCCTTTAGTAATGGTGCTGTTCTCATTAGGGCCCAGGGTCTGTTCTTTTCCTGCCCTGGCTTTGTTTGTGTGAAATGCCTGGACTCTGGAACAAGGGTTTTGTCTAAGTTCTCTGTCTGGCTGCATTACTGTGCAGCATCCCACTCCCTGTGCCACAGAAACAACCAGCCTCATCGTCTGCTTGGTCGTCGTTGGGTTGCTGGTTGTATTAGCCGCATCTTTAGAACCGGAAAAGCGACTGGGGACCCCAGTGTCCTTGTGCTTGCCAGCTTTGGATTTGTACCACAGAAGATATTTTGGAGTATTTCCAATTTTCGGCTGGTGCCAGGTGGCGTGTGGGATCGGGTACCCACTGCTGATGGTGCAGGAGAGTTGAACAGTGCAGCTAGTTCCCGCTCGAGTTGCTGACAACAGTCATTTTCGTACCAGGTCTCGTCTTGTCTGAATCAGTTCTCGCTTTGGTTTTACAGCCTCCTCCATTATTGTCTGTCATGAGGCTTTCACCTCCCCCAGCTGTAACATTTTGCCTCCTGTAACTGTGTCTCCAGAGCCTGTAGTCATTGGCGTCTCTTGCCCAACTCTCTGGACCCACTGCCCCAGGCTGTCCAGTCCACACACCTCAGTCTAGCCTCTGGCCCAAGAGCCCATGTCAAAGCGAGGATCGTCCTATGGCCAGCTCGTCCAAGCAGTACCCGTCTTGTAACAGGGCTGGGACATCACTTTAGGCCAGTCTCTGCCAACAAACAGGCCAGGGAGGTCTCTTAGTAGCAGGGCCGGCTCCAGGCACCAGCTTAACAAGCACGTGCTTGGGGCGGCCAAGAGAGAGGGGCGGCACGTGCGGCAATTCGGGGGCGGCAGGTCTCTCACTCCCTCTGGAGCCGATCGTGGCTTTTTTTTTTTTTGCTTGGGGCGGCAGTAATGCTGGAGCCGGTCCTGCTTAGTAGGCTGACCCTGCGCTTGTTCATCTGACCTTGTATTTCAATGTCTACCTCCACTGCTGGGCACACTCCTGTCTCTCCATGGAGAGCAGGGGGAGCTTTGGGACACAGCCACCAACACTCCTGCTTTGGCTAGGACAGCCCCGGCCTTTCCTGCAGCGGGACACTGACTCTGCAGCCAGCAGATGAACTTTTCTATTGAGGTTCTTATGCTGCACCCATCACTATGGTACCTGAGCACCGAGACTGGCCCACAGGGAACTGGACATGGCCACAGGCCAATGGCTTGCTGGATTGCAGGGGCCAGGAGGAACAGAGACCATGGAGAAACTAATGAACTTCTGGAGAGGACCAGGGAAGCTGCAAAGCAGCTGGGATGAGGCCAGGGAGGATATCATATGTTATCTGATAAACACTGTATCTGGACACTTCATCTAGCCCTGGCAACTGGAATGGACTAAGGGATCTGATAGGTCCTTCCTAAGTTACCTCTAACTTCCAGGACACTCAGGGTGTTGTCCAGCCGGTGAGGTAACACAGGGGAACTGGTTAGGGGAGACGTGTCTGTTTACCCAAGGAGCATGTGGCCGTCTGATCCCAGTTTGACCCAGGTAGTGGTGGGTCTGTAACTAAGGTGACCAAATGTCCCGATTTTATAGGGACAGTCCGATTTATGGAGCTTTTTCTTACATAGGCACCTATTATTCCCTACCCCTTGTCCCGATTTTTCACACTTGCAGTTTGGTCACCCTATCTGTAACACGGGGATCTATAAGGCAGGAATGGTTGTTCCTGCTAGACAGACCAAGCAATGAGCATAACAGTGGCTGACATCGCCCCCAGAGGGAGAGAATGGGGAGTGGGTGGAGCAGCGCCCCCTGCTGACAGCAAAAGCTGAAATTTTTAAAAACGAGGAATGAGTGTCTGATGTATTGAAGGGAGGAAACAAACTGTGCAGCCAGTGCAGAGGCCAGGCTGGAGGAGATGACGGGGGGAAGACAGGGGAGGTTTTTGTCTCAGTTCCCCATCTGGCTGGATCACTGTGATACGCATTACCAGTATGTACAACACAGTAATAGTCAGCCTCATCCTCTGCCTGGACGCCGGTGATGGTCAGGGCAGCGTTGTTACCGGATATGGACCCAGAGAACCGGGCAGGGATCCCGGAGGGTCTGCTATTGGTGTTGTATATAAGCTGCCGAGGAGCAGTGCCAGGTTTCTGCTGGTACCAGCCTGGATAGTTGCCGGTGGTGATGGCTCCAGTGCTCAGGCTGCAGGACAGAGTGACAGCCCCTCCTGGGGTCACCGACATCGAGGGCTCCTGAGTCACCACGGGCTGCGAACTGACCCCTGAAATCAACATTACAAACACACTCAGCAGAAGGACTCCAGATCCTCACAGACAAACCTCCTCACCTGCAAGTTCCTTTAATGTTCTTGTCACTGAAGGAAACAATTCCCTCACCTGAGCAGTACGTGAGCAGCGTGAGGAGCAGAGGGGCCCAGGCCATGGTGGGAATCCAGACGAGCTCGGCTTCCTGAGGCAAACGGGTCTGTGGCTGGGACCCTCCGATTCTCTCTTAAACCCCCAGTGCTGGAGAACGGCCCCTTCATGCAAATCTGCCTGATGCTGGTGGTTTCTCATATCGGAGCTGAGCCCTGCAGATTGTCTGGGCAGAATCGCTCTCTAAGGTCCCATGTGACAGAAGGAAGAAAGGCCCCTCTGCTTTATCATTTGCTCGGGGGAAGCCAATGTGATCCCAGTGCGGAGAACTCCGACCGGGAAATGTGCTGTCGTCACTCATTTACCTGTACAAAGTACATGGATTATGATGGGTTTTCATAACCACCCCCTCCCGCACACACACACACTGGCACTGAATTAGCAGGGAGCGATTCTGGTCCCAGTAACTCTGGGTAAAGTGTCACATCCCTCTCCTGCGTGTCCTGTGGGGATGCCCTGGACTGACTGGTTCAGGCTCTAGGGCACAGGATACAGCTCTGATGACTGACACCTGGGGAAGGAGGTGGAGATGGGACGGGAGGAGGGAAGTTGGTGGGGTCCCAGCTGGAAAATCTCTTGCTGGGAGCTCGTGTTCCTGCTCTGATCTCTGTTCAGATCCCAGCAGAGGGACAGGTCAGTGTCACCCCCAAGAATGACATGTGCTGGGTCCCAGGAGAACTTTGAATTAAACTGTTGCTGCAAAAGTCGCTTGGCTTTTAGCTTCAAACCTGCTCTGGGCACATGCTCCATCTGCACCGGCCTGCCTGCTGCTCACCCCTGTCTGCCACTTTCCCCCAAACCAGGAAACAGTGGGGTGCCTGGAATCTGAAGCAGTTTGGTGAGGGGACGGACCCTGGAGTGCACAGGGTGGGGGGGATGCCTGTGGCTGGTTTCACACTATTGCAAATCGGAGATTTCTTTGTATAGATAAACACGCCCGAGAAGCCCAGAGAGGCTTCTGTATCCCAGCTGTTGGTAGCCTTTTGCTCCTCTGGCCTGGACACTGGACATTGTAGATGAAGATCTCCCCCCGGTGGGGAAGGTCACATTTACAGCGGTTCCCAGCAGTTACTCTAAGCTGCAGAACTCAGTGCTTTATAAGAATTGTCTCTAACTCCACGGCTGCGTTGTGTGACCAGGATCTCTCGTCCCTTGGGATCTGGGCTCCTTGCAATTTATAACCCTGCTTATAACCCTGCCGGTGCTCAGGGCCTGACAGCTGCCCTCACTGCCGAGCTTTGGCATGGGAAGAAGGACAATTCTGCCTGATTCTACAATGATCAGCCGGGGAACCCAAGGGCTGAAGCAGCTGATGGCACCATTCCCTTCCCTCCAGAACTCCTTCCTTCCTGGTGAAACCTGCATTCTACTGTGCTCTGCGCCTCCCTCCACACTGCACAGCAGACAGCCAGGGGCGCTTTCAAAGGGGCGCTTCTTCCTGCTGGATAACATGGGGCTGAAAGGTTTGCAGCTAAGCCCAGACCCGACTCCCTGAGCTACGGGAGAATGGATCTGTGTTAGCACCGCGGGGCCTGTGAGACAGCGGGAAAGTTAGCTGGGAAATTCCCAGGTCTCACGGGCAGCGTTTGTGCCACCAGGGTTAGGAGCAGGGCCGCCCAGAGGATTCAGGGTGTCTGAGGCAAAGCAATTTCAGGGGCTCCTTCCATAAAAAAAAGTTGCAATACTATAGTAACATGTATTTGGAAATGTAAAAAATAACCAGTGAAATACATTCAAAATAATTTTTAATAACATTATTTAAGAACATTAAATGGTTTAATGGTATGTATACATAAGCAATTACATAATGGGCTGTCGCTGGGTAATGGTGATGGTTGGTGCCAATGGGCTGTCGCTGCCTTGGGGTGGCGCAGCTGTTGCCCAGGGCTGGGTGGGGAGCTGGGCTCTGGGTTGGGGGGTTCCCGGCTTACAGGGGCTGGGCTCAGAGCTAGGGGTCAGGGCAGTGGGGGGCTGGGGTCAGGGGGTTCCCATCTCAGAGGGGCTGGGCTCAGAGCTGGGGGTCAGGGCTGTGGGGGGATGGGGCTGGGGGGTGCCCACCTCAGAGGGGCTGGGCTCAGAGCTGGGGATCAGGGCTGTGGGGGGATGGGGCCAGGGGGTGCCCAACTCAGAGGGGCTGGGCTCAGAGCTGGTGGTCAGGGCTGTGGGGGGATAGGGTCGGGTGGTGGGGTCCAGTTCAGAGGGGCTGGGCTTGGAGCTGGTGGTCAGGGCTGTGGGGGGATGGGGTTGGGTCAGAGGGTCCGGCTCAGAGGGGCTGGGCTCGGAGCTGGGGGTCAGGGCTGTGGGGGGATGGGGTCAGGGGTGCCCACCTCAGAGGGGCTGGGCTTGGAGCTGGGGGTCAGGGCTGTGGGGGGATGGGGATGGGGTCGGGTAGGGGGGTCCGGCTCAGAGGGGCTGGGCTTGGAGCTGGGGGTCAGGGCTGTGGGAATATGGGGTCGGGTGGCGGGTCCGGCTCAGAGGGGCTGGGCTCGGAGCTGGGGGTCAGGGCTGTGGGAATATGGGGTCGGGTGGCGGGGTCCAGCTCAGAGGGGCTGGGCTCGGAGCTGGGTGTCAGGGCTGTGGGGGTCCGGCTCAGAGGGGCTGGGCTCGGAGCTGGGGGTGGGGGGTGTCCGGCTCAGAGGGGCTTACCATGCCACTTCTTACCCCCACCTCCTCCATCTCCCGGAGCCCAGGGAGCTGCGTCCAGGCACAGCCCTGGACAGCGCTGCTGCGGTGTAACTCCAGCAGAGCCTGAGCTCCCGCCGCTCGGCCGCAGCTCGCAGCCCCGTCCCCTCACCCCGCGGCTCCGAGCACTGGGAGCTCAGGACCTGCTGGAGCTACGCCGCGGCAGCGCTGTCCAGAGCCGTGCCTAGACACGGCTCGCTGGGCTCCGGGAGAGGGGGGAAGGTGGAGGCAGACGGGAGCCTCCGACATTCTAGTGGGGGCCCCTGCGAGGCCTGAGGCAAATTGCCCCACTTGCTCCCCCCCCCCCCCACTGGGCGGCCCTGGTTAGGAGTGGGGGGTCTGTGACCCGAGATGGTCTTGAACTGTGTCCTCAGCTTTCTCAAGCTCTGCTGCCCCCATGTGTGTCTAAGGTTGCCAACTTTCTACTCACACAAAACCGAACACTCTCGCCCCACCCCCTGCCCTTTCCCTCTTCTGAGGCCCCACCCCCGCTCACTCCCTGCCCCCCTCCATCTCTTGATCGCTCTCCCCACCGTCACTCACTCACTCATGTTCACTGGGCTGGCTCAGGGGGTTGGGGTGCAGGAGGGCGTGTGGACTCCCGAGTGTTGCCAGAAATGAGGAGTTCAGGGTGTGGAAGGGGACTCAAGGCTGAGACAGTGGGTTGGGATGTGAGAGGGGGTGAGGGCTCCGGCTGGGGTGGGGCCAGAAATGAGGGGTTCAGGGTGTGGGTGGGGGCTCTGAGGTGTGGCTGAGGATTAGAGGTTTGGGGTGTAGGAGGGTGCTCCGGGCTGGGACTGAAGGGTTCAGAGGGCAGGAGGGGGATCAGGGCTGGGGCACAGGGTTGGGGCGCAGGAGAGGGTCAGTAGTACAGGTGCTTACCTCTAGCGGCTCCTGGAAGCAGCAGCATGTCCCCCCCTCTGGCTTCTACGTGGATGCATGGCCAGGCGGCCCTTCATGCTGCCCCGTCCGCAGGCGCCGTCCCCGCAGCTCCCATTGGCCACCAATCCCAGCCAATGGGAGTTGCAGAGCTGGTGTTTCGGGCGGGGGCAGCGTGGGGAGCCCCCTGGCTGCCCCTATGCATTGGAGCCAGAGGGGGGGACATGCCGCTGCTTCCGGGAGCCATGCGGAGCCACGGCAGGTAGGGAGCCTGCCTTAGCCCCACTTAGCTGTCAAAACCTGGACACCTGGCAGCCCTGTGTGTGTTGCTCCAATGGCTGGGACAGGGCTGCAGGTCTGTGGCCCTGGGCAATCCCCAAAGCTCCTGGGTCTAACTTTTGGCTAAGAACAAATGGGATTGTGATATAATCTATTTTCTGATACATCCTATAACTGGACACTTCATCCAGGCATGGGAACGGGGACCCATAAAGTGATCTCCTACATCTTTCCTCTCACTTTCAGGCCATTCCAGGTATTATTCAGTTGATGGGGTAACATAGGGGAACTGTGTTAGCGGAGAGGTGTCTCTTTACCCAAAGAACATGTGGCCATCTGCTCCTAGTTTGAACTAGGTAGTGATGGATCTGTAACACAGGGATCTATAACGCAGCAAAAGCAGTGGATGCTAGACAGACCAAGCAGAGAGCATAAGAGCGGCTGACATGTCCTTCAGAGAGAGTGAATGGGGAGGGGTGGAGCAGCGCCCCCTGCTGATTTCAAGGGCTGGTGGCAGAAATTCCTAAGGAGGAGCAATCAGTGTCTCATCTCTTGCAGGCAGGAACCAAACTGTGCAGCCAGTGCAGAGCCCAGGCTGGAAGGGATCAGGGGAGAAGACAGGGGAGGTTTTTGTCTCAGTTCCCCATCTGGCTGGATCACTGTGATATGTATTACTACTGCTACCGGTATACACAACACAGTAATAGTCAGCCTCATCCTCTGCCTGGACACCGGTGATGGTCAGGGCAGCGTTGTTACCGGATATGGACCCAGAGAACCGGGCAGGGATCCCGGAGGGTCTGCTATTGGTGCTGTATATAAGTGTCCGAGGAGCAGAGCCTGGTTTCTGCTGGAACCAGCCTGGATAGTTGCCGGTGGTGATGGCTCCAGTGCTCAGGCTGCAGGACAGAGTGACAGCCCCTCCTGGGGTCACCGACATCGAGGGCTCCTGAGTCACCACGGGCTGCGAACTGACCCCTGAAATCAACATTACAAACACACTCAGCACAAGGACTCCGGATCCTCACAGACAAACCTCCTCATCTGCAAGTGTCCTTCATATTTTTGTCACTGAAGAAACAATTCCCTCACCTGAGCAGTACGTGAGCAGCGCGAGGAGCAGAGGGGCCCAGGCCATGGTGGATCCACACGAGCTCGGCTTCCTGAGGCAAACAGGTCTGTGGCTGGGACCCTCCGATTCTCTCTTAAACCCCCAGCGCTGGAGAACGGCCCCTTCATGCAAATCTGCTCCCTGTTCATTGGCTGCGGGTCTTTTGAAAATCTAAATCCTATTAAAAAGTACATAGACACTCAAGTTTCAAATTTAACCTCAAATTCATTTTAAATAATGTTTTTTCTTAAAAAAAAGTAACTCCCCATAAAACTGTACATTTTCATGTATTATTTCAAGTTCAAGTTGAAACAGGGTTTTGCTGTTATTAATTTAATACAAGGGGCTTTACTTAAATCTACTTCCTGAATAATATTTAGAACAAGTAGGTGGTGCTAGCACACAGACTGACCAGTTCTGTCTAACTGCCTGTGCAGGGAGCTGGATCTAGGAGAAATGTTTATTTTTAGTTATGGGGAATCACATGTTTACAAGCTACACATATAGCAGAGTAAATTGTGGTCACGACTTCGTCTCTCTGACCAAATAATTTCTTAGCTGCAGCTGCTGCTTACAGCCTATCTACATGGAAGCAAACATATAAATGTTTCATGGTGCCAAACACGCTGTAACGATTGTCGTCTAGATTATCACCAGGGACTGAACAGGAGAACGCGAGAGCTAAAGCAGGAGCATCAATATCTTGAGCCAAAGGAGAACGGGGCAGATTTATAAAGGTGCCGAGCTACATCTTTGTGCATCTAAATCCCTTTACGCGGGCGGAAGGGGATGTCAGTTCCATGTGGGTACAGCTAGGGGTGCTCAGCTCTGAATTTGGCCTTAGTCTGTGAACGGCCGTTACGGGGCTGCTGGGAGGGGTCGTTAGCGTAACGTTAGCGCAGCACGTCTGACGTGTAGAGATCAATGGACGAGCTTTGCATCGCTGGGCACACAGATATTTTCTATCACATGCACATGGAGAGGGGTCACTGCCACCCCCACTGCAGTGCAGCCGGGCCAGCGTCCCCCATGCTGCCCCTCACGCGTGGACACGTGCCCTGGGAACACCCCAGAACTAACTCATTCCCCTCCTGCCACCCTCCTTCCAGCTCCCCTTTGTCGTGATGCCTACAAACAAACTGACAGCAGTGAGGCCATGGGTGTGCGGTGACCCTTCCCATCCTGCTGCCAGGATTGTCTCATTGCTTCCTTCTGCCACCCACAGGCCGGTCTGTCGCCCCCTGTTGTCTCTTGTCTCATACTGAGATTGTTCCCTCCAACTAAATCAGTACATTTGGGTGCCTCTGATTTTGTGTCTCACTCCTCCCCCCCACTCGGTCTCAATGAGGGATCTGAAAGGACGCAGCTGTTCAAACACCACGGTCTGTGCACCAGGCTCTTTAAAAGTGTGTATTGAACAGTTACTTTATTCCATTGTAAACAATTCATGATAGAAATGCAGGGAGACAACGCCCCCTACTGCCCAGTCCTAACTGAACTATGTCACCCATCTGCAGAAGAGTAAACGGGGAAAATCCAGGTGTATCCCAAATCCCATTTTATTCTTTTCAGCCCTTGGCTACACTTGCGAGTTGCAGCGCTGTAAAGCCGCCCCCAGCGCTGTAACTCACTCCCTGTCCACACTGGCAAGGCATTTGCAGCGCTGTATCTCCGTGGCTGCAGCGTTGCATGTACTCCACGTCCCCGAGAGGAATAGCGAGTATTGCGCTGCCGCTGCAGTGCTGTGGTGCCAGTGTGGCCGCCCTATGCATTGTGACTGGCCTCCAGAAGTATTCGGCAGTATCCCACAATGCCTGTTCTAGCCACTCTGGTCATCAGTTCAAACTCCACTGCCCTGGCCTCAGGTAACCAACCATGTGACCCACCCTTTACATTCCCCGGGAATTTTAAAAATCCCCTTCCTGTTTGCTCAGCCCGGCGTGGGGTGGAGTGCTATCAGTGAATCTTTCCAGGTGACCATACCTTCATGCACCAAGTGAGCCCCAGCATGGAGCAATGGCGAGTTGCTGGACCTCATCAGTGTTTGGGGGGGGAGGAAGCTGTCCAGTCCCCGCTGCGCTCCAGCCATAGGAATTACGATACCTTCGGGAAGGTATTAAAGGACATGATGGAAAGGGGCCATGACCGGGACGCCCTGCAGTGCAGGATTAAAGTGAAGGAGCTGCGGAGTGCCTACCGCAAAGCCCGCGATGCAAACGGCTGCTCGGGTGCTCCCCCCACGACCTGCCGATTCTACAAAGAGCTGGATGCGATACTTGGGGTTAACCCCACCTCCACTCTGAGCACCACCATGGACACTTCAGAGCCGGTGTGGGGGGGGAGGAGGAAGAGGAAGAGGAGGAGGAAAACGGGAGTGAGGGTGGTGGGCCAGATGGAGACACCCCGGAATCCCTGGAGCCATGCAGCCAGGAGCTCTTCTCGAGCCAGGAGGAAGGTAGCCAGTCAGAGCGACTGGTACTTGGTGGAAGACAAACAGAAGAGCAGGTTCCTGGTAAGTGCTTTTTTTTTGGGAAGGAATTTTTTCGGTGCGGGCTCTTTGGGAGAGGAGGGTTAGGCATGCATGCCTAGATGCAAAATAGTGCATTGATGTGGTTTATCACATCGCGGTAATGGGACTCGGTAATCTCCTCGAATGTCTCATCCAGAACATGTGCAATGCGCTTGCGCAGGTTTATCGGGAGAGCCACTGTGGTCCTTGTCCCAGCCAGGCTAACGTGTCCGCGCCACTGTGCCGCGAGGGGACCATTGCTGCACACAGGCAAGCTGCATATGGGCCAGGGCAGAAGCCGCATTGCAGTAGAAGACCCTCCCTTGCTTCCCAAGTCACCCTCAGCAGCGAGATATCGTCCAGGACGAACTCCTGTGAAAAATATTGGGACAGTGTTCAGTGTAGGTGCCCCCTGAAGCTGTTGGCTCTCCCCAAGGCACAGAAACCCAGAGGACAGTGCAGCCCTGAAACAATCAGTCCCCCTTAATCACCATTTTGAGGCTCCCGTGGGATGTGCGCACTCTGTTTCGGACGGGAAAATTATGCTATTGTGTAGACCCTGTGTGTTTTCTACTCCTTAAGTGCGGGGGAATCATTACTCTGTCTGGTATAAACAATGCTGCCTCTGTTAAATGTTGCATTTTGCCTATACAGCTGCATCAACCTTGAGACATCAGCCGTCCCTCTTATCGCCTGTTCAGAGACTGCAAAGACTCAGGAAGAGACCGCGAAAAAGCAAAGAAGACATGCTGCAAGAAGTGATGCGCCAATCTATTAAAGAGAATGAGAAAGCACAGAACTGGAGGAAGAGAGAAAGCAGGATCCGCCAGGAAAACGCAGCGCAGGGGCGGCGAAGCACGAAGCACCTGCAGCAAAGCATGGATCGGCCCATAAGCATACTGGAGCGCCAAGCAGACGCTATCCAGGAGCAGTACCTCAAACGCAAACGCCACCCCCCCTACAGCCCTTGTCCCAAAACTCTTTCCGTTATGCCCCACTGTCACCTCCAACCCACTTTCCCCAACTTCCGTGTTCTTCACGCCACCAGCTGCCTCCAATACCAGTATCTTCACCATCCGGCCCTGAAAACCATGACCCTTACCCTCTGCACTCAACCCCCATCACCATGCAGTATAGCTATCCTGAAGTGCAGCACTCACTGCACAGCACACCAGACAGGACATACGCGAATCTGTGATTATACTGTTCCCCACTCCAACCCCTTGTTTCTGTTCAATACATGGATTTTTTGGCTTTGAAAACATTCTTTATTATTGCATAAAGTAAAAGACTCCTTAGCCCAGGAAATAAACAGGCACAGCAAGTCTGCTTAGCAAACACTGATTCCTAAAGATTGGAACTACTGCACTTCACTCCCTTGCAGGGCACCAGATATCACTGCTGGTTTTCAGCCTCAAATTGCTCCCTCAAGGCATCCCTAATCCTTGCAGCCCCGGGCTGGGCCCCTCTAATAGCCCTGCTCTCTGGCTGTGCAAATTCAGCCTCCAGGTGTTGAACCTCAGAGGTCCATGCCTGAGTGAAGCTTTCACCCTTCCCTTCACAAATATTATGGAGGGCACAGCACGCGGATATAACCGCGGGGATGCTGTTTTCGGCCAAGTCCAACTTCCCATACAGAGATCGCCAGCGGGCCTTTAAATGGCCAAAGGCACACTCCACAATCATTCGGCACTGGCTCAGCCTGTAGCTGAACCGTTCCTTGCTGCTGTCAATGCTCCCTGTGTAGGGTTTCATGAGCCACGGCATTAACGGGTAAGCGGGGTCTCCAAGGATCACAATGGGCATTTCGACTTCCCCTACCATGATGTTCCGCTCTGGGAAAAAAGTCCCGGCCTGCATCTTCCTGAACAGCCAAGTGTTCCGAAAGATGCGTGCGTCATGCACCTTTCCGGGCCAGCCCGTGTTAATGTCAATGAAACGCCCACGGTGATCCACAAATGCCTGGAGAACCATAGAGAAATACCCCTTCCGATTAACGTACTCGGATCCTAGGTGGGGTGGTGCCAGAATAGGAATGTGCGTCCCATCTATCGCCCCTCCACAGTTAGGGAACCCCATTTGTGCAAAGCCATCCACTATGTCCTGCAGGTTACCCAGAGTCACGGTTCTTCTGAGTAGGATGCGATTAATGGCCCTGCAAACTTGCATCAACACGATTCCAACGGTCGACTTTCCCACTCCAAACTGGTTTGCGACCAACCGGTAGCTGTCTGGAGTTGCTAGCTTCCAGATTGCAATAGCCACCCGCTTCTCCACTGGCAGGGCAGCTCTCAATCTCGTGTCCTTGCGCCGCAGGGTGGGGGCGAGCTCCTCACACAGTCCCAAGAAAGTGGCTTTTCTCATCCGAAAGTTCTGCAGCCACTGCTCCTCATCCCAGACTTCCATGACGATGTGAACCCACCACTCGGTGCTTGTTTCCCGAGCCCAAAAGCGGCGTTCCACGGTGCTGAGCATGTCCGTGAATGCCACAAGCAATTTCATGTCGTACGTGTTACGCGTCTCGATAGCATCGTCGGACTCCTCACTCTCAGTGTCACTTTGGATCTTAAGGAATAGTTCAACAGCCAAACGTGACGTGCTGGCGAGATAAGTCAGCATACGCCTCAGCAGTTCGGGCTCCATTTCCCGCAGACAGATCGCATTGCAAAGAAACTGTTGAAAGATGGTGCCAAAGTTGGACGGAAACAAAGAGATTTCTGGGATGCGAAGCGATGCAACACGGGGTGTTGGGACAGGATCCAGAATGCCCCGCACCCACGCCCCCTTCCCGCAACTCACAGCGCCAGAATGGGAAGAGGTGCTCTGTGGGATAGCTCCCCATAATGCACCACTCCCAATGGCGTAGCAAATGCTGCAAATGTGGCCACGACTGTGCGCTGGGCAGCTGTCAGTGTGGACAGACTGCAGAGCTTTCCCTATTCAGCTGTACGAAGTCAGGTTAAACTCACAGTGTTGTACATCTGCAAGTGTAGCCAAGGCCTCAGTCTCTGGAGTTTAAGGAGAGATTCATGACAGGTCCCAGCTACCTACAGCCCAGTTTGCCATTCATGAGTGTGGCTGCGTCTTATTGTGTCCATCCAATTGGTCCAATTGGTCCCTCTGGGCTAATATTTACTTTAGGAATAGCTAGGACTTGGGTACTCCCATGACTTGTCAGATATGCCTATAATAGGACTGGCGCGAGTGGTGGGGTCTTTACTACTTGGTTGCTCTCAATGTCCCCACCATGGGGAGCCCCTTCTGTGTCTTGTTTATCCTGGTCATTTCGCAGGCTCGGCCGTTCCTCATGGTACTGTTCATACCATGGGCAGGATCTGTTCCTTTGCTACCCTGGCTTTGTTCTTGTGTGTGAAATGCCTGGGCTCTGGGATCTAACACCCAGCTGTTCGGGCTCTGAATCTCACTGGGTTGGCACTGCAGGGTGAGCTGGAATTTAACGGACAGGAGTCTCTCCTCCCACGGCATGCATTTGGGAACGGGACATTGCAGTGTTTTGGGGGGATTATCACTGGGTCTGGGAACCACAGTGAGGCTCCATAAAGGGTCTAATCCTGGTCCCATGGACAACGAACGGCAAAATGCCCAATGGGTCAAGGGACCCAAGATTTGGCCTTCAATGTCCAGACCCTGATAGTCCTTAGTAGTGCCCCTTACTGGTGATTGGAATGTGCCTAGTTAAACCCCAACACATCTGTGTGGAGGAGCGTCGCGCCCAGACACACACAGACTGGAGCCATGCGCCGTACGGGCTGCTGGAACACAAGGGTTTTGTGTAAGTTCTCAGTCTGGCTGCATCACTGTGCAGCAACCCACTCCATGTGCCACAGTAATAACCAGCCTCATCGTCTGCTTGGACATCGGTCATGGTGATGGTTGGGTTGCTGGTTGTATTAGTCGCATCTTTGGACCCAGAGAAGTGACTGGGGACCCAGTGCCCTGGTGCTTGGCAGCATTGGATTTGTACCACAGAAGATATTTTGGAGTATTTCCAATTTTCGGCTGGTGCCAGGTGGCGTGTGGGATCGGGGACCCACTGCTGATGGTGCAGGAGAGTTGAACAGTGCAGCTTGTTCCAGCTTGAGTTGCTGCCCACAGTCCTTTTCGTACCAGGTCTGGTCTTGTCTGAATCAGTTCTCGCTTTGGTTTTGCAGCCTCCTCTATTATTGTCTGGCATGAGGCTTTCACCTCCCCCAGCGCTCGGTTTGCCACCTGTAACTGTGTCTCCAGGGCCTGTATTCGACTTGGCATCTCTTGCCCAACTCTCTCAACCATCTGCCCCAGGCTGTCCAGTCCACGCACCTCGGCCCTGCCTCTGAGCCCCTGGCCCAAGAGCCCGTGTCCAAGTGAGGGTCGTCCTATGGTCAGCTCGTCCATGCAGTACCCATCTTGTAACAGGGCTGGGACATCACAGTAGGCCAGTCTCTATCTATAAATACAGGCCGGGGAGGTCTCTTAGTAGATGACCCTCCGCTTGTTCATCTGACCCTGTATTTCAATGTCTAGCTCCACTGCTGGGCACACTCCTGTCTCTCCATGGAGGGGAGGGGGAGCTTTGGGACACAGCCACCATCACTCCTGCTTTAGCTAGGACAGCCCCGGCCCTTCCTGCCGCGGGACACTGACTCTGCAGCCAGCAGATGAACTTTTCTATTGAGGTTCTTATGCCGCCCCCATCACTGCGGTACCTGAGCACCGAGACTGGCCTACAGGGAACTGGACATGGCCACGGGCCTGTGGCTTGCTGGGCTGCAGGGTCAGGAGGAGCAGGGGCCAGGGAGGCACTAATGAACTTCTGGGGAGAATCAGAGAAGCTGCAAAGCCGCTGGGACAGGGCCAGGGAGGAGGTCCTAGGAAGGAGGCATTTTCATATCGTATATTATCTGTATCTGAACACTTTATATCATATCATATCAAACATTCTCTGCTACACCCTGTATCTGGACACTTCATGCAACCCCGGCAACTGGAATGGACTAAGGGATCTGATAGATCTTTCCTACATTTCCTCTAACTTCCAGGACATTCAGGGTGTGGTCCAGCTGGTGGGGTAACAAAGGAGAACTGTGGTAGGGGAGATGTGTCTCTTTACCCAAGGAGCATGTGGCCGTCTGCTCCCAGTTTCACCCAGGTAGTGGGTGTAACGCAGGGATCTATAAGGCAGGAATAGTTGTTCCTGCCAGACAGACCAAGCAATGAGCATAACAGTGGCTGACATCGCCCCCAGAGGGAGAGAATGGGG